>NC_057865.1:7772500-8372500 GCF_019393635.1 Dromiciops gliroides | reverse complement strand
TGTGGGTGACTCCTGTATTTCTGTCTTTAGGATTTGATTTCAATATTGTTGTTTCCAACCACCTCTAGAACAGTGCTGCTTGACCATTCCATTATCTCAGAATGAATACATCCTCAAATAGCTCAACAGCTCCACAAGTCCTGTGCCCCACTCCCCTATGCTGATCTTGCTCCCCAACCTAAACCTTTTATAACAGCAAGGATTCTCTATCTCACCTCGGCTTAAAGATCCTAACCCCAGCCCTTCTTCTTAGCCAATCCTTTTCTCTAATAACACGGCCATGTAGATCCTCCCCTGCCCCCTCACCTCTCTCTGTCCTGGACAATTACAAAAGCTACTGAATGAGTCTCAATTCCAGTATTTCCTTGTTCCAATTCACAGTTCTCCCATCTCCCACAGATCTCTTTTTATTTACCAGCTCTGATGGCATCACTGCCCTTTTCAAAACCACTCAATGCTTCTCTGGTGCCCAGTGAATAAAGTCTGAACTGTTTAGTGTAGAATCCAAGACCCCTTAATGATCTCACAGAAGTTCCTCTCCATTCCATAGTAGAGGACTCACCTCCTGTACTTTTGCTGAGCCGACCTGCTTACTCCAGCTCTGTGGGCTGTCCCCTTTATGGCCCTGTTCATGCTGCCCTTGGCATTCTGGACACCCCATGCCCTCATCCATCTTTGCATCTGTCCCTGGCAATCATTGCCATTCTTATAGGCTTTAATTTCCTCTTAAACTGCACTCTTATCACATGACAGTTGTCCTGAATTTGTAAAGAGCTTGCTAACCATGAAAAGCTATGCAAAGGCCAGTTACTACCATTATTATTAAGATTATTCTTTGCGTTCAAGATAAGTGTGTGTGTGTGTGTGTGTGTGTGTGTGTGTGTGTGCATCCTGTCCCCTACTGAATTAGATGCTTTGCTGAAGACAAAGACAGGCTCTAATTCAGGTTTGGATCTCCTAGAGTGATTAGCAGAGGGCCCTCACTGTACTAGATAGTCAGTAAATGCTCATTGGATTTCATTGGTCTGGATTAGCATGTTAATGGCGGGCTGTCCAAAGGCAGAAACCAAGGTCTCCATTTCTTTCCCAGACTGGGCCTCTAATGGGGGTTCTGTTGAGATGTCCCCACCCTGTCCTCCACCTCCCATTGGGAAGGACCAGCAGAGTTTTTCCATGAGTGCTTTTCTTTGCCCAGGGCTTCTCTGGGAGCTCAGTGTGTGTGGTCTGGCCTAGGCCTCCCCAAAGCAGAGACTGGAGCCCCTGAACCAAGCAGGGTGGGCCAACAGTCCCAATCCTGCCCCTGCCATTTGACCAACAATGATTTTTCTTTAACTCTTTACTGACTTAGACTTTGGGGACTTTTTTTTTTGTAAATGAACATTTTAAAAAATGTTTCAGATAATAGGGAAATTGAGAAGCAGAGCAGAATAGTGGGTAGAGAGCTGGCCTTGAAGTCAGAAAGCCCTAGATTTATGTAAAAAACCCCACCACATTTATTAAGTTCCTACTGTATTCCAGGCACTGAGTTCTGTGCTGGGGATATAATGGGACAAAAAGACAGACCCTGTTCTCTAGGAGCTCAGCATGTAAGTCCTACCTTGCTGTATGCTGATCATGTGTCCCTGTAGGAGGTATAGTCTCACTGCCCCAGGCACTTCTCCCTCTCTCTCTCCTTTCTCTCCTTCATCTCTGGCTTTGTCTCTCTCTCCCTCCCTCTCCCCTCCCTCTCCTTCCCTCTTTGTCTCTCTGAATCTCTCCATCTGTCTGTGGCAATATACCCAGCCCACAGAAACACTTTCAGTTTCACAGATCTGCTTTGTCTTTAAGTTATACATATTTAAAAATGATTCCCACTTAAAAAGAGGTCTCTTCTAATAAAATAAAAGTTAAGTAAAACTAATAGCACAGTGGCATCCTCTGCAAGTGTTTGCAGTCAGCCTCATTTGGTACCCTAAGCCTTAGCCCCTCTCCATCAGGAGATGGCAGCAGCTTCATCCTTGTTTGCTGGGAATCATGGATGGTCATTGTGTTGATCCCAGTTGCTCCAACTTTCAAAGTGGTTTGTCTTTATACTGTTGTTGCTACCATAGAAGATGTTCTGCTTCTGCTCATTTCATTCTTCATCAGTTTTATAAAAGTCTTCAAAATTGTTAATCTTTATACCATTGATGTGATAGTAAAAATTGTTCTCCTGTTTCTGTTCACATTCCTCTGTATCAGTTTAAACAAGTCTTCACATAACTTTTTGAAATCATCTATTTCCTCATTTCTTATAGCATGCTAATACTCCACACATTCTGGGATCACACTTTATTCAGTCAATCCTCACTTAATAGACTTCCCTTTAGTTTCCAATCGTTGTCTTTTTTTTTTTTTGGCCACCACAAAAGCAAACAAGGAAGCAAACAAATAAATAAGTGAATGAATGAATATGTTGTTTTACATATTATATATACCTACATCTCAGTTATTGTTGTGTACATATGTTATATATACATAGACATGTACATGTCTATGTATATATGTATATATATGACATAAAAGATCTTTTCCTATTTGATCTCTCTTGGCTAGACTCAAGAAGCGGTATAACTGGGTCAAAGGGTATGTACTGTTTTATGTGTAAAACCCCACTTTGGATTCAAGATTGTTTATCACTATTCACGACTCTGCCAACAATATATCAATGCACCTGCTTTCCCACAGCTCCTCTAATATTGATCATTTTCCTCTTTTATCAACTTTTTTTTTTACTTAAACAAGTGCAAGGTGGAACCTCAGAATTGCTTTAATTTGCATTTCTCTAATTAGTAGTGATTTGGAGCATTTTTTTTAATGACTATAAATAGCCTGGGTTTCTTCCTCTGAGAACTGTCTGTTCATATCTTTAGACTATATCAATTGGGGATATCTTTGGAATTCTCTAAGAGTGCAGTGGAAATAAGTCAATTAATATTTATTAAGTATCTACTAAGTTCCAGGTATATGAAAGAAGGTGAAAAACCTTCCCTGTTCTCACGGAGCTCACAGACTGATGGGGAGAGAAGGTTCTCCATTGTGGAAATGCCTCACTCAGCTCTTTTTTTTGTGAGGCAATTGAGGTTAAGTGACTTGCCCAGGGTCACACAGCTAATAAGTGTCAAGGGTCTGAGGCCAGATTTGAACTCAGGTCCTCCTGAATCCAGGGCTTGTGCTCTATCTACTGCACCACCTATCTGCCCCCCCTCACTCAGCTCTTTACACGCAACAGTTTACAGGTTCCAAAGGGGTGTGGGGGGTAATAGTTTACTACATCTCTATGACCTGTGTCAAGATATCATGTATGGAAGTGTATACTCAGACCCAGTGGAATAACTGAAATTGCTCCAAAGACTTCAGTGTGTGCTCTTATATGTAAAATCAAGCCTGCTTTGAAAAGAAACTCATCCCATGGGGCATTTAAGAACTAAAAAGTCAAACCCATCCTGGGAACTCCCCAAACTTTGTTATGGCTTAAGTCCTTTTGGAACCTGAAATTCCAAAGCACTATATTACAGGGGAAATAGAGCTGGTGCTGGACTCAAGAGTCTGAATTCCGGGCCTGTTTCTGCTGCCTGATGCCTGGGGGAATGTGAGCAACACTTCCCCCTACTGTGGTTTGCCTAGTCTGCAAAAGGAGACACCCCATCCCATGCCACTTCTGGAAAGCTCCTAATTGAAGATTGTGCTGGAAGAGACCTCAGAGCCCATCTAGTCCAACCTCATTTTAAGTGAGGGGGGGTAGGGATTGGAGAACTGGTCAGAGGTCGCATGGGTGCTGGATGTCAGGATTGGGGCCTTGGTCCTGAATCCAAAGGCAGAGCTTTTTCTACTGCTCCGAATTGTTGGGAAGTTTTTCCTTGGCTTTCAATGCCCTTCAAAACCTGTCCCCTATCCCTGCCTTTCTAGTCTTCTTATCTTACTCCTTATACAAGTAGGCAGACGCATAGATTCAGTCACACTGGCCTCCTGTCTGTTTCATCTCCTAAATGGATGTATTTATTGGCTGTCCTTCATGCCTGGAACCTGCTCTTTTATTTCCTTCTGCTGGCTCCCCTGGCTGCCTTGAGTTCCATCTAAAATCCCACCATCTTCGGGAAGCTTTTTCTGATCATTCCCCCTTGATTCTCTTGTCTTCTTTCTGGTGATATTATTGTATGTATGTGTATATGTATGTTTGTATAGACATGTATAAATATGTCTAATTTATATGTACACACATGTATGGACAAAGAAATATATGTGCACATATGAACACATGTTTATGTACATATATGTGTATGTATCAATGCATTGTTCTCTTCCTTTCCCTCCCCCCACCCTCTCCTTTCCTCCACTCCAATTCTAATCTCCTTTCCTCTGTCTCTGTCACTTTGTCTCTGATTTTGTCTTTTTCTATCTCTATCTCTCCATCTCTCTCATATATGTGTGCATATATTCAATATATGTATAGCACATACATACACATGTGCATACCCACATGCCTATATAGATACATGCAAGTGTACCCATGTATTTGGATGAATTTTTTTCCACTAGACTATGAGCTCTTTTGTAGTCAAAGTCCCTGGGTTTGAACAGCACCTGTACCACTCACTAATTATGTAACTCTGGGTGAAACCACTTCCACTCTGGACCTCTACAAAATGTGGAGGTTCCCCTAGGTTCCCTTCCAGCTTTCAGTCCATAAGCCTAGGAAAAGCAGTTATTTCAGTGGCCTCTATGAGAGTCTACTGAACATTAACAATGAAGGAATCATTGTAATTAAGCATTTAAGTTGTTTGTGGTTCTTCCTTTTCCTTTCTTTCCGACATCTAATCAGTTGCCACATCCTATAGAGTCTGTCTTCCCAAGATCTCTGCTCACCATACCTTCCTTCCTACAAATGTTGCCACTATTCTTGCTCAGGTCTCATTATCTTTTGTTCTCTTGCCTGGACTATCGTCATAGCCTCCTCACTGGTCTTCCTGCCTCCCTCCTCCCCTTTCTCTAATCCATCTATTACAATGTGCAGTGGTGATGCTGACATCTCTCTCCTCAATGACTGTCAGTGGCTCGCTGTGGTCTAAGGAATAACCACAAACTATTCACTTGACTCTATGGCTTTCACCTATCTTTGCAAGCTTTTAGCGTGTTATTCTTCTCTCCGTGTCCTATGCTGGAGCTGCTCTGGCCTGTTGCCTGGTCTCGGATCTCATTTTGTTCTCTCTGGAATCCACACATTTTCACACACCTTCTCACATGCCTGGAATGCCTCCCTCCTACATCTTTGTCTGCTGATTCCTTCTTTGCCTAAAATAACCAACAGTAAGACCAAACTCCAATGGTCTGGTCTAGGAAGAAATCGTTGGATTTCCTACCTTCCACAACTTTAATTTTTAGCTGGACCTTGGACATCCAGATAGTCCTTGGACTTGGGTTTGGGTACTGGGCAATCACTATTTTCCACAGTTCCTCTGGGAACCCATCTGGGTTCTGTAGGAGTCGGTTTCTGTTCAGTCCCCTTGGGCCCTGACTCCACAATGGTGAGAGAAGTGTGGGGTAGGTAGGGTTGGATTTGAGTCCAGAGCGTAGGATGTCCTGGCAGGCGGTCAGTTTGAGTTAGTCCTGAGATCTGGCTCTGGGTCTGGGTTCTCTACACTTCCCCTCACTCACAAGGCTTCTAGGCCAGGAAAATGTTGTAATGCTGAATCTCCTCCCCAGCGGGTCCTCAGAGATTCCTCTTTTTGAGGCCTTCACACGCTGCTGTTTTTTAGCTCAGCTGAGCTCCAGCCTTCCTTCTCAGGCTCACCCCATCCCTTTGCTCTTGATCCAGACCCAAGGTCAGGGGGTTATTTGTTCTGAAGGCTCCTTCCAAAAATCTTCATTCCTTCCCTTCTAACCTCATAACTCAGGCACTACTTTGGGGTGTTGGGATCCTTTGTTGGTGTTTGACTTTCCAGTTTACACGCTTAATCATATTTTATTTATTTTTAATGTGTAGACTATGGCACAATGAGATCCTTTTATACTAACATGAAAGAAAGATGGATAAATATGTTGGACAAGGAACAAAAAATAGAGGAAATGGATGTGGAAAAGGCCCATTTCAATTTAGATTCACAAAAATTAGATTTGGAAAGATGCAGAGCAAGGGGCTTCCAAAGGCTAGCAGCTTCATGGAAGATCATGTCTCTAGGTCATGGGCCTGCCCATAGACACTGATTGAAGTCACTGACCCATTTCTCATGGCAAGTCTAAGGGTCTCTCTGAGACTGTATCTTCATGTAGTAAAACAAGGGTTGAATGGATTGACCTCTATGCCTTCTTTCATTTTTAACACTTAAAAGCTCCCCCAAAATGGGCCTTACCTAGACAGTTTTGTTTATGTCTTTCATCCCCTCTCCTCCTTAATGCAATACCTAGCACAGGGCAGGGCAACTCTAAATGTTGGTTGAATTGCAATGAATCAAAGTCTTAGGTTTATTTGTTTCTTATTACCTGTGTGACTTTAGTCAACTCCTGTCCCCTGCTTTGAGTTTTTCCCCTACATTTTTGTTTTTGCTCACGGTGTGAATACTCCTTTTATTAATGTGGAACTGATCCATAACATACAGCCTTCAAAAAGCCCTTTGGACACTAACAAGGTAGGTGAGTTGCCTATGCCTGTCAGAGGCAGACAGCTGTCTACCACCCAGTGTAGCCTTCCTGGGCTTTGTTAGAAGGGGAGTTGGAGGTGGGGGAATTCTTTTAGATAATGTTTAAAGATGAAAAGTCTTTTCTACTTAGTTCTAAGTTTGACGAAAGAGCCCATGTCTCCCCCTCCTTGGATTTCTGCTAAGGTGTGACCTGATAAGTGATTTGTTCACTTTGGGCCATAATTCAAGGAGGGAAGAAAAGCATTTCCATCAGCAGCAGAGCAGGAAGGGCGGATGCTCTTTCAAAGATATTAGTATTGCAAAGGGGCACCAGACCTTGGAAATGGAAAGTCTTCCTGTACCTGCCTCCAACCAGAGGACCATGGGCCCAGCCTGAACTCTCAAGACTCCCAGACACCACTTTTTTCACCAGGGCTCAGCAAACTTTTTTTTTTTTTACTAACTATTACAATGTAATATGTTTCTTTTGAAATCTTAATTTTTAAAAAATTTCTGCTTATGAGAATATTTCTGACCACAGGCTTTACCTAATATCCAAAAGGTCCATGACAAAAAAAAAAAGAAGTTAACAATCCCCTGGACTAGAAGCTGAAAAAGTGGAATGTGTGACTGAGGTTTGGCAAGATCAGGCAACTAGGTTCACCATTTGAACTGTGCTCTGTGAAGGAGGGGAGCTCTGCCTCCCCACCCCCACCTAACTTTGATGTTTCCTGTGCCTTCATTACCTCCCTTGGCTGGGCAATTATCACCCAGTGAAATTGGTCATATCAAAGTTTCACTCGGCACCTATTAAACCCTGGACTTTAATAGGCTTGGGGAAAAAAGGCAAGTAAATTAGAGTTTCTGTATGTAGACAGGGCAGGGCTGCCATGTTCTGGGCCAAGCAGAGAGAAGCCTTTGCTCAGGATCAACACTGAAGCTGGAAACAACACAGACCTAGGGAGACCTCAGAACCGTGACAACAATATCAGTCATATTAAAGGGAGACTGAAATAATTCTATAAATAATTGGTGTGTGGTTGAATTGTAGGATCTATGAATTATGGGTGTATGTGGTTGGATCATAGGATCATTGACGTAAAATGGAATAATTTAGCAGTATACTATTCCAAGTGACCCATTCTACAGATTAAGAAACTGATGTCCAGGGCAGGGAAGTGATGTGCTCAAGATGACCCAGCTTATAGATCAGAGACAGGATTCACTGCTATAAGGTTCATTAATTCCCAATCCAGAGTGATGGATCTTAAATCCAATGTAGTCTATTGAACCTTATCAGTGATTGATTATAGATTTATCACAGTATTGAAGGAAATCTAATTTGTGTGCTGTCCCTAAAAGGTTTTATGAAGTGAATTCTCAGGATATTAAATAAATAATATTATTTCCTCCCCATCTTTAATTCGAATATTGATTCTTAGAAATCAAGCCATTCATGCTCTCTTTAAAAACTTATTATTATTTATGTTCTTTGTGAAGAGCATTAAGTCTTATATTTGAAACTAAGATACATCTCTTCTCTTTTTGAATTATAATGAGCACAAACAGTGTCTAGCTCATAGTTGGCTCTGTTTAGTTTTTAAATGTTTATTTTTTATTATCATAAATGTTTATTGATGGCTATCATCCACTAGAATGTGATTCTAACAATTTTAATTTGGTTAAAATATTATCATTCATTTGTAGACCACCTATATTTCCCAACATATCCTTCCTCCATGAAGAACTGAAAGAGAAAGAAAAAAAGCAGTTTAAGTAAAGTTAACCAATATATCAACCAAGTTTGGCAGTAGATTCCCTGTTTCACACCCCTTGCTTCTTGTCTCTACAAAGGAGGGTGCATTTCCTCTTCCCTTCATGAAACTGATCTCAGTCATTAGAAGCATAGCAAGTTCAATTCCATTTTTTTCTTTCCATTCCTATTGCTTTTGTCATTGTTTATATAGTTTTCCTGGTTCTACTTGCTTCACTTGACATTTGTTCACATGTACTGTGGACATGCAATCCTTTGTACTCTGTATTTATAATTTCTTACAACAATACATCAAATGCTTACCTGTATGTCTGGCACCATGTATCCATGCTCCACAACATGTTTAGCCAGATGCCAATCAACAAACATATCCTTTGTTTCTAGCTCTTTACTATCAAGGAAAGCACTATTAGGAATATTTTGGTGCATATGGGTGCACCAAAATATTTGGTGCATATTTCTTTTTAGCTTTGACCTTCTTGGGGTCTGTGCATAGTAGTGCAATTTCTGGACCAAATGGTACAGATATGTTAATCACCCACTTAGGGGAAGTGCAAATTGTTTTGCAGAGTGGCTGGAGCAATTCACAGATTGGCCAACAGTCCATGCATGTGCCTGTCTTTCCACAAACCTTGCAACACTTTCAAGTCCTGTCTTTTGTCATTTTTGCCAGTTGGCTGAGGTGAAACCCCAGGCCTGCTTTGGTTTCCATTTCTCTTGCTGTTAATGATTTGGAGCATTCTTTCCTATGGTTATTAATAGTCTGTAGTTCTTCTTTCGAGAACAATTTGTTCATATTCTTTGACCACTTATCCATTGGGGAATGGCTCTCAGATCTATTTTCCACCTTCTAGACAGAGACACTGGAAACTAGAGAAAGTGTGAAAGGTCAGAAGGATGGGAACTTGAGTCATTGCCTCTCTGGAGAGTTAGGGCAGGAAAATGCCTCTCAAGAATAATGGGAATCATTAGACTATCTCAAGAACTGTCACCTGGACCCCATTGACACCATTTTCTTTGCTGCCAAAGAACTTCTTAGGCTTGTAAAGATGGGCGTGACAATTCTAGATAACTGCAGGACAAGGAAGGAGCAGTGCTCAAGCTAAGATGTCCTAGAGGAAGAGGCTTGGTCTCATTGCCAGTCACCTTTATGTTTTGGGACCTCCTTTGCATAGCCACTGGTCTACTTTTCACCAATAATGATGTGTTATAATCTATTCAGAAGAATGATTTTCAAAGAAGCAAGTAAATGCAGTTTATACACTCATAATTTTAGGTCTGGAAATGACCTTAGTTATTTTGGAGTCCAAATCTACCATTTTCTAATTAAGGAAATTTGAGAAAAGATTATTGACCTGTGTGCCCTGCCTACACTCTCACAAGGAACTGTAGTAACAGCCAGACCTAGAATTAGGACTCTGGTCCTCAGACCTCCAGCCAGTGCATTTCCCACCTCTCCTTGCAGCCCCTCATTTTTGTCACAGGATTCACATTATTCTGTGGTTTCTCACGGCTTCTAGAAGGTGGATCACAAATCTGACTCAAGGACAATAGGAAAGAACCAAACCAGATTTGAGATCAGAATTCTATCCAACTCCATAGGCATTGAGGATGCTAAGACAGAGGATCACCCATTCTACTGAATGAGAAGATCTATGCTGCAAAGACTGTGGAATGTCATAAAGATGGGACATGGAAAAACAGGCTAGAGTCTGACTGCAAAAGGTTTTAAATGTCAAATGGTAATTTTTATTTAATTCTAGAGGTAATAGGGAAGCACTGGTATCTTTGGTTGAGTGGCAGGTGAATTATAGAGGGCAGGTACTTGAGACATGGAAACCAATCAATCAAACAACAGTGTAAGATTTTATGGGGAATAAGGAATAAGGTGTATAGATTGACAGAACAATGGAAGCTCCCAAATTATCATGACATGATGAACTAAATGCAAAAGCCAAACCAACAATGCTAAATTTAAAAATATTAAATGTGAACGACTTCATCTAGGTGGTTTTTCACTGATTGTCCAAGTAGCAAATGAGGAGTGTTGCCTTAATAGCAACACTTGTGAAACAAAGAAGCAAATCTGGTAGTCTTTCCTGTTCACCAGGATAGCACAGATTGATATTGTGATATGGCTGTTGAAAATAAGAAGAAAAATACAAACATATGCAAACTTAAGTTAGAATAATAGAAGCATTTGGTGAAATTCAATTCAATAAGCATCTACTAGACAATTAGTGTAGGACAGACACTGGACACCCAAAAACAAAAGTGCTGCTCTCTCTATCCACAAGAAGCCTACTTTTTATAGAAGAGGGACAAAATGTACCCGAAGAAGTAAATACCAACCATGCACCAAGTAAATGGAAAGCAATATTGATAAGAAGGGAGATGGCAGGATGGGAGGATGAAAAAAAGGCTTCTTTAAAAAGGTAGCAACTGAGCTAGCAAGAAATTCCAACAATAAGTCAGTTTCATTGGAATGTAAAGTATGTGTGTGTGTGTGTGTGTGTGTGTGTGTGTGTGTGTGTGAGAGAGAGAGAGAGAGAGAGAGAGAGAGAGAGAGAGAGAGAGAGAGAGAGAGAGAGAGAATCAGAGATGTCAAAGGTAGACTATGATGGGTTGGCTTTAAGTGTATAGTGTTTCATCAAAATGATTGAATGTAGATAAGAGTGCTAACATTTTGCTTAACTCTGAATGGGCAAAAATGAGCAAATCTGGAAGTCAGCAGTAGTGGTGGGAGGGGAGGGAGGAAAGGAGAAAGGAGAGACAGAGAAAGAGTAGGGGGAATTAGAGATAAGAGTAGGCAAGAGAAGGAAGGAAGGAAGAGAGGGAGTTGAGAGAAATAAAGAAAGACAGCAAAGATGAGGGAGGGACTTAGTATAGAAGACAAGTAAGGCAGAGGTGGTGGGGGGAGGGAGGGAAGGAGAGAGGGAAAGGGTTGTAGTTATCATTAGCTTGGAAAGTAGTAAAATAATTTAACTTTGGATCTCTGGATTGAAGTATGAGTTTGTAGGTGTGGTGCAATGACCATGGCCCCTTCTGAGTTTTTTTCAGGCAAGTGGGAGGATTTGGCACTGAAGAGAGAGAACTCAAGAGAGGCCATGTCCATAATGGGAGTGGTTGGCCTCAGAGGAAAGTGAAGAAAGCTTTTATCTCAGGGCTGGAGTTGGGCTTAACTAGAGCTTGTCACTTAGGGAGAGTGGGAAGCAATGGACACTGAGGTGGGCCAGGCTGTTGAAGAACGGGGAGGATCTGGCAAAGAGCAAGGCAAAATTCCAGGTGGTTTGGTGAGGGAGGGAATCATGGCACTCAGGAGATTTTATTATTGTCTAGGGGCAAGAGTTGAAAACAGTAACTGGATAGACTGAAGAGGATCATGTGAGGAGAGATGAAAGGATGCCCAAGGCCTTTGTCCAGGCCCAGTCTTATTTTCTGACCCTGAGTGTCCACACTGTTCTCTAATCACCATCTTCTTCCTTCCAAGCACCCAAAAGGAAACTGATCAGGATTTCAGGAAGTCAGTTCAAAATCTGGCCCTTTTTGAAATATCGTCCTGTTGAACCATGGAGACACATTCTCTGTGTTTTGTCATTCTCATACAACTTGACTATTACTAAATTTTAAATAATTTTAAGCCACATTTATAGAGAACGGCCTCTTCTTTTCCACAAAAGGATATGTTGCTGTTGTTCAGTCATCTGAATCTTCATGACCACATGAACCAAACCATGCCAATACTGTCCATGGGGTTTTCTTGCAATGATACTTAAATGGTTGGCCATTTCCTTTTCCAGTTGAAGGCAAACAAAGGTTAAGTGACTTGGACTGGGTCATACAGCTAGTGTCTGAGGTCAGATTTGAATTTGGGTCTTCCTCACTCCAGGCCTCATGCTCTATTCACTGGGACATCTAGCTGCCTCTGAAAGGAAATACCCTAAGCTAAATTTCTTCATTTATTGGACTGATAAAGATAGGTTTTGGGGTAGTTGTGATTCATTGAGCTCTGCTCAGGGAAACTCCAAGAATCCTGTCTCTTCCCTGGGGTAATCTCAAGAGCAAGCCATTCTGTAATTACCACCTCTTCTGTAACAGGAAATGATCTCTGATGTAGAGGGTGTGCCTCCCACCCTCTGCTCACATGCATTTCCCCCAATAACTATTCCCCTGTAAAAAAGAGACAAAGGCCTTCATCCATGCTGTCTCTTGCTCCAGAAAATGCTTCCTTCTCACCTCCATCTTGAAGCTAGAATTCCTAGGTTTTGGTTTATCATTCAAGGCTACCTCCTACACTGAACCCTGGAAATGCTTCCTCACTCTTCTTCCTCATTTTACCCTGAATTGACTAAGCAGCTGACTTTTGCAATCCCTAGGGGAATATAAGCTCCTTGGGGGTAAGAACTACATAAAGATTTTGTCTTAATGGCCTGCTTGGTGATATAAAAATAATTAATAATGATGATGATGAACAAGTATTGATGGAAAAGTTTTATGTTAAAGCACTTCATATATAAAAATATGCATTATAAGATATTCAAGATGAAAACGGCACTAAGACATTTGAAATGTCACATGTATATGTACATATATGTATTTGTATACATTATAAATTTATACATAAATTATAAGCTACTAAAGTTTAAATGGTGCTAGAAATTTTGGGACACTACATAGATACACATGTGTGCACATGCATGTATGCATGCATTGTGTGTAATGTGTGCATGTGTCAACATATGTCTATGTGTATTCATATAAATATAGAAATTGAAAGCTGTTAATATTTAAAACTGCACTAAAACTTTTGAAATACCACATATGTGCATGTGTGTACATACACACATATATATGCATATATAATACATTAGAAGCTTTTCAAGCATAAAACTGCACTAGAGTGTTTGGAATATTGTATGTATGTATGTATGTATGTATGTATGTATGTATGTATGTATGTATGTATGTGAGAGCATACTCACACAGCTAGGAAGTGTCAGAAGTGAACCTATTGACATTGGTTCTTCAGCATCCCAGAGTTGATTCACTTTAGTTAAAAAAATGTGGTGATATGATCAGAGAGATCAGTGCTATAAAAATGAGAGTCAGTCAATAAGCATGTATTTATTCCTTACTGTGTACCTGTTTTGATAGGTAGTCTCATACAGCCCACCCCAAAAAAAGCTTTGCTCATTTCAAACTCCACTAAGATTTTAGGGAAACCCTCTACTTCTAATGAGTCTCCTGAGCAAAGAAGAGTTATTTTAATAGTTGTACAATTGACAGCTCAATGTCTTTTTAAATGACCTTAAACCATGGCCATCAAAGTGCAGAAAGAGAAATTAACAGCCAGTCTTCTTGTGCAGAATTGGAAACAATCCATCTTCCTTCTTTTCAGGAAGACCAGGCAAAGGGCCTGACAATAGATAATTAATAATTCAGTAGATCAGCGGGGCCGCCTGGCTGTCTTTTTTCCTAATTGCTTTCCTCTTGGTGTGTGTATCCCCACTCAATGACACACGAGCTGGTGTCTTGAAGTTTTCCAAACAGCTCTGCCTTCGGCAGCTTTGTTATCCCAACTGGCCTATGAGCTCGCCTATTTCCGAGCATGCCTTCTGGAATCTGCTTTCTGAGATTAGCGGTGCCCTCTCCCCTGATTTGGACAAAGGTAATTGGAAAGGCACATGTACCAACTTCCAGTTTATATGAGTTCACTTATTTGAAATCCCCTGAGCTCCTCCAATTAGAAAACAACTTTTTGAGTTAATATCCTTCAATTGTTACAAACCTGCGTCACAAAGAGCGCGCGGTGAAACAAATGCACAGATTTCTGTCCGCTGGCATTTGATTGTGAAGGGATGTGATTGTTCTCCATTTAGAATGGAAAGGGTTAGGAACTCCACTTCCCAATGTGCTTAATGAATGAAAGGAAAATTGGACCCCTGAGCCAGAGTCGGTGACCTACCCCAGTGAAAAATGTCCACAGGTTAACAAGGGCAGCTGTTCCTTGCCCTCATTCCCACTGGAGGTGAATGACAAAAGAAGCCAATAAACTTCAGGCTGGGTATTATTTATTAACCTGTTTTCTTCCTAGAAAAAAAATACTTTGCTCCAGATCCTGAAAGATGCCCCAGTGGCAATGTGGAAGTTCCTCTTTGTCCCATTTGGCTGAGAGGAAGCTCATATTTAATGAGTGTGTCATTCCTGACTACTTTAATTTGTTGTACGTTAATAGGGAGTTGTGGTGGGTTTCATTTTTTTGTGTTAGCAGATTTAGGTTTTAATCCCCCTAAAATCTATTAAAATATATATAAAATAGTTGAACCCAAAGATAAAATGCCACCTCTTCCACAAAGTTTTTCAATTCAATTCAATTCAATAGCCACTTGTTACCTACCTACTATGTAATGGACACAGAACTAACTCCCGGGAAAAGAAAGACAGAAATAAGACAAAGCCCTCAAGGACCCTCTGTCATCTGGGGGAATACACCATGTGCTCATAGAAGTAAATATTGGACAAGCAGATAGGCAGACAGACAGAGGAGGACAGATTATGATGATGGTAACATGTTAGCTAACTTTTATATATCATGCTCTTAGGTTTGCCAAATGTTTTACATATAGAAAATAAATGTACAGGAATTTGATGGTTGGGGGAGACTAACTGCTGGGACTGTCTGGAAACACCTCTTGTGGAAGAGTATGGTCCTTCAGCTGAGAAATGAAGGGAATGAAGGGTTCTGAGAGGCAGAGGTGACACCATTCCAAGGCTAGGGGCCCACCTGCACAAAGACATGATGAAAGGAGATGGCATATAACAGCTGGTAGATGCATTTAGCTCCAATATAGAATATGGAAAGAGAATCAGGGTACAATTAGCCTGCAAATAATTTTTTCTTCCTGTCTCAAATTCCAAAATTACCCAATATTTACTTGGTGCACAGTTTAGATTTAGTTGTCTGTGAATCTGTTGCTTTCCCCTAATAGAGTTGAAACGCCTTGAGAACAGGGACTCTTTTGAAGGTAGGAAGGCAATGTGGAACAGCAGATAACATAATGGATGTGCAATCCAAAGACTTAGGTTTGAATATTTTCCCAGATACTTACTGTGTGACCCTGGACAAGTCACAGCCTCTCCAATCCTCAGTTTCCTCATCTATAAATGAGAGATAAAAAGATAAATAATGTCCTCCCAATGTTGTAAGGATCAAATGAAATGATATATGTAAAGCATTTTGCAGACTTTCAGATGCTCTATGAATGTTAGTTGTAGTGGTGGAAGTTATCTGTGTATCCCTGGCACCCAACACCATGCCTGGAACACAACAGTCATTAATAAATGCTTTATGATTGATTAATAAATGTTTGTTGGATTATTCATGGAATGACATGGCAAACTAAAGCCTTGGAAAGAATGTAGACTCTGTGAAACTGGGTGTGGATTTCTTAAGGTAAGAATACATTCAAACCATTTCCCTTGATATTCAATTTTCCTTGATTGAAGGGAGTTTTGGGTCCCAAAGTTGGAACCACCAGCTTAATCAGGGTCCTAGAAATACAACTTTCTTGGGTCTGGCTGTCAGTGTCTTTATTTTTGACACCTGGCATCTTGAATACCCTTCCAACTCCTTGCAGGAAAAAAATACTCAGGGAGAAATCATTATCATCTCCATCCCCCACACACTCATGTTCTCTTTCTGTCTCTCTGTCTGTCTCTCTGTCCCTCTGTGTCTCTATCTGCCTCTGTCTGTCTCTCTGTGTGTGTCTCTCTGTCTCTATCTCTCTGTGTCTCTGTCTGTGTCTCTGTCTCTCTAAAGTGAGGGTGTTGGACTAGGTGTCTCTGTCCAGCTCTAAACCTATGATCCTATGGCATGATTGTTTCCCCTTTCCATTGTCTGTACTGCAATACAACAAGATGAACACATGTTGGGAAGATTAATGATGACTTATGCTTCACTTCATGCTGGTCCAGTTCACTTTCTGAAAGAGAAGAGTGTGAAGCTGGAGGTGTTGCTTTTCAGCTGTCATATCAGTGAGGTGTGCCCACCTGGCACGATCCTTTTTATTGTTTTAGTGTGATAGTGGCTTCTGTCCCTTTTGTGCATGATGCCATATTTACCAAAGCAGTAAGTAAATATGATTGATTAATGAGTCTTGATTTGGTTATATTTCCTCACTTTTAGTAAACACAATAAAAAAAAATGACTTCACAGGTGAATTAACATTTTCCTACTTAAGAATGGACTTTGATGCAAATGCAAATACTAATTTCCAAATGTGTGTTGTTATTATTATTATTTGACTTTTTGTATGGGGACAAAAAGCATAATTTCCTAGGTTAGGAGTAAATGCTCAGAGTCAATTAGCCCTAACACTGGGACCAATTTTCAGAATTTAAGACACCTCCTTCCCCCTAGTGGCAGTTACCTGGATTACAGGGATTACTGCCAAGAACAATTCCAGAACCTTTAACTTCATTTCCATGGCAAATTTGAATACAGTAGGTGAAAACAGCCAGTGCAGTGTTATCAGATGGTAGAAAGAAGAACCTGCAGAAAGATATGATCTTACTATCATAGAACACTTGTGGATCCCCAATTCCCACAAGCCATTTACATCGACATTGATGAAGTATCTACTACACCTGACCCATTGTGGTAGAAGCTGGAGATACAAATTCATAAAGGAAACAGTCCCTGCCCTCAAAGAGCTTAGTTTCCATTGGAGAGATTGTCATGATTCATTCTGATGATTTTTATTTCCAGCAGGAAGGTCTCATGACAGTGTTTATTTAGTTAGGCATGTGCTTCATTTACTTCATCTTCCTTCCCAATGCTGAGTCTCTGTTCCTCCTTTATGTGAGATGTGAGAATCTGAAAAGAATTTTATTTCAAGTATAGAAAAATACAATCTCCTAATGTCTTCCCCTCTTTTTTCTTCCTCTCCCCAAATGGGGATGTTTTCTTCATTTCCTTATCTTAAACATTATAAAATCATGAAGTAGCATATTTCCCAGTTGGCTCATAACTGGAAATGGATACTACTACTTATTTGATCTTCCTGTTTCACTAACATGACATTAAAAATTCTTCTTATTGTAATGACTTGGTAGATAGAACCTCAGACACTTACTAGCTGTGTGACCCTGGGCAAGTGACCTAACCTCTGTTTGCTTTAATCCACTGGAGAAGGAAATGGCAAACCATCCCAGTGTCTTTGCCAAGAAAACCCACAGACATGATCCATGGGGTCATAAAGAGTCAGATATGACTGGGTGAAAATAATAAGAAAAATTATTTTTAGCATCTGTTGCCATTTTCAACTCATTCTAATTTTTTCCTTGACAATACTCTTAAAATCCCTTGTAGTAGTATGGTATTTGGCATTTATCCTCAATTGTCTCTTCTCATTTCTACCATTTGAACCTCCTTTAAAAATTTTATATTGCTCAGAGCTCTCTGTGCATCTGGACATTTAAATAACTTAGCTCTTTCCTTGATTTTTTAAATCATATGTGGTTGAGTTGCCCAAGTTTTGCTCTTGAGAGCATCTTGTCTCATGAAACTGACTGCTTATAGAAATTTGCACTGCTGTTCCTAACTATCATTTCTCTAAAATACTTCCTGATTCTAGGATGTATATTAGATGATTTCTGACTTTCCTCTCCTTAAATTTCATAAAACTTTATATGGTGTGACCACATTCTCCTCAAGTTCTTGCCATTTCCTTGTTTTAATCAGGTCCAGAATAGCAGTTCTTTCATCATTTTTTCCACATGTTGAAGAATGCAGGGATCAGTTAAGTCAAGTTTAGCACTTAGGACCATAGCAGAGAAATGGTTGCAATGTCCATCACTAGAACCTTACACGCTAGAATTTTTTTTCTAATTCCTCTGAGCCAAGTGACCTAAATTATCATTGTATCCAATATGCTTATGCTTCTTCAACCATTGTATTCCAAACATCTACTCCTTTATAGTGATGGCTGCTGAATTTTATGTGATGCTGTTTGTGGCTTCTCTACTTGAGTTCTTTCTTTCTTTCTTTCTTTCTTTCTTTCTTTCTTTCTTTCTTTCTTTCTTTCTTTCAGTTAAACATTTTTATTTATATTTTTCTCTTCCAATGCCTATCCCTCCTTTCTTCCCTCCCCTCCCTCCCCCTTTCCCAAAGTGGCAAACAATCCAATATGGGTTATACATATATGATCATGCAAAACATCATCATATATGAATATAAATTCTATTTTTAGAGGTGGATAGTATGTTTCATCAATAATCTTTTGGAATTGTTTTGGATTATTGTATTATTGAGAATAGTCAAGTCATTCACAGTTCTTCATCAAGCAATATTGCTGTCTCTGTGTACAGTGTTCCTTTGGTTCTGCTTATTTCCCAATACATCATTTCATACATGTCTTTCCAAGCTTTTTTGAAGTCATCTTGTTTGCCATTTCTTACTGCACAGTAATATTCCATTACCATCATATACCATAGATTGTTTAGTCATTCCCCAATTGATGGGCATACCTTGGATTTCCAAATTTTAGCCACCACAAAAAGAGCTGCCATTTTTATAAAAATAGGTCTTTTTCTCTTTTGAGGGATGTCTTTGGGACATAAACCAAGTAGTGGTATTGCTGGGTCAAAGGGTATGCACAATTCTATAGTTCTTTGGCCGTAGTTCCAAATTGTTCTCCAGAATGGTTGAATCTTTTCATAATTGCACCAACAGTGGATTTGCATCCCAGTTTTCCCACAATCCCTCCAACAACCAATATTTTCCATTCTAATAGGTATAAGGTGATATCTCAGAGTTATTTTAATTTGCATTTCTCTTATCAATAATGATCTAGCATATTTTTCATATGATTATTGATAACTTTGATTTTTTTGTCTGAAAACTGCCTCTTCAAATCTTTCAACCATTTATCAACTGGGAAATGACTTGTATTTTTTTTTAAATGATGCAGTTCTTTATATATTTGAGAAATGAGGCCTTTATCAGAAATATTTGTTTCAAAAATTCTTTCCCAGTTTTCTACTTTTCGTGTAATCTTGGTTACATTAATTTTGTTTTTGCAAAACCTTTTTCATTTTATATAATCAAAATGATCTATTTTACATTTAATTTTATTCTCTATATATTCTTTGGTCCTAAATTCTTCCTCTGTCTATAAATCTGACAGACAATTCCATATTCCTTTAATTTTCTTGTGGCATCATCCTTTATTCGTAAATCATGTACCCATTTTGACCTTATTTTAGTATATAGTGGGAGATGTTGGTCTATACCTAATTTCTGCCATACAGTTTTCTAGTTAAATAATGAGTTTTTGTTCCAAAAGCTTGGATCTTTGGGTTTATCATATAATATATTACTATAGTCATTTAATATAGTGTTGTTTCAATCCATTCTATTCCAGTTATCTACCTCTCTAAGTCTTAGCCAGTACCAAATTGTTTTGATAATTACTGCTTTACAGTAGAGTTTGAGATCTGTACTGCTAGACTACCTTCTTTTGTATTTTTTCATTGATTCCCATGATATCTTTGAACTTTTGTTTTTCTGGATGAATTTTATTATTTTTTCTAGCTCTATAAAATATTTTTGATAGTTTGATTGGTATAGCACTAAATAAATAGATTAACTTAGGTAGGATTGCCATTTTTATTATATTGACTCTGCCTACCCATGAGCAATTAATATTTTTCCAATTATTTAGATCTGATTTTATTTTTGTGAAAATTGTTTTGTAGTTCTTTCTTTTTGACAGCTTGCAATAATTTTTTTCTTTGACTTGGAAGCTTTGAATTTTTAATTGGGAGATTTTATTTTGGGTTTTCTTTTAAGAGGTGACTAGTGGACTCTTTCTATTCCCATATTTTTCTCTCTGGTTCTTGGAGATATTGGTATTATCCCTTTATGATTTCTTAAAATATGGTATCTAGGCTTTCATGAATTTCAGATAGTCCAGTGATTCTTAAACTATATTTTCTCAATATTTTTCTAGGTCAATTGTTTTCATTCCTATATGCTTAAATGCTTATTCCTTTTTCAGTCTTTTGACTTTGATTTAATATTTATTGATTTGGCATACTTTCATCTTCTATTTTCTTCATTCTTATTTTAAGGAGTTTATTCTTGAATGAGCTTCTGGATTCCTTGTGTCAAGCAGTGGATTCCCTTTATAATTCTTTTGCCAAGCTGTTGTCTTTCCAATTCTTTCTTGTATACCTCATATTTCAGTTGTCTTTAGCACCCTCATTTCATTTAAAATGAAATAATTTTAATTCTTTATTAAAAAAAAAAACAAGAATAACTTGATCCTAATATGTGGGCATAGCCAAGATGGTCAAGTAAGACAGGAACTTTCCTGAACTCTCCCCAATTCACCTCCAAACAACTAAAATAATATCTCAAAATTAATACTTCAGTGGAAGAACCAACAAAAGGATGAGGTGACAACAATTCTCCAGCCTAGGACAACTTAGAAGGTTGGCAGGAAAGGCCTACTTCACTCAAATAAAAGGGGAACAAAATCCAGTGCAGATGTGGTCCAGGCAAGCAAGCAGCAGGCTATGCTTCAGCAAACCAGCAGTGAAGCTCTGAGCTCAATCAAAGGACAGGTGCAAGGCCCTGCAACCCTGGTTCAGCAAGCCAGCATCAAGGCTCCATGTTCGTAGCCCAAGAAGCTCAGAACAGTTGAACTTGATACCAAGCTATATTTTTCTTTGAGTCTTTTCTTGAAGATGTTTTGGAGTAATTCTCTTATTCTGAGTTTATGTTTTGAGCATCCCTGTCACTATGATAATGGGATTATTTTAATTATTTGCTTATTTGTTCACTCACTCTTCTAGCCTACTTCCTGACTTCAGGCTTTAGGGTAGATCCAGGCTATGCCCAGATCTTAAGGGGATATTTAAGCTGAGTTTATGTTGTCTAGAGTCCTGTTGATGCTTTCTGAGGGGGGGAAGGTATTACTGTCATGTTATTCTAGCATCTCAGAAAAACACAGGCTTGAGATCTGCAACCTTTCAGCATTCCCAATGTGATCAGATCCAGGGAAAATTCTGATTGCTAACCTTTTAGTCTGTGCTCTCTACATTACTGACTTGGGCCTCAGGTCTTATTAGACATCTGTGAGTTTGCCACTCATTGAAGTTCCAATAGATTGTTTCTGGTCTCAGCTGCTATTACTAATCTGAAAAACTCTGCTGGTCTAAGATGACAAAACTAGATGTTATTCTTTGGTCTGAGATTCCTACCCTGGTTATTTCACTTCAGATTTTATATTGAAATAGAAGGTAGCATTGATATATATTGATACCTTCTGGTGTCAGATACTCATAGCTACTTAGCTGTTGCTTGCTTCTAATGATGCCTTTTGCTTAGTACATAGCCTAGGGCAAATGACCGCTTTTTACCCTGTAATGCCATGCCTAGGTGCAGATCCCTTCCTCAGTCTGTCTGGATGCATTAACTGGATAGTTGAGCTACAGATATGCCCATTGGAACCTGTTCCTGTGCCCTGCACAAGACCAGCCCTCTATACTATATCTACATTTTCTCTATGCTATATCTACATTCCCTTACCCTGGTGCACAGCCACTATCCCCACAACCATTCCTGGCTAGACCTCAACTCTACTATCCACAGACCTTTCTGTCTAAGTTCCATGACTCACTATGATATTTTTCTTGGATTTCCATATCAAGACTTAAACTGTTATATTTTCTAGATTTGTTTGGAGGATTATGGGGGAAAGATAAGCTGTACTTCTTACTGCTATTCTGCCATCTTGGTTCCAAAATATGTTTTTTTTTTCTGATCTAAAATCGTATGTCTCATTTTCTATATTCTGTTCCTTTTAAATAAATCATACTCTTCACTTGCCATATTCTGGTTATGCTTCATGTCCAACTGAATCTCAGTGAGATCAATGAAGTCAAATATACTTCTTGGCATTATGTTTTCTTTTATATTATTTTTATTTCCTGATTCTCTATATTTGAATGTAGTCACCTGAGGCCACAAGGATCATTAGTTTCTTTTTTTGGATATTTTCTTCTGTAAATTACAAACACTCTTATGATCTTCCTCACTCATCACATCTGCTATTCTTAGTAAACGTATTAGAAACACTTTTTCCATCACCGTTTCATACTCAGCCTTAAGCCTCTTTTGTGCAGATTGAGAAATTGCCAGAAAAAAGGTCATTGTTGGACCCTCATTATCCCTGACACGAAGTGAATTCTGTATATGACCCCAGATTTCAAAGTGCCAAATCTCATTCCTTGGCTTCATGTTCTTTACTAGGTACTCTTTAAAAATGTCCTACATTCCATTTTGAGGTCTTTCCCTCTATTTGGCAGGAGAGATGAAAACTAAAGCATCCATCTTTAAAGGATTCAATCCTTTTTCCAGAACTTCATAATCCTTAGCAATGCTTCTTTGGATTGTCATGTCATTTGTCCCCCAAGAATGAGAAATAGTGTCTACCAAATCCCTGAATGTTGTTTGTTACCTTCCAGATCTTTGCTTTGAAGAGACAGCACATTGTATATGCCTCAGTAGACAAAAATAAGGATGCTACTTGGGGTGAATAGTCATAGACCACACTCATGTTTTTTCTTTTTGTTTAAAATCTCAAATGTATTGAAAGTTTTCAAGGGTTTTAAAAGGCCACAAGAAATAATTTTTGTTATCTGTGTAAAATAGAGAGCTCCTAAAGTTTCTTACATTGGAAAGTTGCATGGTCAATCTCTTTAGTGATCTCATAAAGGATGTTTTAGAGAAGGGAGATACTGTAAACAGAGAGATCAAGACGTATTCTATTGAAATTGATCAGGTAATTTCTATCGAAATTAATCAGATCCTCAGAGAGAAAAGGTCTCTTGTCCCAACCTTTTTGTTATTGTTGTTTTTATCCCCAGTACCTAGAATCATGCCTTATCTATTATAAATGTTTAAAGTATAGGAGAAGACCTAGATAGATAGCAACAGAATTTGCAATGTACAGCCTTTTGTTTCTCAGTAATAAAGAAAAATGTGAAGTTAAATTCTGATAAAGGACTGCCTGTTGGGGCTTAATAATATAAAGAAAAAGGAGAATATTTGAAATAATCATTACATGATTATGAGTAGTGAGCTAGAGAAGTAATTTACAGAGGGGGTCAAGAGAGGGAGAGGGAGGAAGAAAGGTGGATGGATGAAATAAGAAAGAAAATGTAAGTGAGAAAAAAGAAAGAAAAAGAAAGAAAGAGAGAGAGAAAGAAATAAAGAGAAAGAGAGAGAGAAAAAGAAAGAAAGAAAGAGAAAGAAAGAAAGAAAGAAAGAAAGAAAGAAAGAAAGAAAGAAAGAAAGAAAGAAAGAAAGAAAGAAAGAGAAAGAAAGAAAGGGAGGGAGGGAGGGAGGGAGGAAGGAAGGAAGGAAGGAAGGAAGGAAGGAAGGAAGGAAGGAAGGAAGGAAGGAAGGAAGGAAGGAAGGAAGGGATAAGGGAAAGAAAGAAACAAAAGGAGAGGAATGAAGGAAGAAAAGAAAAAAGAAAGGAAAGAAGGAAAAGAAAGGATGAAAAAGAAACAGGAAGGAAAGAAGGGTGAGAGAGGAGGGGAGAGGAAAGGGGGGGAGGGAGAGAGGGAGAGAGGTAGAAAGAAATCCCTTCTTGGAATGGGAGGGGGAAGTTGGAGACAGGTTGGTCTAGCAAATTCATCTCTGTACTTGGAATCAGGAAAACCTGGGTTTGAATCTTGTTTTAGAGATTACCTAGGTGTGTGATATTGGATAAGTCACCTCACTGAGGTTCAGGTTCCTCATTTCTAGGGTGAAATAAGTACACTTGTAACACCTCACAGAGTTGTTTGCCAGCTTAAAGGGATACTTTCTCTAATATTCTTTGCAATCCTTAAAGTGCTTTTAATGCACTTCTATAATTTATTGTATAAATAATATATATTATATAAATATTATATATAATTTATTTACATATACCTGATTTATTAATCCAATAATTCCACTAAGGACAGAGCTGGGTTTTTTTTTTAATTTCTTCAAGGCTAGCAAGGCTGGGAGGACAAATCTGGCAATGGCAATTCATTTGCCCAATGACCAATCAATAGTGGTCATACTCTGAAAACAAAACTTGAAAAGATCAAAGAGCATGGCTCCCTTGTGCTGCTTATCATGTAATAAGGGTTTTTAGCTGCACTGAGTCAGGAATAATGTTGACAGAGCAGTGAATGAACAATAATGATAATTGTAACAACAGTAATATTAACAGATACTCATGTAGCACTTAAAGGTTTACAAAGAACTTTACATGCATTATCTTAATGATAAACTGAGGCTGAAAGAGCTCAAAGCAATTGCTTATGTTTACATAGTTAAAGGGAGAGACAGACTTTGAACCCAGGTCCAGCATATCTGGAGAAGGGGGGATCAGTTCACAATTCCACTAACAATGAATCAGTGTCCCAATTTTTCTAAATCCTCTCCAACATTTATCACTGTCTGCTTCTATCATTTTAACTAATCTGGTAGGTGTAAAATGATATCTCAAGGTTGATTTAATTTGCATTTCTATACTCAAAAAATATTTAGGACATTTTTTCATATGACTATAAATTGTTTAAGTTGGATTTTAAAAAGAGTTGTACTGGGGCAGCTAGGTGGCACAGTGGCTAGAGAGCCATCCCTGGAGTCAGGAGTACCTGAGTTGAAATATGGCCTCAGACATTTAACACTAACTAGCTGTGTGTGTGACTGTGGGCAAGTAACTTAACCCCAACTGCCTCACCAGAAGAAGAAGAAGAAGAAGAAGAAGAAGAAGAAGAAGAAGAAGAAGAAGAAGAAGAAGAAGAAGAAGAAGGAAGACGAGGAAGAAGAAGAAGAAGGAAGATGAGGAAGAAGAAGGAGGAAGAAGAAGAAGGAAGAAGAAGAAGAAGAAGAAGAAGAAGAAGAAGAAGAAAGAAGAAGGACGATGAGGAAGAAGGAGGAAGAAGGAGGAAGAAGAAGGAAGATGAGGAAGAAGAAGAAGAAGAAGAAGAAGAAGAAGAAGAAGAAGAAGAAGAAGAAGAAGAAGAAGAAGAAGAAGAAGAAGAAGAAGAAGTAGTAGTATTACTATTGTACTGTCTGGGGAAAGCTAGGCTTAAATCCTCCCTCTGATTATTAATAGTTTTGTGGCCCTCAACTGTTCCTTCACTTTGCTTCTCCAGGAAGCTTCAGTTCATCCAAACCCTCTAAATTCTGCTTTGGAAGTACTAACCCTTCTCCTATTTGGCAGATCCAGAGTCCCTGTTCTCTACTAGGGAATATTCCCCCTGGATTCACTCCTGGCACCTGAATCTCAGGGAGAAGGGTATAGGCTCCCTGTTTTCCCTTCTTGCTCATTTCTATCACTGTGGCTATCATTCTCTTTAATGTGGAGTTTGGAAGGATTTTCTCACTCCTCCTCTTCATCCATTGTCATACCCAATCCCTGAAGAATCCCTTTGGTCTGATTCTTTCAGACCTTCCCCTCAGCTTTCACTCTACCCCCAGCTTCTCATCTCTTCACTGCTCAATTGTTGCAAGTATCTCTTATCTTGTTTTGGGACTTTACAGCTCTTCCTGCTCTAATTAGCCCTGTTCACAGCTGCTGGAATAATTTTCCTTAAAAACAATTTCTCATGTAGCTTCCTACTAAAAAGCTAATAGGAATTCCCCTTTGTGGATCATATTTCATTGGTGCTCTTCAAACAAGGTTGCAATGCCCTCCAGTAATTGTCTAGCCTCAGGGCTGCAAAGGATCTATGGTTTTGGCAGTGTGTGTGCATATCCTCTCTTCTATGTCCTTTTCCATCCTTACTGGTTCTCCCTAGTTTGCTGAATGCCTTTCTCCACTTTTAGAATCAAATACAAATCCCTGCCCTCAAGCTACCTTTCCAAACACATAATTTACCACTTCAGAGTTTTGTACACCCTAGGATCCGGCTAAAATGATTTGTTTTTCATGTTTGTCATACATTGTATTAAATCTCCTACCTCATTTCATTTGTCCATGCAGTTCTACATGCCTAGAATGCTCTACCACTTCACTTCCATCTTTAAGAATTGTGAGTTGACTTCAGGATTTCACTCAAGGGAAGCCTTACACTTGAAGCTTCTCCTTGTTCCTCCTGCTGCTGATGTCTTTCCCTATAAATAATCTTGCATCTATTTGGTCCATACCTTTCCTAAGCACTCCCACTCAGAACACATGTTCTTCAAATGCAGCAACCTTTGTCTTTGCATCTTTAGTGCTTAGCATAGTGCCTGATGCAAAGCAGGAGTTTCATAAATGTGTATTAGTTGAATGACTGATCAATTACTACAGGTAAAGCAATGTGATTGACCTCAATTTTGCCTTCATATCTCTACACAACCTCTAGAGAAGCAAGCTCACTATTGTAACTCTTGGCACTCTCTTTTATTTGAACAAATAGTCTTTAAATCTTTGGCAGTTAATATGATACCTGACATATAATAGGAGCTTAGTAACATCTATATTTAATTTAATATATTGTTTTATCCTCGCCATTTATTTGGTGCTTAAATCATAGTACTGGATAGCTGACATCTCTTGAACAGTCTTCTTAAATTGCTATTTAACTTATAGAAAGTTCATGGCTTATATGATCATTATAGGAAGACATGAAGAGCACAGGATAGTGATGTATTCATAATGAAAACTCACTTCAGCTGGGGTAGAACAACCAAATTCCACCTCAGCTCCAACAAAGACCCCTGTTATCTCCCCTCCAGCCAACCTCTTGACCCTCTCACCAGACTGTGAGCTTAGTTCCAGAAGACAAAGGCACTGGAGCTGATTCAGAGACTCTAGGGGTAAATTCCTTTGGTGCAGCCTGCCTGGGCTGGATCTATGTCAGTGTGACCATGGGGTTTGGCTCCACTCCCACCCTGCTACAGCAGCCCCCTCCTGCCAACCTTCTAATCCATCTTTGGCTGGGAAATGATCTCAGCCTGTCTTTTGTGGGTTCTGCTGTTCCAGGAATTGTCTTATGGCATTATTTGGAGTTTTTTGGAGTGATTGTGTCAGGAGCTCCAAGAGGTTACTGCTTTTCCTTCACCATCTTGGCTCTGCCTACTTAGTCCAACTTCTTACCATTACAGATAAGGAAACTGACTCAAGATGGTTACATAACCCAGATATTTGATATCAAATGTTCCTTCCCATTCTAAATCAGATTTAGTATAGAATCTCTGGTTCCTGTTCATCTTTACCTCATAATACTCTTCAAGTGGCTTGTGTTCCAACTTAAGTATCTCTCCTTCAGGCAAATATTCTTGGTTGTCCAGCTAAATGTGACCCTTCCTTCATCCAACCTTTCCTTGCTCTCCATTTTACTTCCCAATCCTCTTATATTCACCAGACTGTGTGCTGGGCATTGGACCAGACACTGGGGAAAACACAACATTTAGATATGTGGCCCCTGACTAAGAGAAGAATGATTAAGTTTTTTGGTGTCATGTGACTATTTGGTAGTGAAAAGCCTCATGGACCTCTTCTGGTTAAGCTGATGTAGTCCTTCTCAGGATGTCTTTATATGTATAAAACAAAATGTATACTGTTACAGAGAAAACCATTTATATTGAAAACTTTTGAGGAGACCAGGTTAAACCCCAGAAGAACTAAAATAGAGGACTATGAAATATTCAGAAATAACTGCAGTATGAAATATCATGGGATAAATATACTCAACAGGTACAATTTCCAGAGCAATTGATGCCTGGAGGCCCTTTCAGGAGTAGGTGATATTTGGATTGGGTGTCAATTTCCTCATCTATAAAATTGGAGGGTTTGACTAGATTATCTCTAAAACCTCTTCTTGCTCCAAATCTATGATTCTGTGATCCTTTTATCTAAGCCTACCTTCCTATGTCAAAGATGAGGACATTGAGGCCCAGAGAGGAAAGATGACTTGCTGAAGGTCATGGAAGTAGAAGATCCAGAATTCCTACCTCAGTCCTCTGATGTCAAGTCCAGTTTTCCTTCTACTGCCTTAGATTGTCTTAAGGCCCTCCATGGCCTGGCCTTATGCTACCTCTTCAGTTTTACTTCACTCTGTGTGCTCCATTCTATATACTCTATGTTGGAGACACATTAGGCTGCTCAATGTTCTGTATAAATGTACCATGCTACTGCCAGACACTTCTGTACCCATCCCCTTTCTCTCCATTAATATATATAAGCTCATAGGGTTATAGATTTTGAGCCAATGAGTCTAACTTCCTCACCTGAGAGATAGATAGATAGATAGATAGATAGATAGATAGATAGATAGATAGATAGATAGATAGATAGATAGAGGTATAAGGAAACAGAGACATAGATAACACAAGCCAGAGCTGGGTTTTGAATCCAGGTATTATGATCAAAACCTATCATAACAGTGACCTCTAAGATGCCTTTCTTTCCTGAATCTGTGATCCTGTAAACCTCCAAATGCCAGGCAAAAATACTTGAGCCTTCTTTGAGTGCCATTGGAGAATCATTGAAAGGTTTCGAATATGGTTATGGTAAGATCTGATCTATTTATATGGAAAATGTGTCTGTGAGGTGATGGGCAAAGCTGTGAGACACTCATGGAATCCCATAATCTCCCAAGTGAGTAATCTAACCCGTGTCTGAACAAGAATCTTGTACTTTATTTGATTATTCAATTTCCTTCAAAATAGGATTAAAATCTCTTTTTATTTTCTTTAGCACTGTTATCATTCTCAGCTCATTCTGCACCAAGACATAAAAGGACAACTGACACAGTTCTTAAAGTACTTTATTGAACCATGTCATTTTGTGTGTAATTTGTCCTCAGTTATTTGCTCTTATTTTCATATTTTCCTTGCAATTTAAAACCTAAATTGTTGAGAGAGTCCCCAGTGCCTTCAGTCAGCTCCTTCTTTCCTTCCTCCTAGTAATCATTTGTGGTTGAATTGTCAACAGTTTGTTCTTGAAAACATCATATGCCATTGGAACTAACTTCAGTTGGAGAATTCTACATTGTTGAACCTAGCTATCCTTCCTCTGAGCAATTTGAAATACATCCTCCTCAAATCTAGGATTAAATGATTCCTCACTCCAAAATCCCCCCCTCTATCTCCCTCCCTCCTTCCCTTCCTTTTCCTCCTTGTTCTCCCCTTTGTCTCCTTTCTCCTTCCTTATGTGGCTTTTACAGTTAATGTGTGTATGTGCATCTCATTTGCTCTTACAGCTTCAGTTGCCACCTTTACATAAATAACTCCCAAATATATAGCATGAAAATTGACCTTTGACCCAAGATATAGAACTTCATATCCACATGCTTATGAGATATTTCTTTGGATATGTCCCACTGGAAACAAAAAACCAAAATATTCTTAAATACATTATCCATGGAAAAGATTCAACAAGTCAAAACAGCCAAAAGTTGAGAAATCTTGTTGTTATTTATCCTTCATTTTTTGAAGAGGACCATTGACATCATGGGTGATGTCTTGACTTTTGCATGAATTGGATTTAAGTCATGAGTCTCCCTCTCTTCCTGAGCCATTGAAGTCTAGTGTCAACACAAAAGCCAAGATGACTGGTGATGGCCTAGGATGCAGTGGATAACCTTGGCATCTTCAAAGTCTGAGCAAACTCTAAGTATTCCATGGAGCCTGCTTCAGCTGCCTTCATGGATGTTGGAACAAATTGTTCTGATCTGCTCATTCTACCAGTAAAAGTCTTCACATGCTTTGGGTAAACATCCCCCTAGGTTATTGACAAGTTGGAGACCTCTTGGTTACCCTCAACCTGGTTCAGCCTTTTTACAAAAGTGTTTTACCAGGATGTTACTGCTGAGCATGCACGCTTCTTTGAGCCACAGCTGAGAGTGGTGTCAAGGTGGACTGAAAAATGAGCTGCCTTGAAAAGGGCTCAACAAGCCCTCACAACACAAGTGCTAATCCTCCCTGAACACCCCAATTTATGAAGTCATACAATGATTAAATGTACGAGAATATGAAATAGGAAAGCTAGACTGGTAGATTATAAAGGGGTGAAAGACCAGAGAAATGTTAATTGAGAGTCAAGAGTAGATTTTGTGTGAGTGTTAAATTGGGGGACATGAAAAGACAGGAGATTGTGGTCAGATAATGGGATTTTAAATTTCAGGGTGATGAAGATAATGTCATTCTGAATTAGTGAAGCCATAAGGCTTACTAAAAATGGGAAGACTGAAAAATGCATGAAATATTGGAATAGGTTGAAGGCAGAGGCCATTTGCCATATATGAAGGTTATTACATGAATTGACAGAATTATCTGGAGGTCAGTAGATCATGAAAATAAGAACAAATGGTATGTGAGAGGGGGATGCAGGTACCATACAGTTAAATGGAGTTAACTGGGAAGAAAAAGATGTCAAGAGATGGTGCTAATAGAGTTGTCTAGAAGAAGCTGTAGAAAGAAAGGACTGGAACAGCTTCTTCTCCTAACTGCACAAATTGGATGTTGATATGGGAAAGGGGTGAAGCAGTGACCACCAAGGGCAGAACTGCAAAAGATATGGTGTCTTCAGGGGAAACTCCGGGTTCAGTTAAACCTAGAAGGTAGACAGAACATTGGAGGAACATTCAAAGGTAGAGAAATCTGTAGAGTAGGGGCTATGAGTTGTAAAGGAAGCAGCTCTGGATTAGGTCATTCAGGAAAGGAGCAGGCTTGTTCTTCCCACTTTTCCACAGTTAAAAATAAAGTAAAATTATGATTATTACAGATTAGGATTGCAGGTTTTAGACTGTTTGATTCTACAATATTCTAAAATTCTTGAAAGCAAGGATTATTTATTTTTATTTCATGTTTTTAACCCTAATCCAGACAGTGAATAAACATTTATCTCCTACCATGTGACAAGGACCATACCTAGCATGTTGTTGTTCAGTCACTTTCAGTCACGTCTGACTCTTGTGACCCTATTTGAAAATTTATTGGCAGAGATAGGAGAATGGTTTGCAATTTTCTTCTCCAGCTCATTTTATAAATGACAAAAGTGAGGAAAAGAGTGTCAAATGCCTTTTCCAAGGCATATGGGTAGTGTTAAGTGTCTGAGGCTGGATTTGAACTCAGGAAGTTTTCCTGACTCTAGGGTCAGGATTCTATCTACCACACCATCTAGATGCCCTGTAGCTAGCAAAGTACCTAAGATAAGTGCTGAGTAAGTATGGATTAAATTTAACTAAGTAAATGTTGTTTGACCAGACTGTGAACTAAGATAACCTCTTAATTTCTTTCCCATACCTATAATTTTATGGTGTATGTTTCCTTTTAAGAAATAAAACAAAATAATTAAAAAAAACAATAGTCATATAATTTCTTCCCCTTCCTCACTGCTATTTCCATTCTCAAAGTGGGAAGAGAGGATCATGGTTCCTGGTCTATTTTGGCCACTTTGTTAATGCTTGGGATTCTCACTGCAATTTACTAAAAACACCCAGTGGTTTGTTCACCATTAAACAATCATCAGTTGCAAAATGAAAAGAAGTCATACCAAAATATTCTTCAGTAGTTCTTTCCTTAAGATCTGTGGCTCTATAAGAAATAGAAAAGAGGAGAGAGGAGGAAGATGATTTTCGAGGAAGAAAAGTTGGTGCTATTCAAATTTAGAATTTCCTGTCAAGTGTTAATTTTAGCTTTGTTGGCCAAGAGAGGAAGGACTAGGGCACTGTTGTAGCTAGATATCCCCACAAGACTCTGGGAGAAGAAGGAGAAAGACCAAAGCAAACCCAGAATTGAGTTTGGAGGATGTTCTAGACAAGGATGAAAGAGGTGAGAGAGGGACCAGGAATTTGTGATCTTAATGAAATCACAAGGAAGAGCCAAGATGGAGGAATAGTAGGAAAAACTAAAGTGACTTCCATCCCCACCACACCAAGTCCCCCAAAAAGATGTAGGAAATGTACCAGGCCTATTCCTCATTGGGAATCCAAGGGGAAAAAAATTCAGTCCATGATTTTTCTAGATCAGGTTGGCATAAGGAAATAGACACAAAGCTCTGTGGACCCTGGAGATAGGATCTTGTTAAGAACATACTGAGCAGAGGATTCTAGTACCTGGGGACTGAGCCCACAGGCAAGATGAGGTACTAGACACATAATGGGGCACCATAACCAATTCTGGGTTACAGATCCAGGGCAGACTGAAAAAGAGACCTATGCCCAGGTCTAAACAAGGAGTAGTAATGTTTCCTAGACTGTGTATTGAGCTGGAACCAAGTTCAGAAGTAAATAGTAACTCAATAGTGCTGACTCCAGTAGCAGCTCAGGGTCTCAGTTCCTGCTTCTAGCACAATATGAATCTACAGACGAATCATTCAGATTGAAATACATGCCATGAACTTGCAGGATTTAGAGAATGAAGAAAGTAATCAGATTTTTTTCTGGATCAGACCACATTGGGAGCAGTAAAAGATTGTTGGTCAGCAGAATAAAATGTTCCTGAAAGTCTGAAATAACACAATAATTAATATCCACAAGAAATCAGCAACAGAATTGGTCTGACATTCCCTCCAGAAGTGTGGCAGAGCCTAACTCAAAAAGAAGCCCAAAGTCAGAAAGTATGCTAGAAGAATCAACAACAACAACATCTAACAATAAAAAGTTTTATAGTAAAAACAACTCTCCAAAAACAAACCCAGAAGAGAATGTCTTAAATTTTTTTTTTTTACAAGCAAAGCCTCATAGAACAATACTCTTTGGGCACATATTCAGTGAGAATTCCTGAAAAAGATGATGAATCAAGGGCTGAAAAAATAATTTTAAATGTTTTTTTTCTTTTTTAATAAATGAAATGAAAGGGATAGAGGAAAAATGGAAAAGAAGTGAGAGCTGCGGAAGAAGGGAGAAAGATTGGAAAGAGAATTGACAACTTGGCAAAAGTTGTTACAAAAATTGTCCAAGCAACAATCTCCCTGAAAATTAGAATGAATCAAATAGAAGTCAATGACTTCATGAGACAAGAAATATTAAATATAGTCAAAATACTGAAAAAAGAAAATGTAAAGTATTTCATTTTTTAAAAAAGTGATCTGAAAAACAGATCAAGGAGAAAAAAAATGTAGACTCACTGGATTATGCAAAAAAATGACCTAAAAAAAGAGCCTAGGCATCATATTCCAAAAATATCATAGAAGATATCTTAGAGAACAAATCAGAAATAATACCGATTGCCTCCTAAATGAAACTGCAAAACAAAAGCTCCCAGGAAAACTATAGCCCCAATCCAGAGGTTTCAGGTAAAAGTGGGAAAAAATACTGCAAAGAGTCAAAAGAAAAAAATCAAGTATTAAGCAAACACAATCAGAATTAAACACAGTTTAGGAGCCACCATTTTAAATAAAGATAGAGTTTAGAATATGATATTTCAGAAGCTAAAGAATATTGGCTTACAACCCAAAATAGCTTAGACAGCAAAACTGACTATCGTCCTATAAGGGGAAAATGGATCTTTAATGTAAGAGAAGACTTCTAAGCTTTCCTGGTGAAAAGACCAAAGCTCCTTAAAAGCTTTGAAGTTCAAACAGGAGATAAGAGAAGCATAAAAAGGCAAGCACAAATTATTATTATTATTAATAATAATAATGATGATGATAACTAAATAAGGATAAATTGCCTGTATTCTAAATTGTAAATGATCTATATGTCCCCTTTGATTCCTATTATCATTAGAGATTGTAGATGGAATTGAATTAAAATATGGCCTGGGAGTGGTTCTGTGATACCTTAATGATCTTACAAGAAGAAAAAAATGGAAAGGGAGAAGAAAATGAATAAATTGAGATGGGGAGGTAAAGGAAGGTTAAGGAAAATTCTGTCACATGATTGGGGTAGAAGTCTTTACAAATAAGGAGGAAAAGGTAGAGGGCACAGCATACATTTATATATCACTTTCATCTGAACTGGTCAAAGGAGAGAAAAATACACACAACATACAGAGTTGGGTACAGAAATACATTTCACTCAGATAGAAACTTGGAAAAGAAAGATTAAGATGGAGGCTAGAATAAGGCCAGGGATTGTTCCTAAACAAAACAAAGTTTGAGGATATAGAAAATATAGCTTTCTTTGAAGTGGCAAAACATAGGAATTGAAGGGGGTGTCCACCAATTGGGGAATGGTTGAACAAATTATGGTATATGTTAATGAAATACTATTATGATGTGAGAAATTATTAAGGAGATGGTTTCAAAATAGGAAGACTTGTATGAACTGATGCAAAGTGAATTGAATGGAACCAGGGGAATACTTTGTACAATGACCAAAATGTTGTAAAAACTAACATCTTTGAAAGACTTACAGACTCTGATCAGCACAATGACCAATAACCATGATTCCAGAGCACTAATTATGCAGCATATTACCCACCTTCTCCTCCTCCTCCTCAGAGAGAGAGAGAGAGAGAGGAGGGGGGAGGAAGATATATTTCCAATGAAGAAAAGTTGGTGGTATTCACTTTTAGAATTTCCTATCAAGTCTTAATTTTAGCTTCGTTGGCCAAGAGAGTAAGGACCGGGGCACTGCTCTAGCTACACCTCCCTATGAGACTCTAGAAGAAGAAGGAGGAGGAGGAGGAAGAGGGGGGAGAAGTGAGCTTCATTTTGTCCTCTGAATATATATGTGTGTGTGTGTGTGTGTGTGTGTATACACACACACATATACATATACACACATGCATACACACAGATACATATATGTATGTGTGTACATACTTATACCTATATGTATTGCATATATTTGTGTTTAGATATACATGTGTGGATATATACATATTTTAATATACATGTATATGTATATACATAATACATCTCATATATGTCTGTAGATATTTGTATTTATATTTGTACTTATATTTACATACACAGACATGCTATTTTTTTCTTTTAGACATGGCCTATGAGGAATATTATTTTTACTATACCTTTTTATTGCAAGCATTTTGTTTTTCTTTTGCTTTCAATTGGGGCTGGACTTTTTGGGAAAGATTGGGTGGATTTTTGCTAATTGAAAAAAAATAAACGATGAGTCCAGTCCCTATCCCTATTTATGCTTGCAATAAAGGTGGGGGTATGGAGAGGGGCATCCTGATAATAAGGCCAAAGGATTATAAGGCAATTGTGATCACTTTATTCTGAGCAAATATTGAAAAGTCAGTCTGTCAGTAGGATGTTACCCTATCTGATGTCATAGCATTTCCACTTGTAGCTTTCCTATTTCTCTGATTTGTTTCCAAATGGAAAGGGTGTTGGTAAGATGAATATAAATTTTAGCCTGGGAAGAAGTTGATAGATGGATGGCCCTGGGTGGTAGAATGGAAAAAATCCTTTTCAGGAAAGTGTCCAGATTACTAACTGGAAAAGGGTGGGTAGAAAATCTCATGTCAGTAGAGAAAAATGTATGAATAATACCAAAGTCAGAGCTTGGGATGTCTGAGAGTTAAGGTAAGGGAAGGAGGCTCAGCCACCAAGCTACCACTGAGAAGATCTGTTTCAAGGAATGGCAACACTGGAAGCAATATCAGAGGCCATCTAGTCCAACCCTAGCATACATTATGTACTCAATAAATGCCTTTTCATTCGTTTACTTAACCCCAATTAAAACCAGAATTCCTTTTGCATCCACACAAGTCATTTTTTTTACCTTTTTTTGAAATCAAACTAACAAGCATTTATTAAGTACCTATGCTATTTCAGGCACTGTACTAAGCACTCGTGATAGACAGAGAAGCCCACTATCTGCTTAGGCATCCCATTCTACTTTGGGGCATTGTGAATTGTTAGAAAGACTTTCTAACATAAGGCCTAAATTTGAGTCCACAACTCTTCTCCATTGATCCTGATTTTCCCTCTGGGGCTAGACAAAACAAATTTAACCCTGCTCCCAAGTAACAACCCTTTAGATTTGTGAAGATACTTCCTCTTTGGCTCACCCATTCACTTGAAATAATAGAACCAATATACAAATGCAATCCTTTGATTAACCATTTCATTGTTAGCTCTAAAGAAAGCCCATAGAATGCCACAGGGAGAGCTTGACTGTAAAGTACCAGTCTCTCAGTCACTAATTTGGGGAAAATCAAAGAAGGCTCAGTCCCCAAGTCTTCTGAGCCAGCCTCCAGATATGTCCTTATTAACCTAACTTTGGAGCTGGTAGCTAATTCTAAAACCACTTCCTGCATGTCCCACCAAGAATATCAACTGGTTCTTGCAGTGCCCCCCCCAAGAATCATCAAAAAGCCACCTCCCATTTCTCTGAAGAGATGTTACTATATTTGCATCAATGTTCATGCACAGTGACTATTCTTTATGAATCTCTTCAAAAGGAAAGAACACCTCAGCTGGAAAGGCCAATCAGAGAAGACCCTTTCAATTTTTCCACATATTCTAGTAGTCAATGTTTCTATGATGCTCCAGGATTTGAAAAACATTTTACATGTTTTCATTGGGTTTTCACAACTTTATGAAAACAGCAATATTATTATTCCCAGATTTGCTGATGTTTCAACTGAGGCTCAGAGGTGGCAGTGCTGCAGACTTTGCCGAGATGATATTTTTAAACTGCTTAACTCATTTCTTGGTACATAGTAGGCAGTTAATAAATGTGTGTGATCCTTCCTACTTCTTCTAGACATGGCACAGAAGAAGAGGACGAAAGGCTTTGAATGCTCACTTGGAGTGGGAGGAGATTCAAGAGAAAAAAGTTTTTCTTAAAATAGGAGAGATTGTTAGACCAACCTTCGAGATTTGTATTCATTTCTGGATGCAACTATTTTGGAAAAGATATTGAAACAGTGGAATACACCTGGAAAGAATGATCAGGAAGGAGAGGGGACTGAAATCCTGCCATAAATGTATTTGAGGGAATGTGAGATGTTTAACTAAGAAGGAAATCCTTTGAGGGGGAGGGGTTAGGGCATGATGACTGTCTTCAAGTATTTGTCTTGTGGAAGGTGAACTAGCCTTCCTCCCATTTAGAGCTTCTCTATACTGGAGTGGGTGCCTTTGAAGAGAATATTTGCCACTCGGCCAAAGTCTTCTGATGGGGTTTGAAAGGACACTTTTTGCTATGTTGAAAGAGGTCATTCATTCTTCAAGGCAGGACTGAATTAGATGTCTCTGGCGCCTCACCTTTGCTTGGATTCTGTGGTCATATGACTTTCTCAATACTTGACATTCCTCTATTGAATAGTCCAGCTCCTCTAGATTTTTGAAATATATTTGCTAAATTGACTTTACTCAATATTCTTTAGCTAATATTTTAATGCGTATATCATAAGTGATACTAGTCAAGTTTGAAAATATACTGGCCATCCCAAAGTTATTCCTGACAGATGTAATTTTGTTGTAGATGTTGGCAGTATAACAGAACCATTGATATTCCCCTAAATACCCTACCTTCCTAGTTCAGTCATCTCCTGAATTACCGAGGCGGACTCCTCCTCTCTAGCTCAGTTATATAGAAGTGGCCATTCCCTTGGTCTTGCTGTCACTCAGAAGCATTCCATTTTAGTGGTGATGAATACTTAATTTCTGTTATCCGATCATTATCTCATATTATCCCATCTTTCACTTGGCATTATTACTCCTGTTACTGGTCTTCATTCCTACTATGACCTCTAATACTCAACCCCTCAGTTATTTCCCAAACTATCACCCCTGCATTGCTTATGATTTCTGAGAAGTAGCTCTATCTTGATTCACTGTTGAATCAACTCTATCTTATATACTCAAGTCCCTTATGACTTTATTCTATCACCAATCATGCCTTGCTAAACTCTAACCTTGGATTATATCTCCCACCCCCAGTTTTGCTCTTACCCACTGAATTGAGTCAGAGAAAGACATAGAATTGCCCTGACATTTTTCCCTTTAAACTTATGTGACATAATCACAACTGGGTCATTACTACACCAAGGCAATGCTTTCTTGTATCCCCTAGGCCCCTCTGCCTCTCATAGAAGAAAATAAAGCTTGACAACAATAACACTAGCAACTGTAACAACAACAACCCTGGCTTCCTTCAAGTCTCAGCCAAAGTTTTTCCCAGTCTTCCTAGGTCTTAGTGTCTTCTCTCTGTGGCTTTCCTCAGCACAACCTGTAAAGCTCTTCTTTTATATGGTCATTTGCATATGGTCTCCACTATTAGCCTGTGACCTCCCTTTGAGCAGAGGCTATATCCCCCCTTTGTTGTATCCTCAGTGCTTAGAGCAGTGCCTGGTACATAGTTGGCACTTAATAAATGCTTGTTGACTTTTGACCAAGAGAGCTTCTTTCTGCAAGGTATTGCTTCTCTGTGGAGAACAATAAAACTATGTGCCTTGGTCCATTAAGCAACATGGTCTCACGACTTTGATGGAAACTACCAGTTTCAGGCATGTGATGGCCAGGGCAAGACAGCCTCATCCCTACAGGCGTCCCTAGGGAATGTGCAAGAAATGTTACAGTTATGTCTTCCGTGCATCAAGGATGCTGTCTCTCTGCACGCCCTTGAAGTCCCACCCTTCTCTGCCTTTGAAGCCACTGTCCATCTGACATGACAAATGGCCTTTGCCAGCCTGATGGCTGATTACGTCAAGGGGAAAGAGCCTCAGATCTTGGCCATGTCATAATTAAATGCATATGCTTCCACCAAGGCATTTATCCACTTCAGAACTTCTCCCTGATGAAAACTCCTCTTGAATTTATTTCCATTTCTTTTTCCATTTTCAGCCTATGGAAAACCACTTTTCCATCCATCAATAGAAATTGTGGCCTGTCCTTTCGGAGAGAGAAGGTTGAAATGATGATGAGGAAAGAACATGAGATTTGGACTTCAGGCACCTAGATTCCCATCCTGCCTCTAATTACTGTGTTGTTCAGTTACTTGTGGCCAATTCTTCATGACCCCATCTGGGGTTTTCTTGGCAGAGATCCTGGAGTAGTTTGCCATTTCCTTCTCCAGCTCATTTTACAAATGAGGAAACTGAGGCAAAGAGGGTTACATGTAGGAGTTTTGGAGGCCGAGTCCAAGCTATACTTAAAATGAAATAATATCTGTAAAGCTCTCAGCATAGGGCCTAGCACACTGGAAGCACTAATGCATGTTCCCTCACTCCATCCATTTCTGCAAGGATCCCTGACAATAATATCCTAAACCAATATTCCCTCAGCCTTTACTTGAATACCTGCAGCAAAGTGGATCCCACCACTTCCTGAGGCAGCCCATTGCCCTTGGGGACAGCTCTCATTGCATGGAAGCTTTTGCTTTTTGTGTCATTGCCCTCAGCCCCATCACTCCTGGCTTTGCATTCTGTGGCCCAAGTGGAACAAGGCTGGTCTCTCATCTCCATGTCAGACCTTCAGATTTTTAAGAAAACTCATATGTCTCCCTGAATGTACCCTTTCCCAAGTGACACATCCCTCTTTAATAACAGATCTTCATGTAACCTGAATACAAGGCCCATTGCCATCCCCATTGTTCTCTGGGTGCTTTCCTGCTTATAGATCCCCTTATTAGACAGTGACCATGAGAAATGGTGATAACAATGCAACTGTAGTCTGGTGAGAAAAGAGAGTATGAGGAATTGCATTTACTCACTAATGGAAGTTGTCTTGGGGAAGCCCCAGATCCCATCAAATATTTTTGGCTGCCCCATGACCCCACCCTGAGATTGCAATCCCTCAAGTCTCCAAGATCTTTTTTCTGAAAAAACGCTGTTCCCCATTTTAAACATGTGAGGCTGGTTTGCACATGCAGTTTGAAGGCACTGCATTTATCCCTATTGTTGTCATCTTACGAGATTCAGCTCAATTGATTTAAGCCCACCAAGATTTTTTATGTGGCAAGTTAACCCTCCCTCTAAGTTCTTGGTCATCTATAAATTTGATAAGTGTGCCATTTCTGTCTTTATCTAAGACACTTATTAAAAAAAAAAGATTCAATAGTACAAGGCCAAGCACAGATTCTCAATGCCTCTCTGGCCTCTTCTGTTCCATCTCATACCATAAATTCTTTGGGTGTCCCCAGTGGGGGAACCCATGTTGGCTAAAAATATACACTACTCAAATCCTTGAGAAATAACCATTGGCTTTAATTGGCCTTTCATTGGGGGATGTGGGGAGAAGGTGAAAGTATTCTTAGTTTATGCCAAGTCCATGGGACACTTGCTATATATAGTCTGTACTGAAAAAAGAATTAGTAATTGTATACTTAGGACTTTCCACAGTGCTTTTTTTCCTCTTTCTTGGGTACTGAAGTTAAATCACTTTAGAGGAAAAAAAGCAAAGTTGCCATGAGGTCATCTATTCTTGCTAAATATAAGTATAAAGGTCTTAAAGAGACTGAATTCTCCAGTCTTTCCTCCTAGTCTCCATTCCCTCCTTCTCTGGCCCATACCAACACCACCCCCTCTTAGGAAGGATGACTGTCTAGAGGCTGTACCTTTTCACTTATATCAGCATTCAACAGACATAGGATCAGCACGCTTGGAGTACAGTGGGGTGAGGCAATAGAGGAAGGACAAAGTGAGCCAAAGTCTCAAGAACTCATAAGCCAATAGGCCGAAGGTTAAACATGTATACAGATAACTCTGAAAAGGAGACTCAAATGGTGGGTTCAGAATATATGGGGTCAAAATGGTAACTGCAGTCCCTTTTTGAAGCAATTGCTTCCCCGATTCATCCCAAAGTCTCTCTGGCTCATTTGTCCCTTCCCCACTGAAAATTCTAGCTAATTCTTCTCCCATTCAGCCAGGCAACCAAATCACTTAGATCTCAGGTTGTGCTTTGAGTGAGAGGCAATGTCATGTCAAGAAAAGAGCACAGGACTCAGGATGAGAAGTCCCCTGGCTATAATCATGCCACGATTCCTTATGAACCATGTGACCTTTGATGAATCCCTCATCTTGTAGGGTTGTTGTTATAGTCAAAGAAGATAATGTGTGTAAAGAGTATGTAAGTATTTAAATTTATAAGAATCCAAGTCATTCCCCAATTGAGAAATGGTCAAAGGATATGAACAGGCACTTTTCTGATGAAGAAACCAAAGCTATCTATTCCCATATGAAAAAATGCTCTAAATCTCTAATGATTAGAGAGATGCAAATTAAAACAACTCTGAGGTACCACCTGACACCTATCAGATTGGCTAAAATGACAAAAAAGGAAGATAATAAATGTTGGAGAGGCTGTGGGAAAATTGGAACACTAATGCACTGTTGGTGGAGCTGTGAGCTGATCTGGCCATTCTGGAGAGCAATTTGGAATTATGCCCAAAGGGCAATAAAGCTGTGCATGCCCTTTGGCCCAGCGGTCCCACTTTTAGGTCTTTTGCCCAAAGAAATCATGGAGGGGGGAAAGGGACCCACATGTACAAAAATATTTATAGCTGCTCTTTACGTGGTAGCAAGGAATTGGAAGTTGAGGGGGTGCCCATCAATTGGGGAATGGCTGGACAAGTTGTGGTATATGAGTGCGGTGGAGTACTGTTGTGCTGTAGGAGATGGTGAGCGGGAGGAGTTCGGGGAAACCTGGAGGGTCTTGCGTGGGCTGGTGATGGGTGAGATGAGCAGAACCAGAGGAACATTGTGCACAGTATCATCAACATTGACTGTTGACCTACTGTGATGGACTATATTCTTCTCACCAATGCAATGGTACAGAAGAGTTCCAGGGAACTCATGATGGAGGAGGATCTCCAAATCCAAGAAAAAAACAGAAAGAAAGAACTGTGGAGTATAGATGCTGATTGAACCATATTATTTCTTTTGTTTTGGGTGCTGTTGTTTTTTTTTTTCTATTTTGAAGTTTTGCATCACTGCTCTGATTCTTTCTCTTGTAACAGGATTAATGCAGAAATAGGATTAATGTTATTATGTGTATATATATATATATGTATATATGTATATGTATAGAGATATATAGATATAACCTATATCAGATTACCTGCTGTCTAGGGGAGGGGGGAGGGAAGGGAGGGAGGGAGAAAAATCTGAAATTGTAAAGCATGTATAAACAAAAGTTGAGAACTATCTTTACATGTAACGGAAAAAATAAAATATCTCATAAAAAAAAGAGTATGTAAGTATTTAAAGGGATTTATAATCTTTTAAGCAAAAATGTTATTACTACCTTGGAGGGGGTAATCACATAGGCAAACTCACAGATGCAAAAGGAGAGAATATGCTATTTTTTTCTTTTTAAAAATATGATTTATTGGTTGTTAGTATTATAAAAGAATATAACAATTGTTACTTGTATTATAATCACAAAACCATAACAATATTAGCTAGTCTCATATGGCCCTCTACAATTTGTGGGCGATTGTCAAATCTTGCAACAACTCTCTGAAGTAAAGGATGAGGCTCTTATTCTCATCCTGACTTTGCAGACAAGAAACCTTGGCCTGTGATGACACAGCATGCCGGTGTTTTATACAGGATGTATAAAGTCTTCAGATTTCAGTTATTAAAGCTTAGTTACTATTAAAGCTGAATACTGCACCAAGACTTCTGGGACACCCTGTCTACATTTTAAGAGGGAATTTTATAAATTATGGAACATATTTGAAAGTACTATGTATTTTTTTCAATGTCACTTCAGAAGGAGTCAGCCATAAAACAATTTATCAATATAGATGAGATTCTGTGGAACTTAGCACAAAGAACAACAGACATAGGCTTAAGTCTGAACTCTATTATATATGTATATGTGTGTGTATATATATATATATATATGTGTGTGTGTGTGTGTATATACATATGTATATATATATATATATGTGTGTATATATGTATATGTGTATATATATATGTACGTATGTATGTATGTGTGTGTGTGTGTGTATATTATATATACAAGCCATTTGATTTTGGGTAAATAACCTCCCAGTTTACTTTTTCTTCATTTGAAAATCAAAGTTGGATGGGACAACCATGGAAATGCTGATGATACCATTGAAATATAAACTCCTGGAGAATAGGGAGTCCTGTTTCCTTTCTCACCTTTGTATCTTTCATAGAGTAGGCAATGAAATGTTTGTTGAATTACATTTAAGTGTATTAAATGTTTTGGAAGATGAGTCAAAAAAAATAATAGCTAGTGTGGACAAACAGCCCTTTGCGTGAAGCTTCTGTGGCTGCTTTTGGACTCAGGCCTTCCCCACTGCAGGCACAGCCCTCTGTGTACTGTGAGGCCAAGAGGCCTCACAATCAATCAGCTCTTCTTGACTTGAAGTCCAGTGCTCTGTTAATTGGGCCACTGAGGTAAAACAAGAAATCCTAGCTTAATGATTTAAGCTACTTAGACAAATTGAAGTAGTCACATGATTTATTTTCTGATAGAAAATCACTAAAATTGATGAGAAGTTACCAATTTGTTTATGGACAGAGTTCATATTTCATGGCAAAGGACATGCTCTCATAGCATTCTGGATCAAAGAGCTAGAAGGGACTCCAGAGGCCATCTATTCTAACCATCTGATTTTCCAGATAAGAAAACAGAGGACAAGATTGGGAAATGACTTACCCAAGGCAGTAAACACCAGAGGCAGTATATAAACCCTCTGGTCTGTGGTGATTAAAATTATATGGTATTGCCCTATTACTGTCCCAAGTTTTAGGAAAAATTATCTGGGGTTTTAATATGTAGGTACTTAGAAATTAGAGGCTACTGGACCATTTGGGGACATTAAGCATTTATTAAAGCATATTAAACATTAGTAGTGAGAGTGAGCACATTGCTCAGGAAGATCAGAAGGCCTATCTAGGATAGAGGAGAGAGAATCATCTGCCTCCTTGAGCATTCCAAGCCAAGACAGTGAGTCAGAACAGATGCTTCCTGAGGTCAGGAGCAGAGGCGGCCCTTACACACTGCTTAAAGCTAATTGGCTAGCATCATTCAAATCTACTGGTTTACTGGATTTGAGGGTGATTGGATGCAGTGCATGCTGATGTCAGAGTACAGAGCCCTCTGAGGAGAAAAAGCCTGCAGGGAGGTATGGTTTTAATCCCTTTTCACAGTCCAAGGTCCAACCACATTTCCTTTGAAATTCTCCTGACTCTGGACTGGCCTTAAGAAAGGTCTGGCAAGGCTCTCTGTGTCTCATAGAACCCCATTATTTTCTCACAAGTCCTCTGGCAGCTAGGTAGCACAGTTAATAGAACAATGGACCTAGAATCAGGAAGACTAGTTTAGAATCTGACCTAAGAGAGTTCCTAGCTGTGTGACTCTAGGCAAGTCTTTTAACCACTGTGTGCCTCTGTTTCCTCAAATGTAAAACAGCCAGAATGGCACCTATGCCCCAAGGTTGGTGTGAACATCAAATGAGATGATATTTGTCAAAAATGCTTAACACAGTGTCTGGGACAGAGCAGGCACTAGATCAATGCCTCTTCCCTTCCCTTTCCTCTGCTGACTCCTACTTTAAAACTCTACCCTATAATATGCTGCCTCCTATTTTTAAATCCACTAAAAGGCCATTGGTAAACATGGGTTGGGTTGAAGTGCAAAAAGTTTTCATGAAATTAAAAATCCCTTTCTGTTAGCTATGCACAGATTAGACTTTCAAGGTCATGGCATCAATTTTGCAAAAGACGTTTTGCCCAGCTGGGTATTCCCACTGCAGGGCAAATGGGTGACTCCTGTACAATTCAGTAGTTGGTCAATGAGAATCACCATGTTGCAAAAATTCATCACCGAGGAGTTGACATGGCGATGAGCTTCTGCATTTAATTCAGCTGGCCCTTGGACAACAAACATACAATCAATTCATCTCTGAGTCAACACTGGCATGTGGAAGAAGAATTTCCAACCTATTTGGTCCCAGAAGGCAGAACTAGGAGCTATAGGGGAGACTTTCAGGGAACTGCATTTGAAATAAAAGGAAAACAAGAACAACAATATATCCACATGAGCTATCTAGAAGTGGAATGGGCCAGTTTAGGAGGGCATGGCTCCTTCTTAACTCAATGTCTTCAGGCAAAAGGGGTAACTGCACATCAGGGGCATTATAGAGGAAATCCTTTGTTCAGATTGGGACTGAGTGAGGTGGCCTCTGATTCCCTTCCAGTTCAGACATTCTTAGATGCTGTAAAACTTGCACCTTTACAGAAAATGATTCAAGGTCACTTATGAAATTTAAGTTATTTTATTTCTTTAACTTCCATTTAAAACTTCATCAAATCGCAGCAGCAGCACAACAAAAACAAAAACAAAACAATAAGAAAAGTAACAGAGAAAAAAAGGAACCAAGGATGCCTCCTTAGATGCCACATTGAGGGCTCAGTTGATGTTATGCAACATACATTTGCATTGGATCCAGGAAGCAGTTTCACAATTTTCTCCATCTTTGTTCATTACTACATTAGTAGTGAAGTCAGTAAATCCTTGGAATGAGGCATGTCAGGGTAAGTTCAGCAATAATATAGAGGAGGGAGGGACTTGAAAGAAGAGAACAAGTGGTCACAGTGGGGAGGGAAAGAAAGAGTGAATCCAGTTCATCTCAGCTGGGAAAGAATTGAGGGGTGGTAGGATTGTGTAAAGAATTAATTGTTATTTTAGGTTTTTATGCCTTGGTGAGCACTGGCCTGGGGCTCCGCAAACCTCATGGTGCTCCACCCACTTGTTCTAGCCGTTGCCAGGGATCTGGCACCTCCCGTCATCACTACTCGCGCCTACATGGGCCTGGCAAAATTATGATTAGAAGCCTAGTGAGGGCAGTCATGTGACTGTCAGAGAGGCCATCCCATTGGCTGGGGCTGTGTGGGGTGTGTCTAGGTTTGGGGGAGGAGAATTGGTCATTCTAGGTGGAAGCTGGAGAGCGACAGGCGTTCTGCTGCATATTTTTAGCTGATTCCTGGGCGGTGGTATTTTTCAGGTATTATAATTTCCCTTTCCCCATTTTTATTTCCTTTCCCTTGATCCTACTGATCCTGTTTGTGTGGTTTTTTTTAAGTTCATTCTTGTTAAAATAAATCTTGTTCTCTTTTGAGGGAAGCTGCCGGTTTCCTTCCTTGCCCCAATATTGCTGCGAGCTGCTTAGCTAGCACTCCCCAATTAAAAATTGACCCCCACAATTGGAAACTGTAGTTCAATGGAGAATAGGGTTTTGGGTTACATGGAAGAGGTCGGGGTGGCAAGATGAGATTATAATTAGATAAGGGAATTTAAGAGTTCATAAAACATGGAAGTGGAACACTTGCAGGTGATACAAAGAGCAAGGGTATGACCATTTCCTTTTGTAGATAATAGGGAATGGAGCAATTGGTTCTGGAAAATAAGGAAGTTGAGGAACTGGTGGGCTAGAGTGTTTGAGGGAGTATCCATACATATGTTGAAGTCCTTTAGTACAAGAGAAGGAATTAAGAAGGACAAAAAAGCCATGAGCCATGTACTGAACTCATGGAACAAGGAAAGAGAGTGTCTTGGAGGTCTGTAACTAACAGTTCCCAGAATCTTTTTGGAGAGATAAATATGGTTTGAATGGGCCTTAAGTGAAGCAAAGCTACTGAGTGATGGTAGTAGAGGTCAGCTCTGGACGTGACAATGTAGGAGTCCTCCAACTCCCCTACAATGAACAGTGAGTATGGCAATAAGTAAAAGTACAATAACTGCAGGAAAGGGTGACCAGAGATGTTATATCACTGGGAGGGAATTAGAAAGTAAAAGATAGGGGCGGCTGGGTGGTGCAGTGGATAAGCACCGGCCCTGGATTCAGGAGTTCCTGAGTTCAAATCCGGTCTCAGACACTTGACACTTACTAGCTGTGTGACCTTGGGCAAGTCACTTAACCCCCATTGCCCTGCAAAAAAAAAAAAAGAAAGTAAAAGATAGAAGAAGAAATATAGTTTGTCACCTATGGAGCATGAATTCCAGTGCATGCTGGGTAGCTTTAGAGTGGGATGGTGGGAATAGGTTGAGGGAGATGGTAGCCATCAGTGAGGAACAGAGAATCGGGTTTGAACACTGGTATCTAGGTGTTCAAAATCACTGGGATGAGGGGGATATATGATGGGGTCTAAATTTGGTAATCATTGAGAAATTGGTTCAGGCAGGTTATTATCATCCCTAGAGATTTGGCCTAAGGATAAAAGCTTCCCAATGTACACAGTTCATGTGGGGAAAAAAAAAGAAATCTAAGTTCTTGAGGAAGGTCCAGTCTCAATATGAGTCAATCGTGAAATATGTCAGGAAAGGAAGGGAATGAAATCTTGGCCTACATTGAAAAAGTAGCAGTATCCAAGATGGGTGTGACTATATTCTGTCCTGCTTAGAACACATCTGGGGGGCAGCTAGGTGGCACAGTGGATAAATCATTGGCCTTGGATTCAGGAGGACCTGAGTTCAAATCCAGTCTCAGACACTTGACACTTACTAGCTGTGTGACCTTGGGCAAGTCACTTAACCTTCATTGCCCTGCAAAAACAAAAAAACAAAAAAAACAAACAAAAAACCCCACACATCAGGAAGTTTCTGTCCAATTCTTTACATCTTAGAAAAGTCATGATAAGCTAAAGTTTCCAGAGGAGGATAGCCTGGGATAATAAGGAGCTTTAAAGAATGGTCAAAAGAGATTTGTGTGTTTAGCCCAGTAAAACCTTGATGGGGCAGAGAAGGGAGGCAAATAATAACTGATTTTAAGGATTGGTTGAGTTGGGAGGCTGAATTGTCACTAGACATATTCTGCTTTATCTCAAATGATATAAGCAGGAGCTGTGGACAGAAATTGTCTAACAAAAGAGTTTAGGTCAATGAAAGGCAAAGCTTCCTAATAATTAGTCCTTTCCAAGTATATGGGATGGGCTGCCTTCAGGAGGTCTTCAATCCTCTCTGTAACGATTGGAATGACGCCACCTGCTGGATACTTACTGTAGAAGAGTTCTGCCCATGAAGCAAAGGTCTTTGAGGGCAAGACCAGGCTTCAGGAAGTGACGCGGACTAGTGGGAGGAGGAAGGAAGAGACTGGCGCTCGGTCTCACTCTTTTTCCTCTGGACTCTGGCGGAGAAGGGAGCTAGAAATGTGCTCTCCCTTTAATAGATAGGAATCTAGGCCTTTTTCTCTCTCTTTACCAAATTCTTATTCTCCTTAATAAATGCTTAAAAGTCTAACTCTTGCTAAAGCTTGTAATTGATTGGCGACCACTCATTAGATATTTTAGACAGTTTAGCTAGAATTTTAACCCTTAACAGATGGCTGACCACGAAGAGGAAAGCTAACCCTCAGTCTTCTGATCTGCTGGTTGGGTAAGAAATTTCCCCTCCCTCTCCCTTTAACTGCTAAGTACTGGCGCACTGGCTGTGTTTTCCTTTAAATTTTTTCGAATGGACCTTTTAAACTCCCTAATTACCCTATTTTTGATTTTAGTCTGTTTAACCAGACAAATGGGAGATAAGATCATGTTAATGCTTTGTTTTTGTGGATTTTCTATTTTTCTTTTTCTTTTTGTTAAAAGAGCCAGCAACTTACTCACACAAGGAAATATCACTCCCTCTCCCAACCATGCTTTTTCAGAGAAACCTGAAGAGATTCCTGCAGCTTTTCCCAATTCTAACACTAATTGTTGCTCTAATTTTGCATGCCTGGAGGCAATGACCCACCCTCTAGAAGCTTTTAATCCCCTAGCACCTGGAGGCAAAGTGGGGGAAGAGGAATCCAGGCCTGAGTTCAAAATCAAGTCTGATTCAAATTGCTCTGGTCCCTCCCCTCCTCTCCAGACCCCACCCTCTACTCCTCCTATGGCCAAGCCCATAGCTTCCCCTGCCTGGGAAGTCCAGAGATCTGATGCGCATGCTCAACTTTTTCTACCTGCATTTGCAGCTTCAGGCTCAGCCCTTCCCCAGCCTGGCTGTGCTTTTGAGACAATCTTAGAAAACTCTTTAAATTCCAGATATGCTTGTTTTGTTCATAATTTTGCTAACCTGCTTTTGTCTTTAATTAGTAATCTTATAAAGCATTTGTATGGTGAAAAGCCCGACAGACAATATAGAGGGGTTAAAGAAGAAAAACTTAAGCTGAATAAGAATGACAATCATCAACATAGTTCAAGACTCTGCTTCTTTTGCCATGGAAGGGTATATATTTTACAGAAATGTAGAAGTAAGCAGCAAGGTATTGATATGAGTATTGGGGATTTTAGATATCGGAATCAAGAGTGTTCTGAATTCACTCAGATTATTAATGTCAGTTCAGAGGTTACATAGGATTTCTATGCTATTACATATACATTTTGGAATTAATGGTATAGGTTTATTTTCATAGAGATTTTAATGCTTTTGAGATTGTGTCTTATACTTAGTTTCTAAAACAAGGAGAATATTTGTAAAAGCTTTTTATAGTCATGCGATCAAGTTTATATTTTGTAATACTCATTAATATTAAGTTCATGCTCATTTAGATTTCCTTAGTTTGAATTTCACTGTCTTTTATTGTTCCATGTGTATTTTCTTCTATACATTTATCTAATTTTAAAAAATTGCAAGATGGTTTTGATTTCATAATACAATGTTAATTCTAGGAGTATTGTGCTCCCATATTCTGAGTTGTTTGTTTTTGTTATTTTTTCTCAACTGATTATTTGATCAAACTCTTCAAAGCATTTCCCTGGCAAATTGGTTGCCATGGCAAGTGTAAATTGATTCTAGAAGTATCACAAAAGTAATTGTATACTAAGTAAAAAAAAAAAAGGTATTATTTGAAATTGTTGCATAATTATATATTATATTTTGAGTCAAGATGTATTCACATTTTTTGCAATCATTTATTATCCTCAATTTTAAATCCATATGAGACTTGGATTATGGGAACTTATCATTTAAGACATTAATTGCCTTTATTCTGAGTTATCAGATGCCAGTTGGCCAAGGTGCCATCCAATCACAAGAGGAATACATATTGCTCAAGGAGCAGACACTGAACTGTCACATGAGGGGAGACATGCATGAAGTCAAGGTATGGCCGAGGGAACGGCTTTTGACAAATGTTGAGGTTGGATTCTCTTGGTTTAATATTTTATACTCTTTTTTCCCCACAATATTGTACAGATGGCTGGAAGTATTGATCCCACCCATCTCACTTCTACACCTGGCTTCTATGCTCCCTCCTATATGCCTGATGCCATGGACATCTCAATCCCATGCATCTGATTAAGTCTGACTCAGTTTCCTCCAATATGTTCGGTGGCATGGACGTATATTCCATCCACCTATTTTAAGCCTGGCATACTGTATGGGCAGTATATATTGCTCAAGTGTGGGAATGCTCATATCCCATCATTTCTCTGTTCTTTTATGGTAACCCCCATAATTATCTCAGGTGTCATGATAAATAACAGTGTTGAATTTGGCCTTGACATCTGTTACTAATTATATTAGATTTTAAAATTTCTCATAATGGCATGAGGATAATTAGGCAGATGATGCAAAAAGTGATGAAACAGATAAAAATTATTTTTAATAATTAATATTGCAGCAATTGTCTTCTCAATTACCCTCCATAAGGGGGGGGACTATAGTAATATTATAATTTTAAAGAATGTTTCCATTTTTGTTTTATTATATGTTTCATGTGTAACAACTAAGATTCTGTATTCCCTTAGACATGTTTTTGAGAACTTTCATTGTTTGATTTGATTATTGACAAAGCTATTTTAAAGTTGTGTTAAGCTCAATTTTGTAGGAAATTTCCTGGCTGATTACCAGCATCCACACATCAACCCCTGAAAAGACTTCCATTCTACGACTACACCTAGAGGACATCTGAGAAAAGACTTTCAGAGACTTTAAATGAACAGTTTTGTTTTGTTGTTGTTGTTGTTTTTTTTCTCTTTTCTCTTTCTGTTATAATATACACCATCTGTAACGTGTATTCTCTGCAGAGGCCCTCCCTTTGCAAGACTAATGTCAAAGCGTCGGTTCATGAGGACAAAAAAAAAAAAAATCGCCCCTCTGGACAAAACTTTCCTCTCTTCCTTTTCTATATTGTTGTTCACATATTATTAGTTAGCAATAGTTATTATATTGTTTTTACTGTTCCGTCAAGGAAACATTTTGTTTCTTGAGGAACAACAGGGGGGACTGTAACGATTGGAATGACGCCACCTGCTGGATACTTACTGTAGAAGAGTTCTGCCCATGAAGCAAAGGTCTTTGAGGGCAAGACCAGGCTTCAGGAAGTGACGCGGACTAGTGGGAGGAGGAAGGAAGAGACTGGCGCTCGGTCTCACTCTTTTTCCTCTGGACTCTGGCGGAGAAGGGAGCTAGAAATGTGCTCTCCCTTTAATAGATAGGAATCTAGGCCTTTTTCTCTCTCTTTACCAAATTCTTATTCTCCTTAATAAATGCTTAAAAGTCTAACTCTTGCTAAAGCTTGTAATTGATTGGCGACCACTCATTAGATATTTTAGACAGTTTAGCTAGAATTTTAACCCTTAACATCTCTCCTTGGCAATCCTTAAGTAGAGCCTGGATCACTAGTCGATTGAAATACTGTAGAAAAGATCTAAGTCAGGGATGAGTCATACTTGATATCTGCTGTCTTTCCTGTCCAATCTTGAGATTCCACAATCTCATGAATCTATCATTAAAATTATTGTTATTGTGTGTTACATAATGTTTAAAGAAAATACTCAGCTACTCTTTTTCTCTCACTGTGAACTTGAAAATAGGTTTATGATATTTTTCAGGTTTAATTTGCTTCATTTTTTTCCTCCTCAGTCTGCATAGTTAACTAATAGTAGATCTCGGTTTTGGATAAGAGCCCACTTGAAATACAGTCTGGCATTCAGCCTTTGTAACTGCATGCCAAGACTACAAAAATCAATCATTCTCAATTGCAAGCATCCATGATTTTATTGTAAACTTTAGGTAAATCTGTGACATTATGGAAAGCAACTGTTTTGTAAAAAGTTATCATTTCAGTATAATGATTTTCACAGAAAACCACTGTTTATTGCAGTGGTTTGCAAGCTTTTTGGCTCTGTGAATCCTTCAGCATTACTGCCTCATATGCTAGAACTGGATCCCTGTTTCTTGTATAGTGTTGGTATATGACTGGGTACTGATGAAACATGGACCCTAAATATACTAGTGATGGCTGTACTTTTCAAAGCACTCTAAGGGATGAGTGTCTCTTATAATCCAGGGTTCTGGGGACTAAAGTTTGACCATAACTCCAGGGGTCAACCCCAACATGAGCTATTCCTACACTCAGTTAACTGGTCAATTTGATGAAAAAAGTAATTCCTGAAGTGATATGCAATGGAAAAATAAGTCCCCAGTCCTTTTACTCAAATTTTGCACTTTTCAGTCAATCTGAGATAGACTATTAAAGCAGATCCTTGAAGATCACCTGTTGAGGATATCATGAAAATGATTTATTATTTTGATGCCGATTCCAGGATACTCTCTGAGAGCTTTGTTCAACTCGGACTATGTGGCTTTTTATATCTTGAATAGAGGGCTCAACCAGGCAAAGCCTGCTCAACTAAAGATTAAAGGATGAATATCACCTAGAGGGGAAAGGAGAGGGCATTGTAGGCATAATAGGGCTGTATCATGTAACCAACATAGAAATAGGAAGAAGCAGCAAAGCAGGATCTCATTAAAGAAATGTGTGGTTGAAAGAGAAAATATGCTGTTCATATGCCAGCAGTGAAGGATGAGCAATGGAGAGCCCTTGAGTTTCACTGGCATCCTCTGTTTCACTGGAAGTTCACAAATTTATTGGAGTATTTGAGTAAAGGATGAGTCCTTTGTTCTATATTTCAAGATCTCTTCCCTATCAAAGGTACATAAATCCCCACTGACACCATTTTTGGAAACTTTGGTACTATCCTTTTGCTTGAGTAGGAAAAGCACCCTTCCACTTTAAAACTTATTATTCCCTTGCAATAACATTACTGATGATTTAGTTAAGCCTAATATACACCTTAGAACTTGGTCTTCAAAATTAAACAGGGAAAGGAGAATTCTAAAGTTAGAGGACAACATCTGAAGGATCTTAGAGAGGGCTCCCTTTAAGAACAGACTTGAGAAGAGGATCTGCTTATTCCATAGTCCTTCCTGCATTCAAGTCATAGTCCTTCCACAGCTGTTGAATGGTGATAGTAAATAGGGACAGCAGGTGAATTCTCAGAAAGGAATAACTCAGTGAAAAAACCCCTGGGTCCAGCCTCCTAGAAAGAAGGTCACAGGTTTAGAGATGGAAGGGACTCTGAGAAAAATGATTGCCTAATCAAATCTCATTATGCATAAGAAGGAATATCTTGCTGAGAGGATAATGGATTTGCCCAAGATCATGGGTAGTCTGTGGGAAAAATATTAGGAATGTAGTTCTTCTGAGTATGTAGAGAATACCAAGCTTCGATGTTTATCAACTAACTGTATTTTGAAAGAAGCTAAGAATTCTGCAAAGTTTATGTGAGTAAGAAACACATTTAAGACACAGGAGAACACTTGTGCATGAGGCACAAGAGTGGGAAGTGAAAGGCATGCTTAGGGAAAAACTAGTAGTCCAGTGTGGCTGGAAAATAGAATCCATGTGTATATGGAATAAGGAATATGAAATACCATATCCTATGGAAAGGGATGTGGCAGCCATACTGTGGAGGGCTTTAAATGTCAGGCTGGGTACTTTGTGTTTGATCTTAGAAATAATGATGAGGGGACCATGGAGGAAAACTTGGTTAAGAGAGATTTGATTAAAACAGACTGTTCATTATTATGATTGTCTTGGCATCTGTGTGGGGAGTAGCCTTGGGAGGCTATTGTGTGGTAAAATATGAAAGTTTTTAACAGTCGGTTAGGATAAGTGAAAGACGCCAGTTTTTCAGGGACCACCCTTTTGGGGAGGAGATGAGCGGTCTGCCTGCTGCGCATGTCGGACTGCCTGCCGGGTGCAGTCCGCCTGCTGCGCATGTCAGACTGCCTGCCGGGTGCAGTGCGCCTGCTGCGCATGTCAGACTGCCTGCCGGGTTTTTTTTGACTTCCGGGGTGGAGAGAACGGGAGTAGCCTTTTTTTTTTTTTTTTTTTTGTTGTTTTTGCCGGCTTGGCGGGACTCCGGGCGGCGCGGCACAGACGGTCTGACTCACTCCAAAGGTGGCCTAAATCGGTTTGGTGAGTTTTTATAAGGAATAGATTTAAGACGATTTGTACTGTATTTCTGTTTTCCTATCCTTCTAATCAACAACACCTTATATACAATAAAGGCTCTATCTAGAAAACCAGAAGCTTCTTCCATTTACTAGTCTGGGAGATGAATTAAGGGAAGGGTTAAGTAGGGGAGATTTATGATCTAATATCCAATTTTAAATCTCACAGTTTGGCGACCCCGAAGGGACCTTAAGGACCCTCCCACCCTCCCTATTTTGGCCATAAGCCGGCTAATTCGGTGGATTTTCCAAATACCCCCCCCCCCCCCGCGGACTTTCCCTTTGTCTAATCTCCCTTAAAGACTTTAAGCCTCTAAAAGTCTTGCTTTAAACAGAAAAGCCAGCCCAGTTTAAAGGGCAAGATGCTCGAATATTCTACCATCCCTTTGATTTTTCTCATCGGAATGTATTGGGACAGCATAACATCCCGACTTAGAGGAATAGTTTATTCAATGGTCCTTCATAACATTATTGGTTTTTTCCTCATTCAGGCAGCAAAAAGTTTTTTGTATAATAGTATACGTGAGAATCTTTGGGAAAATACGTTTAATATAAGTAGAAATTTTATGCCTGCAATTGAAATACCTTTTAATACCACATCCATAGTTCATACGACTAAGGATTTTATTTTTTTTTGTTGTTTTTTTTTTGTTTTTGTTATTATCATTGTTTTTGTTATTATCATTGTTATGATGTGGGGGAAACTCTCACATATGGAGAGAGACCTCAAAATGGCTGTTTCTACTAGAGATGATCCAAGTTCAGAATCAGATCAGCAGAAACTACTCCCTCTGCAGGAAGCTATAGAACATAGTAAGAAGGGAGTGCCAATTCAAGTCAGAAAATATAGCCCCTTTAGACCAAGTGACTTGAGCGCATGGAAATCAATCATCCCTAGTTTTGAGAAAAATCCAAACACTGTAATTTCACAGTTAAGGACTATATTTAATGCATATCAACCCAGTTGGGCTGATGTTACTTGCCTTTTGGAAACTTTACTGTCCCCAACTGAGATTACAGATATTATCTCAGCAGGAAATGCCCTTGTTGCGAAAGGTAAGGCCGATGTGGAATGGCCTCTAAAGGATCCAGAGTGGAATTATAATGATGATAGGGATTTCCAAAGATTAAAAGATGCTAGAGAAACACTTCTGAAGGGAATGGAATCTTGCTCTAGAAAACCGGAAAACTGGCAGAAATTTTTAAGCCTACCTCAGGAGGCTAATGAAAGACCAAACAGATTTTATGATAGACTTTGTGAGGCCGCTAGACAGTACACCAGATTGGATCCAGTAGATTTAAGAGATTCCTGTATCATTCTCAACACATTTGTTTATAATTCACTGCCAGAAATACGCAGATACTTTCTGAAACAATGTCCAGACTGGAGAAATCTCTCAGTAGATAGAATTAAGGAACTTGCAAATTATGTCTTTGACTCACGTGAGGAAGATCCAGATCACCCTAAACAGAGCATTCTGGCACCAGCGATTCCTAGTCAGCCATGTGGACACCGGAACAAGGACACTAAGGTGTGTTGTTACTGTCGTAAGGAGGGGCATGAATTGAGAGAATGTAGGACTTGGAGAAGAAATTCTAATTCTAATTACAGGCGAAATCAAAATAGAAATAGATCTTTTTGGAGGAATACAGAAAGGCAGTACCAGAATAATGGTAACCAAGACCCCCCTCAGAAGAGGACACAGGAATGATGGTGTCTTGGGGAGGAATGGAACATAGATAATGAAAGCCATATATTCCCAGATCCAGATTTTTTGAATGCACTTGTGCCAGTCCATTCACCTCCCCAGAGTAATGAACCACATGTCACCTTAAAAGTGGGGGAGACTTATTATGATTGTCTGCTAGACACAGGAGCCTCTAAATCAGTATTAGTAAGCAAACCAGATGCTGGGTGTAGACCTGTAGGATATTTGAATGTAGTGGGAGTCTCAGGAAAGAGCCAGAGAGTGGCAAAATTGAATCCTCGCATGGTATCTATGGGGCCCTTAACAGTAGAACATTCATTTTTACTCATGCCTGATGCCCCTGTAAATTTATTAGGTCGTGATCTCCTTTGCAAGCTTAGAGCAACCATATCTTGTGCTCCAGATGGGGCTGTCTCCTTACAATTGCCAGAGGATACTGTTCATTTATTACCAATTTTACTTACAGAAGCTCAAGGAACAGCAGGGGAGGTATCCAAAATCCCCTCTGACATTCCTGAGTCTTTATGGGCCTCATCCCCTAATGAGGTGGGGCTCCTTAAGTCTGCCATGCCTGTTACCTTTAAAGTTAAGGGGGGACCACCCCCCTCCATTCCACAGTATCCATTGTCTAGGGAAGCAATAGAAGGGATCACCCCTATAATTGAGGCTTTGAAAAGCCAGGGTATTATTATTCCATGTCATCACTCTCCATGCAATACTCCCATTTTGCCAGTTAAAAAACCCAAGCCTGGGCCAGATGGTAAACCTGTTTATCGCTTTGTGCAAGATCTTAGAGCGATTAATAATTATGTTATTCCTAGACATTCTATAGTCGCAAATCCGGCTATGATAATTTCCTCAATTCCCTATGAATCTACATGTTTCACAGTGGTAGACCTTTGCTCTGCCTTTTTCTCCATACCAGTACATGAGGACTTCCAATATTTATTTGCTTTTACCTGGAAAAATAGACAGTGGACCTGGACTAGACTCCCACAGGGATTTGTAGACAGTCCCACATTATTTTCCCAAATTTTACAGCAGGATCTGGCCTCTATTACCTTTAAGGGCTCCACACTAGTACAATATGTAGATGACTTACTTTTGGCCTCTCCTAATGCTGAAATTTGTCAGGAAGATAGCCGTCACTTACTGCTGGAGCTGCACAAGAGAGGACACAAGGTTTCCAAGACAAAGGTACAATGGTGTTTGCCCCAGGTAGAATATTTAGGATTTATTTTGGCTGCTGGAACTCGCTCTGTCTCTTCTAAGAGAGTCCAGGCCATTCAACAACTCTCTGCCCCCACTACTAAGAGGCAGTTGAGAGCCATTCTGGGAGCAGCTGGGTACTGTAGACAATGGATACCCTCTTTTGGTGAAATTACTAAACCCCTCATAGCTCTTACAAAAAGTTCTGTTCCAGACAGTTTACAGTTGGATCCCCAGCATCTCTCAGCCATAAAAGAATTAAAACGGGCCTTGTTATCAGCACCTGCCCTAGGACTGCCAGATTATAGTAAGCCTTTCACTCTCTTTGTGCATGAACAAAGGGGGGTGGCTTCTGGAGTCCTGACTCAGTCACTGGGGCCTAACCAACGTCCTATAGCCTACTATTCAATTCAGCTGGACCCTGTAGCGGCTGGAGCGCCACCTTGCCTTAGAGCAGTGGCGGCCACAGCGCTTTTGGTAGAAAAAGCCTCTGATTTGGTCCTAGGTAACCCTCTAACTGTGCAATGCCCTCACGAAGTGGAGGCTCTCTTACTACGTCACAGGACACAAGCCTTTTCAGATCAAAGGCTGGCTAAGTATGAAATAACCCTGTTAGGTAATGAGAATATCACTTTAAAACGCTGCACAGTTCTTAATCCAGCAACACTACTCCCTAACTTACCATTCTCGGGGGAACCGTTGCATGACTGTGCTTCTTTAGTTGATATGGCTGAAAAACCCCGTGATGATCTTTTTGATACACCTTTAGAAAATCCTGATCTTGTCCTCTATACAGATGGTTCCTCATTTATGAGAGAGGGAACCCGTTTTACTGGAGCTGCTGTAGTTTCTGATTATGACACCCTCTGGGCAGCTTCTCTGCCTTCCCATTTTAGTGCACAGGCTGCTGAACTTGTGGCTCTTACACAGGCCTGTAATATAGCTAAAGATAAGAGTGCCACCATTTTTACTGACTCGAAATATGGCTTTGGCATATGCCACTTTATTGGTATGATTTGGCGTCAACGAGGCTTTCTAACATCCTCGGGCAAGGCTATTGCCAATGGGGACCTTATCAAGGACCTCTTAGATGCCCTAAAACTGCCTTCTTCCCTAGCCGTTGTACATTGCCCTGCCCACACAGGGAATAGTGATCCTGTTTCAAAGGGAAATGCACGAGCCGATTCTGCAGCCAAGCTTGCTGCATTAGAAGCTCCTGAACATGTATTTAACCTTTCACCTTCTGAGGATATTCCTTCCAACCTAACCTATGACGATTCTGAAGTAGAAAAGTGGAAAAAGAAATTTAAGGCGAAACAGATCAATGGCATCTGGGTGTCTCCGGAAGGTAAGCCATTTCTTCCCCGGAAATTCTACCACCAGGTATGCCTCTCTGTTCACAGAAAAGGCCATTTTGGTACACAAGGCATTGTAGACTCTATTAAGAGAACCTGGATAGCACCAGGTGTGACTAATACAGCATCTCGAATCTGCTCGGGCTGCTCCACATGTCAGTCTTATAATCAGTATGCTTTTAAGGCCAAAGCTTATGGAGGGCGTCCTCTAGCATATACACCTTTTGAGCACTTACAAATTGATTATATTACTATGCCAAAAGCAGGACATTATAAATTTTGCCTTGTTATAGTTGATCAGCTCACTCGGTGGGTGGAGGCCTTTCCCAGCCCCCGAGCCACAGCTGCCTTTGTTGCCAAAATTCTTCTTAAAGAGATAGTACCTCGTTTTGGCCCACCAGCCCGCATCGATTCTGACAAAGGCACACATTTCACTGATTCGATTTTATCCCAAATCTACTCTTTCTTGGGAGTGACTCCAAAATTCCACACGCCCTACCATCCACAAAGTTCAGGCCAAGTCGAACGTATGAATAAAGAGCTTAAGAGTATGATTGGCAAATTATGTACTGAAACCCATTTGAAATGGCCTGATGTTCTACCATTGGCATTATTCTATCTACGAAGTAGACCAAGAGGAGAACTTCATATATCTCCTTATGAAATGCTTTTTGGTCACCCTCCTATCCAAGCTAAAACTTTTTCCCCAGTTTATACATCACTGGTGGGAGGTGATACTTCTGTTGCTTCCTATATACAGGAATTACAGACCAGGCTACGTGAACTCCATGAGGCAGGAGCTGTGGTCCAGGCAGGACCATTAGACTTTTCATTGCATAACTTCAACCCAGGAGATAAAATATATGTAAAGAATTTTCAGAGAACCAGTGGAACTCAACCTGCCTGGGAAGGACCTTTTCAGGTATTATTGACAACTCCTACCGCCATTAAAATTGGTGAAAAAGACTCATGGATTCATTGCTCTCATATAAAGCCTGCACCATTCATAGGTGAAGAGATTTCAGATAGACCTGAGGTAGACGCTAAAGAGGTAAAAACCCTAACGATAGCAACTGTTAAAGAGCAAAGAAAGTTCAGAGGAAACAGGAAGTTCCCATTTAAGAATCCCACTGATCAGTTAAATGCTTTGGGACTCAGTCTTCGTAAAGTATCAGGAGACGGAAATTGCCTTTTTAGGGCTTTAGCAGACCAGCTAGAAGGTCACTGTAGAAATCATCTCAGACACAGACAAGAAGCTGCTTCTTATATGATTAACCATAGACAAGAGTTTGAGTCTTTTATAGTAAATGACTCCCCTTTTGAAGAATATGTTGATGAATTAAAGAAATTTGGAAAGTGGGGAGGAAATGATACAATTGTAGCATTTGCTAAGCAGCATCAGCTGAATGTTGTGGTTCATCAATTAAATCAGCCTTTATTGAAAATCAGTGGCACAGACAAAACTGATGCTACAGAACTCCACATTTTCTACCATAAAGAACATTATGACAGCATTAGAAAGATCAATGACAATTCAGAAACCCCTGCCACTTTGGCATGCAGAGAATTGGGGAACCAGTTAAAACAATGTGGCATACCCCAAACTCTAGCAGCTTAAATACCTTATAATTTAACAAGCATTTCCTTCTACAGGCAAAAGCACTGAAGTACATGGCCTAGTTTTCTGGCCTACCTCAACTATTTTTTTTTTTTTTTATTAATTTTTGGGTTTTTTTTGTTTTTGTTTTGACTTTTGAAAGGCACTGAAAAGACCTGGAATTGACTGCACCTTTAAGTTCTTTAAGAGCACAAAAGGGTGCTTAGCGAATCTTTTGCTTTTTATTTTTTATTTTTGGTTTTGCTTTGGTTTTTTTTTTACTTTTGTTTCTTTTGCTTTTCTTTAAAACTAAATTTTGTAAACTAAGTGATTATTCAAAGACATTTTAAGTATATGCTGTGGGTGAGGCTATCGGGCCTCAGAAGCTACCAGAATTCTTCTTTTTTTTTATTTACTCTTTCTTTTTGAGAGAACCATGAGTTCTAATGAGTTTTGTTTTATTTATTTATTTTTCTCCTTTCTCTTGTATGTTGTTCTGTTTAACTAAAAAGTACCAGAAATTGCTTGATACCTCACTGAAAACATTGAATATTGAATCTTGCTAATTGAAGTCTTATTTCTTTTTGATGAATTAATCACCACTTTAAGTATCTGCTACTGTTATACCAGAGAATTCATGTATAAGATGATGTGGTCTACTTGCTAAAAGAAGATTATGTAATAATGTCTAAAAGAAGATTATGTAACAATGTCTAATATAATCAGCTATTTACATTCGTTTATTATTTATATGTCATTATACTCTGGGTATGGTTTGGAATTATTGTATATATCACTAATATATTCTCAGTTATGCAGCATAGCACACATTTTTACCATCATATTGTCTTTGGTGAAATTAATGAGATTTCAGAAATATGGAAACTTATCATGCGTCGGTTCATGAGGAAAAAAAAAAAATCGCCCCTCTGGACAAAACTTTCCTCTCTTCCTTTTCTGTATTGTTGTTCGCATATTATTAGTCAGCAAAAGTTATTATATTCTTTTTACTGTTCCATCAAGGAAACATTCCGTTTCTTGGGGAAGCAAAGGGGGGAAATGTGGTAAAATATGAAAGTTTTTAACAGTCGGTTAGGATAAGTGAAAGACGCCAGTTTTTCAGGGACCACCCTTTTGGGGAGGAGATGAGCGGTCTGCCTGCTGCGCATGTCGGACTGCCTGCCGGGTGCAGTCCGCCTGCTGCGCATGTCAGACTGCCTGCCGGGTGCAGTGCGCCTGCTGCGCATGTCAGACTGCCTGCCGGGTTTTTTTTGACTTCCGGGGTGGAGAGAACGGGAGTAGCCTTTTTTTTTTTTGCCGGCTTGGCGGGACTCCGGGCGGCGCGGCACAGACGGTCTGACTCACTCCAAAGGTGGCCTAAATCGGTTTGGTGAGTTTTTATAAGGAATATAGACAGCCTAGATTTAAGACGATTTGTACTGTATTTCTGTTTTCCTATCCTTCTAATCAACAACACCTTATATACAATAAAGGCTCTATCTAGAAAACCAGAAGCTTCTTCCATTTACTAGTCTGGGAGATGAATTAAGGGAAGGGTTAAGTAGGGGAGATTTATGATCTAATATCCAATTTTAAATCTCACAATTGGAATAACCTACAGGAGAAGTGATAATGATTTGTATTACCGTAGTTGCAGTGTGAGTGGAGGTAAGGGGAAAGATAAAAGATATTTCACAGAAAAATCAGCAAGACTTGGACACTGATCAAATATGTGAGAGATGGTGGTGAGGAAGAATCCAGTATAAGTTTAAGGTTGTGAATTTTGGTGACTGGAAGCTTGGTGGTAATGTACTAAAGAACAAAAAACAAAAAGGGACGTTTGGTGAAGAGGTGGGTTTAGAGGATGTTGAGCAAAATGGGGCTCACTAGAAAGGGAATAAGAATTGTCTTTACTATAAATGGGCTCTAGTGTGAATCCTACAAGTTTTCCGTTTTCTACTAGATAAAATAGAGTTTGTGAAATATTGGCTTTGGGTTAGCCTGAGTGCTTGCATATACATCAGATATGATGATCTTCTTGGAAAGAGACCCTAGGTGAATAGGGGCAGGAAGTTAATGGAGTGATTTGTGATGAACTTCGCAATATAGAACCTGTAGAAATCAGAGCTGGACTTGAAGGCAAAAGTTACATTTACCTTTCTTCAAAGGCTTAACTTTTGTTCCCCAGGTATCATGTATGCTTCTCCCAAACTGGAATAAGGAATGCATTTTCAGATCTGAACAAAGAATTGTTTTGTTTTGTTGACTTATGTATACATAACCATCTCATTTCATCCTTACCATCTTGTGAAACTGGTTCTATTATTAATCCCCTTTTATATATGAGAAGACAGAGACACAGAGGGATAAAGTGACCTGACTAGAGTCATAGCCAGTGAATGTTCAAGGCCAGATTCAAACCCAGGTGTTTCTGATGACTACTCCAACACTTATCTTATGCCAGCACATAGCTTTCTTTTTTTTATTTCTTGCAAGAGAGGGTTCTAAGTGGGGCAGGGAAAAGAGAGGAAATCAGTGGGTGATAACAGTATTATGAAAATAAAAAGAAAATTATATCAATAACACATTTTATTTTTTAAAAGAAAGTTTTCTCCAATGAAGCTTACTGTCCTAGGTCTCAGTGAGCCCCTGAATTATTATTTTAAAAATATTTATTTTCTATAGGGCTAGGGCACTTAGGATGTTCTTAGTTTGAGTCTCAGTTCTACCACTTATTAATTTTGTGGCTGTGTTCAGGTCACTTAAATCTTCTGAGACTCTATTTGCCCATTTGTAAAATTTGAGTAATGGTAATTGTACCAGCTTCAGTTATGGAAAGAGGCTTGCACACAGATAAGTGCCATAGAAATGCAAGCTGTTGTTCCTTATATTTGCTTGTACTACCTGCTGTGGAAATTTATTTTGATTTGGGGACCCTACCTTTAGGCTGAGATTAGAAAGCCTTAGGCCCTCAGGGTCTCTTCTGTGTGGGAGGTGTTGGTGCCCCTCCCCCTCTGCTTCAGCTGAGCCAAAAAGCACCGTGGGCTGTACAAGATGCCAGGTCAGACAGTTGGGGGGAAAATGCCCCCAGCTCCCTCTGACCTGAGCGGAGGTATCTGAGAGATCCCAGGCTCTGGCATAGCCTGTTCTGAGGCACATGAGGCTCAAGCGCACCTCCCTGCCACCAGCCAGCCGCAGCCCTGGCTGGAGAATTAGCTTGGTCTGTGGCAGTGCAAAAAGCCCCAAGATTTGAGTGGAGAGAAGAAAAGGTATATATAGACCTGGGAGTTAGACAGAGGGGACTAGATAGAGAGACTGGAGGCTGCTGACAAGATGGCAGGGGTTCGGACAAGGGGGGCGGCGCTGAGAAGAGGACTGGAGGTGGCTGACGAGATTAGAAAGGTTGGAAATAGAGTAGAGGGTGGCAGACTAGAGATGGGGCTACAAGGACGCAGGAAAAGATGAGAAGGACTAGGAGCAGGGAAAAGAGAGGCTGAAGGGCAGACTGATGGAGCAGACAGACAGAGAGAAGGTTGGTGAGAGAGAAACACAGGGGTTCAGCGGTGGCAGTAAGGAGAGGAAAGTTAGAAGCAAGGGGATTTACAAAGTGAAAGGGACTCGGAGTTAGAATAAAGGACCTGAGTGCCCTAAGTCAAGAGGCAGCTAAGTCTCTTATTGTATTAAAGAAATTCCAAGCGCAGCACGTGGGAAAGAGACACAGTGAAAAGAGATGCACGGCAATGCAGTCAGGTTGTACGTTTTATTTCCCTGCATTGGTTTTTTTTTTTTTTTTTGTGGGCCCATTGGGGTTAAGTGATTTGCCCAAGGTCACACAGCTAGTAAGTGTCAAGTGTCTGAGGCCAGATTTGAACTCAGGTCCTCCTGACTCCAGGGCCGGTGCTTCATCCACTGCGCCACCTAGCTGCCCCCATTTCCCTGTATTCTTAATTTTAAATAGTATCTCATAAATAAACTCTGCTTTGATTATTTAGTTAAGAGGCTTCTTAATATTTTGCTTATCAATTTAGGAGTGGAGCAGTGTGGTGGAACTTTATAAATGGCCCACATTAAATTAACAGCAGTCAGAGAGCCAAATAGTCAAAAGTCCCCAGATTAGTCCTCCATGGATTAGTCCCCCCAAATTAGGCTAGTAAGTTAAAATATTTCTACTTTTAATGGCGACCGCAGCAGGACTTACGGCCCAATTATAATTTTTCTAAATTTATCATATTTCATAAACTTATAATTTTTTCATGTAAATCCAATTATTATAATTTTCCAGATTATATGTAGTTATTAATAATTAATTTTTTTGCACTGCTTAACTAGAAAGTAAGTCCATCAAGGGTACAGCAATACCTTACTCAACATTGCTTTAGATTGTAAGCTCCTTGAGGACAGGTACTGTCTTTTTGTTCTTTTTTGTATCTTTTCAGCTTAACACTGTGCCTGGTAAACAGTAGGAGCTTAATAAATGTTTATTGACTGACTGACCAATCAAGGTGATCATGGGCATCATTGATGCAGTGGATAGAGGATACACTGGATCTGGAGTGTAAGGTCTTGGGTTCCTATTCTGCCAAATATGCCCTTCCATAAGTCACATCACTTATCTGGTCCTCAGTTTCTTTTTTTGTAGGATGAGATGGTTGGACAAAAGGCCTTGGGTTCCTTCCAAGCTCTGTCTGGCACATTGTGATATAACATGAGCAAACCAGCTATTCCACAGTTTCAGTGTACATGTGTGCAAGCGCACGTGTGTGAGTATGAGCGTGTGTGAGTGTGTGTGTGTGTATGTGTGTATGTGTGTAGTTAGTTTTTTTTTTTTCCTTTTCTCCCTACAGTCTTTACAATCCACCCTGAAGCCATTGAGTGTGTCCCCTGCTTGGCTCCATTCAGAAATCCAGACCTGCTATGTCATCATGCATTTGTTGTTGTGTTTTTTCCCCTAGTCTAGACACAGCTTGGGCTTCTTTGGTTTGTTTAGAGGTGGGTTTAAAAAGTGATCTCTCCAAACTTGAGAAAAAGACTTTACTCAAACAGAATAGCTTTTTGTTTTAATTATACTTTGTTTCAGTTGTTATTAAGAAAAGATTCCACCAGATGTTTTCTGGCAGTGAGTCAGATTTTCTGCCAGATGTTTTCTGCAGATGAGAGCTCAGTCTTATTCACACAAAAAACCAAGAAGAAGAAGAAGAAGAAGAAGAAGAAGAAGAAGAAGAAGAAGAAGAAGAAGAAGAAGAAGAAGAAGAAGAAGAAGAAGAAGAAGAAGAAGAAGAAGAAGAAGAAGAAGAAGAAGAAGAAGAAGAAGAAGAAGAAGAAGAAGAAGAAAAGAGAAAAGAAAAGAAAAGAAAAGAAAAGAAAAGAAAAGAAAAGAAAAGAAAAGAAAAGAAAAGAAAAGAAAAGAAAAGAAAAAGAAAAAAATTGCTTCCGGAAGGAAAAAAAATTCTTATCAGAGCCCTTAGGGATCTTAGTGCTAAGGAGAAAGTCTGTTTCTTGAAACCACTCCTCTCATAGTTTAAAACCCATTGGGGAGGCTCTTCTCTGGTCAATAGTTTAATTAGGAATTCTTTTTTTTTTAATCAACATCAATATATGTAGCCCCTGGACTAAAATCTCCAAACATCCCAGAAAACAAAGTGAAGGAGAGACAGGGAGAGGCCAAGGAGGATGAGGTGAGGTTTATCTAAAGGAAAAAAGTCACAAATACTTAAGTTCTTAGTCTCCCACAGAAGGTTGGGGCTTGCCACTGGTTTTAAACTCAGAATCCAAGCCCTTTATTTTACAAATGAAGAAGTGAAGACCCAGAGAGGTAGAAGAGTGCCAGCTCTTCTCTGCTCTTATCCTGCCCCATCTGTACCAATTGGGAGCAGACTGATCCTCCTCCTTTTTCCTACAAGTGGCATGTCAGAATTTCTTAGTCACAGAACCAACACATTTGAAAGGAGCTCACAAGACATCTAAGAATAATTCACGCCTGACCCAGGTTTCCTCCTATTCTATTGCTGACACCTATTGCTGACTGGTTTTCTCATGGTGGTATTTGCCATGCCATTCCAAGTGTTAGGAAATTCTTATTATTCTATATTAAACCTATACCTGCCTCTTCAATTGTCACTGGTGGGTCCTTGTTGTACCATCAGGGCAAAGTAGAGCAAGTCTGATCACTCTACCCTATGACAGACAGCCTGTCATATAAACCCCAATACATCACATCTTTTCTTGTTCTCTCTTTTTCTTCAAGCTCCCCTACTCAGTCTTTTCTTCTCTGGAAGAGAAATTCCTCCAACCAATACTTATTTTTTCTTCCAGACCTGAACAGAAGAGTACAGGGATGGTCTGGCCACAGTAGGGTCAAGGACAGTGGGCCACTAGTTCCTTTGTCCTGGACATGATGTCTCTCTTAATTTATTTTAGAACATGTACGTTATTTGTTTGCTTCTTCACACCATTGACTTAAATCATACCTGCCTTCCATTAAAGCCTCAGACTCTTTTGTTTCCCTTTCACACAAGCTAATGTCTGGTTATATTTCCACCATTATGGATACCATTTGTCACACTGAGTTTTTAGTACATGTAGAACTTTACCTTCACAGCTACTTGTTTAATTCCATCTTATTTGATCTGACCCACCATCACAGCAGGACAAGATCTTGTTTTTTGGTATTAGGATTAGTAAATTGATAAATATTTATTATGAAAGGTAAACATTTACTATGAGAGGTAACCTACTGAGAGATAGAAAGTGTTAATCAAGTGCTTTCTATGCAGGTACTGTCCTAAGTATCAGGGATATAAAGAAAGGCAAAAACACAGTCTTTGAACCCAAGAGTCTCACATCCTTCTAGGGGAGACAACAGGAAAGTATGTGCACATAAGGCATATACAGTGGAAGTGAAACATCATCTCAAAGAGAAGGTTTTGAGGGGTGGGAACAAGGGGAGGCTTCTAGAAGAAGGTAGAATTTGAGGCTGGGGAAGACAAGAGGTGGAGGTAAGGAGGTAGAATATCCCAGGCTTTGGGGACAGCCATTGAATTCATGGTGTGACAACTGAATTGGGACAGCAACAACATTCCTGAGGCTGAGATTGCCTCGAGCTCCTTCAGACATCTGTCTAAAGTGAGTAATGCTATAGCACAGGACAGCCAGAGGGAAGAGAGAACACACAGGATTGCTGGCAGGATTCAGCAGCTGTCTCCTTCTTCTCTGTACACATTCACGGGTAGGTACTCCATAGTTTGGGTTTTCAATTGTCTTGAACATACTGCAAAGATTAAGAACAGATCACCCAAACCAGACACAAATGTGAGTCTAGAGAATGTCAGCTTGCTGGGAGATTGACACACTGGTGTATCCATTTAGAACTCATTCATCCCAGTCAAGGTGATTCTCCCTGATGTTTCTGTCACATGTATACATCTACATCTTCTAAGATTTTTTAAAATATCATTCCAAACATTGTTATGGTATCTGATGGCTTGGAATTCATTTGTTTGCATGGGAGCCATTGTGAAGTATACTTGGATCACAGAAGGAAGCTGAGTATGAAGTGCCCGTAGAAACATTTAAGTCCAAATCCCTCATTTTACAGAGAAAGAAACAAACACCACAGTAAGTAAAAAGATTTTCCCAGAGTCACCCAGGAAGATGGCAACCAAGCTAAGATCTGAACAGAGACCCTCATACTTAAGACCCAGGGAGAGCGCCTCCTTCTGCAGCCTCCCGGTGACCACCCAATGTCATTTCTGGTGAGGCTTATGGTTGCTAAATTTTTAGTAAATTGTCACTAGAAGAAAAAAAAAATTAAACATGTTCAAAAATAAGAAAAAAACCACAATTTTCAGATTCACATGAAATTTGACTCCTTGAAATTTAATATTGTGACATTCATCTTGTTTTTACCTTTCTGGTTTCCCCAGCTCTCAGGTCCAGCACCCGGAGTGCAATAAAGGCTTGGTCCATGCTTATTGGAAGGTTGCCATGTTCTACACTGACAGAATTTTTACCAGAGTACTTTCATAATTAGGTTGTTAAAGAAAAAAACAAAAAAAAATAACAACAACCAAAAAAAATGAAAGATGGGAGAACTCAAGGGTGGGTGTGTGATCTATCTGAATGGGGGTGGATCTTGAATCCATTAGAACAACAAGAGGAGAGCCTTAGAAGGGAGAGACTATATTGGGAGGATAGAAGACCATGAATAACTGTGGAGAAGGAGGGGGAGGAGGTGAAGGAAAAGGAAGAGGAGGTGGAGGAAAAGGAAGAGGGGGAAAAGGGGGAAAAACAACTTGGGGGTAGAAACACAAGGAAGTATTATAGACAGAACCTGCCCTTAATGAGCTTACATTTTCCTGGGGAGACAATATTTACACATATAAATATACACAAACTAGGCATAAGTAATTTTCCAAGAGGAGGGGAGGTGATGCTCATAAAATGCCTATTAAACTTTGAATGTCATGATAGAAACAGAGGATCAACTAAATTGTAAGTTGGTCTGTGATGTTTTATATGGTGGGTAGTAGCCTGGTCTGCATGAGCTGATGGAAAAGAGAATATTAAAGAGAACCAAAAAAAAAAAATAAGTTGGGAAAGTCAAAAAGGGAAAGAGACAGAGAGAGGGAAAAGGCGAGGGAGGGAGAGAGACTGTGCTTAATAAATGCTTGTTGATTGATGAGGTTCATATTTGGTGCACACACAGTGCATTCCTTTATTCTGTTCCTTCTGAATGTCCTTCCACAAGTGCGTACCACATGACCATATCTGTAAGCTTCCTGTGGAACTAGAAAGGAGCTTGGCTCTAGCAGACCCCAGTAACCGAGTAAGCCTAGATTACTCTTGCTGTTGAGATCCTCAGCGCTGCAGGAGGTGTGTGTGTGTGTGTGTGTGTGTGTGTGTGTGTGTACTGTTGTTTTAATTTGCCATGGCTCCAGCTACGTGGCAGAGTCCTGGACCTGGAGCTAGGAAGACAATTTCTAATCCTGCCTCAGACACTTGAAGGGATGAATGAATGCAGCATTATTTCATTGGTTACTATGTGCAAAACAACATTTTAATCTCTGAAGGTATAATAAAAAAGTGAGACAGTCCCCACTCTCAAGGAGCTCATGTTAAGATAGAAGAGACAACACATGTGGAGGGTTTCAGCTGTAAGATAAGATGAAAAGTTTGGAAATGGCTTCTTTAATGCCCTTGTTTATATGTCACAGTTCCTGGGTATGTGACTCTAGGCCAGTCACTTGGCCTCTCGTCTCCATTTCCTCATCTGTAAAATATGGATAATAATAGCACCTACTTTGGGGGGTTATTGTGTGGACCCAATGAGATTCTCTTTGTAAAGCAATTTGCAAACCTTAAAGTGCTATTTAAATTCTATTAATATAAAGATTATTGAGGATAGTGGAGAAAAACAACAATGACCTCCTAATAGGCGTTTGCTAAGATCCATGGACACGAGTCCCTACAGCAAGGAAGTTTTATCACTAGAAACAATGAGGACAGAGGACTGGCCTAGGGCATCCAGGAACCTGCTTTCTAATGCTATAAATTCCTTACCTGGTCCAAGATGCTTAACTTCTTGATTGCTCAATTAAATCCTTTGTGAAATACAGGGAAGGAGATAGACTATATCAAACTAAAGTGTTTTTAGGGAGGAAATTCTGTGCTTCCTGGTAGTATTGTAAGAAACAGGGAATAGAAAAATCAAGACCAAAAAAAAGGAGTTTCCCCCTCTTTCTAAGTGCAGTATTCAGAAAAAAATTGAATAAATTTACTTTCTACAAAAAACATATTAAGTAAATGTTGCCAGTCAAGTTTTCACGACCCCCAACTTTTGGAACAAGATGATATTAATTTGAGAACGAAGAAGCCTGCAGGGATGTTGGTCATTGTCACCATATATTTGAAGAGAACCATGGATGGATTGAAGCTCTCTATACATCTTTACTTATCTCATCTGTAATCCAGCCCTGGGGATTTTCAGGAAAATACCGTGCAATGTCAACTTTGGACTTTCAACATAAGCATCCAACCCCAGGGAACTATCAAGTTATCAGTCTTTACTACTGAAAACATAACACCAGTTTAAGTCTGGCTACTCCCAATGGTTCAGGTTACATTGAGGTAATATTTTGAGTGACTTGGAATACAGAAAGATTTTCGCCCCAAAGACTAATTTAAATTGCCCACGTTTACGGCCTGAATTGCTCTCTCTGTGGGGTCAATCTTGGTATAAAAAGCTTCCTTTGCAAAAAGGAAAGAGCCCTCATATTTCTGAGGTCGGTGCAAATGTGAATCAAATACTCCCTCTTCCTAAGAACAATATTTTGAAAGTTTGTGGGCCCTTAAAACTCTTTGGAAAATTCTTAATGGTGGCAGCTGAACAAATGGGACCTTATCATCTCCTGAAATACAGTTTTCCCTCATCCCGCTGGTGATCCATAAAGCAGATTAGATGTAAGCCTTGGATTGGGGAAATCTCCTCTGAGAACATGGGAAAGAACCTCAGCCACCTTGGTGGCCTGAGTTTGGAGGAATAGCTGGGGTCTGGCTAGCCCTTGCATTTGATATTGGGATCTCCTTTCATATCCTCAGAGTAGATCTCAGGCCGGGGCAGGACACCAGACACTGTTCCTTGAAGAGCCGCCATCCTTGATCTCCCTGTCATCTTCTCCATATTGCTGGTTCTCAAGTTCTCAGGGCCTCTGCTTTTGAAATAATGGAGTCACAAAAGAGAGAAGTGTTTGGCCCAGAATGGTCATTTTTCTTGAAACACTTAAATTATTTCTCTGCTACTGTCAGAAAAAGGTGAGCTTGGAGCCAACTGACTGTTGATTTTGGAAAGATTGAGTTCAGCTCTGGGCCCCCTCAGATGTAAAACCACATGCCTTTGAGGCTTTTTTTTTCATCTTTTAGCTAAATCAGAGTCTTAGCGTGAAGCATAGAGCATCCTCTGAAGACACAAACAAAAAGGGTTAGTTTGAAGATCCAAACCAAGAAGGAGCAGCTTTAAGGATGGGGGACATTCTCATATTTGGGGCACTTGGATGCCCACCTGAAAGCCAGGCAGCCCGCCTCCCCACCTTTGCTTGAATGTTACCTCCCCAGTGCATATATCTGCCTCTCCCTCTGCCCTCCCTGTGAGCAGTCTGGTTTTTCTCTTCCAAATTCAGTGTTAAGCTGTTTTCAGCAGACAGGCAAGTACCATCGTGAATGGCACATACTTCCTCTCCACCGTCACCCCCATCTCTGTGTCTGACTCCTCAGTGCTCTGATGACCCACACAGACATAGGCTTCAACCATCCCCTAGGTCCCATCACCATGATGCCCCTTTCCCAGCTCCATCTTCCCACTTTTCCCCAATCAGACTCTCTTAAGAATGAGCCACCTTCTTCCAGAATACCTACACCCGAGAAGATCCATGCTCCTATTTGGCTCTTTTTGCCCCAGGTGAACAGATCTAGGTTATCACTCTGTTTTCTAAATACTTGGGGAAAAAAAATAATGGTTAATATTCTTGGCAACAAGGGCCAGGCTTCATCTCTTTGGAGAGCAGAGGTAGGAAGGTCACACCTCTTGATGGAATTGCCCAGGGTTGCAGGCATAAGCCAATAGGGCATCCTGTTCATTGTGGGAACCTGGATCTGTTGCCAGAAGGGAGAAAACAGCCTTGGGTTTGGCTCAATGAATTCCAGCAGAGGGAAGACCAGGGGTGAAAGTGGAAATTAATGCTCTCATTGTGTGGGATAACTTCAGGAGAGAAAGAAGTAAACATATTGCACCCCAGATAGTGAGTGACACCTTCAAGAGCCTTGGGGGAAAAGAGTAGCAGTCTCCTAGGAGTTAAATGGTATAGACATGGAGCAGGAGAGGCCTCAGAGGCCAGCAAACCCAATCCCTTCACTTTACAGTTGAGGAAACTGAGGGCAATTGGTTGTCATAGGGTGGCCAGCCTAACCCCTTGCCTCTTCCCACTGCACTGTTGACTCACTATCTGACCTCTGGCAAGGGCCCACAGTTCTCTGACCTGTAAAGGGGGAGGGAGTCCTGAACTCAATCACAGATTTAAAAGCTGGAAGAGACCTTGGAAGTCTTGCAGCCTCATTTCCTCTTTACACAGATTGGTATATTGAGGCCCAGAGAATTATTTTTCCCCAAGGTTACAGAGAAAGCAAATGTCAGAGCTGGGATAATCAAAGACCTTCACCCCCCGCCCCCACTCCTGTGTTCCTTCCACTACTCCATGCTGCTTCCTGCCACCATCATGACTTCAGGCAAATCCCTTAACCTTTCTGGATCTCAGTTTTCCCAGTTGTTAAATGGGAGGGCTGGATTCGTTGATCAGTTCCAAGGCCTTGGGATCATGGGAATCCAAACCCTGGCAGGAATGTGTTAGGGGGAGCCTTTTGGTGTGTATGAGTTAGACTCGGCCTCTGAGGTCATGCCTGGTTTTCAAATTCTGACACCAGACTCAGAGCCCTTTGGCCTCCAAGGCCTCTACTGCATTTTATGACAGGGAGTGTTCTGGGTCCTAAGTGGCGTCCTTGTTCTGCAAAGACCCCTCAGAAGTGTGTGACACGGCACTGATTATGAAGCTCCCAGGAGGCCTTTGAGAGTCCTCAGCCTCACCCTGCAGTCTGGCCTGTGGCTGGTAGATGGTGCTGTCAGGTAACATGGCCTTGTTGTAAAAGAAAACATCCCTGATCCTGCCTGAAATGTCAACAACGTTTCAGCCTCACACCAGTCAGCTCTGGCGTCTAAATGCTTGTCACGGAATGTGCTGAATGCCTAAAAATTTTACCAGCAAAATCCTCCAGGTAACTTTTGGGAATGCTCCTAAGGTGACATCCCAAGGGGGAAGAAGGGCTTTGCATAAGTAGTTCCCCTCCCCAGCTGCTTAGAGCATCTTAGTGGCACATTGCTGAGAGTCTGCTGCTTCCCAGCACTTAGCCAAGTTTCTGTTTTCCCCTGGTCTCTCTTGTTTGTTTGAAAGATATTCCCTAACCCTAACCCTCCCCCTCCCCGGACACTGGGGATGGATATTGCATGTCTGGAGATTCAAGTCCTACCAAGAAACAATGCCCTTCTTGTCTTTCATTCAAACTGTTTTCTTTGACTGTGAAACACTTCCACTCTGGAGACTAGAACCTTGAAAATCATGGGGTGCGTGAGGGCAGTGTAGAGAAGGGAAAATAGAGTCTTTCTTTAAAAGAAATCACCTTACCTTCTATAAGCTGAAGACATCATGGTTCATTTGTCTTGGGTGTTCATGTCTATTGTTTAAAAAAAAAATTCCGAGAGAAGGAAAAGGAGACTGAAGGTCGTGGAGGAGTGAGCAAACCAGAGAAAGGATAGGGACAAAACAAGTAAATATATCTTTCAAGCTCATTTCCTTTCAGAGTTCAGGCCAACCGTCTTGGTGGCTCAGTCAATGCTAGGTCAAAATTTTTGACCATTGGAAAAATAGGGATTTTCCATGTGTCCATATGAATTTACTTCTTAATAGACAGCTAGAGACTTCTTAGAAGTTTATCATGGGTTACTAAATCCATTTTGAAGAAGTTTGGCATCTCCAAGATGGAACTTCTGCCTTTCAAACCTTCACCCACTGACTCAGTGAACTCCCTTCTGGGACCACAAGGTCAGAGGCAGAAACAAATAGGAATTCTTTGTTCTAGTGGCACAGAGTAGTCTGCACATCACTTAGGGAATAGCTGAACAAATTGCAATGGAATAGTATTTCAGAGCAAAAAAGACAAATGTGTAGCATTATGGCAGCTCCTGTAAATGATGGGTTCTCAGAGACTTTCCCCTCCTTTCAGGGCCCTCCCTCTTTGAAGAGTTTGAAACATCCTATCTTTCCTGGATGCTGGAGGCCAGAAGGCTGAAATCTTTCTTCTCTCAAGCTCTCAAGTCTACCTTTCATGCAGGCTTTGGGTAATCACATTTCCACCAATGAGGAAAGACTTACAGAAATGGACTTTGAGCTTTGGATTACATGAAGAATTCAGAGAAACTGGGAAGATTTGTATGAACTGAAGCTGAATGAAACAAGCAGAATCCAACAATTTTGCTGTTGAGTGATTTTTTCAGTCATGTTTTACTCTTTTTGACCTCATTTGAGAGTGGTTTACCATTTCCTTCCCCAGCTCATTTTACAGATGAGAAACTGAGGAAAACAAGGTTAAGTGACTTAGCCAGGATCACAATGCTAGCAAGTGTCTGAGGTGGTTTTTAACTCAGGAAGAGGAGTCTTCTTGACCCCAGACCTGGTACTTTATCCAATTTGCCACCTACCAGCTCCAACCAACAATGCTGACAATAAGATAATGTAAAAATATTACCAAAAGGGAGCCAAAAAAACCAAACAAATAAAAACAAATTCTGAGAAAATGAAAAACCCCTAGTAATTGTGGAGGAAAGCTAGATAAATCTTCCTCCTTTGTGAGCAGAGGGCTAGTAGAGCACTGTAGTATACATATCATCATATATAGTCCCTGAACTGGCTTGCTTTCCTTAACTGATTTCCTTTACTGCTAGGGGAGACTTCATTTTGAGGGCTTTGAAGAAAGGAAGAATGAATATGGACATTTCCAAAAAGGAAAGCAATATAAAAAACAAAAGTCTAGATGATAGGTACTGGACCTTTTTGTTTGTTTTTCATTGGTTTTAGTAACTCCTGTGAGAATACTTCTACCATCAAAGGTTGGCACCTTTATGCAACATATAGACAGAGAGGAACCTAGATCACTGAGCAGCTAAGCAACTTACCCAGGATCAAACAACCAAGGAACCCAGGACTTCTTGGCTTTGAGGCTGTGACTATGCACTAGGCGACTCTACCTTTCAGTAAGAAAATGCAGTGGAGTCTTCTTTTCTTAAAAAAAAAAGGTACCATTGGGGGCAGCTAGATGGCGCAGTGGTTAAAGCGCTGACCCTGGATTCAGGAGTACCTGAGTTCAAATCCAGCCTCAAACACTTAACACTTACTAGCTGTGTGACCCTGGGCAAGTTACTTAACCCCCATTGCCCCGCAAAAAAAAAAAAAAAGAAAAAAAAAAGGTACCATTGTGAATCATTCTGCTGTAGGCATGGATGTGATCCAATTCAAGTAAAATTTATGCCTAGCACATAGTAGGCACTTAATAAGTATTAGTTAATTGATTGCATTGGAAAACTATAAACAAAAGGGGAAAAAACTGTCCCTGAACTAAAAAAAAAGCTAATATTCTGGTTGGATGGGTAAGGGGACAACATTTAAACATGGATCATTCTTTCCTCCAACTTCCACCAAAGGATAAAATGTAAAGTGTACTACGTCATTATTGAGATGTGGCTCCCCAAAGCATGGGATAGAGAACCAGAAGTTGTCTTCAAGAATATCTAGTGCAAATCCCTCATTTTTATGGAAGAAAGGAGCACAGAATGCTGAAATGACTCATTAGTGACTCCAAAAGTCACTACCTGTTCTGATTTAAGCAGAGGCTCTTATACTACCACACCCTTCTCCCTTCTCAATGCACTCCACTGCCTGCTGACAACAGTGACAGTTCTCATTCTGTTAAAAGAGTGGCTCTGATCACACAAGGAGACAAGTACTAACATTTCCTTTGAAGGTGAAGCATGGAGAAATCAAAGATGTACCTTAAAATTAAGTTACAATGTCAGTGGCAAAGTATAAGGGAAAAATCAGCACCCATATTATAGAGCCTTTCTCTTTGTAGAGACTGGGAGGTGGGTGTTCTTTCCAACTTGGTTTTAAATCCTGGTCCATTCTTCAGCTTCGTTATTCCACTAGATATTGGCTGGGGAGCAGATAAAGAAGCCTTGTACTTGGAATAGGACACTTTGAATTGATGGGAGATGGGATTGTTTCATTTTTTGTACATGTATCTCGGTACCTGACACATGATAGGTGTTTTTTTTTTCTGGTTGCTGAATTTACCTGTTACTTTAATCACATTGCAAGCTCTGGTTGGGCAGATACTGTTTAAAAGTCATGTGTTGGGGTAGGTAGTTGTCACTGTGGATAAGGCTAACTAGCCCAGGAATTAGGAAGACCGGAGTTCAAATCCAGCCTTTGACACTTGACACTAGCTGTGTGACCTTGGGCAAGTCACTTAACCCTCATTGCCCCACCAAACAAACAAGCAAACAAATAAATGAATGGATAGATGGATGGATAAATAAAATAAAATAAAATAAAAGTCATGTGTTGTGAGCCAGGAAGGTCTCTCTGTCTGTCTCTGGCTCGCTCTCTCTGTCTGCCTCTCTGCCTCCCTCTGTCTCTGTGTTTCTTTATCTCTCTGCCTCTGTATTTGTCTCTGTCTCCCTTTTTCTCTCTTTCTGTATTTGTCTCTCTGTGTCTCTGTCTCTGTCTCTGTGTCTCTCAATAGAGAAGCTTCAGAACGGCTTCTATTTTTCCTAAAAATGTCCACTGTGAGCAGCCTTCTCTGACTCAAATCACTTTATACTGATGTGCATCATACATTTTGTATTTATTTATCTGTGTTTAAGTTGCATCCTCCCAGGAGAATATAAGGTTCTGAAATTGAGAGCAGGGATTGTTTTAATTTCATTTCTTTGCATTCCCATTTCATAGCCTAGTATATGGCACATAGCAGGAAGTTAGTAAATTCTTACTGAATTGAATTAAATCATAGATGACAGTGATTTCAGGAGAATCTAAATTACTAGAGAATATAAACTGCAGCCGAATGAAAGGACAATGGAAAGATACAGAGTGTCTATATACACAGTGCAATAGGCTGTAGTTTATTACCAAGACGACTTGCTCTTGGGGAACTGGTATCAGGGTTGTGCTGGAGCCAGCCTAAGTCTTGCCTGATTCTTAAATGTTCAGTGTGAACATTTACACCTCAGAAATCAACAAAAGTTATAAATCTGCCTTTGACATTGTTTTGTTGCTAGTCTAGACATAAGAAAGTGTTGGAGAAAATGAAATTTAAAAGTTCCTCAGGGTATATCTCTCCCACCCCCACCCCCTGCCTGATTGTTAAACATTTACCAGCACACCCCTGCCTCGAGGGCATGCATTCCTGGAATGGAGGGTTGGCCTGCTCTGTGGCTAGAATGAGGCACCAAATTGGACAGCTCTGGGCTACATAAATACCCTTGATTTAAAGACAACAACAACCACTCCACAGCAGTGGGTCCAGTGAATCCTCTTGGGAGAACAGAAGGGTGGAAAGGCATGGTGGGACTGCCATGGGCCTCAATGGAGGTTCTAGTCACATGAGTGAAATCCCATCTCCATCAACGCTCCTCCCAAACAGTAGATTTCTTGTTTAGGACAGAAGGTGTATCAGACAGAGTAACTAAAGTGGAGAAACAGTATCAGATAACGGAAATTCCCTGGAAAAGCTTAACCCACAGACATACAGTAGTGACTCGGTCCTTGCATTTCAAAGAACAATGAGCCAAGGTGTTTTATGGTATGTACTTTACAACTCCCATTAAAATTGGCTTTTGTCCCAATTATTACTTTGAGATGCTTGTGTGCTGGTTTTAAGTTTCCAATTGGACAGTCACGTAAATAACAATTACTTTAAAAACTGGTTTGTAATAGTGAATGTTAGTAGAGTGAGAGCTACCACACCCCTTCCTATTTTATGTAATACTAGACAGGAAATAATTTCTTGACCTGTCATATAAAAAACTATCACACGTGAATATATTTGTTTAATGAATTGATCAATAAGCATTTATTAAGCACTTGCTACATGCATGGCACGGGAGATACATATACCGTCCGAATGAAACAATCTCTTGTTCCACGAGCTTATTTTGTGGTATCATAAGAATTATTCTCAATTGTTCTTACAAATTAAAAAAAATGAATTAATGGATTAAAATGTAATGAGACAGGGCAGCTAGATGACGTAGTGGAAAAAGGACTGGCCCTGGATTCAGGAGGACCTGAATTCAAACTCAGCCTCAGACACTTGACCCTTACTAGCTGTGTGACCCTGGGCAAGTCACTTAACACTCACTACCATGTCAAAAGAAAAATAAATAAATAATAAAATTAAATTAAAAATGTAATGAGTTACAAGCCAGGGGTTAGTGAAAAAACTGGAATATTAATTCACTCCTATTAACATTATACATGTTTAGAATATTTTTGGAGATGTAGCAAAAGCTAGAAAAAAATAATCCTACCATCTGATTCAGCAATTTCATTGTTGGGATCATACCCTGAAAGGCTTGTCAAAAAGAAAGAATGAAACAGCAGCAGCAGCAACAATAACAATGAAACAGAATTATATGTCCAAGAACTTTCATAGCAGCATTATCTGTGATTAAAAAAAAAAGCAACATGAAATAAATTCAGTATCTAACAATAGTGAGATAGGAAAATAAACGGTGGGACATTTATGTAATCAAAAACTAAAATTAAATTAATACCAACATGAAGGATAAAAAGAAATCTGGAAGAACTTTTATGGAATTCTGCAAAGTGAAACAATCTAAAGGAGACAGACCAAGCCCACTCCAACTCTGACCACATGAGAGGAAGTCAATGAAAATCAATGGACCAAAATGGTGACTCAGAAGGAGTGAATGAAAAGTGCTTAATGACACTTTAAACACTGAAACTCACTCATTGTAATGGAAAGAGTCATGAAACAATTTGATTTGTATTGATGCTTCATATTGTTTTAAATGAGACATTCAATTAAGTGCATTTTCTGCACAGTTCATAAATCTATAAGTTTTCATCTGAAAGCTGGAATAACAAATAGGGAAAATAGAGCTTTTCTCTGTTTTTTAAGGAAAAGAATAAATAAATTAGCATATTACACAAGTGTTCTATTTTGATGTGGCCCTGAAGTCTCAAAATCATCCAGCCTGGTGGTCATTAAGGAAAAGGAAGAAAACTTTGTGGTGATTAATGCAGGCAAGAATTCTTCCTCCAAGCTCTCAGGTTATTGGGGTTACATGCTGGATTTCAGACCTGAATTTTCTGGTGGAGTCACTTCTGTTATCTCCTGATCTGAATGGTGTCACCTCAATAAGAACATTCAGGGAATTAAAGTCACATTTGAGTGGGGTTACAGTTTTCCAGGTCTCCCCATGGCCTCCTTAATTCTGTACAAATGCTTCCTAAGCCCTGAGACATGCTGCTGCCCCAACATTTTGATACTGAGACTACAGCTTTATAGGATATTCCCAAACCCTCTTATATTGCTGGATGAAATACCTCTCTTTGTTCTCATTCAGGTTATTTGCTTTCTTTGTAGATGAAAGACATGTATTTGCTCATCCTTTTTCCTTTGAAATAGGGGATACCACTTGCCCTAACTGATCCATAATGGTTTCTGGTGATTGACAGTCACTAAATTCCACTGCTGACTCTGAGCAATGCAATGTGAAAAAAACAGGAGATTTTAGAAAAGGAACATACAAAAGAACTTAATTAAAAAAAAACAGGCAATCAAAAAAGATGGGCTACTGGAAGCAGTATCCTGGTGGATATTTAACAATCATCTCTCCAGGAAAAAAAATAAGAACACACTTTCATTTTCAAATTCCATCTGTATTATTAACACTTTCTTAAATCTAGACCAGAAGTAAAACAAACCAAGCCCTGATTTATAAGAATCGTTGATTTTACAGATATAAATGCTCACATTAAGAATTTTGCGATCTAATTAGAGTTGACTTGATCATACCCCTTCCTGTTGCTGTGGTAAATTTAAAACATGGATAACGTGTGTTAAGGGCTAAAATTCTAGCTAGTCTGTCTAAAATATCTAATGAGTGGTCACCAATAAATTATAAGCTTTAGCAAGAGTTAGACTTTTAAGCATTTATTAAGGAGAATAAGAATTTGGTAAAGAGAAAGGCCTAGATTCCTATCTATTAAAGGGAGAGCACATTTCTAGCTCCGCTCTCCACCAGAGTCCCAAGGAAAGAGCCAGACAGAGCGCTAGTCTCTTCCTTCTTCCTCCCACTACCCAATGTCACTTCCTGATGCCAAAGAAAAGACTCCTGGTCTTGCCCTCAAAGACCTTCGTATCATGGGCGGAACTCTTCTACAGTAAGTCTCCAGCAGGTGGCGTCATTCCAATCGTTACACGTGTTAGGTTCCATTGGTGGCCCACCAAATTTAGGAGAAAATGAGAAAAGTCTTTAGGGTTAGTGGTGGATGCCCTTATGGGATGAACTTAAAGAAAGGTACAGATAAGTGTTCCACAGGATGGGTAGGCTGTGGTTGGGATGGTTGAAAATCGAAATCATTGAGATCCCAGATTCATTGGAGTATGTCCAAGAAGAAAGGGGATGGTAATCCCTCCACTGGGATCAACCTGGGAATTTTTAAAATTTAGACTAGCTTTGACATAAATTAATTTTGGTCCTCAATTGGTCAATCAATAAATTATATATTAAACATTAGACATTAGGCTATGCTCTGAGGATGCCAGGACAAAGAATGAAGCAATCTCAATTTACAGGGAGTTAACATACTAATGGAGAAGACAAGGGCATATATATCAATATATACAGTATACATATATAGGTATATGTATGTATATACCTATATATGTATATACCTCTCTCTCTCTCTCTTTCTCTCTCTCTCTCTCTCTCTCTCTCTCTCTCTCTCTATATATATATATATATATATGGAGTGAATACAGACAGACATACACAAAGTAGGCATTTGGGAAGGAGGACACATTCACTTCAGGGGGACAGGCAAAGGTTAATATAGTTAACTCTTTGCCTTTGTTTTTTTAAATAATAAACATTTTTATTCATAGTTTTGACTTTCAAATTTTGTTCCCCCTGTTGTCTCTCCCTTCCCCCCTCCCTGAGGCAGTAAGCAATTAGATGTGGGTTATACATGTGCAATTATGCAAAACATTACCAAGTTAGTCATTTTGTACAAGAAAATGTGAATAAAAGGGAAAAAATGAAAGAAAGTGAAAAATAGCATGCTACCTCTTGCCAGAAACACTGGACACTGGCCCAGCATGATGGAGCAAAGCTAGCTAAGTCATAAGCCTGACACAAATCTCAGTCACGTATGTGATATCACAATACTCAAGCTCATACTGTTTTGCTCTTCTCCCTTCTTGCCTCTTTGCTCCACCTTGGGCTCCTCCAATTCCAACAAAATAGCTATTAAAAACCAGGAACACATACCATCACATGGCCTCGCATGTGAGCAATCACACACATGCACACACATGCACATGTGTGTGAACACATGCACATGTGTGCGGACACATGCCTACTCACATATGCCCAAAGTGAGCTCCCTCACCTTGGCTCTGGAACTCGGTCTATGGGGTAAGGTTTTTGCACCTATAATTTTCCAGACTATGTTGTTTAATATCAAATTAGGAACATCTGGCATCCTCCTCCTTAGAATTATTCCTATACTGGTTGCTATTATAGTTACCAAGGTAATAAGGCTATATCCTTCCCGAAATTATTGCTGTGATCAACAGAAATAAAGTGACTATACTGCCTCGAGAGGATAGAAAACTCTTGTTCACCTATAGATGAGTTTGAAACAGATATAAATGTATCCTGCTTAGATATGGTTCTACTCTACAAGCCCCAGGCTCTTGCTAAGACATAAGTCCACTTTCCATCTCCTCTCCTGGTGCAAGAGCTCCCCTGAGTGTTTCAACATCCGTGGTCTCAGTTTCAACTTATTCCATTATTTTTGTTTCCTTGACTAGGAGGTAGCATGCATGCGGCAACCTGCTTGGTATGATTTAAGTAGCACCACAACACTTTCACCAGACATGTTTTCTCCATTTAATCTATGAAGGTGCATTTCATCTGTCTAGTTAAAAATAAAGAATTCTGGGCATGGGACCTGACTAGAGAACTGGAAGTAGATTAGCAGAGGGGCAGAGATAGGAGTAAAAGGGGAGAAAATAAAATCTCATGTCACTCTTAAAGACCTACCAATAAAATCATTCATTATCATTAAAAGATTGATCTCAGTGAGACCCATATTTGAAGACACACTCAATTATCCTTTCGTTTATGACAGTTTTCTTTGTGATTCAGCAGTCAGTAGTTCCACAGTCTTACCTCTCTCTCCCTGGTTTCTAAAAGCTGTAGTGGGCTATTGGTGCAATGTCCTGTCATGCTTCAGGCAGAGAAAAGGCAATACTTTGCTATGGAAGCATTCACTGAGAAATTTCATACATCCTTTCTTAACTTTCCACCTTTGCCTATATAGATATCTGAGTTGTTATACACGTAATATATGTGTGTATATATATGCATACACGCATATATAAATATACACACTCAGATACATATATATGCATGTTCATATACATATATGTATGCAAATACACAGACATTATCTCACCCAAGCCGCTGGTACTCCTCACCCGCTGCAAACACTATGGAAAAGGCATTACTTGTTTGTGGAGGAAAAGCCATTTCATGGAGCACAAAATCAAACGATTATTCTTGAAAACACCTCCTGCCCCACATCTTTCTCTAGGCAGCACCACCGGCATTTTCCCCATTTAAATGGTGCCTGAATGCCTCGTGCAGTGAGTCCCCAGAGCCGCAATCTTTTTAACAGAAGCAACTAGAGTCCATGCAACGACTGATATACAAGTTGTTAGAATCGGGACTAGAATGTGGGACGGATTTATTCCCTGCTCACTCTCCACAATCGACAGAATGAGGAAAAAAATAGAGGTGAAGGTGGCGGCTCGAATGTCTCAGAAAATCGCAAACAGACGTGAACTTTTGCATCAATAACTTTGGTTTCAAATTAGTTGGAAATTTAGTTAATGCTACTAAGTTAAATTGAAACAATTGTGTGTCTGAAAAAAATTATTTACAAGAATGAACAGCTAGGTTTGGCATTCGATGGAAGAGGGATTCTTTGAATCGGCTTTGCTGCTGGTTTTCCCCCTTTTATCGATTTCCATATTTCCCTTAATATTTAGGCTTTTTTGTAATGATTTTAACGATGGAAATGAACAGTTTCATATACTATCCTTTCCTCCTTTTCTACACAGAAATCTAAGTTCTATTTTGTTTTTGTTAAGTTCACTATGAATTTTAATTTTTAAAAAATTTTGAAAATCTTAAAAATTTAACACAATATTTAAAATATATAAAAGTTAATACTTTAATGAACATTTTCTTTATTTCTCATCTGTGGCCATGTGTCATGATAGAATTTTCTCTTCTGGCATATGTGGAGCAGGGGTTCTTAGTCTGACTTCCATGAACTTTCTTTTTAAATATTTTGATAACTATATTCCATCATTATTGTTTTCCTTGATCATCATCCTATTTTCTAGTGTTAATTTTAAAAATGTGTTTCTGTGGGGTGAGGATGAGGGAAGATTCACCAGACTGCCAAAGGAGTCTATGACATAAAGTTAAGTTTAAAAACCTCTGGGGAAAAGAATATTTAAAGCCATAAAAACGATAACAGTATTCTTTATTTCCTATACAATAGGGAGACTTTTCAGGCGCACTACCACTCTAGGTTTCTTTTTTTCTTTTTTTGAGAGGCAATGGGGCTCAAGTGACTTGCCCAGAGTCACATAGCTAGCATCAAGTGTCAGCCTGGATTTGGGCACAGGTACTTCTGATTCCAGGGCCAGTGCTTTATCCACTGTGCCACCTAGCTGCCCTCCAGGTCTCATTTTAAAGGAAGAATGTATACAAATTAGCATGGCCCTTTCCATAAGGTTATATACAACAATAACAACAGGAATGGCTGCAAAACCAAAACCATTTCTGGAGTCTCAAAGCCCTTTACAGACATCACTTTATTATTATTACTCACTCATAGACTTGTAAAATGCTTCAGGATAATTTTCATTAGTCATTCATTATAACAATTGGTGAGGGAAATTATTATGCTTAGCTCAGTTTTATGGATTAGAGAGGAGTGACATTTGGAGCCCGGTAGTAGAGAGTATAAATAGATTTTAGTCAAATGGGTGGGGTCCATAACATGGGAAGCCAGGTTAACAGAAACAATGGAAATCCACCAATAACTACCAGCTTTCATTTTACCAGTCTAGCATTCTTCTGAATCAACCCCCTCCCAACAAATAAACAAACAAACAAAACCACCCATCTCACAGTGAGAAAGAAAGCTTAGTTGATTTCTGAATCAAAACCTTTCCTTGCCTCCACCCACAGGAGTGTTAACCAGAAATGAATGAGGGATGGGAGTGGGTAGGGAGTAGGGAATGAAGCCCAAGGGAATTATAAGGGAAGAGAGGTCCTTTGGGTAGCAGGGAGTTAAATGCACGTTGCTGGTACTGGAGTTTGGAAAGCCAGGATTCAAATCCTGACTCTGCCACTTACCAGCTGTGTGACCCTGGGTAAATGGTTCAGCCTCTTTAGGCTTCAGTTTCCTCAGTTGTAAAAAAGGGGTTGTCAGCTGTACCTTGTGAGGCTGCCTTGAGGTCCAAATGAGATGATACATTTTTGCAAAGTGCTTCTAAACTTTAAAGGGTTCTATGCATCAAATATTATTAGTGGAAAATCTATACATTAGGCCACCATTTCTTAGATGATCATGAGTAAGCTGTAACTAGTAGAAAGCATTAACTTCAAACTCACAGCTCTGAGGTATAGTCTTAGCCAACTGAGACTTTCCACATCGTGGACATCGTGAGGCTTTCTTCATTGTCCCCAGAGAGATCCATGAACTAGAAAAGCATCAGTGTCCTCAGTTGGAAAAAAATGGTTAGTATTTGTTGTTCATTTCCCCGGATTAATTTTAGTGGGTCCAATGAAAGTATGGTTTTTATTCAGCATGTGGAATTAACAAGGTACGAAATCACATTATGAAAAGTCTGTGATCTCCCAAAGTGATATCTGGTTGGAAAGACTTTTAAGTTGAATTAGAACAGACCCTGACTCCACAGAGCTTCCTAACCTGAGTGTTCCTTGAGGCCAGCATCCTTTGGGCACTCTTGCATGATCTCCATAAACAAATGACTTTATAATTTGGAAAGCACTAGATGTGAGGGACACTGGAGAGGGCAGCCTCACTGCTCAATTACAATTATGAGGCTTTCAAACCCTCACAATTCTTTGCAACCATTAAAGATTTAAGAAAGGTAAAATTTATCATCATTCAACAAATTTTGAAATGTAATTTTTTAGAATAAAATTGAGTTGATGGACTTAAAAAATATGTTGCTACTGCATAAGATTGGAACCGTCATAATTGCAGCTTGCCTCTGTGACCTGGGAATAGGATGATGAACTTGCAGACTGCCTTTATTTCTTTCCCTTAGATTGACTTCAAATTATTTTTGTTAAAATCATGATCAGCAATGGTAAACCTGTTATGCTACTAACTTGGACTGTGTGGAATGGTGGGCTATTTTTTTCCCATTGACAGCTTGAGAGGACTGTAAAACTATTAGGAAAAAAAAAAAAAGTTCTGGCTAGCGGGGACTTTCCAAGCAATCAGAGTTAGGCTGCTTTCAATTTTCTCTTCCTTTTAATGAGCACCTGCTTCCCTTGGGATAGTGGAACAGAGTTAGGGGTGTTGGATTTTCTTTTGAATATTTCGATTCTGGCAATTGATTTTACTAATAAATCTCTCACAAAAAATCATAAGTTTGGAAATCATCTTAGCCAATGCTATGATTTATATATGGATTTTATTCATAATAAACATTTTTACAGAGATATATGTAAATTTATACATACAAATACATACATACATACATATACATGTATATGAGTAAAGTAGCACTAATTTTACGCAGAGGAATTTTTAAGATAATGGAATGCCACATTAATGAGATTGCAAATTATCTCTCAAAAAAGTGCTATTTTAAAATGAAATTATCTTTATTAATAATTTGTAACTTGGTCCTGCCATTGGATAGGCATATAGGACTAATGATGCATTTATTAAAATTATAGACATGTTAAAAAGCAACTCATTTTTACACTTTTTTATTGTTGTTGTTGTTAAGGTACTTAATCTTCATAGCCTATATCCTCAATACATTGTTTTTGTGGTAGGATTACTTAGATATCTTTGTGCCACAGGTTTCTACCATAATTCCAAACCATCAATTACTTGATATTAATTTTGCCCTAAGCTCATACTAGGTAAGCATCAGTTCTTTGTCTTAATAAATTATTTTAAGGTTTCAGTGAAGGCATTGTAAAGGTTTTTTTTTTTCTTCTATTTTTATGATAGTCATGTGTGCACAGCCAACTTTTAGAACTTGATACTATATATTTTTTTTTGTCATGTCCTTGGTGTTTTTTTTTTGATGATTCATCACTAATTTCCTTAAGTACAATTAAATCCCCTGTTGCTTTTAATTTCCTACAAAGGGAATCTATAGCTCTAAAGACATTTCTTTAATTCAAAAGCCAGTGTCTTATAAATATCACATTACATCAATTGTGAAGTTTGTATACCCAGAGTAGCAGAGTCAAAGCTGGGGCACCTGAAAGAATTTTTATAAATGTCAAGGTGAGCATTTTTCAAAATCTGTATTTTCAGCTCTATGAATGCCATTTATCTGTGAGTCCAAAAACCAACTCCAAATGACTACCTTATGTGCTTTGGAAACATACGAGGTATACATCTGAATTTCAAATCAGCTTTCTAATTGAAACTGCAATGTGCATACCTAAAGACATCTTTTAATCTTTTGCAAAGATTTCAATGCTGTGTTAAGGGGAAATTTTGAAATATAAATAACATAAATCATAATTTACAGCATTGTCTTCTGGAAAAATATGGCATCTTAGATCTAATTCTAGGACCTAGCTTAACAGGACCTTCCATTATATACAAATGTATTTTCCACTGGAAAAGTTGATTAGTTGGGAGACAGTGTATGGAGTTGTGTACGGAACTTCCTGACAAGCTGTCCAAAAATTAAATGGGCACCTTTGACACTGGCTTATCCAACCAGCGGTGTGATTGACCCACTGTCAGGAAATCTAGAGAAAAGATTCATGGCAAAGTTAAATTAGATTACCTCTAAGCCTCCTTGCAGTGTTGATGCACTAGGGATATGTCCTGGTCTTATAGACTGTGTTTTGAATACATTCCCCAAAATTGTATTCTATGACCAAAATGAATATGAATATGAATATGATGAAAAATCATGCAATAAACATTATTTTGGACTTAGAGTGATACAGACCTTGCTTGGTTCAGGTCTTGCTTTTGGCAAATACTGACACTGTCCCTGGATAATTCCCTAAGACAATAAATTACAAATGAGAGATTTTCCACCCCAGAAATAATGACATTATAGGCAGAGCAAAAAACCCAAACTAAAACAAACAGGGAAAAGTCACAAATTATTGTTTTTTTCTTTTTCATTCAATTCAGCCCAATAAACATTTTTTTTTCAGTATCAACTATGTGCCAGGTATGATATTTGGGTTCTATAGGATTGAATCCTACCTTTCTGGAGGTGAACAATGCTCACTCAAATAATTTATACACTATGAAAGATAATGCAATATCTAAATGAAAGTAAAATTAGAGGTGTGAAATATACAAAGATAATAAGACCAGCCCTTGGAAATTAATGTGGTGGCATAAAATAACAGGTGAACTGGAAAGTGTGGGAAGAGTGACTGGTCCAGCCACAGGCAAACAATTGATTCACAACAGATGTTTGTTGAAGGAAGAAATCCAATGATTAATGTTCACTTAGGGCCCAATATGTTCTAAGCAACATCCTAGGCACAAGAGATGCCAAGGAGAAGAAGACATGGCCTTTGCCTTCCAGATATTTACTATACAAGGTAGTTTTTTTTTTAACATGTGTATGATTATGTGTGTATATGCATGTGTGTGTGTGTGTGTGTATGTGTGATATGGATCCTGCTGGCGGTCTGCTGAAGCCTATAAACCCTTTCCAGAGTCACATTTTTAATGTTTAAAATACATAGAATTATAAAGGAAATAAGTTCTATCGAAATACAGATATCAAAATAATTTAAAAGAAAAAAGTTCATATACCCTAGGTTAAGAACTCTTGCCATACAGGAAATGACAGATATAATGCTTCTAATGCTTCAGGAAATAGGATCATACATGTTAATTGAGAAGGAACTTTATGTATCATCTTGTCCAATCCCTTCATTTCTCACATTACGAAATTGAGGCACAAAGGTAACTAGCTGTGCAACCTTGGGCAAAAGCCAATCTTTTGTGACATACCTTTCCTCAGTTATGAAATGAGGGAAATGGACTGGATAAACTCTAACCTCCAAGAGGCTCCCAATTGATGACTTTTTAATCTTAAAGTCTAATTGCCTTGCCCAAGGTCAGTCAGTGAGATTCAAGGGCAAGGTTTGAATCTGAGTCTTCCTACTACAAATGGAAGGTTCTTGGCACTGTGTAATGTTATTGTTAATGAAGATAAGAATATGGCATCTTATTGATGTTTAAGAATGCAGAAATAGTTGAGCAAAATGGTACTTGTAGGCAGGGGACCTGGGGATAAAGAGGCCAAGGTCTTCAGAGATGTCTCTCTTAATTCTTCTTCTTTTTATTTCTTCCTGGGAGTAAGCACTCAGAACTCAAAATATGATCGCTTCAAGAAACCTCCAAATAATGCCATTGGACAATTCCTGGAGCAGCAAAACCCACAAAAGAACTTCCTGAGATCATTTTCCAGTCAAAGATGTCTTAAAACATAAACAGGAAGGGGCTACTGTGCCAGAGCAGGAGTGTAGCCCAACCCCACAGTCATGCTGACAAAGACCCTGCCCCAGGCAGGACAAGCCAGGGAAAGAGACCCCTGGAGCATCTGAATCAGTTGCGGTACCATTGTCATCTGCAACTAAGCTCACATTCTCATGAGAGGGCTGAACCCTTGGCAGGGGGAAGATTACAGGGGTCTCTGCTGGTGCTGATGCAGAACTTGGGTTTTTCACCCCTGCATGGAACCAGGAAGTAGGCTTGAGTGGCAGTGCCCCACATTGGGAGGCGTGCAGGCTCATCAGAGCTAACAACCACAACACACAAAGTTTTTCTTTCTGGTTGATTAGCAAGTTGGTCTGGGGTTATCTTTGAACCAGGGAACAGGCCAGGTGAGTGAAGAATCTGTTCCTCTTTAAATCATACTACCTGGGACCCCCTGAAGCTTGGGACAGTGCAGCTTGGAAACAGTGCCCTACTTTAAGGAGTTAAAAGTCAAGTAAAATACAGGCAAGATGAGCAGACAGGGAGAAAGGAGGACCAAAGAAAGTTTCTTTAGTGACAAGGAAGACTGAGGTGCATCCCCAGAAGAGGATAGGTATGTCAGGGATCCTACATCCAAAGCTTCCAAGAAAAATATGGTTTGGTCTCAGGCCATAGTGGTCTCAAAAAGGACTTTGAGGATAAAGTAAGAGAGGTAGAGAAAAAAATGGACAGAGAAATGAGAGTGATGCAGGAGGGTCATGAAAAAAAAGGCAATAGCTTGAAAAGCTAAATTGACCAAATGGAAAAGGAGGTACAAAAGCTTTCTGAAGAAAATAATTGCTTAAAAATTAAGATTGATCAAATAGAAGCTAATGACTTTTTGAGAAATCAAGACACAATGAAACAAATCCAAATTAATTAAAAAAAAATACAGAGGACAATGTGAAATATCTCCTTGGAAAAATAGGTGACCTGGAAAATAGATCCAAGAGACATAATTTGAAAATTATTGGACTACCTGAAAACCATGAACAAGGGAAGAGCTTAGACATCATCTTCTAGGAAATTGTCAGGGAAAATTGCCCTGACATTCTAGAAGCAGAAGGTAAAATAGAAATTGAAAGAATCTACCTATCACCTCCTGAAAGAGATCCCAAAAGGAAAACTCCTAGGGATATTGTAGCCAAATTCCAGAGCTCCCAGGTCAAGAAGAAAATACTGCAAGCTGCCAAAAAGAAACAATTCAAATACTGTGGAGCTACACTCAGGATAGTATAAGATCTAGCAGCTTCTACATTAAAGGATAGGAGGGGATGGAATATAATATTCCAGAGGGCAAAGGCATTGGGATTACAACCAAAAATCACCTATCCAGCAAAACTGACTATAATCTTTCGGGGGGAAAATGGGACTTAAATGAAAAAGAAGACTTTCAAGTATTTGTGATGAAAAGACCTGAATTGAATAGAAAATTTGATTTCCAAATATAAGACCCTCAAGAACCATTAAAAGGTGAACAGGACAAAGAAATTAAGAAGGATGTTAAAAAGTTAAATACTTATATTCCTACATTGGAAGATGATATATCTAACTCATAAGAACTTTCTCCATTTTAGGGCAGATAACAGCAATAAATTTAGACTGAGGGCACAGGTGGGAATTGATTATGATGGGATGATATCTGTAAAGTATTTATTTTTTGTTCATCTTTTTTTGGTATGGTGGTTGGAGTTGGATGACATGCCTGGGCTTGTGCAGTGGCTACATGTCTTGTGTCTGAGGCTGGAATTGGTTCTCCTGGGTCCAGGGGATAAGGAGGGAGGGGTGAAAGAAGGGAGAGCAGAAGGGGGGAAGAGAGCAGTTAAAAGCAAAACACTTTTGAGGAGGAATAGGGTAAAGTAAGCAGAACCAGGAGAACATTATGCACAGTGACAGCAGTATTGTTCTATGAGCAATTGTGAATGACTTAACTACTCTCAGCAATGCAATGATCCAGGATGATCCCAAATGACTAATGATGAAGCTGACCATCCACCTCCAGAGAAAGAACTGATTGATCATGAACTGAAGCAGGATATTTTGCACTTTCACTTTTTTTTTTCACTTGAGCCTTTTTATGTAAAATGACTTATATGGTAATGTTTTACCTAATTGTACATGTTTAACCTATAGTGATTGCTTGGAACCTTGGGGAGGGGGGAGGGGAGAGAGGGAGGGAATGAAAGAGGGATAGAATTTGGAATTGAAAACTTTAGATATTTCTTTCTTGGATGGTAGAGCAGCCACTGGCAGTTCTATTTTTCAGATTCCTTGAGGGCATTTTCTGTGAGAAGGAGGCATAACTATGTCTCTATCTTTGTCTCTGTCTCTATTTTTCCATATCTGTCTCTCTGTCTCTGTTTCTGTCTTCCTCTAAGTTTTTGTCTCATTCTGTGCCTCTTTCTCTAACGTTGTGTTTCTCTTTCTCTGTGTCTGTCAATCTCTACCTTTGTCTCTGCCTCTGTCTTTCTGTTACTGTCCCTCTTTGACTCTGTCTCTATCTCTGCATCCATCTCCTTCTCTCTCTCTCTCTCTTTCTCCCTCCCTCCCTCCCTCCCTCTCCCCCTTTCTCCCTCTCTGTCTCCCTCTGTCCTCTCTTCTTCATTACAAAGTGACTTTCTTGTGGCCATGAACTTTTTTTTCTTTCTTAGTAGCTCCACCATAGGGCAACTAGGTGGTGCAGTGGAGAGAGCACTGGCCTTGGAACTAGTAAGACTCATATTCTCCAGCCTCAGACACTTAAAAGCTGTGTGACTCTTATAAGTCATTTAACCATGTTTGTCTCAGTTTTCTCATCTGTAAAATGAGCTGGAGGAAATAAATAACAGATAAAATCCCAAATGAGGTCACAAATAGTGAATGACTGAAAAATGGCTGAACTGAATGGAATTGTACATGGAACCCCTAGCACATGGTAGAATACCTAGCACATAGAAAACCCTTAATAAATGCTTGTTGACTGACTGACTGACTGACTGACTGACTGATTCACTGACATAAACATCTTGAGTAAATCCTCTTGATGACATCATAGATTTAGAATGGATAAGGGCTTTATAGGTCATCTCATACAGTCACCTCATTGTGCAGATGAAGAAACTGAGATTCCATGGCAGAAATGATGTTCCCAGTGCTCATAGACAGTATGTGGCAAAGCCAGGGTTCAAAGCCAGGCTTTCTAACTTAAAGACCACCTCTCTGCAGTATACTAGGCAAGGTCACATAGTGAGGTTTTCCTGTTAGGCACACAAAACCAGAAGCAAAGCTTGAGTTCCCAATTCCAATGCATACAGAAAGCAAATACAACTGTTTGCAGTAGTGCTCAGTTCATAGGCTCATAGAACTATTCCTGGAAAGGTCTTCAAAGTCTGTCTGGATTTTTGGATAAGGCATAAAGACCCAGGGAAATTAAGGGACTTGACAAAGGTCACACAAGTGGCAAGGTGGAATTTGAATCCAATCCCCTGACTGGTACCAGTGTTCTTTCCACTGGACAGTACTTAGCTTCATAGGGAAATATCAAATTTTTGCAGGGTGGGGGTAGGGTTTAAAATCATTGTGGATTTGAATATGACAATCCCTGAAGTTTCCAGGGAAAGGTTGTTTCCAAATATGTTTGCAGCAGCACATAGTAGGGTCAATGAGGGGAAAGTGAGTGAGAAATCAGGAGTTAACATCTTTTCATATTCTTAATCAAGACTTTTGAAAACTTTGGCAGATGGCAAATTGTCGAGTGTAAATTTATTGTGTTCACCTCTGGACCTTAGCCATGCCTAACATATTCAAGGGGAGATAAATTACCTTCTTTGCAGCCAAATACTTTCATCAATGAGTCAAGGCAGGTTTTTAAAGAACTCCTGTTTGTGCATCTGAGATGTATCCAATATGAGAATGCTCTGTGTGTGTGTGAATAAAAGAGGAGGACAAGATATAAAACAAACACCCCCAGGGGAAGGGAAACCAGCACCTTAGCACAGATAAAAATGTCAAATTAAGTTGGATCCCACCTGTCAAGAACTTGCATAGTTTGGGATTTGGGGCTTCTCCTCCTGCCCCATCTACTCACAGTCATTGAATCTTCCCATTAAAATATGGCTGCTTTGCTTCCTAAAGGATGTTTTCAATTACATCAAGCAATAAAATTCTACATGAGTTAATAGGATTACTTCACTTATGAGATAATATTCTTTGAAGTGAAGTTGTTTTTACATGAATCCAAATTTTTCTAGGGGTCTTTAGCCCCAGAAAGTGCAGGAATAAGGCTGCTGTTCAATAGGCTTGGGAGAAGAAAACACTTCCCCTGACAGCACAGTGATAGAGTGCTGGGGTTAGGAAGATCTGAGCTCAAATTGGACCTCAGAAACACTAGTTCTGTGACCTTGGGCAAGTCACTCAACCTCTGCCTCTGTCTCTTCAACTACAAAAAGGATTGTTTTGCAAATCAAATAAGATAATATTTGTAAAATGCTTAGCACAGTGCTGGAATTTAATAAGCAGAAGGAAGAGAAGAACATAGGCATTTATGTAGCTTGATAATAAATTTTTGTTCCCTCCCCTCACAAAGAATTAGAGATGTTACCCTGTGTAAAGTACATGAAGGGAGAAGAATAGCCTCCATTTGAGGTTTGCAGAGTAGGTTTTTTACATTAACTCATTCGAGCCTCATAACAACCCAGTATGGAAAATATTATGAGGATTTTTGTACTTGTGATTATGGTTGTTGTTGTTCCCATTTCCCAAGTGGGCAAACTGAGCCATCGAGTGACTAAGTGACTTACACATAGCTGAGAAAGTATCAGAGGCAGGACTTGAAGCTGCTATTCCTGGTTCCATGTTCATCATGCTACCCATAACTGCTCAATACTTTGAAGAGGAGACAAACAGGAAAGAGAAAGCTCAAAACATGATTTGCAAAGGGAGAACCACAAGCTGTGCCATTAATTTCTCTGTTTTCTAAGAATCTTATGGAACTTAACAATGGTAATTCTGAGTCACTCAATTGTCCTATACTACTCCATAATTCCTATGGCAAAGAAGAGTATTGCATTAAGTGAAGGAAAAAAACCCACACAAAACAACAGGAAAAGGAAACAAAAAAGTTTGATCACCACTGATCTAAGATCTTGGCTGTGTATCTTGGAATGCTCTTTGTTGGGCAAGTCATTCCATGGACTTATGGGAGGAGAAAGAGGAAGTGGAATCAGGCAGGAGGGAAAGGATAGCAGATAGACTGGGAAGGTCCATTCTGCTACCAACCAAAGAACAGATAACCCATAGGAGGACCCTTCAGAAGAGTGAGTATTTCCTCTTTGGCTATTTTTTGGGAGGACATAGTCAAGAATCACAGAGTGAGAAGTGTTGGTAGTGGAAAGAGTCAGAGATATAAGTAGAATGGGGTCAATGAGTGTTGGTCCTAAGACATGGCAAAAAAAAATACCAATACATATTTCTGTCCAGGCTCAACACTGTCTCTGCTCCCTGGTATAGTCAGTCTTTCAGTGGCATAGATAATAAGAACTTCAGAGGGTAATGGGGCAGGCTTCCTCACCATTGATAATGGCCTAGGCACCAAAAATACTGCCCACATGGATGGAACCATAGATAGATCCAATATATTGAAGGAACATAATGGGAATTGAGGAGAATAGTATGACACTCTATGGCCTTTGTAAAACAATCCTTTTTTTTCTTTAGCATCAATTTTGTGAGTACTTAGAGTAAAGGTTGTGTATGTGTGTGTGTGTGTGTGTGTGTGTGTGATGGACTTCTGTGAAGCCTATGTATCCCTTCTCAGAATAAATGTTTTTAATTGTATAAATGAGCTGCATAAGATTATAAAAGAAACCAAATGCAGTAAAGTTATCAAAATATGTTGTTAAAATATATGGACTTTTCACCTCCTATCCAAACCTTACCCCTTAAAAGCCATCATTCACAGAAAGAACCCCTGCCAAGTTCATCACAATGCACGTGTTCATAGATTTTTTTCAAGATGCAAATGGAGTTTGCATCAGGGACTCTAGCATTTGATCCTATGTAGAGAAAACAACAGTATCTTGAGTTTGGGAAAGGGGCTTACATATTTATTTTGATTTCATGTTGTTCTTGGCATACCCTTCTTAGTGACTTCCATGAGGCTATCCCAGGGTTCTCCCTGCTTGGAACAGCTCTCTGGGGGTGCCCATGGATGAGATGTGGGACCAGTAGGAGATACATGATTAGAATTTCAATTCCCATAAGGTGCCTGTGAATGTCTTCAAAGTAAAGCTAAGTATATGATAGAGTGAATGCAAGTTTATTTTTTTCCGCAGTCCTAAGTAGAAAGCATGTTAATTGATGCCACCCCTCCTGAGGTTACTTGCCATCTTTTCTGGGCAGGGGCCTTGATTTTGCCTTTCTTTGTATCTCGGAGACTTTGATGAAACCAAGAGTACTGAATGAATGGATGCTTGGTGACTGACTTCTTATCAAGATTGCTCAATGGGCACCAAACTATTCAAAGTAATTGCTGGTAAAAACAAAAAAGACTGCCCTAATTTTGTACCTTAGCAAGATTTCAATAAATGGGGAGATGAATGCTAACAGTTACATTAGACAGTGATTTTCTATGCTGTCTCCTTACAATTTATCCAAAGAAAACACTTTCCCTCAAAATGTTGCCAGACCTTCCACCCATCCCTAGGTACTTCATCGGACTGAACGCTGCCCATGTGGTCGGCGCATTCTGAAATAGGGATTCGCTACCTTCCTTGGTTCTGTTGTGCTTTTTTCCCAAACAATATTCCTCCTTGCTCTTTACCCTATTTATTAATATGCAGACAGGAATTATCCTCTTCGTTCAGAAGTTTAAGAGCTATAACTAAGTATTTCTGTCCTTGGGGGCATTTAGCAGGAAATATGTCCTCAAATTCTCTATGTCAAAGTCCATTGAGTGGTAGAGGAGAGGGATGCTGGAACATAAGGCTCTAGGAGAGGAGAGGGCCCAGGAGAGCTTGAGGCTGCTGTTAGGCAGACCTCCAAGGGCATGGGGGGGGGCAGCTCCTCTTCAGTGGCATCTCCAGGGTGGGATGGCAATGAGGAGGAAGACTGTCATCTGATAGCTTCAGATTTCAGCTAATTTCTTCTTGCTAAGCGATTCACTGTTGCTTATATGCTGCTGAAGTAGCTCAAGTGCTCTCAGCTCCCTCTAAATTCCAGAACCTGGGATTGGATCTCTGCTGGCCCTGACTTTGTTTTGGCTCTTTATGTGCTCTGCCTGGTACCTATCTTGGGAGCCAAAGACAGAAGACTAGTCAATGGACCTCAGAACATTTAGCCTGTGGAAGTGAAGACTTGGGGAGCATATGAACATCCTACAATTAAAGACTTCCCACATACCAGTGGGAAATTTATTGTCAGGCTCTAGAGCAGGACTTTCAAATGTTTTTGCATGTTTCTTGGACTCCTTTGACTACAATGGAGTGAATTCCATGGGCTCCTTTTTTAGGATAATGATTTTTAAATGCACATGTATGTAAAAAACAATAAAATGTATGTGTTAAATAAAATACATAGGATAGTGAAAGAAACAGATTATACTGAAATATAGTTTTGGGTCCACATATCCACCCATATGTACATGTGTGTAGATGTGCATGTATGTGGATATTTACTGATTTATTTGTTCATTCATTCACCCATACATTTGTTTGTTTACTTCTATATTTATCTATTTATTTGTCCTAGATTATTAATCTATTTGTTCATTTACTTACTTGCTTATTCATTTATTCATTCATTCTGGCTGAATATAAGAAACTGTACAAATTGGAGCTGTCACAACCAGATTTGGCCACCTTGAGTATTAGTGAGTTCTCTATCTCTGGTTGCATTTAAGCAGAAACTGGACATTTAAATACTAGTGATTTTGTGGAGGAGGTTCAGGCTTCCGGCATGATCTGCTCCAGATGATTTCCAAGATCATTCCCAATGCTTAAGCTTAAAGATTCTTTCATCATGTTGGCCAAGAACCCACCCCCCAGGAGGCAGTAAAGGCTTCAGTGTGGTTTAGTAGAAATCGTGTTGGTTCCGGAGCCAGAGAACTTGGTTCAAATCCTGCCTCTGATTATTTTAACCTAGTGACCTTGGACAGGTCACTTGACCACCCTGGACTTCATTGTCCTCAAATCTAAAATTAGATGCTTTGCCTAGATGACCTTTCCATCTCTACGTGGTCTCAGCTTGCCTTACCACTTGCATTTAGTAAAAGATAAATGAAATCATATCTAGAAAGGTTCATAATTAGTAAAAGAACATTTGGAAATTAGTAGAATAAAAAGAAGCTCCTACAAGCCAATCCACATCCTGTCAAGATGTCTTTCATTGAGGAGACAACTACTTCACCAAGAACAGGAGAAGAAGAAAACTTTGTATTAATTATACACCAAGGTTATCCACTGCATCCAGAACCAACCTCAGTTGTCTTGACTTGTCTTGCTACTGAATTACCATCTGGAAGAGAGTGAGGCTGACAACTTCGAGCAAGGCTGACTCACTTAAATCCAATTTATGTGTGAGTCAAAAGACATCTCCCATACCACTGACACTCTTGAGGTCTCTCCAAAGAACTTTGGAATCAATTGAGAAACATGAGAGACTCTTGCACAGGTGGGTAGATCAAAGAGTGTGCAATGCAGTATGAGCAAAGCAGAGTTGCAGTAGCTCAAAAGAAACGTGAGGTATACAAGTTTAGAGACATTTCCATTCCAGATGTTCCTGTGGACTATTTTTGCCCGCCCTGAGGGAAGGGCTTTAGAGCTTGTATTGGTCTGATCAGCCACATTGGATGCATCACAATGACCCAAACATAGCAATTTCATTTTTGTCCTCTTCAATTAAAAAGGACAGCAACAATAAGCTTTGGAATTTGTCGTTGTTGTTAACTCAAATATGTTCTAATATTTCTGTTTAATGGAAGAGGCCAAGGGTAGGAGTCAGGAAACCTGGCTTTGAGCTGTACTTAACCTCTCAGTAGCTACATTTATTTTAGTCTTCTCTGCTTGTTCATCTATAAAATAGGAATGATACTAATACTCTTTAGCTCTGATATGGATTTTAAGGTTTTCAAAACAGTTTACAAATATTACGTCATGTTATCTCCATGGAAATTATGGAGTATAAGGGCTATTATCCCAGTTTTTAAAAAAAGACCATGAAGGCAGCCAGGAGCTTAGTGACTTGTCCAGGGACACATATTTGGTAAATGCTCAAGGCTGGATTTGTACTCAGATCTAGGTGTGTTCAGGCCCAGTGGGCTATCTACTAGGCAGATTTGGACCACCTTCTACTTGAACTCCCTAACTCACAGAATTGTGAGGATCAAATCAGATAGTGTATGTGAAGTTGATTCAGCAGATGCTGATCAAGGACCTACAGATAAGGATGGGGGTAATCCCCTACCTTTGAGGGGCTCACTTTCTGCTGTCAACCTGAAAGCTCTTTATGCATGAAATGTCTGTGATTACAAGATCACAAAGCAGGGGCACAGTAATGCCTTTTCCAACATTTAAAAAACATTTGATGGATGAATCATGTGAATGAATGTTATCCCCACTTGTGCCTTTTCAGTATCTTCTCTACAGAAATAACTAAAGCACTGAAGTTCCATGAGATCAGAAGCTCACTGGTGCCCCCAGGAGTTAAAAACATCCAGATAGGCCCTGAGGCTTTACCTGTTAAATCTTATACCAAGGCCCCTTTTCTTTGGACTGCTGCCCCACCCCATTACAAAGACTGAATGTTGCCACTGCTGAGAGATACTTCTTAACTGATGTCTCCTCTTATGCTTAGGTGGACAATCCAATTCTAATTTAGCATGACCCAGTCCATTAATGGCTTCATTCAACCCACCAACACCTTGGATTCTCCAGTGACACAACTGAGGAGCCAGTATAAACTCGAGAGTCAAGCAGAAGGGTAATGGGCTCCATATGGTTTACCTGACTCAACAGGAACATAATTGGGTCCTTTGCCTTTGGAATTGATTCTAGGCAGTCCTGGGGTCTCAACACATTACCACAGCCTGAGCTAGAGGGCATAGCCCCCATTCCATCCCATTGCTACCAACATAGCCTGCCTGTTGGATTGACCCCAATTGAAGGCCCCTTGTTTCCTGATGGATGTTTCTGTTGTATAGATGGGGTCTCAGACAGAAGCCGTAATCCAAGTCATCATCATTAGTGATCATAAGCCACACTTATTTATATTTTCAGTGACTATTTTCCCATGAAACTTTCCCCTCGTGAATCGATAGGGTGTCTTTCCTGTGGACACTGCAGTCAGCTCTGATCAGTGGAAAATGACAGCTCACAGAATCATCCGCTTGGAGCTGGAGAATTTTCAGGAGAATGTAAATCCCATGAGGCAACTGTTGTTCCTTGGCTTTGTATGATAGGGCCCAGGAGCAAACCTGTCACAGAGAAGGTGTATGCAAGTTGTCTGCATTAGATATCATGTGATAAATTGAGGAAACTGAGGCCCAGGGATTGGGTAGATTGTTACATGATGATTTGGTCTTGAGTATAAGGCTCTGCTATGTGAGGGGCGGGGTAGAGGCTGTGCTGGCTTCTGCATGAGGAGCATCTTGTTTCCTTTCGTTCACCATAGATTTCTCACTCCTGGGCAATTTTAGCTTCCTTCTCCGATATTATCTCCCCCAGTAGATGGTAATATCTTTTTGCTTATATTTATAAATCACTGGCAGTTAGCATAGTGTTTGGCACAGAGTAAATGGCTAATAAATGCTGGCATTTTTGTCATTTCAGTGCCAAACTATATGAAAAGCAGAAGTCCTAAGGAGTCCTGATTCTAGAATGAATGCCCATGACCTGATAATTTTGTTACAATAGACTCAAGCCAGGACTGCAAGGAAGAAAGGGAGAAGGAAGGGAGGGAGGGAGGGAGGAAGGAAGGGAGGGAGGGAGGGAGAAAGGAAGGCAGGCAGGCAGGCAGGCAGGAAGGAAGGAAGGAAGGAAGGAAGGAAGGAAGGAAGGAAGGAAGGAAGGAAGGAAGGAAGGAAGGAAGGAAAAAAAGAAGGAAGGAAGGAAAGGAGGGAGGGAGGATCCAGAGGCAAAGCAGGTGAAAATACATCTTTAGTGTCACTTTCATTGATAAAACTATCTATTTCTAATGCTTAACCATTGCCTAGGGCCAAGGACTTTGGGGGTGAGGAATTTCTCTTACCATGGTTCTGTTCAAAAGCTCTAGGTATGGAGGAGGTGGAGGGTGCAACACTTCCCTCTACATTCCTCATCCCCCAGGCAGTTGCCAACTTGCCTCTTTACTAGGATTTCTTCCGGGGTTGATGGGAAGGGGGAGGGGGATAGGCTAGAAGCAGGGCCAAGGGCAGGGGTGGAGTGGGGTGGGGTCGGGGCACTACAGTTTCAGTGATTCACTAGAATTACTTTAAAAATCATAATTACTGCAATTAGATTCAGGTCACATCTTTGATTGGTGAGAATTTCAGGCACTGTGATAGGCCAGTGAGCAACAGAAATGTGGGGAGTGGAGAGGGGGTGGTGGTGAATATTCACTTTCCTCAGATTGCACTATATATGACTGACTTTGAGTTCAAATCATAGTTAAAATGTTGAGTCTGGGATCAATTCAATGGCTCAGTATAAGCAACCCTTCGTCTAGTACAGATTGTCATCCATTTCTCATTCCATTTAATGGCTGCTCTTGTCTCCTGATGACTTCCCCAAAAGGGCTCTCCTTAAAAGCTTCAGAAGTCCTGTCTATTTTCTGCTTCCTCAAACGACCTTGTTTCCCCTTAACTGTGAACACATTCTCTAGGGTATTTAAGTCTCTCTGAGAACAGGCTCCTTTTTTCTTACGTTGTCGTGTCCCTTGTGCCTAGGACAGTGCCTTCATAGGATCATAGATTAAGAGCAGAAGAAGCTTTAGAGATCATGCAGTTTGACCCCTACAGTTATAGAAGAAAGAATCTGAGACCTTTAGAGGCTTCTTGACTTGCTCACTGACACCACTAGGAAATAGCAGAGCAGGGATCCAAGCCACATCTTCTGGCCCCAGATATCAGCCCCTCTCTCTTCCACTACACCTTCAAGCCATTTGTTTATTCAGCTCTTTCTGAAATGGAGAGGGCTTTCCTTTGGTGCCTTGTATGAAAAGGGTCAGTATTACTTCTGCAGTTAAAAAATTCCATGCTTAGGTTTAAATGACAATTTTGATCCCTGCCTGCTTTAAAAGAAATTCTATTTGAAGTAAAACATGTGCCTGGGGTCTTCTTGACCCTGCTACCATGTCTATGGCTTAGAATGTAATCATTTTCTGTCAGAAATAGAGATGCTTCTCTATTTCTTTTGGCTTCATATATTTCTACCATGCTACATTTGACCTAGTCTGTTTTCTGATCTGGCCCCTTCCCCTTCTATTCCATTTTATCTTCTGTCTTTTAAAGGATTTCCCAAGACAGTGTAATAGTGTAGGAAAGGACCAGGCTTTGTAGTCACAGGACCTGAGTTTGAGTACAGCTCTGTTTCTGCCTACCCATGTGACCTTGGGGGAGTCACTTGACCTCAACAGTCCTCAATTTCTTCATGTGTAAAATGAAGCCCCTAAGATCCCTTCTAGCTCTAAATCTATGACCTTATTTTAGGGAGGAGCAGGCAGGCTGTTTATTCGTTGCTAATAATAGCTGACATTTATATGTGCCTTAAAGATTTCAAAGCGCTTTGCACGTACTGTCTCCTTTGAGAGGTAGGAATAGGCGAGGGGGCCGATCCACAGCCCTTGGAACAATCAAGCTAAGTCAACCACAAATGCTTTATAAAAATCTCTAAAAATGACTTTATTGTAATAAGTGAGGGATTTGGCCTTAACTTCCAATTATGTTTAATATACCACCATATAGCATTTTGTTCTAGCTGTAAACCAAAGTATTTGACATCAAAAGCGCCTGGTTTTTCTTCCCTCTCTTGGAATTATATAAATTACAACATGTAACCAACTATATATTGGAGGGACTAGGGGAGGTTCTGAAACCACCAAAGGCTTTTCATTGAATTCAGTCTAACAGGCAAACTGAACATAATAGGCACTTTCAAGAAAAAAAAAATCCTAGCATCAAATCGATGAAGTGTAAAAGTGTAAAAGAATAACCCGCCTATTGCCAATATCATCTGCCTGAGTCCTTTTCAGGGACTTCTGTCTTGGGAAACTAGAAAGCTGTGACTGCCTTACCTAGAGTGCCAAGGTCTGGTTTCATCCCAGTCCAAGTTTTGTGGGAGATTTATGAATTTGTGCAGATTTCATGACCATTTAAAAAAAAGTATGGGGCAGTTTTAAGTAACAGGAAAAAAAAAAGAATTTTCCACTTTTCTCCAGAGCAGACAGAATGTATATGTGATGTTGTCTAATATGTAACTGAATATTTTCAGGCTGGAAACATCTAAGAGAATTACTCTGCCAGAGGGGTCCAGAGTGACTCCCCAAAACACGGAATAAATATATAAATACCTGTTGATGGAAAAGCCTGATGAAAACTGTAAAAACCGAAAGGCTTCCAATATTTTCAATGAAGCCATTCCCTGTAACAATGGCATGTGGAGTAAATTCAAATGACTGTGAAAGGAGGCTTCATAAATTGTGTCCTGGGTTAGACAGCCCAAAGGGTTGGAGAGAGGACTTGTAAGGTCTCTCTAAGTTGAAATATCCCATGATGTATGAGGGTCACTGGGACTCATACTTGAAAGCAGGTGATCCGAAAGAGCAAAATAACTTGGAGGCTTTAATCATTCAGAGGGGGTGGCAGACACGAGCAGAAGCAAAGTGCCCCCCCAAAAGAGTAAGTCTGGTGTGATTGTGGTAGCTGGAATCATGAAACAGTATTCCTAGAAGATTATTTTTACGCAGACCCAAGTCTCACCTGGTCTACCATCTCTATTATGAGGTTCTGTTTCATTTCGTTTTATTTTTTAAATCAATTTACCTTTGAAGTATTTGTATTTTGATGCATTTTATTTTGTAATTTGATTTGAGGAGCAAATGACATGCATTTCATGCCCCAAACAGTGAATGTCTTTTACTGAAGAAATTCAAGAAACATTGAGTGAATCCATTAAAATTCCATCCCAATTTCTTTCAGAAATTGTAAATCTAACTGTATCATGACTAGCTCTGAGAGTTAAGAAGGGGGAAGTGTTTAAAGATCTTGTATTTTTCCCCCAGAAGTAATGCCTGGATGTGTACATTCATATTTCATTCAAATATGGGTCATTTGTTGATGTTTCCTTCCTTCCTTCCTTCCTTCCTTCCTTCCTTCCTTCCTTCCTTCCTTCCTTCCTTCCTTCCTTCCTTCCTTCCTTCCTTCCTTCCTTCCTTCCTTCCTTCCTTCCTTCCTTCCTTCCTTTCTTCCTTCCTTTCTTCCTTTCTTCCTTTCTTTCTTTCTTTCTTTCTTTCTTTCTTTCTTTCTTTCTTTCTTTCTTTCTTTCTTTCTTTCTTCTTTCTTTCTTTCTTTCTTCTTTCTTTCTTTCTTTCTTTCTTTCTTTCTTTCTTTCTTTCTTTCTTTCTTTCTTTCTTTCTTTCTTTCTTTCTTTCTTTCTTTCTTTCTTTCTTTCTTGTGAATGAGTCCTGATTAAATACTAACCCTGTGGGAGCATAGAAACTGAAAAGGGGCAGGGGCAATGAAACTTGGTGAAAAACAATGGCAAAATATCACATCTTCTGTGAATGCTGTGTTCATTGCTATGACTGAGTGACTGTTTTTTAAGGTGTGAGAAATACATTTTCCTATAAATCATTTTTACTATTGGGATGCTGGCTGCTTTTGATTCTTTACAATTCTTCTGTTCAGTAAAACAGAGACAAAGAAAGAAATGCAATTCCTTGTTGAGTTCTAGAGGAAAACAGATTGTCTCTCCTTCCTGAAACACTTGGACTGTGATTTAGTTATGTAAGATACATATACACACAATTGTATATATACATAGGTTTTATATATATATATATGGAGGAAGGTGTTTCTCCCTATATTTTAAAACAAAGAGAACATGATTTAAGTGGAACTAAGTTAATTTCTTTTCTTGAATAATCTAGAAATCTACTTAAAATTTATTCCTACATTGGTCCTCTCAAAAGTTATTTTGCCTCATAGATGCTGATTTTTTCTTAAAATCATGCACATGCTATATATACACACATATACAAACACGACCACACATTTGTGGAGGAAGATTGTCAGCATACAAATGCATGCATGTGATATATATATATATATATATATATATATATATATATATATATATAGAGAGAGAGAGAGAGAGAGAGAGAGAGAGAGAGAGAGAGAGAGAGAGAATTAGGATATATTGTGTATGTGTACATATATACATATACATATGTTTCCAAGGGAAATTAATCTATTAGTTAAATTGTATTATAATTGTCTCCGTGCCTTTTATAAAATTGACTTAATTATATCAACTCATTAAATTTAAAGGTTTATATTGTCTTTGAATTTTGGCATTATAGAAGGCTGACATTTAAAATGAACGAGTAAAAGTGCAAATAATACTTTTAAGGATTTTTTTTTAGGTTTTTCAAGGAGAGGATAAATTCTCTCTAATGCTCTCCAAATTTTAAATATAGTAGGAAATTCTCTCTCTCTCTCTCTCTCTCTCTCTCTCTCTCTCTCGGCTTAGAGCTTCAATCTGGTGGGTTGTGATGGTGCTGCATACGTAGGGTGTGAGACTGAAACTTCGCTGTTTTAGAGAGCACTCTCTCCCATGTTCAAGATCGCTGGGATTTATTTTCTATCAAAATCAGAGGTTTGAAATAGTCATATAAACAAAGCATCGCATTATGTGCCAGGTGATGCTCTTGGATCTTTTTTTTTTTTAAGTTGTTGGCGTGCGATCTCCTTTTATGATTTTGTCAAGGAAGTGCAGACACAAGCGGAATTGAATATACTGAAAAGCTTCAATTGTTGCAGCTCCCCTTGCCACAGCCCTCTTTCCCCAAGCTTACAGTCACTTTCCTTTCCGGCAGGAAATGAGGAAATGGCAGAATTACCGCTGTCCTACAAATGAGGAAACTGAGGCTCAGAGTTCTTTCCTTCTTTTCTTTCTTTCTTTCTCTTCAGTTAATATTTCTAATTAACTTATAGTTCCCCTGCCCATTTTCATATCAGTCTTCTTAGCGTGAATTTGAGGGAATACTCGCAGGAGATGGGACAAAAAATGCAGTATTCTATCATTTTACAATCAACAGAACTAATCAAGAACTCAACACAGCTTTCAGTCACTGAAAGTAGTGTTGGCCACAAGAGTGGGACGTTATTTTTTTTTTCTGTTTTACCTTCTGTAACTAATATAGAAGGAAACAATAAAAAAGTAGGGTGATGTATCTCCTGTCTCTTCCCTACTCTCGATTGTGTAAGAAAATATCCACAAGTTTTATGGCGCTATATCTCCGAATGGGGAAATTACGAAATAACCAAAAATCAAAATGTTTGTCTTATGATCGCTTTTAAAAAGTGACATTAAAAATGTTTTTTAAACCATACTCCTATTTACGTGTCTATAAGCATGCATATGTACATCTATATTTATTTAGACTTATTATTTTCTCTAGGCAACAATGAAATTCATTTCAAGTTCAGTTTCCTGTAACGTGTGGAAAAAGAGCCCTGTGCATTTCTCTTGTGAAAGACCCCCTCGCTTTCGTAAGAAGGCTAAATCACCCGAAGCTGGGGGACCCGAGTATCCCTTCGCCCCCCTCCATCTCCCCTTTAAACTTCGGGCTGGCGGAGAGTCTAGATCCTTTACTTCCATGCTGTCTTTTTTTTAATTTTCCTTGCCAGCCGTTTCTAACGACTGATTGACAGAGGCAGGTTGGTTGGAAATTTCAGGACCCTATCCTAAGTCAGTCATTAACATCTGACCTAGGGGCCCGACAGGAGAGAAGCCAGCTCAGTCCTAGGGCAGAAGAGAAGAGACATTCGGAGAACCCGCATCTCTAGGTACCTAGGTTTACCTGAAAGCCAATTGTTCCAGGCTGATCTATCACTTTCCAGCGCCCTAACTCGTTAGTTTTAGCCTTGTAGCGCACAAGCCGGTTTCTTTCTATTCAGCGCGCCCAAAGCTCAACTCAACTCTCAATGGCTGCGGATCGAACTCAGTGTCCCTGTTATGTAAGAGTCCCAAGGGGCAGGTCTCGATTGCCCAGTTTTCTTGGTGTCCTGCAGGGGGTGGGGGATGCCCCGTTTTCTCTTGATCATCCTTTCAATTTCTCTCCATACCCCCGCCTCTGCCCAGAGTCGAGCTAGGGGCTAACCAAGCCCAGAATCCTGGTGAGCTCGCTTTCCTTTGTACTTTAAAGTTTAATATCTGAGCCCATATTGAAACCATAAACACAAGGAGAAATCAGACAAATATGCCACCCCGACGGTAACCGAAATGCCCCCCTCCTTTTCCCCTGTACCCTGGGCCCAACCCACGGACCCCAGTCCCTTCAGAAAGGAGGGGCAGCCACCCATGTACCCTTGCCAGGCTGTTGGGAGAATGGAGGGCCCCAACAGGAGGAAGGGACTCCCTCAGATCCGCGTCAGGGCCCGTGTGTCTTACCATCAGTTCCTGGCCAGCTACGGCTCCCTGTTCTCACCAACACTGCCCCAAAGAGCAGTGCCGGCAGGCAGGCAGCTGGTGGACAAAAGTTTTCTTTCCTTCTTCTTCTTCTTCTTTTTTTTTTTTTTAACCAAAGTCTGCAAAACTAATTTCCCTCAGAATAGGGCTCAATTTCCGTTTAAGAAAACAGCTTTCACAAATCGCAGAATTCCTGGTCCCCCCCCCCCCCCAGCCAAGGATAACAATTTTATCTTTCACATGACTCCGAGGGTGTGTGGCCATCCACAACCTACAGATTGTCCCAGGGCTTAAAAGGCAAAAAGGGTGTAAGCAGGAGTGAGGGAGTACAGGGACGAGATGAATCGGGTTTCAGTGAAGTTTGGGGAACCCCTTGAGTAGATGGTCAACGGGATCCCTAACAAAAGCCACATTCCCGCCATATTTTGCTGTCCCCCCTTGCTTCTTTAAAGATTCATTATTATTCGGGAGGGACACTTGAGACAACGAAAATACTGAGGGCCTCACGTTGTTTACTGAGGCTGCTATTATCCTCAGAACATGGGAAGACGCCCAATTCGGGATGGGTCTTTACAGCTCAGACTCGGGCTTGACTGTCTTCTGCAGACCCTTCCCACCTAGTCTGTGACCTTTATGAGCCCATTGCTCCTTCCTCGCCCTTAAAGGGGAAGTTAGCATTCCGTGGTGGTGGTGGCAGGCCAGAATGGGTCTGGGGTCTGTGAATGGGGCAGTCCCTCCTCTCCCCACCTACACACACACACACACACACACACACACACACACACACACACACACACACACACACACACACACTTACACACACACAGAGCATGGGAAAAGAATCCCATCCAACTCCCCGCAAGGATAAGTTTTCCAAGGCTGGTTGGGCCGAATGGCCTCAGGTTTCTGTGCAAATAGGAAAATGAACTAAATTCAGTGAGATAGAAAACCTCCGCATCCGCAGCCACGGAGAAGGGGCGCCTTTGCCCAAAGATGAAGGCACTTGGGGAGCGGAGGGAGTGGAGCCTGGGGGTTCTCTATACACCAAACCCGAGGCCCAGGTAGAGTGGAATAAGGAGTGAAAGATGCCTTCACTCCGGAGGCATTGAGCTGAATCTGGGGATGCTACAAGCATCGCCTGCAGTGACGACGGGCTGGCTTCCGATTCTTGTCGAGGATGGCAAACTATACCCTGGTCCAGACAAACGGATCCAGAAAGGCAGTCGGACAAAGGGATGTTTGTCAGGGCCTGGTGTGGGAGTAGCCACCTGGGACTGCAGGTGAGGCTGCTGGTTACTTTGGGATGAGAGGCTGGCTGGCTCCGCCTACGGCTCCTTCCCCCCACTCCCACCCCATGAGATAGGAGCCTATTTCCGCCAGTAGAAGTCTAGCCAACCCCGCATCTACAGACGGGGCGCCTACCCTGTTCACCATCAACTGCACACCCCTTGGGCCCCAGAGAGAGGAGCAGACAGCACTGTTTCCGTGGCCCCTGCTAGAGGAGAGCCTCAACCCCGGCTTCTGACTCCGCCTGCGGAATAAGGGCACTGCCCGGTTCTCAGCCCCTGCCCTAGCCCCTCTGCACAGCTTCTCCCAGCTGCACCTACTTGCAGATGTGTATGAATGGCAACAGTGTTTCCAAACAAAGTAACAAAAGTTTTCCCAGAAAGAAGAACGTTGAACTTTGGGCTAATTTTTCGTGGGGTTCGGCCCTTCAGGCTCCGTGGGCGGGTGGGCGTGAGAGTGAGTGTGCGCCCGTGTGTGAGTGCGTATATGTAAGAGTGTCTGTATGAGTGTGTGTATGTGTATAGGGGCGCTCTCTTGGGGCTGTCTAGCAATCTGATAGCTCCCCTTTCCCGCGGGGCCCAACTAGGTGAGCCACAGGAGCTGTCCGGGGCTGGGGGAGGTGAGCAGAGGAGCCCCGAGGAGCCGGGGCTGGGCGGTGGCGGCAGCGGAGCGGGCTGGGAGCGGAGCGGCCCGTTTGGGAGGGAGTCCGCATGTGGTCAGCGCGGGGTTCCTAAGCCAGCCCCCAGCTCACATTACACTCTATTTATAACCTCCCGAAGCCGTTTCCCCCTAGCAGGCAGGCAGGCAGCATTCTCTGGGACCACCTTCTCTTGGCTTCTACCTCTCTCCTCCTCTTCCTCCTCCTCCTCCTCCTCGTCCTCTTCCTCCTTCTCGCCCTCTTCCTCCTCCTCGTCCTCCTCCTCGTCCTCCTCTTCCTCCTCCTCCTCCTCCCCTTGACATCGGAGCGTCTGAAAGCAGCAGCGCGGCCGGACTATTCCTCCTTCCTTCCCTCTCTTCCTCTTGCTTCTTCCCGGGATTGGCACAGCCGGCGGCCAGCGGGACCGACGGACGCACAGCCGGACCCAGCCCTCTAGGCTTCTCTTGGGCCGACGCAGCCGGGCAGGGCAGGGCAGGCCGGAGCCGAGCGGAGTAGCCCGGGGTCAAGCGGGGCAGCCCGGGGCCGAGTAGGGGGCGGGGGCTCTGAGTACACCGCTGGCTGAGCCAGGACGGCTGAGGTGGAGGCATCTGTCCGCAAGCTCCCGCCGCCGGGCAGCAGCCGCGCCTCGCATGCTATGGAGCACCCGCTGTTCGGCTGCCTGCGCAGCCCGCACGGCACTGCGCAGGGCCTGCACCCCTTCTCGCAGTCCTCGCTGGCCCTTCACGGCCGTTCGGATCACATGTCCTACCCCGAGCTCTCGCCCTCGGCCTCGTCGTGTATAATCGCTGGTTACGCCAACGAGGAGGGCATGTTCGCCAGCCAGCACCACCCGCGCGGCCACCACCATCACCATCATCATCACCACCACCACCCGCAGGCACCCCCGCCGCCGCCACCTCCGCCACCCCCGCCTCAGCATCAGGCGCTGCAGGGTAGCTGGCACCTCCCGCCCCTGGCTTCGCCGCCCGCCGCCGCCCGCCACAGCCTGTGCCTGCAACCCGACGCCGGCGGCGGCCCGGAGCTGGGCAGCAGTGGCCAGGGTCTGTGCGCCTCGTCGGGCAGCCTGGGGGCCAGCACGCCCACGGGGGCGGCTTGCGCACCAGGGGACTACGGGCGCCAGGCGCTGTCCCCTGGGGACGCTGAGAAAAGGGCCGGCAAGAGAAAGAGCGACAGTTCAGGTAAGGAGCGGTCGGGAGGTTGAGGGAAAGACAGGGGGAAGGCCACCCTCGCGGGGAGGAGACGAGGCCCGCTGCCTTAGTGGATGGGCATGTCCGGTGTGACCGACGAGAGAGGCTCAGCACGGGCACACACACACACACACACACACACACACACACAGAGGCACACACACACGCAGGCACACACACGCACAGACTCACACACAGGGAACCACAGCCAGATGGATACAGTGCGATAGAAACCTATGTGCAGCTCGATACACGCGCAGGTGTCCGGGCACGGACCTACAAGCTCTCCGACCACTAAGAAGGGCACACAGCCACACAGTCACGGATACATAGACGGACAGTCACATGTAAACACACACATGTGATGCGTCGAGTGTTGAAAGCGCATTGGGTTCGCAGGCCTCCAAGGGGATGGTCAGAATCCCTTTAGCCTTTGCCGCTAAGGATTGCCTGGAGAAGCTCCCTGAAGTATCTTTAGCTACCTATTCACCCGCAGGGACTCTGCTGGCATCTGGGTCCTGAGAGGGGGGAGGGGAGGTAGGGGCAGCTCCAGAACACGTGACAGCGCCTACTCTCAGTTGTGAAGTTTGCATTTTCTCCAGGCTAAGGAGGAGGATTTGTTGAGCCGGTTCCCTCTCGCGCTGGGTCCTTGGTGGGGCTGCCTCGGACTTACTGGGAGGCTACCAGCCAACCCTTCCTCCCTTTTTCCTTATAGTTAGCTGGATTTCCAAATTGTTGTGCAATCTTTGGAACCCTCGCAGTAGAACTTGGCAAATTTCACGAGAAAACAAACATCTCGATTCTGATGAAAGAGTACTTTAAATAACCTAGGATCCCAAATGTGAAAAAAAAAATAAGCGGGGATCCCTGACAATTAGGGAGTAAAGGGCAATTTCCGAAGTCTGAAATTTTCACTTGACTCTATCTAAACGGTATCCTTTGTGGATTTTCAAAGCGTAGTAGGCACACCTAACTAACCTTGCGTGTGGGGAAAAACTGTTTCTTGATGTTGGTCCCTTTTAAGGAAGTGCTTTGGGGAGCACACAAGTCCCCCATCCACAACAGGGAAAGTTGCTTCCCAAGTGCTGCGAAAACCCAAAGAACAAGCAGAGGGAGGCTTGTCTAAAGGCTGCCGGTGCCGCCACTGGCCTAGTTACCCAGGCCTCGGAAATACCGGCCCGAGGCACACAGGGTCCCTCTGATGGGGAAGCTGCAGGGGAGAGAAGGGTGACCTGGGCCACCAGGTAAGCAAGGCCGAGACAAAGCATGTCGGAAGTCTTTGGAAAGGCTCCCGGAGCCAGCCAGCGGGGGGAAAATAGCAAGCCGTGCTTGGGCGAGGAATTCTTGGAGGATTTTGAATAGCAAGACTAGGAGCTTGGTTTTCTTCTTGGATCTAACTAAGCACTGTCATGATTTGGTTTGCTTGGTTTTGACCAATTGTTTGACAATTTATCCCCACCCCACCTCTTGTTACCGGTAGTTACCAGCTTTCAAAAACTTTACCTAAACCACAATAAATTCCGAAGGATTCGCGATCTTGGCTTAGAATGTTTTATGCGGGATGCAAATATCCTTTAGTACTAGGCATTCATGTCCCAGTCAGGAGCCTTTTTCAAGTAGCCTATAAAGTGGATATAAATCATCCTGCCCCAGCTTCAATATCGAGCCCCCTCTTTTCAGTGTTAGCGGTGATCACAGCCTTCCCAAATCAGGGCTTCTTTATCCAAAGAAAAAGGGGGAAAAAAACCCAACAACAACAATTTTCTCATACATCATTGGTGGAATGAACAAACGAGGTACAGTGTAATGTTCTTAAAACAGTGACAAATAATATCAATAAACTTACTATTATGTATGTTTTCTTGGGGGTAGGTTGGAAGGAAGCCACATCCAAAGTACGGACTTTATAGAATGGTTTTGGAAAAGTCTCTTATGAACATAATATTTTATATCACTAGAATCTTCGGAAGTGAAATTCATTTTAGGTCACATCTTTAGGTACCAGAAGCTCTGAAAATGAGTAGTCTATTGTATGAATTGTTCTTTTTATTTACTGACCTAAACCAATAGGCTATTTTTTTTTCTCTTTCTTACACACACATAGGAATGAGGGAGAGAATGGATAATTTCCTTTAACTTCTCTCTGTTTACAGAGAAAACTACCCCCCCCCCACTGCCGTTTTAGCAGGATTGTATATATCTGTCTTTGGCCCAGGCTAACAACATAGCAAAATAGAATCTTGCAAATATGTTTTCTTGCCCACTAAAGCTCATGACAGGAGTACAACCAAAATAGAGACAGTTTGTGTAGGCTGCTGCCCATACGGTTAGTGAGTTAGAGTTTGAGTGGGAAATGCCAATTAGTCATCACCCAGGATAGACCCACTTGGGAATTCTAGTGATCATTTACTGGGATGGAATAGCCCTGAAGGATCTTCAGCTAAGTGAATGGAAACAGCATCCCAATTTTTTTTTAGCAGCAAAAGCAGTGAAGTTCTCATGAAAAATGCTATGCAAACTGGAACCATCACAATTTACTGTTGTTAACCCTCGCTTCTTTTCATTTCTCTTCCCTTCCCCTTCCTTCCTTCCTTCCTTCCTTCCTTCCTTCCTTCCTTCCTTCCTTCCTTCCTTCCTTCCTTCCTTCCTTCCTTCCTTCCTTCCTTCCTTCCTTCCTTCCTTCCTTCCTTCCTTCCTTCCTTCCCCTCCTTTCCTTTCTTTCATCTTGAAATTTATTGAGTTCAAGTTCTAACATTAATTCTTACTCCCTTCCCTTCCCCCTTTTTTGAGTTACCTTGAAAACTCATTCACTTCATGATCACATAAGACTTCCTCGATCTAGCAGAACATAATATAAAGGACAAATATATAGAATTGTTGTAACTGGTAAATCTTATTCTTTTCTCAGTTTTCCTCACACATTCTCTGAATTTCTAAAAAAAAAATAAGAAATTTAGATCACTTAATACTACTTTGCAAAGTTTAATGATGAAAACGTCATAGTAAAACCAGTCCTCAGTTACTTGAATCTATGTACTTGGCATTGATTCATGTTGTATTTGTATTTATAAAGTATAAAGATTTTTAGTTAAAATAAAACAAACAAAATCCTCCCTGAGGAAAACTCACATTGTACTCACTGACATCTAGTTACAACACATATACAACCATGTACATCTGTAATCTATATATAATCTATGTATTTGTATGTAATCTTTATGTTTCTACCTATATTAATCTATATAGATGGTGTATGCAAAAAATGCATGTGCAATACATGTATATGTATACATACACACATATATACACATATAGGGGTACACATGCAAGATAGACCCTTTCTCCCAGGGTTATTCTGAGGATCAAATGAGGCAATGTATGTTTGCAGCTTCACAGACCTTAACATGCCATATAAAGGAAAGGTATTACATGCTAAAAATAATGTGCATATATAATATACACAATACACTTATGCAGGTGTATATGTACCATATCTATATAGTGTCTATCCATAGATAGACATGGACAGACAGATGCACAGAAAGACAGACAGACAGATAGATAGAATATAGACAAGTTGGTTTACAAACAATAAGATTTGAACATGTTGCCATTTTCATAATAGAAAAATGGCTTTAAATCTCAATAAATGCCTTGCTGTAATATAAAGATAGCTTTAGATTTCAGTTGCTTGGTTGGTTTTAGTTGAGTCTAGAAGTGAACTTTTATGGCCTATGGGCTTCCATAAGTATTTTTATTAGTAATTGACAATAACCAAGTTTAATAGAAAAACACACAGTCACTCGATGTGTATTAAACAGTTTTGCAGCCTTGAACCCACTTTGCTTCCAGCATCATTAGTAACACCAACATCTGCTCTTTCTTCAAAGGGCCTCTTAAAAAATCCAAACTTTACAACTGTACTTAAAATAATCAGTACAAAGCAGGTGATTCTGAAAAAAAAAAAGAGTCTATAAATAGTGTGAATTACTTGGCTTCAATTACTTTTGAGTGCCCTCCAAACTCTGCGGTAATAGGAATAAGCTGCAGTTTCAGAGAGAAGCAAAGAGGATTGATTCCCCAATCTGACTCCAGTTTTTGCCCAGGAATTAGACTGCAGAGAAATGAGAACTACTGTAACCCAAGAAGGTTTTGATTTTTCCAGAAAGAACCAATTTGTACAGTTTTCATTAAAAAACACATTATCAAGAAAGAATATATCAATTAATTGCTTATTACTGAAATGTGGAAATATTAATACTAGATTGACCAAAAGTCTGATAAAGAAACCTGCTAGCCCAAAATTATACTTGAAAAGATACTGGAAGAAATAGAGTTTGGGATGTGGGTTTTCTTTCAATTTTTATAGCTCCAAAGTAGCATTATTTCCTTTCTGTTGGTGCACTGGGAATCCCTCACTGTAGAGCTCAGTATGGACCTGGGCAAGGCCCTTTGTGGGTCAGACCTTGAGAACTGAGAAGGCTATGGACAGCAGTTACTGAATGGTCTGTGCCTCACTCCCAGCTCATTTGTGCAGTTTTTCACAGGATCCTCTTTGACTAGCTGTAATCTTCAAAGTGTACAGAAGCCCAATTTATTCATGTCTCTGTTCCTGGATGTGAAGTATCACTCTCATGTTCTACAAGTTTGGTTATGAGAATCAAGAAAAATATCTTATTGCATGTGGAAAAAAGTTTGGATGAGAGACCATTCACTTTTCCCAATTAGAACATCTTCTTATGAACTGGGGGCAGTGGGAAGGAATTCCTATAATTTACTTGATTGTGACTTTTGCTTATATGAACAGTTACTGGGGGATGGATGTGAAAAATTCTAACTTTGCAGGTACTCTGCATGAAAAAAAAATAGGACATCGTTTGATTGTTATAGGGCCTATAGATAATGGTCAAGTTTCAGAGAATGTGTTGCTGAGGACAGACAGACAAACAGACAAGCTTCATGTTTGTTTCAGGGTGTTCCTTGGTGAAAGATAGTTGATCGGGTGAATCCAGAAACTCCAACATATACTTTCAAATTTCTGTCACATTAGGTTTTGAAATGACAACTTGCTTGAAAAAAAAAAAGATCAAATATCTAATTCAGGGATTCTTAACCTGCTTTCTGGGAACTTTTTTAAAAAATATTTTGATAACTGTCTTTCTTTGGAAATTGTGTCCTTTGCAATCCTTTGTATTTTATTATATTCAGTGAAAAATATGATTCTGAGAAGGAGCCTATTGATGGGTTTCACTAGACAGACAAAGAGACACAGGACATTAAAAGGTTGACAACTCTTCATTTAAAGCAAGACACCAAAGTACCTTTGGACTTTCCTTCACATTGTGGAAGAAGCAGCAAGCATTCTAGAGCAACTTCTGGGCCGGAACCCAAAGTGCAGAGAGGCTTGTGTGTTAGAGAAGGAACTTTTGTATCTGCTTATGAAACCAATCAGGCACAAGATTTTCCAAGTTATTTGAGTAATTGAGATCTTCAGTAACTCCCACCCCATTCTCAAGCTTTATAGATGGAGCAGCACCCCTGTCTTCAACACACACACACACACACACACACACACACACACACACACACACACACACACACTCACACACATATACACACACACACACTTTTATTTTTTGGAGCTGCAGGGCAGCAAAATCGTGAATGGTGAACAGACCTTTTAGCCAGGAGAAAGAAGGGGAGTGCTAGGGTAGGAATAGTGCTGTACTTTTCCTTACTGCTCCTTCCTTCACCCCTTTCAAGAAATACTAAATAGCCTATAGGCATGCGATTCCACTAGCTGCTTTCCCCAGGGCTCCCCTCAAATCTGGCTGCAAACCTTGGTACATCTTGGGCTGTTTCTGTTTTCACTTCAGAATCATTCTGGGCTTAGTTAAATGACAACAGCCCAGATATGAAAAGGCACATACCCAGAGGGGACAGAGAGGCTCTAAGCTCTCACGTTCATTCCTAATGAATCGGCCCCTATAACAGCGTCCTCCAGGGCAGGGCTCACAGGATGCAATCCGTTCTAAAATCCTTTTCGGCCTTCATCAGTTTCCCAGTCTTTACGGGGTCTTTAATCAGTTTCAAATCAGGCCTGTATTGAGGCCTCAATCAGCCCGAGCATCTGCCTGGTTCTTGGGATTCCACGTTTAATAGCAAGGATTAGTCAGTTTCCATCTAGTTTAGGGTTCTCCCCCCCTGCCTTGGGGGAGGTAGGGCTCACTCCAAAAGAGGACGTGCTCAGGAAGTAAGCCCCAGACCCCCAAATAAGCCCGGGAGTGTTGGCATAGACAAAGTCAGTTAACTCATAAGGAGAGTGGTTCTAGTGGCTCTGTGTGTGTGTGTGTGTGTGTGTGTGTGTGTGTGTGTGTGTGTGTGTGTGTGTGTAGAGGGAGGTGAGGGAATCGTGAATATTTTTACCATTTATTTATCTATTAGATTAACTCCCCAAAACTGAGCTCTCTACAAAGTGGAAAGCTACTTTGGGCTATGAATCCTTCTGGGCTCTCCTGGAAGGAAAGTTGTCTACAAATACAGAGCATGGAGCCACTAGAAGGAAGCTCAAAATATATCTGCCGCTGAGATTCTTGAATCGTAATAGTCATCGAGTTATAAAACGCTGCTGGAAGAAAGCTTGAAGAAACATTTTTTTTTGGTCTTCTGTTACCCAATCTAAATTGTGGCAAGTCAGTTGTTTCACAGATAACATTCAGTCACTTAATAAGTCAGAAATCCCCAAACAGTCAATTTGCTAAAATATGGTATTTTCGTTCTCTCAAGTTTTCTTTCTTTCCCCCCCTATAAAATTTCTGTAGATCTCTCTCTCTCTCTCTCTCTCTCTCTCTCTCTCTCTCTCTCTCTCCCCCCCCCAGGAAAAAATATATATCTATACGTATATATGTTTTAAAGTAATATTTGCTGGTTTTTTAGTTTGTATCAAATACATTGTAAATTGCATGATTTTTTGAGAGAATTATTTTTCTTTTTCATGATTGAAACAGAATACATATTTTTATTTATTGGCCAATATAATAATGGGTTACTTGAGAACACAAATCTATTGTAGTACCCAAGAATGTTACACACATATACAGGAGGTTATTTGGGTAGAGTACATTATTGCACATGTTATTAGGCATGTCAATTATGAAAAAAAATCAGAATGTATCTGAAGGAATATATAACCTCGTAATTGCACATATTTATTGCTAGGGAGTTCTCTAATTTTCCAATATTCAAGAGAGTTCACAATTGATTTGGTTGAGAAGTATGGGCACTCTTTATTTTCATATAAAGTTTCACATTCAGATATGTGGGGGGAGGGAGAGTGCCCCTATAGTAGGTCTCTGTGATGTATTGCACATGTCAATGGGCATTCTTGTATAAGATTCATATTAATCTGCAGAGCGCTATTGCCAGAAGAGTAGGGATACAGTACGTGGCATTGGTTCATAGAAGAGACAACTTTGAGCCATGAAGACTTCTTCCTGGCTTTCCCAACTAATGCGGCAGTCATGCTGGATTTTTTTTTTTACTTCATATTTAAAAAAAAATTCTAATTTTAATATAATATGTTTTCAATGGCTATAAGTGAGGAATTAATGACAAACAAACAAACATCATTAACAAGGCATCATCCTAAATTAATCATGTCCACAGACTACTTTTAACATTCACTGGCGAATTTAAATATCCACTGATTAAACAAAAACAAAATGAAACTTTCAAATACTTTAGTAGCACAGTATTCATTACCAGACCATAACAGCAATACCCATAAGACTTTCATTGGGAGAATCTTAAATTGCCATCTTGTTGGACTTTTTGTTCTCCACTGTTTCTCAGAACTGTATTAACTTCTCTATTTCCAAAGGAGAGCATGTGAAATGACTGTTATAACAACCTGAATTCATGCTTTCCATCTTAAGTTGGGCTCATTATTTGTTTTAGTAAGCATTCCTTTTCCTGTCTAAAAGATGGCAGGAGTATTTGAGTTTTTGCCTATAGGAAAATCCAGAAGATTTGGGGGATCTGAAGGAGAGACATTTATATGATGTTATTTTTAGAGACTCTATTTGAGAACTCTTGCTTGGTTTGGGATTAGCCAGATAATCAGATGAAGAAGGAAACAACAAAACAAAACAGAGAACTCACTTAATCCACCAGGGAAGGCATTGGGAGGGGGTGGTGATCTTGGAGGGGGGGGGTGCTCTATGAGACGTGAACTTCCAAAATAAAAACTGAAAAAAAATGAACCATAATTCCATGAAATCTCGGGGTATGCTTAGATGCACAAAAGGGATGAGAGCAGAATGAAGAGGCAGATATTCTTGTAGAAATTCTGGCATTTGAAGGTCATCCACTGTAAAGATGAGATTTAGTGAGGGGAGTTTTGGGCTCATCTATTCCAGATCTTTTGTTTTATAGGTAAAGTACCTGAGATCCAGAGAAGTTAAGTTACTTGTGCATGGTCACACAAGGAGGAAATAGGAAAGCCAGCATTTAACTCAAGTCCTGCTGATATATTAAAATCTTTTTGTAGGACCTCCAACGTCATAAACAAAATATAAAACTTTAATATAAAAATGAATAAAAAAGTTAAACATGGAATTGTGGTGGATGATCCTGGAAAACTGGTAGCCATTGCATATTTTGGCTGGATTTATGTTCAGAAAAGGGTAACCATAATCTCCCTCCCTTCAAGCACAATCCCGGGCTATCGTAACCATTATTATTATTATTATTACCACAAACATAATTATATATTTATTTTCCCTTTCTTTTTATTTATTTGCATACATAAATATTTCCTACATATTTTGTCATAATTCTATTATTATAGAATCAAATTTTGTCACTCTTCTTATAGGCTTGAGGTCAGAAATAACACCAGAAAAGGAAAAGGTGAGGGCCACCCCCAAATGAGAGTAGAAAGAACAGAACACTTTTTCAGAAGTGATGCCCAAAGGAACACTTCTTTTGTTTTGAGATGGATGACAATTTCAAAAGGAAAAGGTGTGTAGCAGTGACTTGGAATATGTTGGACAGGAATAACTTGGAAAAAACTTTAGCCTCATGCAGAGTCCCCTAAAGGAATAACTCAGAGGCATTCATTTTGTAAAATAACGACACCTGAAAAAGCAGACAAGCAATAGTTATATGTGCTCGGGTTCATAAAACAGGGAAGGACGAGACTCCCTCCAAAGGCTCAGTGATTTCTTTCTTAGGCATCTGATTTTATACCAATAATCAGAAGCATTTTGCTAAAAACAATGGTGTCACAGCAGTTAGTAGCTACTGCTGAAGTTCAGACCATTGTCCCCCAAAACCTCTTATTAGCTTGAATTTTAAGGAGAAGCCAGCAGGATTTTCCTTTTGATACCACTGGCAAACTCTAAATGATTTTTTTGGGGGAAGTACAATGAGGGTTAAGTGATTTGCCCAAGATCGCAAAGCTAGTAAGTGTCAAGTGTCTGAGTTCCGACCTGAACTCAGGTACTCCTGAATCTAGGGCTGGTGCTTTATCCACTGCGCCACCTAGCTGCCCAGCTCTAAATGATTCTTGAAAAAAAAGTGTGGTATGTTTTGTTTGTTTGTTTGTTTGTTTGTTTTTTTAGTGAGGCAATGGGGGTTAAGTGACTTGCCCAGGGTCACACAGCTAAGTAAGTGTTAAGTGTCTGAGGCCGGATTTGAACTCAGGTACTCCTGACTCCAAGGCCAGTGCTCTATCCACTTCGCCATCTAGCTGCCCCGTGTGGTATGTTTTTAAAGTTTCTATTAGTAAATCTTAGAGTTGTGTAATTGGCTAGATCATTAAACGCACCTTCATTATAGCTCCTAGGGTTGACATCCCTTAATTTATAATTTTTTTTGGACAACCATAGGAGATAAGGGCAAGCTTCCTCATTGAGCACAATGGGTTCCCTTGCTTTTTGTCCTCTTTTTACCAATTCAATTCTAGCCAAATGGAGACTTCATTTACATATGGCGCTTTTGCCTGAATCAGAGCATCTGGATGTTTTTAGCAGGACAACATCTGGAGACAAACAACCCGAAGGAGAGATTGACGCCAGTGACAAAAAGCATTAGCCCAGGCCTCCAGATGCCCAGGCCTGCCACTGCTCCATTGCCTTTCTTCAGTCATCACCTGCAGACGGACACTGACATAGGCCCCAAAGGTGGAGAGCCTCTTGAGATAATGATCTTCCCTCTTTCCTAAATTGTGCTCTTATTCCTCCTGCTCATGCTTGGGCTCTCAGGGAGTGGTGGCCGTACCCATAGACCAGGGGCTCCAGCATGTCTCTACTACAGGGAGATCTGGAGCAAAGGTGGCAAGCTTGTTGTTTGCCTTGCATGTTTTACAATTAGTCACCAGACCCCAAGAGATTCTTATTCATGCTGAGATATTTGAAGACAAATCCAAGTGGATTGTAGCCATGCCCCATCCAGAAGCAACCACTAGCTCTCTAGGGATGTTATCTCCTACCTTCTTCCTTTCTATTAGAGAAGCTTTATTTAAAAGTGAGCAACCAATTCCCCTTCCCTGTGCCTGTTAGTTGTACGTATACATCCATGTGCTTCTAGACATATTCATACATGTGTGTACACATGCACACATTTATATTTATAGAAAGAGTGAGAGAAAGAGGGACAAATAGGTAGAGACCGATAGACACATGACCTTGGCTTGGAATATAGGACCAGACCTCTCCTCCAACTTAGGAAGCCAGCAAAGTTTGACTTGCAGGTATCAGCTCCTTGTTCCCTCTCTCTGTCTCTGCTCCCTTCTCACTTATCAGACTCTGCCTTCTGTCAGATACCCCATTACCTCTCGATGTTCTCACTTTTCTGTGAAAGTCTATTCTGAAGCCAGTTGTCTTTTCTAAAGTAGAATGAGATGGTGCCCAGTGTGTTCTTAGAAAGCTGGTGGAGTCAAAGCCAGAGATGGGACTTGAGCCCTGCCTCTGTCACTTACTATGTGGCCTTAGGCCAATCACTTCATTCTCTTGGCCTGTTTTCTCACCTGGAAATTGTGGGACTCAGACTGGGATTTCAGCTTTGGAGCTCAAACAGATGTCAGGGACCATCTAGTACCATCCCTCATTCTATAGTTAAGGAATCTGAGGTCCAGAGAAGCTCACCATCTTTCCTATGGTCCCATACAGATCTGAATACTGGTTCTTTGGTTCCAAATGGAGCATTTTCCCCACCTTCCTTTCAATTCTAAATCTGATTCCTCCAAGTGGTATTTTTGTTTGTTTGTTTTTGACAGGGATCCAAAGCTTTAACCAATTACTAAGGAACTTAGAGCACCTTGTGCCAAGCACTGGGCTAAGTGTTGGGTATTTCCAATCAAAGGAACTGAGCTCTGAAGGTTAAATTCTTGCCATCCAGCAGCTGATAAAATGGAGTTTAAGTGATAAAGACTCCTGTCTGGGTCAGACCAATGCTTGGACAAGAACATAGTTCTCTTGACTCTGGGATTGGTGCTCTTAGACCAGAAGCTCTTAATTTGTGGCCCAGGGGGCCCATTTTATTATTGTAGCTGTATTAATATAAGAATATCAATATAGAGACATAATAATATCACACTATGATATGTTTCTTTTGTGGTGATATGCATTGATTTTTTTTTGCATTTAAAAACAATACTTTGAGAAAGGGTCCATCAGCTTTGCAAGGCTGCCAAGGGGGTACATGCCCCAGGAAAGGTAAAGAAGTCCAGTCTTTGAAAGAACATTGCACCGACTCAATCTCTCCAAGTCCCCAGATACCTCAGGGGCAGTATTTAATGCAACATGATTTCAGTGTAACAATTGCCTTGTGCTCAATTTGTATTTATCTTGTATATCCCTCTAGACATCAATGTGCTTCTATTTAACAACCAGCATACACACATATGTACAAACACATGCATACATTGCCATTTATCCCTATATGTGTATACTTACACACATGCACATACATGTATATATAGCATACACTTGAATTTGATCTTCATCATTAAAGTTTTCTCTAACACTTTCTAAAGTCTACACAACCCACAGAGGAGTAAGTCAAGCCAGGCTTCATACTGTTTGCTGATTACTAAGCTCACACTCAAAAGTGACAAGACGTAGCTGAGAAGATAAGCTCCTTCCTTGAGAGTAGAAGTGGTTTCCTTTTTGTCTTTGGGTTTCCAGGGCATGGCACATAGACCCAATACACTCTTATGGATTGATTATGATAGGGTCTATTATCCCCCTTTATACACATGTAGAAAATGAGGCTGAGAGGTGGTAAATTCCTTGCCAATGGTTGCATGCATAGCTGGAAAATGGCAGAAGGATTTGAACCCAGGGCTTCCTGACTCTTAAGTTCTATGTGACAGTTGCCTTCCCAGGACAGAAGCATGATGAAGCCGATGAATGTATATGAGACTTATGGTCCCCTTTCTTCAAGCCTCCCCTAATGGAGGTGATGCCCTTTCCTTGGCCAAGTTTTCTGTGGCTTTGACTTAAGATATCCCCCTGGAGTTACTCTCCACTAGGACCTTATATACATTAGCTCACCTGTTCCTCAGAACAACCCTGTGAGAGAAAGGCAGTCTTCATCCCTATTTTACAAATGGGGAAACTGAGGCTCACAGTAGTTATGTGACTTGACATGATGTTTCCAGCTCATCTTGTATGGGGCAGGATTTGGCCTCCCTTCTCTTCCTGACTCCAAGGCCAGCCCTTTCCACTGCTGCCAAGGTGATCTTATAATCACATAGTGGATGAAAACCAATTCCTTTACATTTAGGAAACTACACAATTCTCTTTCTCTCTTTTTAAAACATTTTAAATAATATTTTATTCCTCTCAAATGCAAGTAAAACAAATATTAATGAAAAAATTTAAGTTCAAAATTCTCTCCTCCCCTTGCCCCTCCCAGAGATGGTAAGGAATTTGATATAGGTTATACATATGCCATCTTGCAAAATGTAGTTCTGTGTCAGTCATGTCGTGAAAGAAAATCTAGAGAAAAAGAAAAAAAAGGTAGTATGCTTCAATCTGCATTCAGATTCCATCAGTTGTTTGTTTTTTTTTTTTCTGGAGGTGGATAGGATTTTTCATCATGAGTCCTTTGGAATTGTCACAGATCATTCTATTGATGAGAATAGCCAAGTCATTTACAGTTGATCATTGTATTGTATTGCTGTTACTTTGTAAAATGTTCTCCTTATCCTGTTCACTTCACTTTGCTTCAGTTCATGTAAGTGTTTCCAGGTTTTTCTGAAATCTGTCTGTCCATCCATCATTTCTGATAGCACGATAGTATTCCATTATATTCATGTACCCCAACTTGTTCAGCCATTCCCCAATTGATGGACATTCCCTCAGTTTTCCAATTCTTTGCCACCATAGAAAAAGAATTGTTATAAATATCTTTGTACAAATAGGTCTCCACTTTTATATTATGGGATACAGGCCTAGAAATGGTAGTGCTGGGTCTAGGGGTATGCACAGCTTTATAGCCCATTAGACATAGTTCAAAATCCCTCTCCAGAATTGTTGGATCAGCTCACAACTCCCCCAAGAATGCATGTTTCCCATTTTTCTCACATCCCTTGCAATATTTATCATTTCCCTTTTCTGTCATATTAATTAATCTGATGGGTGTGGTTTTTTGTTTTATTTTGTTTTGTTTTTTGGCAGGGCAGTGAGGGTTAAGTGACTTGCCCAGGGTCAGCTAGTAAGTGTCGAGTGTCTGAGGCTGGATTGAACTCAGGTCCTCCTGAATCCAGGGCCAGTACTTTATCCACTGTGCCACCTAGCTGCCCCTTGATGGGTGTTTGAGAAGGTAATTCAGAGTTTTAATTTGCATTTCTCTAATCAATAGTGATTTAGAACCTTTTTCATATGAATGTTTATACCTTTGATTTCTTCATCTGTAAACTGCCTGTTCATATCCTTTGACCATTTATTAACTGAGGAATGACATATTCTTATAAATGCTACACAATTCTTATAATGATTATAGGCTATTCATTTTTGATTAACTTAATGATCATCTTGTAACCTTGCTAGTCACCTAGTGATGCAGTGTGACCACAAATCAACTGAACAGCCCCTAAATGGGCCCTGTACTACCCCACCTCTAAACCTTTGCTGCCACACAAACCCAGGCCTGAACTATCTGACATTCGCTTTTTGACATTTGCTTTCTCCCTTTTCTTGACAAAGCCTTCTTTGATCTCCCTCCCCAGAGTTGTGTATTCACACGTCTTTTTTATGCTCACAGGTTATTAGGTTGTTGGTTTTTAATCTGTCTCTGTATTCTCTGTGTCTTTATAGAGACCTACTTAACTGTGAGAACAGGGCCTATTGCATATTTAACACCATTTTCTTCCCTGATTGCAGAGCCTTGTACTCTGCAAATATAAGGGGATATTTGCAAAATCTACTTTGAAGAAGATATATCCAGCTTCCTTGGCATCAGGGTCCAGGCGAGTGTTGCTGGATGGCACTGAGGACTCTGGTAAGGGCCTTTTTAGAATTGAAATCCCATCCAGGAGAAGCCCTTTGTGACAAAGCTAAGAAACTTCCTTATGTTGATTTGGTTTTATTCTTCATAAACTTTTCTTCAAGTAGTGTATCACAGAGGTGTATTTGCTTCAATGACAAACAACCATAAGCACGTCAAGAAGAATCATCCATTGGGCTGATGCAATGCTGGCTTTTGCCTGTGCTCAGTGTACACGCGCGCGCACACACACACACACACACACACACACACACATACACACATATGTATATATATATGCATCTAGATGGATATGCATATACATAGGCACACATTCATTATTTGTATGCATACACATATGCATAGAGGGAGCAAAGGGCTAGTAAATGAGAAAGGATTTAAATTCAGGGTCTTCTTATTTGGAATCCTTCTTTCTCTATCTATTATGGAACAAGCCTCGTAAGGTGTGAAAGAGAGGGTGAAGGGGAAAATGGTTGAAGGGAGAGAAAGTGAGAGTGAGAGAAAGAGAGAGAGGGAAAGAGAGAGAAGTGAGGAGACTGAAATAGAGTGGAAAGGAAGAGAGAGAAGAGGGAAGGAGGGAGAAAGGAGAGGGGAAAAGGGAGGGAGAGATGGGAGAGGGTGGTTGGTGTAAAGGAAAGATTGAGGGAAAGAGAGAGGGAAGAGAAGGAGGAAGAGAGAAGACAGGGAAGGAGGGGGAGGCAGAAGATAGAGGGGAAAGGAAAGAGAAGAGGGGGAGAGAGGAATAGCAGGAGATGAGAAGGGGAGATGAGGCAGAAAAAAAGGGAAGGAGGGGAGAAGGAAAGGAGATGAAAGGAAAGGTTGGAGAAGAGAGAAAGGAAGAGAGAAGGCCAGGGAGGGGGAGAGGCAACATGGAGCACAAGGGAGCTGGAGTCCTCCATCTTTAGTTATTTTTGTACCTTGCATTCCTTTGCAGCTCCAACTCACTTCCCATTTTGCCTCCAACTTTTGTCCCTTACCATATGGAGCATGCTTGAACATAAAAGCCACCATAGCTAGGAAAGGCCTCAATTTAACTTGCCATCATCACTGAGATCCTTGACTTTAGAGTTGTCTTTTCACTCTTCATTGGCTGGGCATCATCCACCTCTCATGAAGCTCAGCTCTCTCTTATACCAAAGGCTCCCAGATCCAGCCCCTCCTTTCTGTCCCTGCTTCCAAGGTACCCATTATCAACCAGCTCATTGATGTACTTAACCAGTATCTGTTATTTTCATCAGTGTCAATGAGATCATGTATCAAGTCTTTGACCAAGATGCCTCTTGTGTCTGGAATATCCCTTCCTCCTCACCATTGCCTTTTAGCATCCCCACTTTCTTTAAAAACATGGAAAGGCTGTCTCCTACCCCAGGCTTTTCCTGACTCCTCCCCCACCCCAGCTGCTAGTGACTCCCCCAAATTATCTCATAAAGCTTCTGTATAGACCTGCATTTTCACCCATTGTCTCTCCTGCCCGTATTATGAAATCACTGGAAAGTTTCACTTTTGCATTTCGATCCCCAACCCCTAACGCAGCCTGGACAATAGTGGTTACTGACTAGGTGCCTGTTGAGAAAGGGCTTTGCAAAATATGCACAGCTATTTATTTACAAGGATGAATGTGAATTCTGATTACACTTTAGAGGATGGAGTTCTTCCCATTGCGGTGTATTGATTCTGGTAAAGTAGGGAACCATTTCTGGGTATTCCTTTGGTCCTCTCTGGCCAGCCCTGTTTGGAAGAACCCCCAGTTTCTGGGGAGCAGAGGTGAATATTCGTCTACCTAGGTATTTCCCATCATTTCCCACATTTCATCTAAGTAAGAATCATTAATCATTCCTGAATGTTTCTACTAACAATTGCAAATTCCTTTGAGTAGAAGCAGGAGTATGTAGTAAATGAATCCAAGCTTTCCCCACACCCCCAAGCCTTTACCCACTTTGGAAGTTGACACCTTTATCCATCTCTCCTTCCTAAGTCTTGATCATTCACATGTTGGTTCTATCAGGTCTTTCTCCTTGGAATACCTCCATTTCAATTGCTGTCTTCAAGACTTGGCCTTGGAATGTGAGCTCCAGAGGGCAAGAAATGTTTTCATTTAAATACTAGTAACATTAATTGTCATTTATGTAGCACCTTGTAGTTTGCAAAGTGCTTTACAAATATTATCTCATTTTCTCCTCATAAAAACTGTGGGAGGCAGATGCTATCATATCTCCATTTTACAAATGAGAAAATTGAACCTGAGAGAGGTGAAATGTCTTGCTCAGAGTCACACAGCTACTAAGTGTCAGAGGCTGCATTTGAACTCAGGTCATCCTGACTCCAGGTTCAGCTCTCTAGCCTATGAACCACCCATTTGCATAGAGGTAGTGACCAGCAGGGGTAGGAATTGAACGAGTCCCTCTCACTCTACTCTGAACTCTTATGAGAATTGCTTAGTGACTTTTGTCCTCATTTGTGCAGTTTCCATCTCCTGGATGGTGGGTGTGGTCTGCCATCATCTGTTTCTTGGCTTGTAGTGTCTCCTTAGTGGCCTTTAATGCTTCTTGTTCTACAAAGATTTTCCATTCACTGGGACGGAATTGTATCTCTGAAGGATTATCAGCAGCCTCCTCCCCTCCACATCCCAGCTGCCAGAGATTCCCCTCCATTGACTGATAAAAGGGTTCACTGATAATTAGGTCAGCACCAGGGGCAGCTGTGGCAGGGTAATGAGGGAACATGTGAAAATTGATTTCAGTGTATGTTTCTAAGTGGACCCTAAAGGTAAGTGAGAATGATTTCTTTCAGATACACATTAGCAATTGTTTGGGGTTTCTATTGCCCTGTCTTTGGGATACTAACTAACAAAGAGCTTAGTCCTCTAAACCAACAAGTCAGCAGCCATCTGGATTCATCAGATACTGTATCCAGAGCCCTGAGACAGCTAGAGCAAAGGGAGAAGACAAGGCATCCACACAGTCTTGTAGGGGTATATGCCACATGCTACTTATAAACAGTCCAAAATAAGTTATGATATGAGTGCTTTCAGCCAGTGTGTACAAAGTGGTCCATGGATCTGGGTAAGAACCTGTTGTGGGAATCAGGAAAGACTTCCAGGAAGAGGAAGCCTTTGAATTGGGCTTAAAGTATAGGTAGGGAGACCATAGATGGAAGTGGAGTGAGTGTTGACAAAAGGAGGAAAGTGATAGAGCACTGTGAAGCATGTTTGGTGAATTGGGGTGGCGACCAATCCAGTTTGTCTGGAATATACAATACATGAAGGCATGAAATAAGCCGGGAGGAGTAGGAGGGCACAAGATTGTGGAGGGCCAGGCAAAGCAGTGTGGACTTGGTTTGGTGGGCAGTTAGTTGTTGTCTGTGTTCTGGAAGAACCCCAAAATGATATCACTATGTTGGAGTCAAGTACAACGTGGCCAACTGTGGCTGATAAGATCAATATGAGTTCAGAAAGTTGGGCAAAAGTAGTCCATATAATTTGATTGAACTTTACTGTGAGGTCAGTAACGAGCCATTGAAGGATTTTGAGTAGAGACCTGATGTTTTCATATTGTAAATGGAGCAGAAAAGTGCGGCATGAGGAATGTTTTGGAGGGAGGAGAGAGTTGAAAAGGGAAGTTGAGTAAAGCTGCTATAGCTGCCTGCCCACAGGCTTTGACCAGAGAGGGGGGTGATGGGAAGGAGATAGTGTGGTCAGTTCTAAGAGATGCCTCAGAGCTATGGCCAGAGGATATGGGTGAGTGGGCTAGACTAGGACAAGGGGCATTAGAAAGAGAAGCAGATCTGGGGGAGGGGGTGGATAAAAAATAATGTGATTTTGGACATGCTAGAGCTGGAATGGCCTGGGACACTGGCTACAGATATCCTGCTGAGACACTGGGATGTGGATTTGAAGCTTGGTCCAGCATGCCAGGCTACAGGCATAGATGTTAATATTGTTATTATTAAAAGATACTCATCTGATGATTTTATTTGCAACACGATTGATTTTCTGGCAATTGATATTATAACCCCCACTTCATAGAGGAAAAACAACAACAACAACAACAACAACAACAACAACAACAACTGAGTTTTAGAGATGAATGATTTGCCCAGGGTCACACAGCACCTAAGTGTCTGAGGAAAGATTCAAAGCCAGATCTGCTTGACTCTAGCGCTCCCAGCAACATTAATAAAGTGCTGATAAATCCCAGAATCACACATCTGGGGCTGAAGGGCATGTTAAAGGGCATTTAGCACAACTCTCCTTTTTGCAGATGAGGAAACTGATGAACGGGAAGTCGTGTGACTTACCTAATGTCACAAAGGTCATAAAAGTCAAAGCTTAGGTTTTAACTTAGGTCCTCATGAATAAGCTTGCTGAGAGAAAGATGAGTGCGAGAAGAAAGGAGGGTTAGGGGCACTGTTTATGATGCTGAATGTCTTTTAAAAGATAAATAAACTTGCCTTGACAATATTTTAAAATCAATCAATTCACATCATTTTTACAACAAACATTTATTAAGCACCTACCATATACTGGATCATGTACTACATGATGGAGATAAAATTACAATGGAAAAACAGTTACTAACCCCAAGGCATTAATATTCTGTTAGAAGAAAACAATATGGAGACAGAAAATTAAATACAAACTCTCTGTGAAGAAATTTCTGGGTAGAATAGCCTGGTGATTATGGGGAACAGGAGGATATACTGCCTTCCTGTAGGAGGCAGCAATTGAGCTAAGCTTTGAACAAAGTTAGGGATTCTAATATGTGAAAGTGAGAAGGGAGGGCATTCCTGGCATCAGGCACAGCCTGTGCAAACTCATGATGATGGGAGGTATAGTGTTGCGATTAAGGAACAGTAAGGACAGTTTAGCTGGGAGGAAGCATATATGAAGGAGAGTAAAACATCTAGAAGAATTGAAGTGATATTCTGAATTTTCTTGCTTTACCGAAAATTATTCATTATCATTTAGAGCTGCAAGTGGAAAGACAGACTATAGACACGCCGAGAGATATTGTAGTTGAACTCTTCACGCTGAGTCCAGCTGACCAATTCATAATCCTTGGAGAATGCTGAAACATCACATGATGGTGGAGGAGAGTTAGCTGGAAGATGGAGTCACAAAGTTGAGTAGTAGACAAGGGTATACACGGCCAGGAGAATCAGTCAAACTCAGCAGTTGTATGTTTACATGTTTCATATTCTGAGAAAGAGATTAAATATTAACAGAAAATTGATTACAACTTACACAAGCACATCCATGGTTTTGTTTCAAGGCAGCAGTTACCCTGGGAAAGCACCATCCCATCATCCTTTAGGGTGGCAAAGTTCAAACTACCCATAGGCTTTTGCAGTCATGCTGAGTCCTCTAGAAGCACAACATAATAAGACAGTACAAAGCGCTGATTCTACATGTGCAGAAGGCTGAGCAAGGCAGATTGGAGCCAAACTGTAAATCCACATTTTTGTATATCATCCTAGAAGCCACTGGGGGTTGGGTAGGGTGGTACATCAAGCAAGGATTTGGTCCAACCTGTTCCTTAGCAAGATTATGTTGATAGTTGTGTGACAATGGTTTTGAAAGGGATAAGAGAGCAGCAGACAAATGAGGAGGTCATTGAAACAATGCAGTAAAGAGTGTGAATTTAGGGCAGCTAGGTGGCTCAGTGGATAAAGCAATGGCTCTGGATTCAGAAGTACCTGAGTTCAAATCCAGCTTCAAGACACTTGATACTTACTAACTGTGTGACCCTGGGCAAGTCACTTAACTCCCATTGCCCTGCAAAAAAAAAAAGAGTGAATATAGAGATGGATTTGAAAGATGTGTCTATGGAGCCCAAAATATTTGACAGCTTACTTGACAGGGTGGGGAGGGGGAGGGCAGAGAAGTGGATGATGGAAGTTAGAAACCTGCTTGACTGGAAGAACAATAGTGCCTTTAACAGAAACAGGTAAGTGAGGAAAAGGGGAAGATGATGACTACTACTGTTGTGGACAATAGGAAGAACAGGACAGCTGCCACCTTTGTCTCATATATTGAAAAAGAAAAGGAGAGAAGGGGAAAAATGAAGAGGGGGGAGGGCTAGAGTTTAGGAACCCTTTCTTTCCCTTCCCAAATGACTTCATATTGCCAAGATAAAGCATTCTGAAAACCAGATCCCGGAATGAGGTTTATAATCATCAATTTTATAGAGTTCTGAAAATGATGGATATTGTCAATAAACATGACAAAGGCCCTTGTGCATTCAAAGCTAATGGGAAAAACTGAGGTTGTAGGTGGATGCTCAATGAGAATTTTGGGGGGGGGAGGCAAACAAAAAAACCCCACCAAGCTCAGAGTGAAAATTCAAGACCCCACAAGGTAGAACATTAAAGAAACAACCACAAGAACAACAACAACCGACCTACAGTAGGGAAACAGGACACTTCATGGAGTCGTAAAAATTAATGGAAAAATGGTTGGATGAATAAATCCTAAAAATGGAGCTGCCAACCTAAAATAAAGTCAAATGAATGATAAAGGCCGGACGAATTGAGGAAAAATGGATTTCGGAAGACATGAGGACAAACAATAAAAGCCTATTCAAGAATGTAAGGTCAACTAGGGAGATTCTTCCAGGCCTCTTGAGGAATAGGGAGGAGAACATTTTTCTGGGAAAGGGTGGGGAATATGCCAGGAACAAGGCTAGTTTTTCCAGGGGAAAAAATATGAAAACTTAATAGAATCAGACAGTGGTAATTAGAGACACAGAATAGTTAAATTTTCAGTCTTTGAAATAGCTTCTGTTTTTCAGAGTCTATGACCCGTATTCCAGAAATGCAAAACAGGTAACGGACCAAACTGGAGAGTCCATTGGAGCCCATTTCAATGAAAGAAAAAAAAGAAAGAAAGAAAGAAATGAGTGGCACTTATTCATCTTGGCAGGAAGAAGGAAAAAAATACAGGGCAGAGGAAAGTGTAGGGAGACCTGCCCTCTGTATGAAAGAACATCTGGGCTGGATGGTGCATTTGCAATGATCAAATGCCTACTAGTGACTGAGACTACATAATGAAGCCCGAGACTGCAGGAGAGCCACTGGTCAACAACTTGACTCAGTACAGTTTTGATGACAATTGAAGCGCGAATTAAAGTTTGAACTGAGAGATTATTGCCAATCTTGTTGATGAGGCTTAGATATTGCTGGATCTCTTTATGGTAGAATATGGCAGGGTTTCAGAATTCCTGATTCAGGATACACCAGAGTCTGTGAGACATAGTGGAGGGAGGACTGACGGAGTCAGGGATAGCCAGGTTCTGACATTGTTGCTCATACGTTCTTGCTTTTTCAACTTGGGGAATTAGACTGTGTTTCAGCTCCTTTAGACTACATGGAGTGAGGAGGGGAGCACTGATCCATGCATTATGATTCTTTCAGGGAGCATTATCCATGTTCAATTGTATTTTTAATTTTGTTAAATACCTAACAATTTTATTGTAATTAATTACATTTGTCTGGTTCAGACTCGATCTTGGACAATTGCATAGTCAAGTGTTTCAAAACTCATCTTCCTGGTACTTATTTACTAAGTCATTGATGAGATAAGACCTACACTGGGGAAGTTCCCATACTGGGAATTCTCTATGATGTCATCACAGATTTTTTTTTTCCCCTTTGGGCAAAGTACTGCCATGGTGAGCAAAGTCAAATAGCTCTCTTTTCCTGTGACAAATTAAGATGGGCAGTGCTCAGAAGGGCTAAAGAGCGGGGAGCTAGGCTTACATTCATGGGACCTGAGTGCAAACCCTGCCTCATATACTTACTGCTTACCTGACCATGGTCCTTAGTTTCATGATCTGTAAGATCATGCCATTGGATAGCAGTTTGGATGTGAATCTATGATTCCATGATCTTAGGATTGTATTGAGTGTCTTAGGAAAAAAGCACACAACGATTCATACATTTATAAATTATAACTCTTAGATTGCCCTAAATCCAAAAATAATGCTGATGCAAAAACTGAATGTGTTGGCCATGAGCCAGTGCCACAGTGGAAAGACTCATGAGAGAGGCACTAACACCTAAGGGACTTGGATGTCATTACCTTTAATTTTAATTGTAATTTTAATTTTTTTTAATTCTTTTTTTTTTTTTTTGCAGGGCAATGAGAGTTAAGGGCCCAGCATCACACAGCTAGTAAGTGTCAACTTTCTGAGGCCGGATTTGAATTCAGGTCCTCCTGAATCCAGGGCTGGTGCTTTATCCATGCACCACCTAGCTGCCCCTACCATTACCTTTTAATGAGAGATGTCTTTTAAGTTCTTTTCATCCAGGTGAAGTGAGGTGGACAAAGTACTAGGTCTGGCATCAGGAAGACCTGAGTGCAAATCCAATCTCAGATACTTACCAAATCTGTGGCCCTACACAAGTAACTTAACTTCCGTTTGCCTCAGTTTCCTTATCTGTAAAATATGGATAATAACAACACCTCTTTTACTCCCAGGGTTGTTGTTATCTCAGTTGAGATATTATTAATCACTTAGCACAGTGTGTGGTATATAGTAAGTTATATATATATATATATATGTATATGCTATCATAATCATAATGATGATGATTTTATTAAAGGGAACATTTTTTGCATTAGCAAACTCATTTGGACAGGGATATGACCTTTCATTGTCAGTTCACTAGCAAGTAGGTTCCAGTAGCAGGGAGGCTGCTACTTTTCAAAAGTGTTAAAGTGAGTTGCCATTTTGGGGAGCTTTCTAGTTTCACCCTGATTCATTGCTGACTGCTCCTGGAAGATAGGAGACCAGACTCTGGCAATCAAGTTTAGGACAGGGAAGATGTTGACTAACGGGTAAACCTCATGCCTTAAGATGGGGAAAAAGGTTAACTTGCTGTTTAGGGCAAGGTTGAGGGCTATGTGAACCTGTTGGTTGTTTGGTTTGATCGCCTATTTGTACCAAACACAATTTTCACTCAATTTGGTTCTTATGGACAGAGAAATCTAAAAACAGAAGGCTACTGTATTATTCCCTAAAACTCGACTGAATAAGATAGACCCTGAATTTTCTTAGACTTAGGTCAGCATCTGATCCACGGCCCTGGGGCCTCATTCAACCCCATCAACAATAGGTCATCATTATAATTGTGTCTCCATCATTGCCATAAAAATAGGATGTGCAACAAAGCAAAAGCTTTGTTAAAGTCCAGATAAAGTATATTTACATTGTTTCTCTTCTCTGCCAGGTTGGGAAACCTATTTTAAAAAAGAAAAAGAAAGGAGTTTGTTCTGAAATGGTCTCTTTTTAAAAATTATTTTTCACATTATCACACATTTATTTATTTTTTTCTCCTATTTTCCCTTCCTCCTCAATGGAAAAAAAAAACAACTGAAAAAAATCCAAATTTTTATAAACAGATATACATCATCAAGTTAGACAAATCCCTATCTTGGCCACATCTAAAAACATGACCTATTCTGAACAAAGCCATGCTGGCTCTTTGTAATCCTAGCCTTCCCTTCCCTCATTATTCTGTTAGCAGTTTGGCATGTCCATTGGGTAGATTAAAGGAGCTGCTGGCAATATTAGTGTTGGGAATCTTTGTTAGACATGGCTTGAACTAGAGACTGCTGAGGGATTTTCAGACTCCATGATTTTGTGAACTTTTCCAAGAGATAAAGAGAAACTCATTGGTCTGTGGTTTTCATATTATATTCTCTTCCCCTTTTATAGATATTGGCTTGTCTTCCTTTGTTCACTTCCTCATTTTTTCCATTATCTTCCAAAGATCCCTAGTAATGGGTCAACCATCACATCTCCCTGGTTCTTCCAGTACCCAAGACTGAGGCTCACGTATCCCTTTTTGGTAACAAGCAATGGCTTTTGTTGACTAGAGAATCACCCAGAGGTCATTTATTATATCAGGGAAGGTTGTTACCCAAACTGATTAAATCATGTATCCTTGAAGTATAGGCTATGGGAGCAATAGAAAGACTGTGTGTTTTTTGAACAACTTATGAAGAATCCATAGTCAGAGTCTATTACTGGATGGAGAAACAGTTTCATTTCCAAATGGAATGGTCTCTCATTTCTGTTTTGGAAGCCATGCAGAGCAACTAGAAATTTTTAACAAATTGTTGCCAGTTATTTTCTACATTGAATGAGGGAGATTCTAGATTTAGAGCATGGAGTAACCTTATGGATCATCTAGTTCTACCCTCATATTCCACAGACCAGGAAACTGAGCCATAGAGTGATGAAGTTTAAGGTCACACAAGTTGCAAGTAGCAGAACTGGGATTCAAACCCACATTCTTTAGCCCTCTATTCTTTGGCTCACCATCTTCCACCTTCCCTGGTTTCATCCATCCATCCATCTATCCACCCCCTACTCATCCTTCCAAGACTAGATCAAATGCCAACATCTCCATGAAGACTGCCCATTCTTCCTACTGGCCAGAAGACCAATCTTTCCCTTATCCAACCTATCACAGTAATTCGGTACCTCATTGGTTCAATTTTCCTTTTATAGCATGCATGGTGGCTTTGTGTGTATGTGCTTTCCCTCAGCACCAAGAGGAGAAGCTGCACAAGGGTAGAGGCTGGTTCTCATTCTCCTTTGTATTCACTGTGGGTTAGAGTGCAAGTCTTCCCCAAATGTGGCCTAGGTTTGGTGCATGCGTCCTGTGAAATCACTTTTCCCTTGCGCTGCTACTAAACCAGAGAAGGAGTAGGTAGAATATAGTAGAGGTAGTGTGGGATGCTGGAAAAAAACCTGAACACACATTCATTTTCAAAATTGGACATATTCTGGCTGTGTTACCATGGTAAGCCATTACCCACTCCAAGCCTGCGCCTTCATTTGCAAAATGGATATAATAAGAATTTTGCTATGTTCTTCACAGGGTTCTTGTGTGAGACATGAAGCACATAGTTAGAAAGGGGAATTGATGATAATAACAATGTCAACAACAATAATAATTGATTCCAGCCTCATGGAATTTGGATCACGGAAGGCGTTTTATAGATAATTTATTCCAAACCTTTCATCTTACAAATAAAGAAATTGAATGCCACAAAAGGGAACTAGTTTATCCAGATTGATATGAACATAAGTTACATATCTGGAATTCAGCCCCCTCTCCTCTAAATCTGAATCTCCTGTACTTCCTACTCCTCCAAAGTGACTATGCTGAGGGGAGCCATTAAGTAAGCTCTTAATTCAGTAAGGCTCAGGGGAGGTTTGAATGTTAATTATAAAGGTATTTCAATTCCTAAAGACTTAAAGAAATGTCTTCCATCTGGATGCTTATCTGATGTGGACTTGACATCTTTGGTTGGTCCTGGCCACTAAGTCACAGGTGACATCCCTGTTCCATAGAACTCCTGTGATGTCATCAAATCATACCATGTAAATGATTCCCAGGTGTCAGTCAGGACTGGAACTGTGTGACTCTATGTGTTGACTTTTCTCCATTTGAAAGAAGTAACTATGAAAGCAATGGGAAGAGAACTGCCCCCCCCCCCAATAATTCTTCAGATTACTTGGTATTCTGAGAAAGGGGCCATGTAAGTGGAATGCAGCAACACAACAAAGACTAAAGTGATGACAGTTAAATAGAGATGAAAAGAAATATATTTATCATTAATTATTGGAATTTCTCCAATTTTCTGTTTGGATTTTCAGTGTTTTTGTTTATCTAGCAATGACGTACATGTGTTTGTACTACAATTAATTAATTAATTAATTAATTAACTTATTTATTTTTTCCCATTGCATAGATTATCCTCTGAATCCCTCGTTCTCTCTTTCCCAGAGAGCCATTCTTTATAACAAAGATTTTACAAGTAGGAGAAAAAGAAAGCAATAAGCAAAACCAATGATATTATATGAAATGTTCCACATTAATGGACCCTCAGTTCTGCAAAGGACTATCTCTTCTGCTATCTCTTCTGGAGGCCTACCTTGTCCTTTACATTTTACAACATTGAGTTTTGATAATTTTGTGATTATTGTTCTTTTCATTGACATTTGTTACAGTCATTGGGTATGTGTTTCTTTCCTTATGCCTACTAAACTTTGTATCAGTTTGAATTCATCTCTCCATGATTCTCTGTATCTATTGTATTCATCATTAGTGGCAGCACAATAATACCACTGCTTTTCCTTCTTTTCCTCCTACAGTTTGTTTAACCATTCTTCTATTAATGGACATGTAGTTTGTTTCACATGTTTTTCTACTGTGGAAATGTTCTAGCATTTCAAGTTTTAAAAGTTTTACATTTTGTTAAAGAGAGTTGAGAAGAGAATCTAGGTAATACAAATCTTGGGTTTCAGGATGTGCTGATATGATCCTTTCAAAGTGTGTTTCAGTGTTTATAATAAGGCTCTACCCAGTGATGGAACTGAGAAGCATCATTGGATCCCAGGACCCTGTAAGATCAGTGTAGGGGAAAAGATGCCCATGTTCTGTTTGTGGACATTCCTGGGAATGTCCCACCATGCCCCTCCACATCCACCATGCACAGAGAGGTGTGGCTTTAAAGTGAGGAGACAGATTTTTTGTCTGTGCCTTGGGGAATCCATTTCATTACATTTCAGTAACACTCCTTAGGTGCAACCTAAACATACAACTCAGAAATGGGTAGGACCTCTGATGAGAAAAAGTCCTTAAACTTACAAAGCTTTTATTGTAGTTCAGTCATTTCAGTCATGCCAGAATCTTTGTGACCCCGTTTAGGGTTTCTTTGGCAAAAAAAATAGTAGAGAGGTTTGCTTTTCTAGCTCATTTTACATACAAGGAACTGAGGAAAACAGGGTTAAGTGATTTGCCCAGGGTTACGAAGCTAGTAAGTTTTGGAGGTCAGATTTGAACTCAGGAAGATGAATCTTCCTGACTGCAAGTCTGGTACTCTATCCAATCTATCCACTATGATACCTACCTCCCAAAGTCAGAGTACCTAGCCTTTAAACCCCATCTCCTTCGTATTCACAGTCTGGATAGAATAAAGCTTCAGGCTTCTCCCAATTGTTCTTTAAACATGTAATAAATAGTAATCTGATCATTTTAAAGCATGAAAGGTGGCAGGGTGTAATGGCTAGAAACTCAGACTGGAGTTGATCTAGGTTTGAATCCTGTCCTCTGATACACACTAGCTGTGTCTCAACTGTAAGTTGCAGAATAATTGTTGAACTGCATTGGGAGAAGGCATTTTCTACAGTGATCAAATCCTAGGTCAGGACTCAACAAGCCATTCAATCACACACAATTCTGCCAGGATTCTGTATTAATGTAGAGCATTATACATTTGGTATAGTCTGAAACCTTCAAAGAAGGAAATTCCACCTCACGCTTCAAGTTGGGAATCTCGTTTACTCACACCAATCAATGAAATACATCCCCAAACGTTTTCACCTTGAGGTCTACACATTTCTCTGGGGATTTCATGGGAAGGCACAGAAAAGTTCTGGTAAAATTGGTGAAAAGACACCAAACTCTCAAATTACTTTTCCCTCCTCACTTCCTCCTTTTGTGATTAATATCTCTGGAGGCTTTTAGATGAATGATGGGATCCTTCTTTACTATTTGTCTATTTTGGCAATGAAGAATCATATTTTCTAGGCTTTAAGACTCCAGAGATAATGCTACCATTTGACTTTTATGAAGAATTGATTTACAGTTTTTGACACACTTTTTCTTTTCATGTAATATTTTTTCACTTGAAGTAATGTGCATGTAAATGTGGCCCAATTAAAAAAAATAGTGGCAACAAATTATAATTATGTGCAATTAGAATAAAAGCAGAAAAGCAGCTTCTTGGTTATTTGGTACAGGAAAACTGTCACTGAAAGCATTCAGCTTTTTTTGATCTCTGTTGATGCATTTTTGTCTTTTCATTCTCCTTGTTTATTCAAACATTGAATGTCTGAGATTCCTTTTTAATACCATAGCTACTGACCAACAAAGAAGATTGTATTAGGTTATATGGAAAGAGTTGGTCCATTAATATTTTTATAATAGTTGAAATTTACATAATGTTTTAAAGACTACAATTATTTCATTTAGGGATCATAGTGGCATAAGAAATAAGTGCATATAGGTATTGTTATCACCATCTAATAGATGTGAGAATATTCTTCCTAATTTCATATTCCTTTTCTTCCAAGTGATTTATTAATTATGTTAAGTCATTTATTGATTTTAAAAAAGAAGATGGATCTGAGAACTGAATCCTGTAACATATTCTTTGAGATATCCTTCAGGGCTATGGTCACCCAGTTATTATTGTTGTTATTTTTATTTTACATAATTTTTTTGGTAGTTGATAATTGGATTTCACTGCATTATTTTCTGTCCAATATTTACCTTTTTGAAAAAAATTCTGTAATCTACACCAAATTTTTCTTCATTTATCAGTTTAGATATCTTTTATAAAAAAATAAGGTTCTAATTGTATGACTTTTAAAATATATATTTATTTATTTAAATGAGACTTTTATTCGTATCTGCATTTTTTTTTTTATTTTTGTGGGGCAATGAGGGTTAAGTGACTTGCCCAAGGTCACACAGCTGCTACATGTCAAGTGTCTGAGGATGGATTTAAACTCAGGTCCTCCTGAATCCAGCACCAGTGCTTTATCCACTGAGCCACCTTGCTGCCCCCTGTATGACTTTTTAAATTTTTTTTAGTGAGGCAATTGGGGTTAAGTGACTTGCCCAGGGTCACACAGCTAGTAAGTGTCAAGTGTCTGAGGCCAGATGTGAACTCAGGTCCTCCTGAATCAAGGGCCAGCACTTCAACCACTGCGCCATCTAGCTGCCCCCCTGTATGACTTCTTAATGAACTTATACTGACTCTTAGGTATCACTATTTGCTTGTCTAATCATCAACAAATTATCCACTGAATAATGTCTTCCAGAATTTTATTGAGGACTAAGGTCAGGATCAAACGAGATACTACAAAGTTTAGGTTCTGGGAAAACATATTTCTCTTTTCATCAGTCAGGACACTTGCCTATCCTCCGCCTTCTTCAGCTTCTCCATGTACTCCACCAGTCACCTTACTTACACTGAAGTTCCTGCCATTCATTTCATTTGAGTGGGTGATCAGGAATAAAATGTGGCTGGGACGTGTGGGCAGAGGGATTGAGGTTCAAACATCCAATCATAGTCCTACTTAGTCAGCTTTGGCTGCCCTCTCTGGCTATGAGATGATTCTTTTTGGATGCTTACTTCAATGTCTATTTTGGATGTTTCTGGATTTGCCCTTAAAACTTCTCACACCTTTCCCTGAAATGACCTAAGGGCATTCACAGGCTTTTCAACTAGCCCATTCATGTTCGTCATAAACAAACAAACAAACAAACACCTAGATTATACCTAGTTTATTCTCATGGACCTTGGACAAGACACTCCTTTTCTTAATGATCAGTGAACATTTCCCTGCAGTTTTCTGACAGCTTCATTTGTCACTTATTTCAGGGCTCCAGGAATCTAGCTGATCCTGGATAGTTAGTTGCAATGTTTACAACAGCTCCATCCTTTCTTTAAGTTTCACTTCTGTCATTTTTTTTTTTCCCCATTTGGATGATCACCCTCATGTAATTACAAAACAAACATGAAAGCAAATTAACTACTAAGACGTTCTGTTTCACCTTTAAACGAAAATCATTTAGAGTATGCCTGTTCCCCACACCTTTAATCCTAAGTGATGATCACGGACACTAAAATGTTACAAGTGTTTCCTGTATCTTATCTCACTTGATCTTTACAACACTGGTATGATGTAGGTACTAAGATACTGATTGCTTCTGTTTCTACAGGCAAATAAAGTGAGAATCATAGAAGTTACTTGACTTACCCATGGTCACAAAATAAGTTTCTGAGCCAATGTTTAAGATAAGGTTCTTTTTAAATAACAGATCTGTAGAATTTCAAAGTTGAAAGTGACTTCAGAGGGCAATAATCTTTGCCACACTGAAGAAGGGCCCATTCTACAGTCTGTTAGATAAGTTGTTATCTAGATTTGGCTTGAATATAGCCCATAAGGAGGAATTTACTCTTTGGAAACCCACCCACTCACATCACTTTAGGATAGTTTTTAAAAAATTTTATTTTAATGTAATAAACATTTTTATTTATAGTTTTGGGTTTTTATCCCTCCTTTCCTCCCCCCTCCCATAGGCCATAAGCAATCAGATATGGGTTATATATGCATGGTTTTGTAAAGTATTACCGTATTTGTCATTTTGTCCAAGAAAACTTGATAATTTTGATTGTTAGAACCCCCCTCCTGCAACATAAAACCTAAATATCTTTCTTTTGAAACTTCCATCCATTGCTCCTTTTCCCTTCACTTTACGTTCAAATAGGGAAGAGGGGAGGAACCTCACAACAAATTCTTCCTTTTTCAAATTTGTGAAGACAGCTGTCGTCTCATTCTTAGTCTTCTCTTCTCCAGGTTAACGACCTCCTACTCTTTCAGCTGTTCTTATCTCATGAACTCAAATCCCTTCTGTATCTTAGCTGCCTTCTGGAGAGTCTTGAAGTCATGGATAACATTCCTAGTCATGGATAACTGTAATATTCAACCATTCTGGAAAGCAAATTGGAGTTATGGCCCAAAGGCTATAAAATACTGCATACCAATTGACCCATCAATACCATTACTAGATCTATACCCCAAAGAGATCAAAGAAAAAAACAACAAAGGGATCCATATCTACAAAATATTTATAGCAGCTCTTTTTTTGGCAAAATAATTGTAAGTTGAGGTTATGCTCATCAATTGGGGAATAGCTGAAGAGCTTGTGATGGGATGTCATTTTGCTACAATAAATGATGAGCAGGAGGAGGAGGATGCTTTCAGAAAAATACCTGTGAACTGATACAAAGTGAAGTGAGCTGGACCAGGAGAATATTTTACACAGTAACAGCAATATTATGTGATGACTGGCTGTGAATGATTTGACTATTATCAGTAATACAATGATCCAAGACAATTCCAAAGAACTTATGATAAAAAATGCTATTGACCTCCAGAGGAAGAATGGATGGAGCCTGATGGTGGTTGAAGCATACTTTTTAATCTTTATTATTCCTTTTGTTGTCTTTGTTTGTTGGGTCTGTGCTTTCTTTTGCAACATTTTAAATATGGAAATGTTTTGCATGACTGCACATGTATGTTATTGTGCAGTCATTTCAGTCATGTCCAACTCCCTATGACCCCATTTGGAGTTTTGTTGGCAAAAAATGCTAAAATAGTTGGCCGTTTCCTTCTCCAGCTCATTTTAAAGATAAGGAGTGAAGGGAAGCAAAATTAAGGGACTTGCCCAGGGCAACACAGCTAGTAGGTATCTGAGGCTGGATTTGAACTCAGGAAGAGGAATCTTCCTGGTTCCTATTCTTCCTATCCAATGCACCACTTAGCTACCCCATGTATAATCTATATCAAATTGCTTGCCTCCTCAAGAAGGGAGAAAATAACAGAGGGAGGAAGAGAATTCAGAACTCAAAATTAAAAAAAATGTTAAAATTATTTGTTTACATGTAAATAAAAATAATAAATTAAAAGAAAGAATTGACCATAATATTCAAGATGTGGCATGACTAAGCCAACATGTGGGAGGACTGTGACCTCCCTTATCCTGGACAGTATGCCTCTCTTAACTCCCTGCATAATGAAGGCTCCTTCCTTTTCCTACTTTTCAGACTGGAATCATCATTTTTCCCTCTTCAAGCTCATTCTAAGCTTCAGTTCTCCTGACACTAATCTAATAGGGCTTTGCTCATCCTATATATTGAACTTTGTGTAAAAGGTTTGTCCCATTCCCCTACATTAGTAAGCTAGATCTCTCAACCTCCTTGATTGATTCAATTAATCAGGTATGATATGGGTGTGAATAAAGCTTCAACACCTCCATTGAATCAACCCACACATGAAATAATTAATATGTGGTTGGAAAAATCATTAATACATAGAGATAGCCTTAAATCATTTTGGATTTAATGAAATGATGTTGCCCTGGAAGTGTTTTTGGATTTGTGGAGAAAGCTTGATCAAATCCTGTTCATCATGTGTATTAGTACAGATATGCTTGTAACCCAGTGATTTGAAGGGCAGGGTCCAGAGTGTCTAAGAGAGAAAGGAAAGAAGACATTGCTTGAGTGGGGGGTTAGGAGAAGAATCCCACCTCCAGCCATCATCTTGGTTTCCCCTTGCTTCCTTTTGGCTGGAGGAGTACTCTGTGAACTTCTCATCAGCAACCCAGCTCTTGAATAGCAGCAGTAATATCTGCATCAGGAGATGAGGCAATAATAGATACATGATGGAAAGGAAGCTTCAGGGCTCTATAAGGATGCCAGCAGGAAACCTATATCATGCCTAAGGGGAGCTTCAAGAGTGCATGCCCTCAAAGGGTACAAAATGTCTTCTAGCAATCTTCTAGATATATATACTCTTTACGTTTGAGTTCACTTTCCCCAGGTTCTGTAAGTGCTGGTGACTGAATGGGTCACAGACGTGTATGACCAGATTTGTGGCACTTTGCTTTCTAAAAGTTAATTGCCTTGCTGACTAATTGATATTTACTGGAAATAATGAGGGAAATGTTCCAGTGGGGGCTCATGATCTACAGCATTAGAAAAACATCACTCAACCCCCCAGGGATACCTCTCGACTATGAGGAGAGACTGAGGAGTTGTCTCTGGGCTTTCAATGTGAGTGAAGCTTGAGAGGATAGCTCCTGAGCTTGTTAATTTTAATAATGTTTCTCCTGCTTTTCAAATGATAAGCATTTATTAAGTTCAAGATACCAGGTATTCAGCATATGGAGATAAGAATAAAATACAGCCTACATTCTACTCTCTTGTGTGCATGGCCTTTTTGATTTTTTTTTTTTTTGCTGGGCAAATGGGGTTAAATGACTTGCCCAGGGTCACACAGCTAGTAAGTGTCAAGTATCTAAGGCTGGATTTGAACCCAAGTCCTCTTAAATCCAGGGCTGGTGTTCTATCCACTGCACCACCTAGCTGCCCCAAGTGCATGGCCTTTTTAGACAAAAATTTTTTAGAGAGTTCCCTTGGTATCTTTAGATGTTTTCTGGGGGTAGTTAGATAGTGCAGTTGATAAAGCACCGGCCCTGGGGATTCAGGACGAGCCAAGTTCAAATCTGGCCTCAGATACTTGACACTTACTAGCTGTGTGACCTTGGGCAAGTCACTTAACCCTCATTGCCCCACAAAACCAAAAACGAATTATCTTTAGATGTTTTCCTCTTCCTCTTTGGTATAATTTAATAGTTTTGTCAGTATTTAGTTTTTGAGAATCTTTCATTCATTCAATGAAATTCATTCATTTATGCATGAAAGAAACATATCATTGTGCTGTACCTTGATTCTACTTCTGAAATTCACTAGGTGTGTGATCTTGGGCTATGTCTTGATCTTTACCTTCAAAGAATTTAAAACCTTGTACCTTTAAAAAGATCTGTACACAAATAAACAAATTATGTGTGTTTTTAAACATTTTTAAAAGGCTAACCTGAATCTATTCCTCTCAATTCATCTTGCATTTCAGAATTACATGCCTTGGAATAATGTTTTTAGTTTTTTATTTTTTCCTCACATGATTCTTTTTTTTTCTTTGTGTACAGAATTGCTTATTTCCTGCAGAAAAAAATCCAACTTATCCTTGACTTGGCTCTCCATTCTTTTATGTCTAATATACAAGATCAATCTTTCTCCTAGGAATTATATTATGGCAAAATTTATAGTAATATTTGTATTTTAAATTACTTTCTGACCTAGGGTTTAGATTTTTATTTTTGTCTTCAGTTATAATACTTTCTTTTCGTAGTCATTATCCATATAAACACACTCATTTCCAGTATTTCAAATTCTCATTTGTTATTCCCCCAGACTATTTGATCAGTCCTGTCACCCACAGTACTGTGGTTCCCAGAATAAGTCATGTTATATTTGGGGAGATAAAGGGATGGTTCTCATTTCATTGCTCTTATGGAAAATTCTCTGGTTCATGGCTGTGGAAACCAATGATGTATATCCCACATTGTTAGGCCCCTTTCCAAACACCCAAACCATCCTTGAATCCTTGGAATGAAACACAAGGGATGTGACACGTTTTGTTTTCTTTCAGTGACCCCTCAAAGTTCTTTTCCAGCAGATATTCAATGGTCCACATCGTAGGATTTTAAGTCTATAAGGACTGTTCCTTTTAGGCCCAATTTCCAGTAGCTTTCTATTTCATTGCTTATTTTAGGGGATTGTGGAATCTCGCGGTGTGGACACCACAGGAATATACATATTAGATGGTATTGGATCAGATGAGCTGGAATTGTCAAAACACTCTGCCTCTTGCCCAGAGCCCTTCGATTGCAGTTCAAGCACGGTCTATATTGCAAGAACATTCTTGTGTGTTGTCCACTTAACCAATAAATCTGTCATCACTGACTGGTCTCCATTTCCTCTGAAATAAACAAATCACGATGAAATTCTTTGAAGCCACGGACTGCCAGGAAACACAAAAGTCCCTTTTGCTTCATCCATTGAGATAAAGTGGTTAGTGAATGGAAAGGAGCTGAAACTGAAGGGGCCTCGGCCTTGTCACACCTGCTCCAAAGTACCATATACTTCCACCCAGCAGGAATTCAAACAAACCTCAAATCGCTGTATGCCGGGTGAAGAGAGGATGCCTAGCCAAGAAGTGAATGGTGAAGCTTTGGAAACTATTTACAGCAAGCCTGGCTCCTCAAAATGCTGGAAATGGGGAAAGGGAAAGAAAGCAGGAAGCCCATCTGCCATGGGTCCATGGCACTGGCTGGACCAGACCAGGGGCTGTTTTCCTTTCTAAACATTTCTCTGATTTGATTTTCAAGTGAATTGCTGTTGAACTTCTAACAACAGGCAGTAAATTCCATCAGCTCCAGCTTTTGGTATGCAAGGTCCATTCATGATTTTCCAGTGACTGTCAAATATCCAGTTTCCTTGTTTCCTTTGAAGAATCTTAGTCTGAGTTTTCATCAGTAGTGTTCATTGGAAATGGAAACTAAGAAACAGCTTCCTCCAGGCAGTTGTCTAGCACTATGAGCACTGGACTTCTAGGTGAGATCTGAGTTCAAATCCTCTTAGACTCTTACTACTTGTGTGACCTTTGACCTCTAGATAGTGATCCTATTGAGATGACTTATTTTCCCTGAGCCCTCTTGGACCAACCACCTTCATGCCTAAGATGAGAGGGTTGGACTAGTAGATTGCTTAAAGTCCCTTTCTCCTTCCATTATGCTGTTACCCATGACAGTATGGGTGTGGCATGTGTCTACCAAAAAAAAAAAAAATCAAAAAGGCAAAATAAAACAAAAAATGCCCTTTCAGTAGACAAATCCAGCTACATTAAGACAGAATTTGTATTTCATGTTTGACTTTGATACTTTATATCCTTTTTTTTTTCCTTGCAAAAGAAAGATCACTCCCATTTTGAAAAGGTTCTATGGTCTTAAGCTGAATGATGATCTGTAGCTTGCAAAGAACATTAGTGCTGTATGCTATGCATCTGGTCTGGTGACACAAAGACCTCCTGACCTCAGTCCCTGGGCCTATCTCTTTATTTCTAGTTTCTGTAAGAAGTCAAATCCAAAGGAATTAATCATAGCCAAATTGTACTGGACCCACTTTTAAAGTCTGTAAGTTTTATTTTGGGGATTATTAGTGGGGCTATGTATTTAAATTCAAGTATTCTTATATCTTTATTTTACTCATGTAATGAAAGCATACTCATTTGTAGGTTCATGGTATGTCATATTCTTTTATGAGGCAGTGTGTTATAGTGGTGAAGGAAGACAGATTCGGAGTCAAGAAGAATGGAGTTTAAGTCTATTTCTGTCTGAGTGACCCTGTGTGAGTCAACTTCTCAAGTGAGATAATATTTGTAATGCACTTTGCAAAATTCTTGAAACATTTATTGTTCAGTTGTTCATTCATGTCCAATTCTTCATGACCCCATGGACCACAGCACATAAATGTTGTCCATGGGGTTTTCTTGGCAAAGATTCTTGAGTGGTTTACAATTTCCTTTTCCAGTATATTAAGACAAACAAATGAGATGTGACTTACCCAGGGTCACACAGCTAGTAAATATCTGAGGTTGGATTTAAACTCATGTCTTTCTGACTCCAGAGCACTCACTGCCTGCCCCTCTTGGAACATAATAAGAACTTAATAAATGCTTGTTCCCTTCCCCCTTCCAGTGGCCCAAGGAAGTCACTAAGACTTAATTAGATAAGAGCACCATATTTGAAATGAGAATATCTGGGTTTAAATTCTAGCTCTTCTAGTTATCTTGATGGTCTTGGACTGATCACTGTTTCCTTTCCCAGTGTTAGTTTCCTTAGCTCTAAAACTAGGAAATAGGAACAGATGACCGCTAAATCCTTGCTAGCTATCAATCTCTGAAATCATACTACTTTAGTATTGCTAATTTACAATGGTGAAGGGAACTTCCATACTTGGAATTCTCCACAGTAATGAAATCCTAAATTTGGAACAAAAATAAATTAAATATAGAGGCTTCTAGGTTTTGTTTCCCTTTCCAGGGCTCATACCTCTACATGGGATTTGAGAATATAGATAAATCATCTTGATTCCAAGTTGACTGTTTTCTCATTTGTGGGAAAACTTGGTAGATTTCATGTAACTCCTACTTTTGGAATTTTCAAAGAGGAAATAGTCATTGAGAGGCCTTGAAAAATTATTTCATTTTTCTAAAATCTCCAAAACAAATGAATACAAATAAATGATTTTTTTAAAGAAAGAAAGGAAAAAGAGCTTGTGTACTTTTTGGGTATTAAAAAGGACATGGAAACTTTGGAGAGAGTGGGGGCTCACTCCATTGTCTGGAGCCAAGATCTCTGAGACCTGGCTTAGGAGGCTGTGGAAAGTCCAAGTCGGCTAGATTCCTATAGGGATTCAAACATTACTCACCACTGAAACAACGAACTGCCTGGAAATTGTAAAGTTTCCTCTCCTCATTTTCTCATACTTTCTGTCTTTCCTCCTTTATTTCAAATCTGATGTTGTTGGAAAAGTTGCTTCCCCACCTCTACACTCCATTCCCCTGAGAATCCTGTGCAGCTCAGGACTGTTCTGCTTTTAGACCAATCTTGCTCCATGCTCTTAAAACTGAGCTATCCTGTTTTGTGTTGAGCTAACCAAGATTGCTAACCAAGCAAAGTTTATTTGCTTGTTAATGAGGGTCATTGTGGGGGAAATTCCATTTCTGCTTGTTTTGTTTTTTTTTTAGTCTCTTCCCCCTCCCGCCCTGCTAGTTTTGGGGAAAATAGGATATTAGAAAAACTCTTAAGATTCTCCACTTAGAAAAAATAAATAATATATAAATTGTATAAAGAAAAATATATAGATATACACATATGCACACATATATGTGTATGTGTATATGTATATGCATACATGTATGTATTTGTGTATACAAGCACACATATACATACATATATGCCTAGCTATATCCAGTAGTTAATAAAGTTTGCTGAAAAAAGGATATAGTTTGATGTATATCTATGATATGTAGGTATATACTTTTATTTAAAAAATACAAAACTATTTCAATTTCCAAATTGATTGTGGATGAATAGGATATTCCTTCTTTCCTTTTTTCAGCAAACTTTATTAACTACCGGATATGGCAAGGCACCGTATTACTTGTCAGCACTATACAGACAAAAGAAAAAGTGGTGCTAGTCCTTGAGGAGTTTATGTTGAGATTTTTTCCTTGTGAGATTTTTTTTTTTAACACCTACTCAATAGAATCACATATCCAGACCAAATCTCTCTGTCTTTTTGTTATTCCTCAAACAGCTAAATGTCCTGAATGGAGGAAGTGCTTAAGAAACATTTATTGGATTGAGAAGGTCACCTTTGGAGCACAGACAAAACAACGAGGAGAAAGAAAAGCAGTTGATATAGTTTGATGAAGAAAGTTATCATTTATAAAGTATTTAAAGGTTTACACAGTGCTTTACAATTATTATCTCATTTAATCCTCACAACAACCCTGGGAAGTGCTATTATTATTCCCATTTTAATAATAACAATAACCAATAACAATGCCTAACATTTCTATAGCACAATAATAAAACCAAACACTTTTAGAAGCCCTTTACGATTATTATCTCATTTGATCCTCAGAACATCACTGGGAGGGAGGTGCTATTATTATCTCCATTTTACAAATAAGGACCCTGAGGCATGAAAAATCTAAGTGACTTGCCCAGGGTCACATGGCTAGTAAGTGTCTGAATCTGGGTTTGAACTCAGATCTTCCTTTTCCAAGGTCCAGCACTCTATCCACTGCCCCACTTCTATGCTTCTAGATAGAAAGGTGGACCTGGAGTCAAGAAGACCTGAATTCAAATTTTGACTTTGATACTTATAATATGTGTCACTGTGGGAAAGTCAATTAACCTTTGCCTGTCCCCAGTTTCCTCATCTGTCAAATCAAGATAATAATAACACCTACTTCCCAGGATTGTTGTCAGGATAAAATGTGATATTTGCATACCTTCAAGCTCTAGCAACATGCTATTATTATTATAATTAGTTCTTATTATTTCAGGAAGACCTAAGTCCCACCTCTGTGTAACCTTGGCCAAATACTTTTTTCTCCATTCTTTGGTCCATTTTGTAAGACTATAGCTTTGAAAGGCATTGTTAATTTTCAGTGCAAGATAGAATTACTTAACCAGGAATTTCCATGCCAATAAAATCATAGACTTTTCTTAAATAATATATATATATGTATATATGTGTATATGTGTATATATATATGTATATATATGTATATATATGTGTGTATATATGTGTATATATGTGTGTATATATATATGTATATATATATATATATATATATATATACACACATGGAACCCTATGCAAATCACTTAACCTCTCTCAGCCTCAGTTTCCTCATCTGTAAAATGTACAGAATGATAGTACCTACATCCCAGGATTGTCGTAATCATTAAAGGAGATGATATTTTTAATTTGCTTTGCAAACCTTAAAACCACATAGAAATCCTAGTTATTATTACTTCCTCAGAAGAAAATAAAGGACATTTAGAGGAAGGGGAAAGTTTTGATAGTGTTATTGACTTTGTCGCATCAGATAATGGGTTCTACTTGGGAGCATGTTTAGTCGTTCTTTTTTGTTCGTTTTTTTTGCATGTTTAGTTTTTGATGGGACAACCAGCTGGTTGATCATAAGGTAGTATTAGAGTTCAGGGCTAATAGTGGGGGTGGGTATGCACATTTCTGATTCATTTGCCTAGAAAGAAGAATTGAACCCTTGGCTGTTAATAAAATTACCACTAGAGAGGTTATAGAGAGAGGAGAGAGGAAGCCAAGGGGCCACAGATCCTGAGGGAGAACCCATGATTAGGAGGAAGGAGAAGGTCAAAGGAATAGTTGTTGAACAGGGCCCTCCAATCCAAAGGCAATGCAGTTTGGGTCCTCAAGGAATTTATAATCTGATGGGGGGAATAGGTCATGTCTACAAATAAGCATGAGGTAGTGGGGCAGGCCAGGAAGCAGTCTATTTAAAGGAGTCTGACAATCTGAGGAATCAGAGGATACTGTTAGAGAGATCCTAGAAGGTTTTTGAAATGTATATTTTATTCCAAATCAATGTAAGAGAGAGAGTCATATCAAAGGGAAAAGGAGACCATGGTAATTTGGATATCTTTCTAAGCTAGAAATGACTTAGATATAGCATAATGATAAATTAAATAATATTTATGGCAAATTAGTGGCTAAACACATAATATAATATCTACATTAATATTTTTCCTTCAACAAAAGGGCATCCCAGAAACAGTGAACTCCATGAGCCATGCTAATGATGCTTTTATTTGGGTGGAATTTAGGAGAAGAGACAGATTATTGGTATTTATTCTGTGCTTTGGAAATGGCCAGCATTCTTTTACAATTATTTCCATTTTCTGTTATTTCTCCTTTCTACTCTTATACTTCCTAATTAGAAACTAGACATTAAATTGAGTATTACAAGAATATTGTATTTTTAGATGTTCTTTCCTCCTTCCTTATAGTCATATTTTATATGTCCATTTAAATTCTAATTCACTAGAATCATTTGGATAGATTTCTTGTGTTACAAAGGTGCCAATTCTCCATGTTTATGTCACTGAATACTGTGCCAGACCTCACACATCTTCCCAATCAGAGATTCATTCAAGGACATCCTAAGTCTATAGAGATGTATCACAAGAAATCAGGTTAGCAAAAATGATCTTTTTTTTTTTCATTTTGTCAAAAGAAAATCTACTATAGTCACAAGTTGCATCTTTATCAGTGGAATGAACCCCTGCACAGTTGACTTAACATAAGCGATCCCTTTTAAATATTGAAGCACTATATAAAGGAAAGCTATTATTATTTCTCATTTCAACCTTGGATCAGAGAATACCTTATTCATTCCAGTAGCTATCAATTTTTGGTCTCTGTGCTCATCCCTTTATACTTTTTTATGTTTAGAATTTTATTTTCCAAATTACCTATAAAAACACATGTTAACATCAATTTTTTTAAACTTTGTGTTCCAACTTCTCTTCCTCCCCCTCTTCCCACCCCCCACCCCAAGAACTCAATCAATTCAATATAGGTTATACATGAGTAGTCATGGAAAACATCTCCATATTAGCTAGGTTGTGAGAGAAAACAGATAAAAACAAAACTTCAGATTAAGGACTTGCCAAAATAATATGAATGCTTCACGAATTTGTGTGGCATCCTTGTGCAAGGGCCATGCTGATCTCTGTATCATTCCAATATAAGTGTATGTGCTGCTAAAGCAAGCACGATCTTAGAAGGTTTTATGGAAGGCAGGGTGGTTCATCTGGGTCTTGGAGAAAGACTTAGAAAAGTGAAGGGCATCTTGTTGAGATCCAGACGATAATGGCCCGAGTGAAGAGGGTAGGATGCCATGTGGGCTAGAACAAAATGTCCAGGAATGCTGGAGAAGACCAGATGGGAAGGGGGAACCAAGTGGGGGAAACAGAAACAAGAACAAAAGACAGAGAAACAAAGACATCACCCCAGCCGATTGGTCTGATTGGAATCTCTTGTCCCAATGGCCATACAGAGTCTCTTGCAGGGCTGACATCATCACCCTGCTCTGCTGGCTTCCTCCCTACTCTCTACCCCTCACAAAAAAGAACCAGCATGAGAAGCCCACCGAGGAAAGTGATTTCCAAATCAGATTGGGGATATTATCATAAGATCCTAGGTTTGGGGCCTTAGAGGCCAGCAAGTGTCTAGCCCTACTTTTTTTTTTCTGGAAACACAGAAGGATTTATGGATTTGTATGAGGACCCAGGCCCTCTGATTTCAAACCCTATGTTCTCTCCACTTCTCCTTAATGAAAGGCCCACCTCGTGTTTCTCCCTCCGTCCTCACAACTCTCCTGTGGAATAGGTGGAATCCCAATACCCTTTTCGCAGATGAAACCCTAGAGCTCTGGAGAGGGCATGAGCTAGGGACAGAGACAGGGCTAAAATCCAAGCCTTCTGACTCTTGGCCAAGAGGCCTTTTGACTCTCAAGGTGCTCAGCAGGTCTTACCTTATCAATCACTCCACGGAAAAAGGACAAGTGACAAGTATCATCATTCCTATTTTATAGAGGTAGGGGCCCTTGGGGGAGTGGGGGGGCATTGCAGAGGACTTAGCCTCATCTGGGGTTAGAGTTTGTTTCTACAGTTTCCATCTATGTCTGTTTCTTTCCTGTTCCTCATGTCACATTGAGGGACTTGGATGGAGACAAGGGAAGACAGATGGACAACAGTGACACGCAAGTACTTTTTTCTCATGGAGCAAGTTCCTATTTCTGGCTCTAACTCTTGAGCACTGAAACTTCAGCCAAAATACACTGTTGGTTCAGGCCTGTGTTCTTCCTCAAGGCCCCTGGCATTTTTATGGAAGATGGAGACAGTTTTATGTGGGATGCAAATGGCTACGATGAAGGTCCCAGACCCTTCTCCCTAGTCAGCTGAGCTGGTGGTATCCTCCCAGGCCTTGCAATCTGCCACTCACTGCATGGTCACTGCCCAAGGACAGTCACCTTTTTCAGTGGGGATATGCATTTACATATGTATACACCTGTCTATGCAGATATGCATATTACAGAATATACAGTTATTATATGCATGCAGACATGTGTATTTACCCATACACACATTTATTTATTTGAAGAAAAAAGCCTCTATGAAATGATGGTATTTCCTACAATGATGGGTCTATATCTCTATCTCTATCCATATAATTCATGGAATCATTAGAATTATTCAATTAAAACATCATTGGTGAAGTTTCCCAGTGCAGGTTTTGTTTTTCTGTTGTCTTACTTTTCTCTTAGGAAAAATTTTAAATCTCTCAAAATCCGTTATTCCATTTTATAATTTCAGAGCTTTGATTAAAGGGTGACAATGACACATTTGAGAAAAAGCAAATCTTACATATTTTAAGGAGGAAAAAACCCTTTAAAATGTAACTTGTGTTGAAATTTTTCTTTTTCTATCACCTTTTGTAATATTTCTCTTCTCTTATCTAGTGAATGATCTCTTGTTTAAATACTACTAATAAAAAATAATAAAAAATGTCAGCAACAGTGAATGCAATTCTGTAACAAGAATGCAGAGATATTCCATCAATGTATGGATTATGGACCATTCCTTTGTTTGACCTATGCACTCATAGTCTCCTGCTTTTGGAAAGGTGGTGGGGAGGTGCAGGATAACTTCACCCCTCATTTATTTCTAGGCTAACATTTAAACATTTAGTGTTATTCCCCAATAAAGCAGAAATGTGGCAAACTTCTTTCAAATTCCATCCAGATGCCTGGAGCTGGGAAAGGGGCCCCAGGATGATATTCCAGGTTGTGAAGGAGTGCGATTTGCAGACCTGGTTACCAAAGTAGATACAAGGAAAGCCACCAAGTTCACAGGAAATTTCTGTGATTTTTCACTAGTGAGTTTTCTCAGGTCGAGGCCTCTGAGAGTGAGACATAAATGTCACAGCTTTTAAAGAAGAGAAAATTGGAAGTAATGCATAATCAACATCATTATTGTAGCCACTGTCTCCATAACTATTTTTGCCAGGATGTCTAGCTATTGCTTATAATAAGACCATTGGAAAAAGTTGAGGAGCTTCCCTTGACTTTGTCTCATTTTCCTTATGAAGATGATTTTTTGTGTTTTATTAATTTCTAAAAAAACCCACGCATATCACCTCACGAACCCTAATTGTTTTTGTTGTTCGATGGTATAAAATGTGTTCTGCCAAATCTCTGCTAGTTGGACGATATTGCTAATGATCTAGGTGGAGCTTTACAAGCAACTTCATTTTCATGCCCCTTGCAATCCAGTTTCCTCTTCTATATAGTGTTGTGTCTGGACCAGGAGCCTTGGGAAATCATTTCTTAATTCGCGAAGCCCTAAGGGAGGAAATTGTAGGGAAAGATGAGAAGACCAAGAAATGTGACCTTCAAAGGAGGTGGGAGCAACGAGAGCTCACAACAAGTCTTTGCTTTGGGGTTTGGGTCTGTATCAATATTGCTGAAATCCATGGATTTATAGCAGCTCCTCAGCAAATGGGGGAGAGTCAGAGGTCCTCTGGCTTCCTGAGGCAAAGCTGTTCTCCAAATAAGAATGCTCTTCATACTAGCACATTCCTCTCCCCCTCCCCTCCAAAGCTTCCAAGAAGGACTGAGGTGATAGAGAAGTTAGAGGTGTTGATGATCCAACTTGGTTTGGGGTGAGTTTGCAGTAGATACAGATGTTGAAATTTACAGGCCTGTGAATAGAAGGTTGTCACATTTTATAGGAGAGGCCCCTGGTTAGTCAATTATTTTTTAATAGGGAGTCCGTTTCGTGGACAATAAAGGACTTTGATTAATGTTATCTTTCAGAGTGAAACAAGAATGAAACACTATCTACCATTGTTCTCAGTTTATGGACATCAGTCCAAATTCTGCCTTTAATAACAACAATAAAAGCAAAAATAATCACAATAATTATAACTATCATTTTTTATAGCACTTTAAGGTTTACAAAGCACTTTATAAACATTTTCTCATTTTGTCCTCATAATAACCCTGGGAATTAGGTACTGGTCTTATCTCCATTATACAGATGAAGAAGCTGAGACAGACATTAAATGACTTGCCCAAAGTCACAGAGTCAGTAGGTGTCAGTAATAATGATAATCATAGCTGTTAATCACTGAGCTCTTTCAGCTTACAAATAGTTTTATATACACTAACTCACTTAAGCTTCATAAAGCTTCTGGGTGGTATCTACTCCAGCTATAGTTCCCTCAATTTACAGATTCCGAGAAATTGTGGTTTGCCTCTAGTCACTCTGTTAGGTATTTGTGTGTGTGTATGTGTTTGTGTGTATATGTGTGCATGTGTATGTATATGTGTGCGTGTGTTTGTGTGTGTGTGTGTATGCTTTTTGTTTTTTTGGGGGGGGGAGGGGCAGTTGTACCAGTAGATTGTACAGGGAACTCCTGGAAAGGCCCATCCTTTCCCAGGGCAGGTTGGAAGCTGCTCCTTATAGTAGTGCTAAAGGGTATTTTCTATGAGGCCATTAAGGGATTTAGAGACATGCCCAGGGTTCCAAGGCCTGTGCAGTTATGGTCAGGCTTTGAATTCAGGAATGACAATGTCACTGGAATGGGGAGCTCTTGTTCCCACACAGCAGGGCTAGGGAGTCTGAGATACGTTCAAATCCAGCCTCTGCTAATGACTCACTGTTGACTCTGGGGCCATCACCGTCATCTTGCCTTTTCTTCTGGACTTCCATGAATCTGGAGGAGAGAGTAAGGTGGATGCCTTTCTGTAGCTCTGCCTCACAACTTCAATTCATGAAAAGTTGTTGTTCTTCTTTGAGACTGAAGGACTAACAGCAGCAACAACCTCAACAATTGATGGCCCTAAACTTCAAGCCCCTCTCTAGGCCTCATCTCCCCATCCCTAGGTAGGTTGTGATCTGCTTTGTTAGTGGAGGGAAGGATTCCCTACACAGATAAAGTGCCAAGAATTCAAGATGTCCCTAGGAAAGATGAACTGGAATTCAACCCCTTCTGACCTGGAGTTTTCACTGACTTTGCTTGCTTTTAAACTGCTCCCAACATCAGAGCCCAAAGCTAAGCTGTTGATGTTTCAACTGCAGCCTCGAAGCAGTACTGGCCTTTATGTGTATTCATGTGGGTGAGAAAGGCCAGAAGTCTGAGGACACAGTGGTATTTGACACAGGTCATCCAGTTAGTTAGAAGGCTGAGGAGAAAGCGGCTTTCAAAGCCCTCAGAAACAGAGCACAGTTTAAAACCCTCTTGGCTTCCATATGGGTCGACCAGAACATTTGGAGGACCACTGAGTATGAGCCTCTGACATCAAAGCAGTCTTCTAAATGTCCCAGGTCCCTTTATTCTGATGTGGCCACATGGGCTGTGTTCCCTTTTAATTTTCAACGACTTATCAATGATTTGAAGTAGAAAGGCAGCCTGGATCAGAAGAAAGAGGTTCTGTACCTGCATGCCCTTCCCCACAGTTACACATGGGAGCCCAGTGTGGAGGAGGAAGCCCCATTCTGCTCTTCCTGGGTTTCCATTTCATGTCCCGTGGTTTGCATCTCTCTGCAGCCTTTGGGGAGATCCCCTGCTCCAGAATTACCTGTGTGCAAATGGATGCTTCAAAAGGCCTCTGGTCACCTGCTGGAATGACCTCTAGGCATCTGTCCACGTCACCTGTCCTCCTTAAAGAGCGGCTATTCTCATTCATTTGCTTTGTTTCCTGTTGCCTATTTCTGTTAGTAGAAATTGTAAAGTGTCTCAAGGCATTTTCACGTGCAGGTGGGGCTCCTTAGCCTTGGCAGGCAACCCGCCCAGGGGAAGGAAACCCTGATTTGAAACCTCCGCTGCCTTGCGGCTATACCCATATATGGGAAAGGCTTCGGGAGTTAACCCCGAGGAAAAATCAGGAGTCAGAGTCCCTTAGGCAGTTGGATGTTGGATATCACATCCCTCTGGCAACCTGTATTGTCTCTGCCTCTCCTTTGGATCCACCAATGTTGGGGAGAGGGAAAATCTGCTGCATGGGCAACAGCTTGTTTTCCAATTGATCCACCCAGGCCAGTGCTCGGGAGTGGACACTCCAGCTCCTCCTCATGGGGTAGATACAACACGGGATGTGGCAGTTACCGGTTATAAGTCACTCAGGAGCTGTGGCTCTTATTTCGGACTGCACAGCCACACTGTGGCCTGTGGCTCTTCAAGGTGCTGATCCCTGGTCATCCGCAACTGATGGAGGCCTGCACTGTACTGCAGCCAAGTGGAGAAAACAAAGCATTCTGGGTCATTGTCTTAAAGGAAAGCAGTATTAGAGTGAGGATGGGAAGCAGAGGATGAGGCACTTGCAATCTGTTCTCCAGCCTCTTCTGTTGGCAGCCAGAGCTCTTCCCAACCTGTCTCTTTCTTGCCCTTTAACCCTTTAACTTCCTCCATGCACTCACCAGTTCAACTCAAATGCCTTACTTTATGTTCTTCACATATATTACCCTGTTTCCAATCTCTGTGCCTTTGCCCAGGAGCGCTGCAGTGCTGTTCCATTAACCCAACCTTTGAGAATCCTTATCTTCCTTTTGGACTGAATTCCAGTTCCACTTTCTCAGGAAGGCTTTCCTAATCTCCTCAGCTGTTAATGCCTTCCCCTCTAAACTTCCCTGCCTTCTTGTCTTGTGTATACAGATTTGTGTATATGTTATCTCCCCATCAGAATGTATGTCGCCTCAAATCGGAGGCTATTTTCAGTTTTCTGTATCCCTGGGACACTGTGCCCCGTACACAGTAGGCTCTTTTAGTAAATGCCTCTTGATTGATTGATAGTGGATATTGACAGGTGATCCTGATAGTGCTTCCATTTTTCTTTCATCTCTAGTCTGCAATATCCCTCTCTCAGATCTACAGCATTCTGGCTGAGGGGCAGGGCTGGTGGGACTGGTGGCTCCAACCCCTGTGGTGTAGCCAAACTCTCCTATTAGCTGCCATCTAGAGTATTTGACACTGATGAAAGAAAGCTTGGTTAAGGTGAGACCTTGGAGGGGAATTCACATACAAATGACTCCCTGACTTTTCTGTGAGCTTTCAAATCCCCCTCCCACACCTTTGCCATGGAGTGATGCCCCCAGATCATATAGGTTCTGCTGCCTTGCTCAACAGCTGGGGGCTGGTTTGGAGATGAGGCCAAACGAAGGCCCCAGAACCACTTGAGGTTTTTAGGCATGGCATTTTATGGTGGAACTTTAGGAGAACATGGAAAAATTTTCTTTCATTGAATGTGTCCTCATGATGAATTGATCCATCTGTTTAAAGCCGAATTAGCCAGGCACATCCTCTGGATGTGGATATGATTATATATTTTTCATTAAGTGAAATTAAAATACATTGTGATATCTTTGGCTTTTGGCCTAATGCATAGGAAGGCTCAACCTTGCTGTTAGTTATCTGACAAAAAACAATGTAGCATCATCTGTTGTTAAATCCAGGGCTGGTTTTGAAAAACTATCAGTTACAGTCCAGAGGAGAAACAAAGTGCTTCAAACATGTGTGTATTATAATATGTCTCCATACATGAAGTGATCAGTTTCCTCACGTGGAGAGGAAGGGATTGGGGTAGAAGGTCTCTGTTGTCCTTCCTTATCCATTTTTACCTTCATCATCATTTTCTTCTTGTTCTCTGTCAGTGCTTTCTTCAGTATGGGGGACTCCAATCCACATTAAGCACCTGCCAAAAGCTAGAAACTTTGGGCACAAGGACAAAAATGAAACATTCCCTGCCTCAAGGAGCTTACATTCTATTGGGGAGAAAGAACTCGTGCATTCAAAAGCCCCCCAGACCTGTGATCTCCTCTGTGTCTGTCCCTCTAGGGATGTCAGTGAGCATCTCACCTGTAACCCAGAGTTTTAGAAAGGTCTCTGGAGCCTTGAAAGGAAAAATGACTTTCCCATGGTCACATATGGTCAGAGGCAGGGCTTGAGTTCAAACTTGGTCCTCCATTGATTATTCTACCTCTCATTACCTCCTCCCCTCCTTTGCCCACCTCTCCCTGGTTTTCCCTCCCCTCTCTTCTCCCATCCTCTTCCCTCCTTTCCTCCCCCTTCTCCTCACCTCTCCTCTTTTTCCACCCTTTCTTTCCCCTCCCCTTTATCCTCTCTTCTCCTCCCCCCTCTCCCTCATTTCTTTATGATTCTCTGTCTTTTTTCTCTCATCTTTCTTGCCACTTTCTGTCCCTCTCTCACCATCTAAATATCTATTCTTTTCCTTCTGATCTTTCCTGGGAGGAAACAGGCCAGTGTATGGTATAAATAGCAACTGGTATTTTTCACTTTTAAACTGTTGACACTTTTTTTTTCTATTTTGATGGACTCTGAAAGCAGGTCATTCCATTTAATGACATGTGGGAAAACACTTTACACCCTTATTTATGAGTAGTCTTTAGCAACATTGCTCTAGAGCCCAACTGGGAATGAAACTATTGCATGTAGGCTTAGAGAACCCATCCATTTCTGAAACAGAGATAATGCTTGAGAATGGACCAAGGGGAATATATGAGTGCAGCACAATTTTTCTTCATGCACTTGAAAAATCCTGGTGGCAGTAGCAGCAAGGAAGCACAAGAATCATCTGCTTGCTTCCTGATGTAGCCCAGGGTTCAGTCTGAGGGGCATCAGTGTCAAGTGAGTTAGTAGAAGTTGAATCAATGTGATCAGTGCAACTGAATTTCAACAAAAGTGATTTGCACAGAGAGAAACAAGAGAACTGAGCCTGGCCAAATCCATGTCCCCGACCCAAAATATGGGTGGATGCACACACACACACACACACACACACACACACACACACACTGTGAGTGAATAGTTAATGCATTCTCCTTACATGCTAGCCTATAGGTGCTTATGATTAACATTTGGAGGGCTATATGCAAATGTTGGCTTCTATCCTCATGGTGTGACTTAGATTATGGCACCTAAGCTGTTTGCTTTAGCATCCCCATCCATGAGGCTAAGGGAGTGACCTCCAAGGCTCTGCCCCTCTCCAATCTCTGATTTTACATGGAGCTGTAGCTTAGGCTTTGTTTCATGGAATGGCAGGGTTTTACTTTGCAGAGCAGACCACTTTGCAGCTTGAAGAAAACAATTCTTTCGGGTTTATTAGATAGCTCATTGGAGAAAGTTTTGTGTGAAAATTGCATTGATCCTATTGTCCATGAAGGTCACTTATTCTAGAGCTCCAAACGTGTCAAGCACAACAAGAATGTTTGCTGGCCTTTGTCACACATGAGGATCTAAACAAAGTCCAGTGATGGCAAAGTTCACAACATTTCTGAAGTTAGATATCCAGCAGACCGAGTTGGCAACAGAGATGCTGTGTCCACACTGGAGCAGAGAACCATCCACTTAGAGCTGGGCGTGGGGAGAGCCTCAGAGGCCAGATTGCCCAATCCCCTTATTTTACAGAGTAGGAAACTGAGGCCCTGAGAAAAGAAAGGGCTTGCTCAATGTGACACAGGTAGCAAATGACAGCTGACGCTTGAAGCAGAACAACAGTTTGAAGCAAACTCTTTTGCCTCCCAATCCAGCACCTTAAAAAGAAAAGAATAAACAACAATAACAAAACTTTTCCTTTTGCTTTGGTATCGCCATCATTTGCCCTTGAGCTCCCCACCCCCACCTCCATTCAACCCTTGTAACATACTGAAAACAAACAAAAACCACGTAAAGCCAGCTGTCACAGCAGATCTTTGTGACACCCTAGGTCACATTCCACAGTCCTTTTCCCTGCCTCTCTTCTGAGAAGGAAAAAAAGGATATTTTCCTATCAATTCTCCAAATTATTCATTGCAATTCATCAAATTTTGATGGCTTTTAAACTATTGTTTATCAGTTATCTCATTGAGCTCACTGTTCTCCTTCTGCCTTTGTCAGCTTTGTATTATTGCTCCGTAAGTCTTCCCAAATTCCCCAAATTTGCTTTTTTTTCTTATGAAACAAAAATATTTCATTACATTAATATACCACAATTGGTTTCCTGTTTTTTTCCTTTTAACTACAACAAAGAATGCAGCTGGGGCTATCGTGTTACATGTAGGACATTATTTTCTGTTGTTTATTTCCTTTGGTTTTATGATCAATAGTGGGAGTAATAGTTCAAAGGGTATGAATAGTTCAATGACTTTTCTCACATAATTCCCCAACTGTTTACAGAATCTTTGGATCAATTTTATGACTACCATCAGTGTATCAGGCTTGCCAATACTCGTTGAGTCATTTCAATTTCTGACTATTGATAGGGATGAAGTCAAGCCTCAGATATTTATTATTGGTGATTTGGGATATTTTTCATATATATGCTGATGATCTGCATTTCTTCATCTTTTTAATAGTATTTTTTCCAATTAAAAGAAAATACTAAATCTAACATTGTTTTTAAAATTTTGAGTTCCCAATTTTTTCCCTTTCCCTTTCTAAGTCAATAAGTAATTTGATATAGGTTACATATGTGTAATCATGTAAAATATATTCCCATATTAGTCATGTTGTGAAAGAAGACCCAGACTAAAAGAAAAAAATGAAAAAAGTAAAAAACAATATATATTGATCTGCATCCAGACTCCATCAGTTCTTTTTCTGGAGGTGGAAAGCATTTTCCATCATAAATCCTTTGGAATTGTCTTGGATCATTGTATGGCTGAGAATAGCTAAGTCATTCATACTTGATCACCACACAGTGTTGCATTTCTTCTTTTGAAACTGCTTTCTAATTCCTTTCTAATTCTAATTTAAAACTGCTATCTAATTCCTAGACATTTGTGTAAATTTCATATATTGATGGTCCCAAAATTCTTAATTCATTTTAAGCTATTAACTTAAAATTTTTAAAAGTATTAAAATTTTTAGTTATTAAAGCTTAAAATGGTGCTAAGACTTTTGGGGTATTCTCTCTGTCTCTCTCAGCTATTAAGCAGCTAGGTTGCACAGTAGATAGTGTCAGAGTTGGATGTTCCAGCTCCATTGTAGACATTTATTAGTGAGTCTATGCAAACAGCCTAGTGTCTGTCTCTTATACCCCAGAGTTTTTGTGAGAATCAAATGACATAATATATGTAAAATGCTTCTGAAACCTTAGCACACTCTATAAAAGTGAGTTATATTAAGGTTTTATTAGAGGTACTTACTATGAAGGTTTTTCTCTCACTTTATAGTTTCTGGTCAGATTCTAATGGGACTGATTTTGATCATGTAAAATCTTTACTAATGTTACAAATTAAAATGATCTATTTTATCCTTTTTGATGAAGAATTCCCTTTTTCATTGTTGTTAAAGGTACTTTATTTGGTTTTCCATTAAAAATGGTATTTTTTATATTTAGGTCTCATATCCATTTGTGATTTTCTATTGTGTATGATGTACTATGAAGGTATAAACTTAATGTTCCCTAGGACCAGCCTTGTGGAGATGAGCCTCTATCTCTGAGCAGGAATTCCTCAGTGGAAGAGTATCACCAGGCCCATACCCAAAGTTATTCCAGCTTGGTAGGCTCTACTAAGATAGAATTTCCTTAGGGTGGTCTTTCAGTAGTCAGGGTCACCTCCATGCCATGAGGGGTTATTGGCAGAGGACAAGTGGCTTCATAGGAAGCTGTTGACTTGATTTCCCCCCTTTGATGGGATGGACTAGCTGTTCTGATGGTCTTCCTTTTTGCCAGTATATGACTCATGTTTACCTAAATCTCCATCACAGGCTGCCAATACTCAGTTGAAAAACTCTCTGAGTCCAGCCAGTTTTTGGAGTTTGCCAGGTTTGGGTAAATTTTGTCAAATTTCCCAGTAAAACTTTCAAAGGAAACCAAAATCAACCATGGCTTCCATTGAGCCTTGTAAAATGTTACTTCAACAGTTTCACTGGAAAAATCAAAATTAAATTGTCAACTTCGGCCTTTGATATGCCAGAATCAACATGTAAATTCATTGGGGGGAATCATCAATTTTCATAATAAACTTTTTCTAGTTAGTTTTTAAACTCTGCACTGACGACACATTATATGGCATTCTGTACTTCAGTGTCCAGTTCTCATACATTTCTAACATTTCTCTCTTAATTTCACCAATTGGGCTAGTTCTAAGAAAAGAGGCTTATATTATATCAGCTACTAGCTTCCCGTTAGTTTAGGGTTTGGTTTGGTTTGATTTTTTTCAATGTTTAGTGAATGGAAACTATTGTTTTATAGTCCCTAGCTTGTTTAGACTTCTAATTAGGTGAGAAAACTATAACAATATTGCTTTACTCATTGGTTTTTTAATGAAATTTTAATGTGAAGAAGTCTTTCCTACTAAAATTTGAAATTTTGAGCAAGTTCATTTTTTTGGTGAGGCAATGAGTGTTAAGTGACTTACCCAGGGTCACACAGCAAGTAAGTGTTAAGTGTCTGAATCTGGATTTGAACTCAGTTCCTCCTGACTCCAGAGCCTGGATTCTATCCACTGAGCCACGTAACTGCCGACACAAGTTCATTTTTTTGTGTGTTTTTTGCCTTTCTGTTTCCTTAACACTAAGCACAGTGCCCATCACATAATAAGAACTTAATATTTGTTGATTGATTAATTGATCAATTAATACATCACAAGAAAAAGACTATTAATTTTAGAAATGTTAATCTTCTGGAATGACACATACCTGAGAGGCAAGGTAAGTTTCTAGCTGTCTGAGAAAGTTATCCACCCTGTTGACCTCATTGTGATCATCTTTAAGATGAGAATATTAGAGCAGATCTCCTACCATGTTTAACATACCACAATTGTGTGAATAATGTCAAATAAACATTAAAATTCAATTGTTAGATTTTTTTTTGGTACCAGCTCTCATAGATGAAGTTTGATTTCCCCAAAGTTAGTTCAGTTATTAGGAATTAGTAATTTTGACAGATTGTTCATTCCCTCCACTGGTACAGACTGCAATCCCTCTATGCCTTAATGGCTGGTTTTCAAAAGTCCCTGAAAGTGAAGAAAAAAGAAACACACACATACATTTATCCCCTGGTGGCCAGCTTTATTCACTGGCCTTAGTTACGATGGCCTTCAAATGACAAAGACGCAGCTCTTCACTGTCTCTGGGCTGTAAACTTTTGCATCATTTATGGCTTGTTTTGCACTGGCATGGTCTTTGCAAGCCATTGGTTACCTGTCTACTGTAAGGATGCTTTAAAGGATGTCAGTGGAGAACGCCATCTGCAAAAACAACCAAAACTATGATTTAGGGAAATGACAGTTACATAGCAGAACTGGACCCCAAATAGTCTGTCTTTGTAGGGAAAATTTATGTAGTATGTTGGGACAGCAACAATACAATCCTGCCTAATTATGTATTTGGTAGTTTCGGTAAATTAGTTCCTAGCCACCTGCCCCTAAACAGTTTTTTCACATGGGCTATGCAATTATGATATAGTAGAAGATAACCACATTGGCATTTTGCTTATAAGTCTTGATCTGAAATATCCAGGACCAATTCATCTGCCTCCATAGGGAAGGGTTTAGGAATCACATTTGTTCAGAATTAGAGTGAGGACACAAGAGGGCAAATACCCTTAATTCAAATGGATTTAGAAGTCTTGGATAAGAATAATCTTGTAAAGAGAATAATCCAAGATGGGAAAGGGGACTTTGAGGTTAAAACTGAGCTAAGTGACAGGCTTCAGCAGGAACCAGTCATGGTAGACATTTACTTTATGGATAGGATTACTGATTTCCTAGAATGGGGGTGGGGGGCGGGCGGGTACTGAAGGTAGTTTTTCCAGATTGTAGCAAAGTGGGAATAAAGATCGTTCTCTCTCTCTCTCTCTCTCTCTCTCTCTCTCTCTCTCTCTCTCTCTCTCTCTCTCTCTCTCTCTCTCTCTCTCTCACACACACACACACACACACACACACACACACACACACACACAAAAGAAGGAGAAATGTGGGCTAAGTGAAGGTAAAATTAGGGGAATTTGGACCTGGTTGAAAGGTCAGTCCAAAAGAGTAATCATTAAGTGTTTGTTGTCATCTTTGAGGGAGGTCTTGGGTGAAATGATCTTAGGGATATATGCTTGATGCTTCCTTTCCTCTTCCTCTCCCTCTTCCTCTCCCCCTCCCGCTCCCTGTCTTTTTCACTTTCACTTTTCATTTCCTCTTATTGTCAGTCAGTGACTTGGATAAAGGCATAGAAGACATTTATCAATCCTGCGCCTGACACACATCTGAGAGAGAAAGAGAGTTAAGATACTGAGAGATAGAGTCGGCATTCAAAAACACTTCAACAGAATACAACATGGAATTAACTCGAATATGCAAAGTTGGATAAAAAATGAGTGTAAATTGCTAGATTTGAAGCCAAATGATAAATTTCCCGTGTCTGTATGGTGTAGTCATATCTAGGCACCAGCTCAAATGGAAAAAGAAATAGACTTAGCTTACCCATAAAGCTCAGTCAATCCTGGACTAGTACTGCCATATTATATCTTGATCCGACTACTTTGAGAAGAATGTGTTCTTTGGTAAGGACATTGACCAGCAGGATTGTATCAAGAAAGGGGCAGGTAGGATCATGAAGGAACTTTAGATCATTAGGTTTAATTGAAGGACCTGGGGAAAATTCTTACAGAGAGAGAGAGAGGGAATAAATAGTTGGGTGTGACAATTATATACATTGACTTGCAGCAAAATTATGTGGAGAAGGGATTAGATTTGTTCTGCTTAGGACAGTGTGGGGCATATAGCAGGTAATTAATAAATGGTGATTGATTTCTTAATTAGTTGATCAACTCCAAGTAAAGACTTATGGGACATTGATAAAAGCTGCAGAGGACCTAATGTTGGTTTGATGTAAAGCAAAATGTCTTAACAGTCATCTCTATGAAAAAGTGAAGTGGCTTTCAGCTGGGTGTGTCAATGTGAAGCTATTAAATGCATACTATGGGCCAGACACTGCTGAGTGATGGAGATGCACAGAAAGGTAAAAACCTCCTGCCTCAAGAAGCTAACATGATAATCAGGGAGACAATCTGTAAATAATTATGTACATACAAGATTTTTATATATGTATACATAATATATATATCTCTATATATACATATATGTACATGTACATGTACATACACAGAGAGAGATGAATAGATGGGAGGTCTTCAGAATAAGAAAGTGCTAGTTGGAGATGAGTGAAGATAGGGACTAGGAAGGAACTCTTATGAGAGGTGGGATTTGAGCTGAATCTTGAAGGAAGCCAGGGAATCGGAGTCAGGTCTGAGCCAGCAGAGCATTCCAGGCAGCATGGAGTAAGTAAGTCAGTAGGTTTCCCTTCAGTATGAGTCGTTAAAGAAAGGCTGAAAAGCTATTTGTTGGGTATCTTGTTGGGGAGGGGGGAATAGGCCAGGGATTCTCAGCCCAGTCCTAGAGGCTTCTGGGATCCCCTCAGACCCTTCACTGGATCCAGCCTTTGCTAGAGTTGTTAAGGATGAGTTGTTAAAAAGTATTTCCCAAGTTCTGATGGAGCACAATGAATCACAGCAATCCCATCACTGAAGAGGCATGTACTCTTGAATCCAAAGGGCAAAACCTATCTAATTTTGGAGCCTCTCTTAATCCCAGTGTCCACTTCTGCTGAACACATTTCCAGATTGCTCACATGATTTTCATCTCGGCAAAGGGCTTCAACTGAAGTGCACAAGCTTGGACTTTTTGCAGTGCTTGAGTGGTAGCCCTGTTTTGTGTTCACATTCATAGTCTAACCTTCTTGGCCACCTTTCCCTAAACATGTCTATTTTATTTCTTTATTTTCATGAATGTATAGAAAGCAGCAGTTTCCATATTTCTGTCTTTCATCCTCAAGAATGCTTCTTCCCCATCAAAACTGTTGTTTTTGTTTTTACCAAATAACTTTTTTCTTCCTTCACCTCCTCTCATCTTTGTATCATTTCTTTGAATAGTTTATTTCCTGGGAAAAGTAAGAAATTGGTCTCAGTGCACCCATAAGGACTCTGACACCATGCTCATTAAATACTGTACTCATGTCACATCAGGAATGAGCTAAACAGAGAGGAATTTCAATCCATGAAGAAATGAAATCCCTTTATCCAATTCTGCTAGCTCCTTAGAGCTGATGCTTTCGTCCCTGGCTTTGCCTTAGCATATCAGGAAATCATCTTTATACTTCAGATGAAAGGACTTTAACCTGGAGTATGTGAACTCCCAAGGTGACCAAGGACAGATTATAGGGAGTCCATGAACTAGGAATGCAAAGCAATTCCATATGAAATTTCACTAGCCCTTGATTGCATTTGTAATCCTATGTGCTTTATTTCCTATAGTTAAAAACATTTATCTGAGAAGGGGTCCATAGGCCTCCCTAGATTTCCAAAAGGGTCTCATGCCCCAAAAGGGTCTCATGCCAAAAAAGAGGTTAAGAAGCCCCAGTTTTAGCTTTCAAACCATGAAGATCCCAATGTGTTCCATGAAAGGTGACTGTTTCCTTCTAACTCTAAAATTCTGTGTTCAAGTCCACCAATGAGTACCTCACTAATGTGGATTGTACTAATATAGAATTAGTAACCATTCATAGGATTTATTTTTAATTTTGTAAAACCCTGGTAAATGTCTGGGAATTTTCATAATTTACTATGTAAGGATAGGGAACCTAACAAGATTTTGAGTTAGCCCAATTTGGCACAAGAGCTAAATGGCTTGCAGATAGCTTTTAATCAGAAATGTATGAAAAATTGAAAATCTGCTACTAAGGGCTTCAGTTGAGATTATATTACATCCATGTTCCAGGATAGTCAACCATTACTTTCAAAAAGATTATGTTGAGATAGCATGAGTTCCTTATTCTGGAAAGCATTTTGGGACAGTTTTTTTTAAAGAGATACTTTGCTCATTTAAGGCCATACCTTGGTTCTCAAGGATCTGGGCTTTGGTTGGTATGACCCTGTGTTTCACAGAAACAGATCATTTCACCCTTGCCACTCATCATTGTGAACTGTTCTGCATACCCATCCCCCATTCCTCCTCTTCACCTGATTTGGGGTTGAGCCTCTCTAAACTTAGCCAGGTAGTTCACTTCAAGGAAAATCCAGTGCCCCTCCCTAGGCCTCTCTACTGGATGCCCTTTAAACTAGGATGGGACTCTTTGAAACTTCCTTTTTCATAGTCCTCAAGCTCCAATGGCTGCCACCATATCTCAGTGAGCTACAAAATAGAGAGATTTAAGCATTAAACTAATAAGCAATTCTTCCAGTCTCCCTTTTAAATGTAAAGCATCTTATTATAACCAAGGTCTTCAATATTTTGATGGAGGTGGGTCACTGCTGCAGTTTGCTACCTCCATGTGACTTCTTCTCAACCTCTCATTCTGCTAGTGTCCTCTATCCACTTCTCTCCATAAATCTCCAAAAGTACCTTCATGAGATGCACTAGAGGGTATTCTGTGATCTCCCAATATTGGGAAAGAACCCTAAGCTCTAATTCTGTTCAGTGTATCTCCCCATTCACCACATGAAGACTTTTGCTTCACCCCCTGGATACTTTTTACTGAACCAACTCAGCAATGCTGTACATAAAATGGTGCTAAATCTGTCTTTTCAATAGCCAATTTAAAGTAGACACAAGTAATCTCATAAGGGAACAATATTGTTGACCTTTGTGTCCATCTGTTCTTCATAATCTAAAACTTAGATTATTTTGGTCATATTTACCTGTGGTGATGGTTCATTATACTGTTAGTGTGCACATACCACTATACTAACTTTTCAGTGAAGCAAGTTAAGAGATTTAGTTTTGTGTTACGCTATCTCTTGTCAGTCAGGCTTTAATGATACTCTTTGGCTTAAAAACAGACCATGTCGCTCATGAACAGAGAGCCCTTGTCTCATTGGCCTCTAATAAAACATTATTATCTTTTGGCGCTGCCTTGCCCTGGGTGAAATAAAAAGTCACATGTGGAGAAGTTCTAAAAGCTAGACAGAACTGATCCTCGGAGAGCAATTTGTATCCTTGACGGAAGTATCACAGACTTCTTCCATTAGCATAGTCCCAGCAAGCCAAAGGTTATGGAACAAGGACAGCCAACCAGTACCTGAACCATAAGTCAACATTTCTTTAAAAAAGTGTGAGGGATTCAGATGTGTGTGTGTGTGTGTGTGTGTGTGTGTGTGTGTTTGAGAGAGAAAGAAAGAGTATTTCTGTATGTGTGGAGGAACACTTGTGTTCACATGCTCTTTCTTAAATGTGCACATGCAGGTCTACAAGTGAGAATACTCAAATTGTGACCTTTTACATTGTAATGCAATGTGCCAGATGGTGATATTTTGTTTGAGGCTGAGAGGCAGAAAGAAGGGATGCAATTTCTAAGTTCCCCCCTCAACACCTACCATTTGGCATAGGATATGGGCAGTGGAAGAAAACTGAGAGATTTTTGCCTCAGTTGAAACAGCTGGGAAACAGATGGACTCTGATTTGAAATCTGCCAAAAGCCTCTTCCAAGTCTCCCACCCATTTTCCACCAAAGAAAAGCTAGTCAGGTGATATGAACAAAGACCTTAAGGTCAGAAAGAGATGGGATCTCCCAGTCTTTATCCTTTAGAGACTGTTAAAAAGAAACATTCCAAAAAGAAAAAGAAAGAAAGAAAAAAGATTTATGGCTTTGGAAATTAAAACAACCCAAGTTTATGGAGGTTACAAGTCCAAAAAACACTATTCCAGGGAGCTTGTGTTTAATGGGAAAGAAAAAAAGGGGAACTTAAAAAAATATATGATAGAAAGCCTAGAGAGCAAGATTTTTTTAAAAAATATTTTTAAAATATTTTTTAAAAGAAATATTCTTAGGGGTTAGTAATTGACACATCTGGGATATCTACTATTTTTTCCAGGATCTTGTTCTTTTCTAATACAGCTGAAGGGGGAGGGGCAGATTCAGTCCTTGTTACATTATTTACAATTTAATTGTCCCATAAGTAATTTCCTGAAACTTGAATGAGCACCATGGAAATGACTATGTTGTGGTCAGTAGTTTTTGGACAACTTATATTTAGAAAGGAAATTCAGTAAGTGGATATGGGATTTAAGCTTGTCGTGATGGTCAGGGATTTGAGAAAGCCCAACATTGGATGTTGAATCAGATCCGAACACAAATCTACTTGCCATCAGTATGGATGGTATTCTGCCTTTCAATATTTACAAACAAACAAACACACACACACACACACACACACACACAGATAGCTACTTATTCACTTTTCTCGAAGTTGTGAATATCACAAAGAGTTAAAGGATGTAAATTTCAAAGAAATGAAAATAAACATAAGTTAACACGCTTCCCCTAATGTGAATTCATTCATTCATGCTTACATAAGGAAATAGGCAAACTATGAATCATTCGCATCAGATTGCTTATGAAAAAAAAATAGCCTGGCTCTGTGACTTGAGTCCACATTTGTTTTACACGCAAGGAGAAGGGTTTTGCCCCATCAAAGAAAAGTGACCCACAGCCTGGGGACAGGGCTCTCTTCCAGTTTGGCATCAGAGTGTACATGCTGGGAGCCTGGTGTGAGAAGTCCATTTTTTGAGCATGAATGTGGGCTGTGATAGCTTCTACAAGATCCTGAGCTTCCAGCTGAAAAGTGAACAATGCAGCCACTCATCAGGGAGTTTTGCCTACATTATGTCAGAACATCTGGATGTTCTGAGATACCTGAATGTTGATCATCATCTAATAATAACATAGATAAAACATCTGGATGATGCCAGATGTCTTGATATTGTCTGGATCTACCCTCACTCTCTCCTTCCAATCCCAGCTTTTACATAATGGGCATGAGTCTCATACATGGGGAGGAAGAGGCCAATCAATAATCCCATGACAGAGGGCCACTCATTCTCTAGACCATTTCAGCTGTCTGGATTCTGCCAAGGCACAGAGCTCATCAGTAGAGGTGTGATTGATGATCCTAGAACTGTGGTTTGTGATTTTTAAAGAATTCTGGATATAGCCTGCATACTCATCAGGAAAACATATCTTGTAATCTGTTAAAGTAACTGATGGGCCAGGCTATTAATGAAAACCAATTGCCATTCTTGTGGGCTACAAAAAGCATCACAGTGGGTCAGCTTCATATACTTTTAATCATGAGTCAGAGTTATTGGCATAATCAGGACCTGGTTCAGGAGATTCACTTTTAGATAGTTCCTATCAGGCTGTACATTGGCAGAGGGGAGGAGAGCATATCCAAAATATTTGGGATTTCTTATACATGTATTCCAAGTATTACAGCATCTTTGGACTTGAAATAAGTCATTTGGAAGAAAAAATATTTATCAATCATTCAATCTGCAAGCATTTATTAAATGCTTACAACCTACCAGACAATTTTCTTGCCACTGTGGATACAATGAAAAATCAATAAATGAATAAACATTTAAATGCCTACTCTGTACCAGGCTTTGCACTAGGCCCCAGGGAGAAAAAAAGGAAACAATTTCTCCCATCAAAGAACTTCCACTCTAATGCATAAACAACATGGGCATATCTAAATAAGTATATAAATAATGTAGACAAAATGAATAGCATGAAGTTTGGGGAAAGAGGGCACTAGTAGCTGATAGGGGAGGAATGAAGAAAGACCAAGTTTACTAACAATGGATTTGAATTGGGATTTCTCCATGTGTCCTGTGCTTCAGTGCTTTAAAGATAACAACAACAACAACCATAATAGCACCTACAATGTTGCAGGAACTGTGTAAAGTATTTTACATTATGTCAGAACATAACCCTTGGGGTTATTAATTATCTCAATTTTATTGTTGAAGAAACTCAGTCAGACAGTGGTTAAGAGACTTGCCCAAGGTCACATAACTGGTAAGCATCTAAGGCAAGATTTGAGTGCAGGGCTTCCTTAGTCCAGAGTCTGTGCTCTATTCATTGTACCACCTAGGTGAGCCAATCTTATGAGTAAGCTTCATCCCTCCATGGCTGCAGATCACATTCTATTAATGCCTTTTCTTCCTGATGCTTGTCCATGTTCTTCCCTGGGTCCTTCAGAAAGAATTCCCTGCAAGATGCTGAGGAACTTTCTACCCACAGAGACCCCTTTATACTTTGTGAATATCTGTGGAAGTCTTGGGCTCTCCATCTGGTGTCCCCATGGCCAGTTCCATGTTTGCATTTGTACACTGTCTCTGTGATACCTCTCACACAGTTTCTTGAACATAGGTCATCACGGGAAACATTCTCGAGTTTATTCCTACCCACCACACATCTCCATCAAGTATAGTTCCATTAATAGACTGGCTCTATTGTCCAAAGGAAAACCTAACTGTGGAAAGGCTCATAAATAATAGGTTGGCTACTATTCAATGAATTCTTTGGTCATGGCAAAGAGGAAATTAATGTTTATAAATAGCCCTTAGCTTTGTGCCCTATAAGAAAACATGATAATTCTTCTGTCAAATGAAATCAGATGTGGTCAGAGGAAAGTAATATTTTATCTCATTCTTAAATCCTGGCCCTGAGTGCAAGTGAATACATGGGGTGGGAAAATGAGGCAACTATATAGATAATTTCTTATATGGGTGTTTTGGAGGAACATATTCTGACATGAATTATAATCTATTTGAATAATGGCCTTTGTGAACTTTGACAAGTTGTCCTCTGGACACGATCCTGACCCTATCATGCACTATTCTGCCTCCAGGGATGTCAGAAGGAAGAAAAAAATACTCTAAGTCTGGCATGGTGAATAGAGATCATGGGATTGTAGATTTGGTGTTGCAAGAGACCTTAGAGGTTATTGCTTCTTATCCCTTTATTTCACAGATGAGGAAATTGCACCCTAGAAAAGGAGAAGTATCACACCGCCAATATAGGAAATGATATACAAATGTATGCTATCCAGACTCCAAATCCTATGGTTTATCCAAGATAAAACATTACCTCTCTGAGCTGCTTACAGAGTCAGGAAGAAGGCTTAGGTTCTTATCTTGTTTCTGATGCATACTATCTGTTTAACTCTAGGCAAATTGCTTAACTACTCAATGCCCCTAGATAACTCTCAAATATATATATACATGGTTGAAGAGAGTTTTCTCACTAGGAATTTCCTGCACAGTGAAATGACAAACACAAACCACCACTACCACAACTACCAACATTACCACCATCACCACTACCACCAACAACAACCCAAACAAAAGAAAACAAAATAAAACAAGGAAATTATTATTGGAACTTTTGGAAAGAAAGGTTCTCCTCTGCTCAGCAGAACTGACCTTCAAGCCCTGGTTCATTGTTATCCTTCTATAATTCAGTCATGTTCAACTCTTCATGACTCAGAGGACCATAGTGTGCCAAGCCCTTCTATCCTCCACTATCTCTAAAAGTGTGTCCAAGATCGTTTGTTGTTTTCATGATACCATCAATCCATCTCATTCTCTCCTGTCACCCTTTCCTTTTGCCTTCAATCTTTTTCCAAATCACTTCTTTCCAATGAATATTTGAGCTACAGATTCAGTATTTGATGTTCTTATAAATAGCTTGAATTAATTTCTTTAAGTATTTGCTGATTTGATCTGCTGCTGTGAGAAGGACTTTCAAAATTCTTTTCCTTCACCACAATTTGAAAGCACTGATTCTGCATCACTCAGCTTTCCTTATAGTCCAACACTCACACATACATTGCTACTAGAAAAACCATAGCATTGACTATACGGACCTTTGTTGGCGAGGTGCTGTCTCTGCTTTTTAGTATGCAGTCTAGATTTGTCATAGCTTTCCTTTCAGAAAGCAAGTGTCTTTTAATTTCATTAAAATAGTCACCATCTACAATGATCTTTGAGCCCAAGACTATAAATTCTGAGCATCACAGAGCTAGTAAGTTTTGAGGATCAATTTGAACTCATGAAGATGAGTCTTCCTGATTCCTAAGCCAAAGATTTATCCCTTGTGTGACCCAGCTTCCCTAAGCCTTGGTTTAAAGGACCTTTAAAAAGGGTTCTCTCCCTTCATATCTTTGTAATTATGTTCAGAAAGTAACTTCTTTATTCTTTATGAGGAAAAAAGCCCTATCAATTGTTGTTGTTGTTATTTAAGAGTCATTGTTCTGGATGTTTTAGAGATTATATTCTTTATTCCACAGGAGTCTGCCACATAGAAAAGACATCTTTCTGTGCCCTTTTACCTTCCTTCCCAAATAATTTTACTTCTAAATGGATGGAAAAGCTACAATGATGTTCACATTTAATATCTTTCATTTGTTTTTTTACATTTGTGGTTCTAAATTGGGATTTTTTTGTTGGTAATGCTTGACCTTTATAGCTAGGCTGTTTGGCTGGTGAGAGAGGTTATTTGGAATTGACACAAGGATCTAGGTCAGTCCTGCCCACCCATGTTTGGGGATGTCGCAAATATGAAAACTCTGTGAGTTTTGCCAGCAGTTTTTATTCATTCTCATTCTCTCTGTCTCTGTTTCTGTTTCTCTGTCTCTGTGTGTCTCTGTGTGTCTCTCTTTCTCTCTCCATGTAAAGTATGTTGGCCTTGGTTAGTGAAGAGGTCATTGATAGTCTGGAATAGACAATCATTGACCTTGCAACTAATCTCCCCCTCCCCCCCCAGTAGCAAAGGAGGGTGAGTGAGGAGATGCTTTCATTAATCTAGTAATTTAATGACATTGCATGTAATCTGCTCTGACTTTCAGATTCCCAGGAAGGAAATTACAAGTCAGAAGTAAATAGTAAGCCCAGGAAGGAGAGGACAGCCTTCACCAAGGAGCAGATCCGGGAGCTTGAGGCAGAATTTGCTCATCATAACTACCTAACCAGACTGAGGAGATATGAGATTGCAGTGAACTTGGATCTCACGGAAAGGCAGGTGAGGATGATGCTAGAATTCATTTTTCTTTTAAAATCAATTTGCCTTTAAAGCTGTTCTGGCTTTCCCAATAAAGATTTTCCCCATTACAGTTTATATCAAAAAGTAACTTGAAATAGAAGATGGAGTGCTTGGCACAAACAGGAAAACAAGTTCAAATTCCACCTTTGATATTTGTCATTTGAATAACCATGGAGAAGTCACTTCAATGCCTTTTTTGCTTGTAATTTTATCCCCAGTTCTTAGCATGTTCTTTGATACATAGTCAGCACTTAATCAAGTGCTTTTTCACCTCATCTGCAAAAATGGAAGTGGTAGGTATTCTCTTTTCCCAGGCTTGTTAGGAACCTCTAATTTTATCATGTACATAGAACACATTGGCAAACTTGAAATTCAAAGGCAATATAGGAATGTGAGCTATGACCATTTTGGAAATTTCATATGTCCCTCATTCTCAGTGAGCTATCCAACTGGAAGTCTTTGTGTGCTATCCATGGGGCATTTTTGGGTAAAATGAGATATGGGATCATCAACAGAAATTCACCTCTAGAAAGTGAATTCAAAGTTTTAACTAGCATGGACAAAGTAAAAAAAAAATCCAGACTACTCTTGGCTAACCAGTGAATGAATCAAAGAAGTGTGTTTTCCCTGCAAGTACAATGACTTTCAAATTGTTTTTAATCTTGAGGACTGGAAAATCCAACATCATAGAGCATAAGACTGATACAAAGTAATATTTTATATCACTCAAATTATTTTTATTGTTTCTTTCCTATCTTCCTTCCAGAAAATATCCTTCTTTTCTCTTTTCCCTAGGGAGTCATCCCATGTAACAAAGAATGGCAGAGGTGGGGAGAGAGAGTAAGGGAAAAAGGGAAGGAGAGAGAGAGAGAGAGAGAGAGAGAAAGAGAGAGAGAGAGAGAGAGAGAGAGAGAGAGAGAGAGAGAGAGAAAAGCAACTTAGTAAAACTAGCCAATTTATCACCAATGTCTGAGAGTATATGTAGTGTCCCATATGGTTAGTTCCCCCCTCTACAAGAAAGGGTGGTGGGGATTTTCTTATTTTTTGTTTTATTTCAGGGTCAGGCTTGTTGTTGTTGTTGTTTTTAGCATTGTACAATATACAGTGTCTTTATTTTCTTTTTTAGAGGGGCTGGACTTTTCACTTAGATTGCTATAGGCATTCTATATATTGTTTCCTCTACTTCCTCCATATGGTGTTTCTTCTGCTCTCCCCATCTGCATCAGTTTATTGAAGTCTTTGTGAGGGATCTCTGAATTATTCAGATGCATAATTTCTTATCACTTTGCACCATTTTGAGAGTGAAGGTATTTATGGATGTACACTGGGACAGATACCTACTTTCAAATATATGAAAGCAGCAAGTGGGTAGTACTAGAATCATCAGCTATGAAGAGTGAGCAGGTGATGAGTAAGTAAATACCATTATTTCACTCTCTAGATTTGTAAGAGAGAAGGGTAGGAGAAATATTGAAGAAAAGCTTCGAGGATGGCATGGTCAAGCTAAGTTTTCTTATATTTAATTTAATTTTAATTTTATTTCCCTTTTTATTATATAGAAGCCATAAGCACATGCATGTGTAGGGTGCATGGGAAGATCAAATATAGAGAGAAACACTTATGTATTCTATTTTCAGCATTTAAAATTTGCGATGGGTTCGACTGGTTTTGCTAAATTGTCAAAGAAGTACATGAGACAGGAAAAAAGTTTAAGAACTCCTTGTAATTAGGTGATGTGTGGAAACCTAGAGAGATTTTGAAATTTCAAATAAGGGAAACAAAGACACTTTTGACCCAAGGCTTTGGTCTTATCATGGTGATGGGAAGTGAAGTCATTGGAAGAGTGGAGATAGTAGGGTGCTGTTGGGTCTATGAGGAGAGAGGACCAGGCATTGTGGAGAGCATGATGAGAAGTCAGTGAGAGGTCATTCATACTTCTGTTTATCTTGCCAGCCTTGTTTTTGAATTTGGCTTGAGCAACCTACTGTACTTTGGACATCCCGATTTTCTCTTTTCACTGTGAATTCAGAACCTCTGTTTTAGCCCAAACACTTAATGACATCCGTTGCTCCAGGAAACATTTGGCAAATTCTAAGAGAACAGTGTGTTCTCAGCATGAAGTGCATTGTGGTGGGGAGTTGGACTGGGAAGCAGAATGGGGAAATGGAAGAATTTCCCAGGTCTCCTTTCCAAAGTAAGGACTTGGTTGGACTTAGAAATAGCCTGATTGAATAAAGAGACACATAGTGAACTAGAATAAGCCCATACAGCTGGCTTGCCAAAGAGAAATCATCCATTTGAACCTCAGTGTCTTCCTTTGTAAAATGGGAGTCATAATGACTTCCATGCCTCAAGGAATAATGTGGGAAGTAGACCAGATAATGTATGGGAAGTATTAGAGAGACCCATACTTCTGAGGATGTCATCCAGCAATGAGTTCATATGCAATTAAAAATAAATTTCAGATAAAAGTATAAACTCATTGATACTTATTGAATCTTTAAATTATTTAATTTATTTAAATTATCTTGCTCTGTTGTAGTATTATGACTAATCAGAAGATAACTATAATGAGCCTTTGTTCTTACCAGGCAGAATAGACAGTAAATGTGCCTTTTCTATTTCTAATAATTTTCAGATCCTTTTATGAACATCAACTTTTATGTTATAAGGTCTATAAGGCCAATGTGTGGATATGTGTGTATATGTATATATGTATATTTAACTTCATTGGAGTACTTATAGACAACTATATCTTACCCACTCCTAAAATCTTGTATTCTCAGAACCCCAATCTCAGGACTGGGTAAGGATTACAGAGACATTGAATCCATCCTATGCCTGAGAACAAACACATTATGAAGCATATCCAGGGTGACCACCCCTAGTTTCTTCAGCTGTCCTTCACAGGGCATGATCTCAAGCTCCTTCATCATCTTAGTTGCCTGTTACCATTTGGGGATTCTTAAATTTATATATATTATTATTAAAAAAGGCTTCTAGAATTAAGCACATTATACCACATGAGGTCTGACGAAAGAAGAGGACAATGGGACCTTCACTCCCCTTGTTATCTCTCTTGCTCTGACCTCTGTTCCATTCTTTTTGTTTTTGTTTGTTGTTTTTTGTGTGTGTGTGTGTGAGAAAATTGGGGTTAAGTGTTCCATTCTTAAAGCAGGAAGATGTAGCCCATTCGTTCCAGGTGACTTAAAGTTCTAAAGAATAGAGATGTTCTTTTTTTTATTTCCTTACTCAGCTTGGGTGTCATCTTCCAATTTTCCATTTTGTGTCTTGACCTTTCCAGGTCTATGATCATTTACCTTGAAAGAGAAAACAGATGCAGAATAAGAGTTAGACACCTCTGTTTTCTCCCTGCCATCTGTTTTTGCCATTTTACTCACTCTCAATAGTGTTTCTATGCTATATTTGATCTTTCCTTTGCCTCCTCCTGTGAGGCTGAACTCTCATCTTGTCTTTGTCCACATGCACTTTCTTTGTGGAGGGCTTCCCATACACCGGAAGGTATATACACAGGGTGTGGCCACACACATCTATCCTAGGAAAAATCTTCTTACTGTGGGTCGCAATCCCATATGGAGTGGCGTAACTGAATGTGGGGATTGCAAACAATAAAAGGTTATGTATGTTCCTGTAAGAGGAATCTCAAACATTTTCTGCAGGAAGCCTTCCCTGTTCTCTCTAAGTGACTGTACCTTCCTTTCCCAACCACCTTGTATTTAACTATTTGTGTTTATTCACATGGCCTGGAACATAGTAGACACAATAAATGTTTAATGACTGATTATACCCACAGACATATAGACATATATTGGATTGTGTATGTATACATATACACACATACTATATATGTGTATATAAATGTGTATGTCTTTGGAGAGAGAGAAACAGAGAGACACAGAGAGAGAGACAGAGACAGAGAGACATAGACAGAGAGACATAGACAGAGACAAAGAGAGAGACAGAGAGACAGAGACAGAGAAGGGGGCAGAGACAGAGACAGAGAGACAGAGAGAGAGAGACAGAGACCAAGACAGAGAGAGAGACTGACACAGAGACAGAGACAGACAGGAAAGGAGAGAAGGAGGAGAGGAGGAGAAGGAGCAAGGTGGGGGGAAGAGAAATTTGTCTTCTCCATTCTTGTATAAGCTCTTTGTGAGTAAGGATGCTTTTCATTCTTTTTAACTTCTATCTCCAGCACTCAGTAGAGTGTCCAGTACAAATTAAGTGCTTCATCAACACTTGTTTTAAGGTTTTCAAGGTCCATGTGGCATATATTATCTCATTGATTATCAATAGCACCTAAGATATACGAGTCAGCGTGCAGTGGTGGATAGAATGTTGGATTTGGTTCTTAGCCATCTTTGACACCAGCTGCACCTTGGACAAGTCACTGGATTTCTCTTCTCTAAGACAATAAGTTTTTGACATTTTACACTCTCATGCCCCAGATGTATTGAAAGAAAGAAGATATGGAGGGCTTTTTTCCTTCCATTTTTTGTAAATTCATCTTCTCTTACTATATTAGACAACAATCCACATGGGCATTTAGTGCCCAGCAGAGCTGAATACATTCTGTTCTACAGTGGGCATCAGCATGCATCTGGTTTATTTTTATTTTTAAGTGAGAGGGGAAAAAAGGGAAATGCACATCAATGGCCTGGTATGAAGATACTGATTTCCACAGGAAGTGTGACCATGTTTTATGTCACAATTGGGGGAAATAACAAATTTGGACTGTGCCTCTATCCAGTTGTAAGGAGGATGGGATACCATCCCCTGGGCCATTTGCCAGGAATAAAGTCAGAGTCCTGAGCTTGCTTGCCCAGGGAAAGACTGCTGTTATCTGTAGCGATTAAGGCCTTTCCCACTTCTTGGCAAAGGTGCAACTTTGCTCCTTCGAAACAGCCCTGGAAATGCTTGTGTGAAGTCTCTGAAGCCAGTTTGGATTTGTCTGTCTTCCTTACTGCTTGCCTTCTTAAGAAATGGTCTGATTATCGGGTAAACTTCATCTCTTGTTAGGCTGTATTATTATCCATTAAGAAAGGGCTCTATGAGGAAGAGGGACAATTGGGGAACTAAGAAGAAAGGGGTAGACCTTTTCTTCCCCAAATTCTCCTCTTCTTCCTTCCACTCCTAAATATCATTATTCTTTTCTTTCATCCTCCAATATAATTTCACATAAAGAGAAAATGGAAGCTCTGAGGGCATGATGTAATGGATAGACAACTGAAAATCTCTGCTCTGCTACCTACTACCTGTACAGTCTTGGGCAAGTCACTTGAATTCCATGTCTTGGTTTCCTCATTTTTAAAATGAGGGGAATCAACTCTTTGACCTCTAAAATCCCTTTATTCTTTAAATCCATGATTCAGTTTGGTGTAAGGAGAAATCCTTAAGATTTAGATTCTCAGCTACAGCTAAACTTTTGCCCTGTTCCCTGCAGGTCACAGTGGGCATGTAAGTCAAATGACTTCACATGCACCTAGCGGAATACTTAGCACAAAGTAGGCATTTTAATTGTATTGAAGTCATCAAGATGCCAATTACACAATTCAAATGGTAGATGCCATGTCTCCTGTACTCTAACCAGTGTCCCCATAGTCTTCTTCAACTAAGACCCTAGTGTGCCAGGATCTTAACAGTTAATCTTTGCCTTATCTTGCCTGTATTCATGACTCCATGCTATGTCCTGGCTATCTCCACAGCATGCTGACATATATGTGTCCCTTGTTAATTCCCTTTCCAGCTCAGCTTTATATCTTTTCTTTCCCCATTAGAATTTTAGCACTTTGAGAGCAGCGATTATCTTGTTTGCTTGTATTTGTATCTTCAGCACTTAGCAAAGTATCTGGAATACATGTTCATTCAATCATCTATTCTTCTACCATCAATCTATCAATCTATCATCTACACTCCTCTCTTCCTTCCTTCCTTCCTTCCTTCCTTCCTTCCTTCCTTCCTTCCTTCCTTCCTTCCTTCCTTCCTTCCTTCCTTCCTTCCTTCCTTCCATCCTTCCTTTCTTCTGTGAGATTAAAATTGGATATTAGATCATAAATCTCCCCTACTTAACCTTTCCCTTAATTTATCTCCCAGACTAGTAAATGGAAGAACCTTCTGGTTTTCTAGATAGAACCTTTATTGTATGGTAGCCACAAGGTGATTGGTGAATTCCAGGTCTTTTCAGTGCCTTTCAAAAGTCAAAACAAAACAAAAACAAAAAGGATTAAAAAAAATAGGTATAGGGTAGGTAAAGGGTGGGGGAAATTGAGGTGGGCCAGAAAACTAGGCCATGTGCTTCAGTGCTTTACCTGTAGAAGGAAATGCTTGTTAAATTTTAAGGTATTTAAGCTGCTAGAGTTTGGGGTATGCCACATTGTTTTAAGTGGTTCCCCAATTCTCTGCATGCCAAAGTGGCAAGGGTTTCTGAATTGTCATTGATCTTTCTAATGCTGTCATAATGTTCTTTATGGTAGAAAATATGGAGTTCTCTAGCATCAGTTTTGTCTGTGCCACTGATTTTCAATAAAGGCTGATTTAATTGATGAACCACCTGATGCTGCTTAGCAAATGCTACAATTGTATCATTTCCTCCCCACTTTCCAAATTTCTTTAATTCATCAACATATTCTTCAAAAGGGGAGTCATTTACCCTAAAAGACTCAAACTCTTGTCTATGGTTAATCATAAGAAGCAGCTTCTTGTCTGTGTCTGAGATGATGTTGATTAGAAGGATAAGAAAGTAGAAATACAATACAAATCGTCTTAAGTCTAGGCTTAGTCTATATTCTGTATAAAACTCACCAAAACCCAAGGCCACTTTTGGGGAGAGAGACCGAGTCAAGCGCGTGCTGTTAACCGAGAGCCGGGCCGAGTCAAACTCCAGTCCGCGTCTGTCTGTGCAGCGCAGCCAGGAGACCAGCGGAGCAGGAAAAAGCTCCCACTTCCATTCTCTCCTTGCCTTTTAAGCTCGCACCCCGGAAGTCAGAAGTCAAGTGCTCAGCAGGCAATGCTGTTGGTCTCCTCCCCAAAAGGGTGGTCCTAAAAAATCCCCAAAACTGGCGTCTCTCCATTATCTAACCGACTGTTAAAACTTTTTACCACATTCCCCCCTTTTGTTCCTCAAGAAACAAAATATTTCCTTGATGGAACAGTAAAAAGAATATAATAACTATTGCTAACTAATAATATGTGAACAACAATGTAGAAAAGGAAGAGAGGAAAGTTTTGTCCAGAGGGGCGATTTTTTTTTTGTCCTCATGAACTGACGCTTTGACATTAGTCTTGCAAAGGGAGAACCTCTGCAGAGAGTACATGTTACAGATAGTGTATATTATAACAGAAAGGAGATAGTAAAAAACTAGCAAAACATATAAAGTCTCTGAGTTCTCTTGTCTTCTTGAAGTGGTAAGATGTCATCAGGAGGAAACTGGATTCTGGTCTGGAAAACTGGATTCTGGACTCTGGTCTGGAAAGCTGGATTATCTTCTTTAACTGTTTGAATTGCTGTATTTTTTACTAAACCTTAGCATAGCATTGTCGATGATCAAATTAATAAATTCCATTACACTTCCTTCCTTCCTTCTTTCCTTCCTCCCTCCCTCCCTCCCTCCCTCCCTTCCTTCCTTCCTTCCTTCCTTCCTTCCTTCCTTCCTTCCTTCCTTCCTTGCTTCCTTCTTCCTCCCCCTTTCTTGTTTCCTCAATGATTATAAATCAGCAAGCATTCATAAGAACCTACTATGTGCCTGGAACACAGTAGGTCAGTGTCTAGCACTGGTCACTAAAAAAGGAAGAAAAGAAGAGCCCCTTGAACACCAACTGGACAAATCCCTCAGACTTTAGAGTCCTAGGCTTTAGAGAAATGCTTTTTGTGTGGTAAAGAAAGAGGTTTCAGCATCAAATGGAGGATCTTGAAGATGTTTGACCTCACCCTGATGTTTTAGGCAGAAGAGGGCTGGTAGTGTGGACTCCTGCCATTCCAGGTTCCTGTCCCACATGACCCATTCCTAGCTTCCCCTTTCAGGCACAGCTCCTTATTGTCACTGGCAGCTGACTTTAGAGCACTTTGAAGAGCTGGTCTCTGGGCTCATTGGTTCTTTGCTATGTGCAAGCCTCACAAACTCACCCTTGGTTTAGACGCTATCCAGATAATAACAAAACATGCTCATCAAACCATCCCATCTGCTGTGGGATAAAGAGAGGAAGCAGCTGCTTCATGGTAGAAGAGGTGGCGAAGGGCCAGTTTTATAGGATGGAGATGCCCAATATAGAAAGGATGAAAAGTCTTTCCACCTCACAAGATCTTCTTTTTCCCCCTTTCTCACCAAGCTAATCAAAGAAGCAATGTGGCAGCCTCGTAAAACAGCTCTGGTTACTGGAATAAACAGAGCCATGTCACGTAGCCTCTGCCAACAAAACTGGAAAAATATCACCTAGTCAGATCATATTCCATTAATGGAAATGAGAGGGCTTAGATTGTATTGTTTCCTCATAAATCATTGTGTGGCCCTGAGCCAACTGTTTGCAGAATAGCCATCCATTTTTGGATGGCAAACACAGGATGATTCCTTCTTCTTGCCTTTTTTTTTTTTTTGGTCCCAAATAACCAATAGTTTTGCAGGGTTCTATCTATCAAGTCACATGATCATTTGCTCTGAGATCTTTATCAGGGCGGCTTGGTTTCCTTGGTCAGATCTGGTTAATGATTGACATGTGCATCCAGCATTAGATGCTTGGTAAAAGCTTGTGAAATGGAATGGAGTTTATAGCCTAGTCAGACTGAGAATAGGATCATGGAGATAGAGTTGGAAGGGAGATATAGTGAAACTTACCTAGGACCGAAATGAACCTTATCAGGCATCTTGTCCTGCTCTGTTGTTACAGACGAGGAAAGTAAGGTATAGGGAGGATAAGGGTCACTCCCAGGGTTACCTGGGAAGTAGGTATGAGAGGTAGGATTTAAACCCATGGCTTCAGGCCTCAAGTCCAGTGTTGTACATGCATTACACATAGTGACTTTCAATAATACTATGAACCCCACCCCACCCTCTGCCACACACAGAGGGCAATATCAGCAAATCACTGAGAGGATCTTTGCAAGCAAAGACTTATCTGCCCTGAAAGCTAACTCCACGTTTTCCTTTTTGCATTAGTCTCCAGTCGCATGATACTTTCCTGTCATTCACAAGGGGCTCTAGAAAAGGTTTCTAAATAGCAACAGAGACTATTTTGGAGCATATGTGTGTATGTAAATATAGGTTGATGTAGATATAGTCTGCATATACACAAATATAATGTGCATGTGTATACAGGCAGTATGCACACATGTATGTGTAAATAATGTCTATATCCATGTGTACACATAATGGATGTATGCATATGTGAACATATATATAGACATGCATAAATATATACACTGTGTCTGTATGTATGTGACTTTGGCCTAATCATATAACCTCTGAGTACCCTAGTCCAGAGCTGTCAAACATACTCAAAACACTTCCTGGTGTATCTGAACCAGATTAAAATGTAATTGGGAAATATTTTACAAAAAATTTAAAAAGCAATAGAACATAAATAACCCTAATTTCTGGTTTTCTAAGCCAATGTGTGACCACGGGGTACAGTTTTGTGACCCCCATTTCCAACATTGCTGTAGCCAACTCTTAATGAATTTCAGAGAAATCGCTGACCTACATTGGTAGAGGGAATTCCTCACTGGGGACTTCTCTGTACCATTGAAATTGTAGTTCCATTCCCTAGCTCCCTATTTAGTCATCTGGCTATCCATTAATCTTTATCTGTCTCTACTGACACTTTTTATAATCTGTATCTGTATCATTCCTTCTCTTTCTATTTATCTATTCACGTATTTGTCTCTCTCATCTTTTTATCATTCTACCTTTCCATCTACCCATACACATGTAGACATAGATAGAACTAAGAATATATAGAGGCATGCAAACATATCACACTACTTATTACATATATCAAATCATTTCTATTTTCTAAACTTGTCTATATACATTATTTCATGAGTATACATGCATGTGCAGTCACACATATCTGTCTGCTCATAAACACATGTGTATAGGTCTAATGCATACATGCACATTCCATAACCATAGTGACACATGGGTAATCATTCAGGGACCCAATGTGTTCCATACAGCATAATGAGCAATGAAGCCTATTTATACTGTATGGATTGTATATTACCCATAACTTCAATTATAAAATCAGAGCTGTTTTCTACTTAGGAAATATCTTCAACTCTGGATGTAGTAAAATATGTTTATGGAACTATAAACCTTTTTATGCACAATTCAAGGGAAACATTAGCTTTGTTTTTAAAACTACCTCTTAATAGCACCCACAAAATACTAAAAGGGATAGCAATGAGCCAGGTCCACATACTCTGCCTTTATATATTGCTCCCAAAAATAGGAACTAGAAAATACTGCAGGAGGCTGAATATAACTCAGTATTTGCACAGCCTTAAGGCATGTTCACACTTCATACTTTACACATCAGGCAATTCTTGTGGAGTTTTCCTTTTCTCCATCAATTGGGCTCGTTACCTGAGTCACAGGTTACAGCAAGTGAGGAAAGTACTTTGTGAACTAAAAAAGTCCAAATGATTAGGATAAGGACGATGCCAGTCATTGTTGTTATCTCACTTTTCCAGCCTCTTTCAGACACTAATGTTAACTTATCTTAATAACTGAAGGCAGGAGAAGATAGTCTAAAATGTTCCATTCCCACCTAGCTAAGAAGACTCACAGCCATCGACAATCAACAAATTGAGCAACAGTAGCCAAAAACTAGAATTACTTACTGTCACTTACTTTTCATTTAACTTTTGGCCATTATCCTCTTTAGGGACCGTTAGCACCTCAAAGGGCCATTTGCCAGAGGTCAGGGATACCAGAGGCACCAGAGAGAGAGGCAAGCTTGGCATTTCAGGGAGCAGTAGGTCAGATGAAAGATCAAGTGAGAAAGGATGGACTGACCTTATTCAAGTTTGAATGTGTTTCCTGTCAAAGTCATCCAGCTTTTAAAATGAAGAAGTAACTCTTGGACTAATGATTTGACTTTTTTTAATAAAGAATTTTACGTAGAATAATGGCAAATTTAACTTCAAGACTCATTCTGGAATTCACGGAAAGTGATGAATTCCTTCCTGGGATACGTAGGTGAAATTTCCTTTAGTTAAAAGTGAGCAGTAATTTCAGTGTTTTCTTTTTCCCTTTTTTCTCCTCCCTATATTGAAAAAAAAGATAGCAAATTCTAGATAGAGAAAGCAAAGAATTTACAATATGATAGCAATTATAGCCTATGTGGTAGAAATAAAGGAATGATGAGGAACAATCTTGCTGATGGGAATCATTGTATTATTAAAGGACTCCAAGTGAACATGAAATCTAATTGACTTCCTCCATTTGGCATCCCCTCTGCTGCCCCAGTGTTGCCCACTTCCTATAAGTGAATGCTTGCCCAGTCTATATCTCTGGAGAGCAGAATAAAATAGCTTCTCTTTTTTCTTTTTCCTTTTTGGTGAGACAATTGAGGTTAAGTGACTTGCCCAGGGTCACACAGCTAGTCCATCAGAATGTCCTTTGGAGCACTGAGTTGTCCTTTCTATGGGTTGCTTATACCCAAAGTGGCAGGAGCAGAAGGGCTGGGGGAGCCTTTGGTTTCTTTGCAGACAAGAATTGCATCAATTGCTATTCTAACTCTAGGGAGCTTTGAACAGGCACTGTTATAGACAGGTTTTCTACTCAGGGTTGGGCTGGTTGGCCTCTGAGTTTCCTTTACAGCTCTGGTGCCCTGGCCTCCAGGAAGCTTCTTGGGCTCCCCCCAGTCACTAATCTTCTCTCCCTACTCAAATGGTCTCATGTTTACATATCTTTGTTATAGTTGATAGATGACCAGCCCCATAGCCAAGAAGACCCGAGTTCAAGTCTTGACAGTGATTCCTCTTGAATCTTTGACTCTGGGTCAGTCACCTCTACTCAGGTGACAGTGTGATTTTCCTAAATCCCAGGTCTGATCATATCCCCCCTCCCCACATTTAATAAACTCCAGTGTCTCCATATCATCTCCACGATCAAATAGAAAAAAAACTATCATTCAAAGGCCTTTATAGCCCATTCCCCATCACATACTTTGCCAGCCTTCTTATACCTGACACTCCCCTCCACTTCCCTATGCCAGTGCAATGATTAATAATAACAACTTTTAAATAGCACTCAGTGTGGGCCTGGCACTATATTAAGCACTTTATAAATATGATACCATTTAATTTGATCTTCACAACCACCATAGGAAATAGGTACTGTTAGAATCTACATTTTACAGATGAGAAAACTGAGGCAGACAGAGATGTATTGAGTTGCCCAGGGTCACAAGGCATGTAAGTGTCTGAGCCTGGCTATTCACTCAGGTTTTCTTGATTTCAGACCCTTGTGCTCTCACTACTGAGTTAGGCATCACCAAGCAGCTTCCACTCCTTACTGGAGAATATCAAAGGGGAGAAGAGCCCAGGACCTGGGCATGGGACGGGGCTGAGGTTTGAATCCCACCTCAGATACTTACTGGTTGTGTGGCCGCACCCTTAGAAGCCTCAGTTTCCTCAATTTTATCCTCAGGAAATAAATCTCTAAAGTCTCAATGTAACAGACTACTGTGAGGCTCTAGCCAGATGACCCTTGGCATGTACTTGATCATTGTCAATCCCTTGGAGAAATTCAAGGGCAAGAGCATTCTATTTGCCCTGTTTTTGTATCTAGAGCCTGAGCTGGGCCGTGGGCTTCAGATGGGCTTCATCAGAGAGTGATGGTCAATCAACACAGTGGTCAGATCTATCTAAATATTTCCTCACCAAGCTATCCATCAGTCGTGTCCCCAATACCCAGTTCCATGCACTTAGTTGGTGCCTAATAAATGCTTGTTGACTACTTGGCTGTTTGATGCCTCAGCTGTAGGCTTCTCACTGTTGCTGTCCTTGGACACTTTGATTGATGATATAATCAGGGTGAGAACTCCTCATCCTGGTCCTCCCAGAAGGGGGCAGTGACTCTAAGACAAGAAAGGGAAACCGAAGCTGTCGATGTTGGCTTTGGCTGAATTCAGACATCCAACTCGGTTTAGTTCAGCAGACACTCCTTAGGCCCAAATGCTAAAAGTTTCATTTTTTGTGATCTTGGCCTGCGGTTCCTCAGTGTTGGGAGCCACCCACATGGAAACCTCTCTACCCCACTGCTCCCCACCCCACACAGGTGGCTCAGAGAGGCTTGCCAGGTCACAGGGATGGTAGGAGCCAGAGGAGGGTCTTGAGCCCAGAATGCCTGTCCTCTATTTTATTGATTGCTCCACGTCTAAAACATTGACTGTACAGAAACAATCCTCATTCCCTCTGACAGTTCATGTGTGTATCAATATGTAGACACATGTGCACATTGTGTTCTTCTGTCCCATTGGAATGGAAACTTCTCCATGCTTTGTTTTATCTTTCAATCAGCCATTAAACACTTGTGAAGCACCTATCATGTGCCAAGCACTGTGCTCAGTGCTGGGGATACATAAAATGTCAAAAGACAAAACCTACCCTCCAGGAGTAGCCGGAACCCAGCAAGTACTGGGACTGGCACATAGTAGGCAACATATAGATGGTAGCTATTTTTATTATTGTCATCATCATCATCATTAGGAGGTAGGGGAGGAAGAAAAGGAGGAGGAGGAGGAGGAGGAGGGGAGAAGGGGGAAAGGAGGAGGGGAAGGAGCCAGGGAGAAACAGCGGGGGGAGGAGGTGATGGTATTTATGCTGTGTCTTGAAGGAAGAGAAAGAGGGCATTGCAGATGGTGGGGGGATGACTAATGAAAAGGCAGGGAGAGATTTTGAACCATATATAGCACTACTGAGATTCTATTCAGGCATCGTATTTTAAATGACTTAATATGTATGACACAGTGAATTTTAAAGATACAGAGATTATTTACTATCTCACATTTTCCTCTCCTTTAATATTTCTATGAAGGGGGTGATGTCATTTCTGCTTCCAATATAAATCATGTAAAGAAATCATCCACAGAGAGCTTCTCTCAGCAGCACAGTTCCCAAGGAGATGTTCAATACAGGGTCATATATCCCTTAACTAATTTAAATAACAGTCTAGTCATCAGCTTGAGGGATATGAATGCAAAACAAGTCATTAAAAAAGGAAACGGAAGTAGGGTATTTGTGCCAATGAGCAGATGTTCTAAATAGTGCTATCCATCCTTGGGAATCCCAGTCTGATATGGGAAAGCAGGCTTGCAGAGTGGTCTCACGTCAGGAGGTTTCTGCTATTGGCTGAATTTTGAACTTCAAGGAAAGTCCCTTTTCCTCTCTGGGCCCAGTTTACCATCTGTAAATTGGAGCCCAGAAGGTCTTTGAGGGCCCTGTCAGAGCTCATTTCTGTTTTCTGATTCTAGTCCCTGTTTTCCATGTTAATTCAAGTCAAACCCCATTTATGAAGTGCTTATTGTGTGCCTGGTACTGTGCTATGAAGTAAGGATACAAAGAAAGTCAAGAACAATGCCTGCCCTCAAGAAGCTCCTGTTCTCATGGGGGAGATGACATGTGAACAACTATGTGATTATAAGACATATGTGCACAGGGTCAATGGGAGGTAATCTCAGAAGGAAGGTCCGAGCATTATAGGGGTCTAGGAGAGGCCTTTTGTTAAAGGTAAGATTTTTGCTGAGACCCGAAGGAAGCCAGGGTGGCAGGATGTGGGGATGAGGAAGGAGAGAATTCCAGGCATGGGGAGAAACAATGGTAACAGTCAGGATATGGACTGTCTTGTTCAAGAACAGTAAGGGGGGCATTGGATCCTGGAGACCATGGAGGAGTATAAATTATAAAAAGGCTGGGAAGATAGAAAGGGGTCAGGTTGTAAAGGCCTTTGAAGGTCAAACAAAGGATTTCACATTTGATCCTGGAGGTAATAGGGAGCCACTGGAGTCTATTGAATAGGGGAGTAACAAGGTCAAACATTTGCTTTAGGCCAACTACTGACTTGACTTGACAATCACTTGACACTGACTTGAGGCAGGTAGACCCATTCAGTGGCTATTGCAACAGTCAAGGTATTAGGGGATGAAGACCTGTTCCAAGATAGTGGAAGTGTCAGAGGAGAGAAGATGTACATGGGAGATGCTGCAAACAGCATTGATGAAACTTAGCACCAGATTGGACATATGGGGATGAAAGATTTTGATGTTGGGTATGATGATGAGGTTTAGAGCTTCAATGACTCAGAGAATTGCAGAGCCTTCAACAGAGGAAGGGAACGTAGAAAGAGAGGGGTGATTTAGAGGAGAGCTAATGAGTCCAGTTTCCATTGTGATGAGCTTTAAGATGTCTATGGAACATCCAGTGTGAGATGTCTACTGGGTAGATGGAGATGCAGGATGCGAGGTCAGGAAAGAGGCTAGAGTTGAATAGATTGATCTGGGATGTATTTGCATAATGGAAATAACTGAAATAACTGGTAAGATTAGTAGGTGAAGTCATATAGAGGGCAAAAGGAAGAGTAATCAGGCAGGACCGAGATGAAGACCCAGAAGAGGAAGCTGAAGGCTGGTCATATGGGAGGAGCAAAGCCAGAAGAGCATGATGTCACAGAAACTTGGAGAGAAGAGAACACCAAAGAGATGTCATTGTACCTGGGACTACATTGTGTTACAGACACTCTGTCATTGTCCACTATGAAGAGGGAATCATTTTTCAAAAAATAGGGATACTGCAGCATAAGCAACAATATAATTAAGTTTTGCTTTTATTTTGATCACTAACAGATCAAAAAGAAAGTCTTTTCTTTTGACTTGTGAATTGGCCACATATGCTGTCTATATACTTTGAAAAGACAATAAAATTTCAAAATCATCCCTTCACTGTTGTCCCACAGCAGAGCTTGAGAAAGGAAAATACTCCAGTTTCCCCAGGTAGAGATTTATCATCCTCTCCAGCTTTGAGAATAGTTGTGCCTTTAGAAACATTCTCGGACAGGAATGGAATTGGCTAGCAGGAAGCTGAGGCCCTAAGCTTGCAGCTTTGAAATTTATACAATCAGTCAACAAACATTACCTGAATTCCTACTGTGTGTCAGCCACTGTGCTAGAATCCATGGCTACAGACACAAAATCAAACATCCTTCGGAGGGCTTCTATTGGTCAAGACTATGTTTCATGGGGTGGCTAGGTGGTACAGTAGATAGAACACTGGCCCTGGAGTCAGGAATACCTGAGTTCAAATCCGGCCTCAGACACTTGACACTTACTAGCTGTGTGACCCTGGGCAAGTCACTTAACCCCCATTGCCCTGCAAAAAAACAAAAACAAAAACAAAAAAATCCAACAAAACCAAACCAAACAAAAAAAGACTATGTTTGATGCTGGGTTATCTGGCTCACCCTGTAGGGCCATGAGTTCTTCCCTCTGTTTCACCAAGCTACAGGACCACTAGTAGAAGTTGTGAGATAGCAGATCCAGATGGGGGTGGGCAGAAGTAGCAACCCTAAATCATTGATTAAATATGTCCCAGGTTCCTAGAAGAGAGCCAGAAGGGACTTTAGGACTCATCTCGAAACAGCCTCACAGAGTTCAGGCTCCAAGAAGAAGGGATCTAAGTGACAAACCCATTCCACCCCTGCCTGGCTGCAGCCCAGGCAATCATTCTGCCTTTGCTTGAAGGCTTCCCTAATGGAGATCTGCCAATTTGGCAGAGGGTCTGTTCTACTTCAGATCCCATGCGGTCCCAGGTATGGTCCCTAGACAGGCACCACAGAAGCGATCTGGCCCTGTTGAAACTGATACAGCAACATACGTTAATTATCTAGTACTAGGAACTTGGGCTTAAAATTAATGAAAAATAATGAAAGGAAGTCATTGTCTAATATTTGGAATTTGGGATTGAAAAAATAATAATGAAATAGCTCCTTCATGAGATGATATTTATAAAGTGTTTAAAAGCACAGTGTCTGGCATGTAGTAGGCATTTAATAAATGCCTATTCTCCCTTCTCTTTCCTTTAAAGGGAACCACACTAGGAAATAGGGGGTAGGAGTAGGCAGGAAGTGACAACACACAAGTACTGAAAAAAGCTTCAAAGTAATGTCAAGCAAGAGGGAGTATTAATCACTGAAGAGTGCTTGAGAGCACTCTGCTTGGTGGATAATCGAAAACTGCTATTTGATGGGAAGAAAACTGAGACCCTGCAAAGGATTAAGGAAGTAAAGCCACACCTGCTTCATTTCAAATTTAGTGCTCTTTCCCCAACAATATTTAGGAGTTTTGCTCACTCCTTAAGACAGTGGAAGCATCTTTCTCATAGAGCGTTTCAAACCAAAATTCTGCCATTCCCTGAAAAGTTAAAATCTGTTTTGTCTAATGCCTTCCATTCCATGAGGATCCTGGATAAACACAGCAAGTCTTCTTTGCTGAAAATTGTGTGGTGGTGTTATCTGATACTGACACAAGAAGTGACATCACCATCATTTGTTGTGGATAGCTCTTTGTACAGACTTTTGGGGTGGCTAGAGAAAACTCCCTGGGTTCCCATTCCTTGGTTCTCTCTCCTTCCCCCTTCCATCGTCCCATTTACTGCCCTGTTTTAATAAAGACTTTCCATTCTGTGCATTCAGAATCCACCTCAGAAAGGACAATACAAGTCATTAATTGAGATGATGTTGGAATTCACAAGTCTTCCCCTTTCTTCCCTGTTTCTCCCACATGCCAGGCTCAAGTTTCTACACCTCCTTTTTCCTTCCCTATTATTCATTCTTTACAAATTCCAAGGCAAGTTCATTTTTCAGATATTTGTATCTGATCCCTAGAGGAAATCCTGCTCGAAAGGTCTTTCTCATGTTAGAGTCACTAGATAAACATCCAGCAGGTTTCAGGCTCATATTTTTGGATACCAGCTGTGGGCAGAGAGAGAGGTTTTTTTCTTAAGTTTCTTAAGCCAGTAATGAAAATGGACAAACCATTTTATAGTAAGTGCAATGAGATAGGAAGGGATAGTTTGTGTGTGTGTGTGTGTGTGTGTGAAATCACCACTATACTCAGCTACTTCTTTAACATGGGATGGGCCATTTTGCAGACGGATATAATCCACATAGGGGAAAAAAAGGAAATGAGTGTAGATTTTAAAAATGAAAAATATAAATTGTGGCTTGGCTGGTCAGTTCTTCACATATTCCTGCCAAGATCCCACTGATTTAATTGAAAGGACTTTCTTTTAGACCTGAGTGTTGGTGAGGATGGTGTTTTGTGTGTTCATCCCCTCTGGGGTTTCCGTGTAGAAAATGCCCCCTCGAGGATTCTGGGAAATCCAGATGTCTCCCTCTTACAAATGTGGAAATGGACACTGAGAAATAGGAACATTTGCTTAAGTTTCCATGGAAAGACTGAAGTAGAGCCAAGAGTGAAACCCTTTTCCAGCAAAAAATAAAAAATAAAAAATCCAAGACAATGTTAAATGCCATTGGAAGAACATAATTATATTGGATCTAGCTTTTCCATTATCTGTAAAGAAGCAGGAAACTCATATCCTTTTTTCCCTCCCTCTTTTCTCTCTCCCTCCCTTCTTCTCTCTCTCCCTCCCTCCTTATTTCTTTCTCTCTCCCTCTTTGTTGTCCTTTTCTCCTCTCTCCCCCTCTTCTTCTCTCCCTCCCTCCTCTCTCCCTCTCCTCTTTCTCCCTCCCTCTCTCTCTCTCTCTCTCTCTCTCTCTCTCTCTCACACACACACACACACACACACACACACACACATCCTGATTTTATTATTAACCCCCAGTGCATGATACAAACCCAGGCTCAATGCTTCCTTCCATGGGTTTTTGCTGCATAATTTTGGGGAAAGTCAAAAGCATTGTTTAGTTGTGATGGAGTTACTAGAAGAGTGGCTAATATCTGGGCATGGTTGGGTATTGTTTAGTGTTGTCACCTGAAGACCCAGGGCAACAAAAGGAAAGCTCAGGAAGGGGCAGTGGTACGTGAGGCCAGGCAGGGCTGGGGAGACTTTTCTGGCTTGAAACCACATGTGACAGTTGAGACTGCTCAACATTGGGCCTGTTTAGTGTTTACTGAAGGGAGGCTTAAAATACTGCTTATCCTCATCTGGTTCATGGAATTCCCAACTGGCATGACCCAAGTGCACATGCACAAGTCTGGTATGTTAGAGAAATGTTCATGCTCACAACCCAGGGATGGCTGAACCAAATAGAAGGTAAAATGCAGTTTCATTTGGCTTTGTTTGTTTTGGGGCCTTAAATGTACTGAGGTTGGGAAGTCCTGGTATGAACCCTCTTCTCTGATGTAGGTGAGCACCCAGGGAGGAACTATGGCACGGTGTCTAATAAGGACAACATGGAATTAGGAGGAAGAACTCTATTCAAGGCTTGCCCTTGTTTAATTCTATAGACTTGACTGCAAAGAGGAAATTGGATTGAATTTGTGAATTTTCGTTCCCCACTTTGGTACTTTGTAGCTGCAGGAAAGAGGTTTAATCTGTCCAGGTCTTCATTTCCTCATCTATAAAGCCAGGGGGTTGGATTAGATGACCCCAGATCTAAATATATGATCCTGAAATCCCATGGGCCCAGATGATTCTACTGGCTCCCCAGTTACAAAATGTGAACCAAACTCGATTTTCCATCATTCTCTTGACCAAGATGTAGTTTTCCTAGAGATTGGCAGCGGCATAGCAGGAGGTAATAGCAGCCGGGTGAGGGAGGACCCAAGCCTTCTGTCTGTGCTTTCTCTTGCAGGGTCCTGCCTCCCCCATGACTTCTGCACAGGATTATCAAGCTTACCTTGGCGGTAATCATGCTTTAGTCTTCTCCATGTTTTCTGGGGTACAGTGACACTGGCCTACTTACTGACTGTTCCTCACACAAAACCCTCTGGCTCTACAGACATGTTGCGTTTTCTCAGGATGTCTCCCATGCTTGACATTCTCTACCTTCTCATCTCCCTCTCCCGGCTTCCTGGGCTACCTTTCAGCCTCAGCTAAAGCATCACCTACTCTGAGAATTTTTTCTGGGTCCCCTTCCTCTTGGTACCTTTCCTGGGCTGATTCCCTGATTTGCAGGGTGTGTAGTTTGCAGGTTGTCTCCTCAATTAGATTGCAAGCTCTTTGAGGGCAGAGACTGGGTTTTGCCTTTCTTTGTATCCCAACCTTGTTAATCATAACTTTGTTATAAGCCCAGTAGAGAAGACAGAGCATTATCAGAAATAATTCCTGCCTGCCCCTGGGCAGTGAGGAGGCAGGCACGTGGAGAAGTAGCTAATGCCACAGACCACACAAGGTCTGCTCCTCATGCATGATCCAGGCAATGAATGGGCTCTGGAGCAGATCACAGGACCAGTGGCCAGTGAAGGTGAGTAGAGAAAGCTGTAACTAGGAGAGGCACTAGGGGCTTTACCCCAAGACCACAAAGATAATAAATACATTGTGAAATTTTAAGAAGCAGTCTATTAGTAGTATAGACACAACTAGTTATTAATTAGAAACTTAGCATTCAATTAGCAAGAATAATGAGATAAAATAGGAAGGTAGGGCTCAGTGGATAGATTGTTGGAGCTGGAAAGGAAGAACCACATTCAAATCCTACTTGAGATGCTTAACCCTGGAAAGTCACTTAACCTGTATAATGGTGATAATAATTGCACCAAGTGAGGGTTGTTGGGAGAAGAAAATGCGATAATATTTGTAAAGTGCTTTGCAAACTTTAAAACACTGAATAAGTACTGGACATTATTCTATTGTCTCCCTCTGACTTAGAGGAATATGTCTTAATAACATATCATTTTCAGATTATTAATTAGAAAGCAGAATTCAGGGTTGCTTTTACTGATTTCCCTGGACACCAACATTGCTAGCTATAGCCCTGGAGTGAAGGCTGTAGGACATGTGCTGGTTATGGAGGATCAGTAAGATTTGGATAGGCAGTTCTATGGAGTATCAATAGTCTCTTTTCCCCTTTCTGTGTGGTTTAAAGAAGGAGTTGGGTTTGTTTCTAATACCTGACAGTGCCTGGTATACACTAGCTGCTTCAGAAGAGGTTTTAGCAGAAGTTGTGTGGGCCTTGTGACCACTCACTAATTGTATCACTGTACCCCATTTGATAAGAAAATATTTGAAGAATTCATAGAACACAAAGTTTACAACAATTGGGACAGGGTCGAAAGTGACAATCTGGACCCCATACTAAATCTGACAGCATAGCTGTCTGCCTTTCACATACTGAATTTTGCCTCACAAGGCATCCCCTCTTGAACCCCAAAGTACTGGTCTAAATAATTGTAGCAAGACATAATTTTCATTTCTCTTTTTACATAAACAATTTGTTATATTTTTATATCACTTTCATTTTCCATTTTAGATCTTCTCCCTTCCCCTCCCAGATATCCATCACTAATGGCAAATACTAAAAAGGGGGGAGGGGAATTCCTGCACTTCTGAAAAATTAGAACAAGGTAGTCTCCCATTATATGCTGTGTTGTAGGTACATACCCATACGCCCATCCCCAAAAAGAAAAAAAAAAACAAATAGGAGGAAGTACTTTCTCAAGCCTCTTCTTTGGTGCTAAACCAAGTCATTATACTTTTTTTTTTCATTATTGAGTTTTAGTTTTTTTTTTTCTATTTCTCTTGCAGTAGTCATCACCGAAATTCTTTTTCTCATTCTGCTTCTGTCACTTTTCAATATTTTATAGACATCTTCTCATTTATCTCTGCATTGCACATATTCATCCTTTGGCAAGAAGGTCACATTCCAATGAATTAATGTGCCACAACTTGTTTAGCCATTTCTGGCTAAATGGACATTGACTTTGCTTTCTGTTCTTTGCCGCTAAAAATATTATTTATCTGGTGCATATGGGACTTTGACCTCTAGGGGTATATACCAAGCATTGGGATCTCTGTGTCAGAGCAGATGATCCTTTGGGTAATTTTCTTCACATCAAAAATTGATTCCCAAAATTGTATGATTTCAAAGCTGCATCTGCAGTACCTTAGTGTTCCTGTTTTTCCCCAGCATGTCCCCAGCATTGACTATTCATATCTTTTAGCATGTTTGCCAATTTGTAGGATGTAAGGTCAAATCTCAGGGTGGTTTCTATCTGTATTTCTTTCATTATTAGGAACGTAGAACTTTTCTTTTCATTTGGCTGTTAATTGTTAATATACTTTGAACACTTGTCTATTAGAGAACAACCTTTGGCCCTGTATATTTTGCTTAGTTTTCTTTATGTTGTCTCTATATCTTAAATATCTTAAACATCTTAAACATTTTTCCAGAGATATTTGACACAGAGGGTTCAGTCCCAGTCAATCACTTCCTTTCTTATTCTAGTGTAATTACTTTTGTTTATGCAAAACCTTTTTGATTTGATGTAATTGAGATGATTTATTTTATCTTTGGCTTACAAAATTCATGAGCTCCTGTTACAGGAATGAATTCACATTCAATGCAAGTAGTTTAGGTGTGAATTCACCTCTCTTTTACCTGAAGACATAGCTAATAAGTGTGGTTCTGTGTATGTTTAATGAAAATATCTTAAATATTCATTTAAAATTTATAGTGGTATATACAACATAATTTCCTTTCCATTTATTGACAGAAGAATGTTAACTCAGGGCTTAACCTTTTTTACTTTCTCCTCCACTCTCTTTTTCTTCTGTTTGTTTTTCAAGGTGAAAGTCTGGTTCCAAAACAGGAGGATGAAATGGAAGCGAGTAAAAGGAGGCCAGCAAGGGGCAGCTGCCCGGGAAAAGGAACTGGTGAATGTGAAAAAGGGGACCCTGCTGCCTTCAGAGCTCTCCGGCATTGGGGCCACTGGCCTGCAGCACACAGGGGACTCATTAGCCAATGATGACAGCCATGATAGCGACCACAGCTCTGAGCATGCTCACTTATGATACCAAGCGCGGGATGCACTGAGCGAGCGCCGTTCTCAGGAAAGAAATGCTAGCATGGCGAGCCTTACTTACCCAGACATGGTTTACAGAGGGAGAAGACAATGGCAATGAGCATTGGCTTTCTGAGAGTCAGCCTTCTTTCACTTGCACCTCTTGAGCTATAGAGGACTGACAAGTGCCACTTCTCTCCAAGGGGTCCCCACAGTGATGATGCTGAAGATGGACTTGCTTGGAACATTCCGCACTCGTAGGCCATGCCTTGGACAATGGGCAGGCCTTTGTTTGCTTAGCTTGCACTGAAAAATAAATTGCTATTGAGAGCAACATAGGAGACATTTTATCCTGAACAGTCCCAGGGCCCCGACTCACTGTTTAGTGGATAAGAAATGTATAACTTTGTATATATTTACCTTAAGGCATTTTCCTGTCTTCACTAACTTTTGCAAAGCATTCATATTAGCTGATGGCAATAGACACTCCTAATGCCAATCTTCATTTTGTCTCCCTGTCTGTTTTCTTGTTCCAAAGACAGTGTACATGCTAACATGTGTTCTTTCCAGTAGAAGAAGATGGAGTAGAAGAGATGGATGGAACACACACTTCTTTGTACCACAGACAAAACAAATCTTCTGTTGCATTTACTATCAACTGCTGCTAATAGGGTATTATAAACCTTACCTAGCTCCTCAATTTTTCTATCTTATAGCTTGAAAAAATAATTTTTAAGGATCATAAAAGTCAATCATCTTTAAGAAGAGTTTGTATGCCAACTATTGTCCAGCGTCATCTCTATAAAATATTAGGTATTGCTTCCACAATGGGCAATATGCCAATTCACCAGAAAAGGTTGTTTTTATGTTGTTTTTCAATATGGCATTGAATGGCAATAAATAAATTGTAAATCAAAGTTGGTAGTTGGTAGTTCAGAAATGGTCTCTAGCTTAAGTTCATGTTAATAAACCTACATAATGTTTCATATGTATGTACATATAAAACACCAAAGCCTTAACAGAAAACATGATTGTAATTAGCAAGAAAAGTTTAATAAATGATCCTTTTTAAAACAATGGCATTTCTGTGATTTCTTAAGAATATGTAAAAACCTCATGTCAACTGTTGAGCAGTTAGAAAAAATCCTACTCTTCGAATTTGAAGTAAAATAAACCAGTTTCTGTCAAACTAAATTTTTCTTCTGGGATGAAACTGTTTCATTTTGCCTTCATTCACTCCAGAAATTCACATCTCATAGGAGAAAAAAAATATGCATCAAGTAAATGAAGATAGTTTAAAACAATGAAGGCACATTTCAATATTCTCTATGGTCCTATGGATTCTATAGGTTTAAGTTGGTTTTGCTTCATGGAACTTTTTTTTAAAGTGCATGGGAAAATATGCCATTGGATTTTTTGGTCATAGTGTGAAAAAGAACATGACTTCATTTCTCTCTCTCTCTTTTTAAATCAATGGAAGACAAAATTATTTGCCTGCCTTCAATGGAGTAGATATCAGGAGACAATTCTATGTGAAAAAAATAAACTCTATCATCTCACTGGCATCATCACTAGTGCTGAACTTCTAGTTAGGGAATTAGAACATAGATATCAGAGAAAGCAAAGAGTTCCTTGAGTCCATGTCATGCCCTTCCTAGTTGCTTATGACTGCTTAATGAGTATTTTACTTTTCATCATCACTTTTTAATCTGTTTGTTTTTCCCTGTGCAAAAGTTTAGTTAGGGCAAAAAGAATGGGAAATCCTAGAAATGCAATGAAAGACCCAAATTTCTAAAGGCCTGAAGTATAGAACAGTTACAGGTATCTATCTGTATTAATAGAGGTAGTTCCTTACCATGAGTTCTCGCTGCTGAAAAAATCAAAGGTCCATGGAAAATACAATATAATACAATAATACAGTACAACAAAATACGATTGAATATGGAGGAGAAAGGATGATCATTAAATGCAGATCTTCAGATATTCCTAGGAAGCTCCAGAAATAGGATTTTCTCCCCTCAGTCTATCTGTCAATAGAGATATGTGATTACTAGGAGAACCACAGAACTTCTGAGTTGGGGTAAAAAAAAAAAAAAACAACCCTCAAAATCCTTTGAGCCCATCAAGGAACTAAGCAGAATTCCTGCTAAAGTATCCAACAAGTGGTCACTCATCTCTCATTTGAAAGCCACCAAGGTACCTCTAACTCCTGAGGCAGTCCTTTTTCTTTTCTGTTGAGCAACAAGCTTCCTGGTTACAATTACCATTCATTTGATCCTAGTTCTCCGCCCAACCCTAAGGCCATGGTCAAGCAGAATACTTCTAATTCTTCTTGAAATTGACAACCCTTCTAATACTTGAAAAAAATCATCTTGCCTCTTCTAAGTTGTCTCTTTTCCAGGTAAACCATTTTCAGTTGCTATAACAGCTGCTTTTCTGGAATGGTTTTCCATGCTTTTATCATCCTTGTTGTTTTTATCTGAACATATGCTAGTTTTTTCCAGTGTTCTTCATGAGATGTGGCACTACCCAGAACTGAACACAAAACTGTAGATGTTTTCTGGCTGGAATACAGAGGAAATATTATCTCCCTTCATCTAAACACTATAACATCATTAATAAAATCCAAGATCATTTTTTGCCTGCTATGATATAATTCTGAATTATTTTGAGATTTGTTTTTAACATTAGTTGCATTCTAGACACCTCCCATGTATTTGTGCATATAAAACTTCACATTTATGGTAACTTTCCTCTCTTTCCACTTATTTCATAATTCTAATTTTGTTGAGAATTGTTTTGAGCCTGACTTGCCCTTCCAACTTTATGTCACCTGAAAATTTTGTAATCATGTTGTAAATGACTTCATCTGATCACTGATAAATATATTTAACAACACAGGGGAAAAGACAGTCATGATGCTCCCTACTAAGAATTTTATCTCAGGTTGACATTGATCCAGTGATATTATATAAGTCCAGTCATTTCACCTATATTGCCATCATGCCTAAATCTCCCAATCTAGTTCACAAAGATGTTATGAGAAATATTGTCATGACTTGCTGAATTCCAGCTATACTTTTTTTTTCTTATCAAGTTACCCTACTTAAAAAGGTAATTAAACAAATCTGAAATGATTATTTGTAATAAGCCTTTGAGAGCTATTATTGACCACAACTTTCCTTTATAAATGTCGGTACATCATCACTTTAATAATATGTTCTTTAATATTGCCAGCAGTTAAAGAAAGCTATGTAATCTACACATTGAAGAATCCACCCTTTTTACCTTTTTCCACTCAGTGAGGACAATTCATTTTTCTCTAATTCTGCAACATGTCTCCTTTCTCCATCATTTTTCCAAGATTACCAACTGCAGCTCAGCAATCACACACATCAGCTCTTCTTTTTTTTTACTTTTTATTATAAAAGTATTTTATTATTTTCCAGTTACATGTAAAGATGGTGGTTTTTTTTAAGAATAAGATGGTAGTTTATTTAGGGGCAAGGGAAGGGCAGGTGGGGGAAGGGAAACCATGAAAGAAATCCTTGGACTTGTCATGGGGAGATAGGCACAAAGCACGTGGCTCTGAGGTACAAATCTCCTAGAGCAGGAGACTGGTAGGTGCTTTTATAGGGGAGTGATGGGAGTGACCATCTGCCTGTGGAAAGTTCCTTTAGTAAGTGAGGACCATCCTCCACTGGTGGTGGCTAGAGGAATTGGGTGAGGGGTGGCTACGGATCTCTCAAGCCATCTCTCATGTAGAGATAGTTTTGAACATTTGTTTTCCTAAGATTTCTAATTTCAAATTTTTCTCCCTCCCTCCCTCCCCTCCCTACCCCTCTCCCCAAGACATCAGGTAATCTGATATAGGTTATATATGTACAATAGCATTAAACATATTTCTGCATTATTCATGTTATAAAAGAAGAATCAGAGCAAAAGTACCAAAAACAAAAGCAGAAAAAGTATGGTTCAACCCGCATCCATATTCCACAGTTCTTTTTTTTTTTTTCTGGATTTGGAGAGCCTTTTCCCTCATATGTCCTTTGGAACTTTCTTGTACCATTGTATTGGTGAGAAGAATCCAGTCTATCTGAGTTGATCAACACATAATGTTGATGATACTGTGTACAATGTTCTTCTAGTTCTGCTCATCTCACTCATCATAAGTCCAAGCAAGTCCTTCCAGGTTTCTCTGAACTCCTCTTGCTCATTGTTTCTTATAGCACAATAGAATTCCATTACATTCATACACCACAACTTGTTCAGCCATTCTCCAATTGATGAGCAGCCCCTCAATTTCCAATTCCTTGCCACCACAAAAAGAACAGCTATAAATATTTTTGTACACGTGGGTCCTTAATCCTTTTTTATGATCTCTTTGGAAAAAAAGACTCAAAAGCAGTATTGATGGGTCAAAGGGTATGCACAGCTTTATAGCCCTTTGGGCATAATTCCAAATTGCCCTCCAGAATGGCTGGATCAGTTCACAGCTCCACCAACAATGCATTAGTGTTCCAATTTTTCCACAGCTTCTCCAACATTTATTATTTTCATTTTTTGTCATATTAGGCAATCTGATAGGTGTGAGGTGGTACCTCAGAATTATTATAATTTGTATTCCTCTAATCAATAGTGATTGATAGCATTTTTTCATCTGACAGTAGATATCTTTGATTTCTTCATAAGAAAACTGCCTTTTCATATCCTTCAGCCATTTCTCAATTGGGGAATGACTTGGATTCTTTTAAATTTGATTTAATTCCTGATACATTTTAGAAATGATGCCTTTATCAGAAGTACTGACCATAAAAATTATTTCCCAGGTTTCTGTCTCCCTTCTAATTTTGGATGCATTGCTTCTGTTTGTACAAAACCTTTTTAATTTAATGTAATTAAAATCATCCATTTTGCATTTCATAATATTCTCTATTTCCTGTTTGGTCATAAACTGTTCTCCTTTCCAAAGATCTGAAAGGTAGACTATTCCTTCCTCTCCTAATTTACCTATGGTATCACACTGTATATCTAAATCATGTACCCATTTTGACCTTATTTTAGTATAAGGTGTAGGATGTTGGTCTATCCCTAATTTCTGCCATACTATCTTCCAGTTTTCCCACCAGTTTCTGTCAAATACTGAGTTCCTATCCCAGAAGCTGGAATCTTTGGGTTTCTCAAACTAATCAGCCCTTTGAATAATTATACCACAATGTAGTCCATCCAAGCCTGGTGTCTTGAATTATTGATGATATAAGACACATTGTTACCATTGCTCACCTTGGCTTTCAACTCCTTGTAAATCTAATTCATTTTATAGTATTAAATCCAGCAGTTCCTTTTGGGAACTCAATCATGCTGCACATCCTTTTCATTCTACATTACCTGTCCTGGCATCCATCTTCAATTTCTTATATATACATATTTTAAACATTGGAGTTATTCTATGATGATTTAGACAACTCTAGCTTTTATTTTTCATTGCAATCTGCTATACTTGTCATCAACATTTTTTCCCTTAAAAACACACCTTCCCTTTTGGTCTGACTGTCTTGGTAGAGGTTTTGGCCATAATCTCTTTCCTATTCCTACTCCAAATTCTTTAGATTTTGCTCACCTAAATTCTAGGACTTATGTCAGCCTTTATCTGGCTTTCTTTTTCATCTAGTTCTGTGTCAACTTTGGGATGAATATCTAATTAAGTTCTTCAGAACCACACATCATATTAGAACATTGTCATTCATGACTGAAATGATGGACTGGAACATCCACTGGTGCTGATGACACCTCCATGGGTGGGTGGAGAAGGATAAAGATCCAAAGTATTCTTGACAAGTCAGGGAAGTGGTAGGATGTAAATAGGCTTGAGTATAATAGGGGCAAGTGAAGGGTAATTCAATTGGGCAGGAAAATAATTTCCAGAAAACCAAGACAAGGGAGGAATGTCTTTGAATGAAGGTGGAAGAAACATTCCAAGTGTTGTAGTCCATCATAATTTAAATAGGAATCAGAAATGTAGTCCAGTCATTGAAATAGTAGGAATGAATCAGAATACTTGGAACTAAGCATAGCATGAAGGACCCAGATGTGTTGTGTAGGGAGGGTCAGCCAATCAATCCAAGGCTTGTGCCCTCCTTGGGGGCCACAGATGGAGCAGGATAGAGTGAAACTGGACAGGATGCAGAGGAGACTCATAAAAATGACTGAATAGCTGCAAGCTGAGAGCCACAAGGATGGTTTGACTTCAGAATGTGGAGTCAGAGGAAGGATCATAGTTGTACCCATTTTTAAATGCTGGAAGAAATAATTGTATGCAGGACAAGGAGACCCTCCTTTTTAGAAAGAAAAGGAGGCTGTAGGCCTAAACTACTACAGTGATGATGGAGTTCATTCCTCTATGCTCTTGCTAATTTTCAGAGCTCTTCACCATTATTTTATCATTTATTCCCCACAAGATCTCTGTTGAGAAGGTTTTCTTATTATCCTTATTTTACTGATAAGGAAATAGGGGCCCAGAGAGGTTAATTGACTTGTCCTAGGTCAAAGAGCTAATAAATATCTAAAGCAAGATGTGGGATCAGCTCTACTTGACCATGATTCATTTTCTATCCATTGCACCATGCTGCCTCTCTACTACACAAAAGGTTTTAAAAGAATTCCCTAAGTAGAAGGATTGTACCTTGCTGAGACACAAGGATAGTAACAGATCACAGTGATTCTTTAGGAATTGAATAAAATATTTTTCTACTTTGCTGGAGTGCGTAAGCCCCAAACTACCCAGAATTCGGAGAGTTGGTATGATAGCATCTCCAGGTCCTTGGAGAAGAGATACTGTCTTTGATGGAAGCCAGGATTCAAGTATGTTTCTGTGTGTTTAATGGACTTTACAAATGAGCTCGAAGACCACTCCTAAGAATAAGCTAGAACCCTTTCCTTTGAGCTGGGACTCTGATGAGCCTGGTTTCTTACTGTGTAATTTTCATTTCATGTCATCATGTAATTCTAACCCATGCTCTGTCATTCTGTGGAAATTCACAGGATAAGAAATTGGCTCTGGTCCTGACTCCTGACTGAACATGGATGGCTCTTGCTCTGTAAGTAGGCTGGGTGTTTGGTTAGGGAGATTTTCCCAGCTGGGTTTGGAAATAGGAACCCTGCCACATGGCTTTTACAATGATCCCACACATTTCCAGCTCTTTTCCAACATGGCCCCAGAGAACTCTGACCTCTCATTGGCCTGAACTACACTGCATTGATTACTTTTCTTCTCTAGGGATCATGTAGTGGGAATGAGGTTGGGATTGAGTTTTCTTCATGGAGCCAAACTTTCTGAAGACAAGAATTTGAAAAGATAAATTAGTGGATGATTTTAAAAATCCCTATAAGGGTTTCTAAAGAATGTCATTTAAGACAGGTAGAGAAGGCAAGAAAAAACTAAGCACAAAGAAACTGCAATTTTTCTAGATAATGTTGGTTTGGAGAATGTCTTGATTTTAAAATTGGTATGACCCAGGTTGGACACTCTTAGCCTTGTAACAGTAGCCTTGTAATTATGGACAATTCACTCAAACTCTCTGAGAATCAATGGGTTTAAATGAAATCACACACATATAGATGCATACTGATGTTTATGTATATAAATACAAATGTAGATAGATAATTATCACTTTGTAAACTGTAAACCCATACACACACATGTGTATATATGAAATAAATATACATGATATATACATATAGGAAATATATAGTAAATAAATAAATACATAAGATATATTTAAAATATATGAAATAAGTAAACATAAAAATATATAAAATACATAAAAATAAATATATATGAAATATATACACATGCATACACATATTTAATATATAATATTTATATATCCATATCCACATATCCATACATATATGCATATGTGTATATATATATGTGTGTGTATATATATATATATATGAAAAATTTTTAGTCCTGGATTCTTGGTTAGAGCCTGAGCCAGTCAGTCAATAAAGCTTTCTTTAAGCTTTATTTGGTGAAAGCCTCTAGCAGAGTGGAAAAAGATTGAGGGAGGAAATAGGCATTTATAAACTTCCTATTATGGGTCAAGCATTGTGCAAAGCATTTTACAAACACCTCATTTGATCTTAACAACCAGGTAAGTTCTGTAAGGTAGGTGTTGTTATTATTTTCTTTTCCATTTGAGAAAACAAACTAAGATTAAGTGGCTTACCTTGGTTCACAGAATTACATGTCTGAGGCTGGATTTGATTTCATGTCTTCTTGACATCATCTGTAAAATGGGCATAATCTTAATTATAGTAACTACCTCTTAGGGTGTTGATGAGGACCAAATGAGATAATATCTGAAGAGGACTTTAAAAATGTCACCTATTATTAGTATTATTACCTGGAAAAATTCCATTTAAACTACCCGTAATATCTAAATCCCTTAAGATAGTGACTGGGCATAAGTTATTGGGCAATTGCCGTGCTTTCTCACTTCTTGGCAATGATGGCCATTTAAAGGTAATACTCAGGTAACCTTTGTGCTGGTTTAAAAAGCATTCAAATACTATAAGAATAGGTGGGAATTGATTTGCTAAGATCTGTGTTGTTACAGGGAACATTCACATCAATGAGCTAACAGGACCATTGGAATATTTGAGCTGAATATGTCATTTGAGCAATCTGATATTTCCTGAGCTTGAACTGTTTGCCAAGCATAGATCCACTCCATGCACCATCCCCCCCCCCCGACCCAGAGCTAACATTCTAGAACACTGACTTCATGTTCACAGTAAAGGTTTTATTGAAAATGGACAAAAGAAATTAACTTGAAACTAGAAATTATCATGTTCATGTTGTTCCTGAAGGTCCTTTCCATGTGTCTTTATTGTTTCTGAAGTCTCCTCTCCTCTGGTTCTGATAAAAAAAGCATTTTCTTTGTTTCTCTAAAAAGGAATGTGTAATTTCTTATAAGATTCCCTCATTTTGGTTTATTTACATGAAAAGCAATCAGGAAATAGGGAAAAATTGAGACCTACTAGACAAGGGACTCAAACATTGCAGGTTTCCTTTGGCTCCTTAAAAGTTGGTATGCATACCCACATTTTTTCATTTGGAATTTGTAGGATTGGTCTGCAAAACGTGTAAGAAAACATCCTTTTGTCTGATTTTCACATTTCCAGCTTCTACCTTGCCAGAAATATCTAAGAACAACCTCTCTCTCTCTCTCTCTCTCTCTCTCTCTCTCTCTCTCTCTCTCTCTCTCTCTCTCTCTCTCCCTTCTTTTTTTCCCTCCCTCCCTCCCTCTTTCTCTCTCCCTTCCAATATTTCAATATTTCAACATTTCTACTTTCAGTTCTGGCAGGAAAACAATGGTAGGTCTAAAACAAACAAAAAGTTCATGGAAAATGGGTTCTTCATCCAACTTCTTAGATCCCACCAAAAATGAGACTTGAAATTTTTGCATAATTTTCACTTTATCCAAGACTGTTTCCTCCTATACATTTTTATAACATTCTATTAAAGGCATCGTGGCATTGACACCATTGAAATGTACAGATGGATCCGATAATGAATATGAGACATGGAAAAACAAATCCCTTTAATTCTGCATTCCTTCTTTTTTTCTCCTTAATGGTTGGATCTACTTTGGTCCAGATTTTCTTCTGTATTTATCCTGGCCAAGTGAAATTCTCAGAATAAAAGACAACACACAGCCACGATCAAGGAAGGAGTTTGAAAAATGCATCATATTGTAAAATATTAAAATACTGAAGAATTTGCAACTACAAAATATCTCCACATCTATTTTCTCTAATACCATGTGGAGAAACAAGGGTTGGATGCCTGAGTCAAAAAGAGATATTTGTCTAAGCCTCGATCATAGCTTTCCAGTCTTTTTTTTCTGTTCAGTTGATGTTTTTCAGTAAATGAGCATTTAATTTTTGTAAATGGAGAACTTATTTAAGGTCTGTTGCAGGATTAAGAAATTTCACAAACATTGAAGTTTGTAGGTATGTTGATGGCACGATTTTTTAGCCATAGTGGAGGAGACATTGGCATTAAACCTAAGTTATGATCAAACTTCGTGTTTTCATCCAGATGGATGGGAATAACAGTGGAATCACAGAGTGTGTTTAGTGCCAGAATTGGGAAGCAGTAGGATTGTCATGGATCTCTCTGCTTCTGTCTCTGTCTCTGTCTCTCTGGCTCTGTCTCCCTCCCTCTCTCTCTCCCAATTATTAGGATTTTCATATAATCATATAGTGGGAATGACCATGTGGCCATCTAGTCCAACTTGCACCTGCACAAAAATTCCTAATGGTGCTGATGCTGACAACAACAAAAATGACAACAGTAACAAAAAAAAAACAAACAACAAACAATAATGATAATGATAAATAACTGAACTTTCTATAGCATTTTGAAGTATTCCAAAAGCCATCCATTCATTGGATCATTTTATCTAAAACATGCCACTAAAGTGGGCTTCCAATGGGGGAAACTCCTGCTTCTACTAAACCAAACATGGCTTTCCATTCCATTCTCCCCAGATATCTAGTTTAATGGACTTTGGTCACAGGGACCTGCAAATACTTGTTCTGCTGCTCATCTTATGAAGGAGAACCCTGGCAACTCAGATATTGCTTTGTTCTTGAGCCAAATCTTTTGCTGCAGGGCCCAGGAGGAGGGAGAGGGGAGAGGAGTGTCAAAGTGCAAATCCTATGGAATGCCCAGGGATTTTCTCTCTGCCTTATTCCCTCAGAACTTGGCATCTGGACCCAATCTGGATATATGCTATAAATGGGCACCATGCACAGGATCCATGGGACTACTTGCTGCAACCAGTCTCAGCCCATGGACACATATGCAGAAATGGCACCATTTATTGCTATGGGGCAATGAGGATGATAACTCTATTTTCGTTTTCCATAGACCTTTCCTTTCTGGTGGGGGTGGAGTAGACAACAGTATGGCAGTAACCACCATGGATAACCAAATCCACCTCCAACAACAGGTTCTTTCTCTGACTGCTTTCATTCCTCACTAAATTATGAGCAGTTTAGGGCATGCCTCCTCTTCTAAGAAGATGTATGTGCAGCTGAGAAAACAGGGAAAGGGGAGCTTGCTGTGAAGAAAGTGTACCTTGAAAAAAGTACCCTTGCAGAAAATTATCATTCACTGCATCAGTCACCATTCTGGAGGTAGAGAGGGGGTAGGGTGAGGGAGAAAATGATACTTTTTTTAGCTTAAGCATCATGTCTTAATAGACATCATATATAGAACCCAATCTATTCAGAAAGTAAGTGGGTAATTTTGTACTGAAAATGACAACTCAAAAAATTGATAGCATTTTGAAAAGAGCCTTGAATTCCTACTTGGGTGCACATAAACATATGAATCAGTCAATAGCACTTATTTACAAATTACTGAACAAGGGGCTGAGCTTGTTCAATTTCCAAAGCACTCTATTGAAGCATTTTGCTTGGTTGGTTGGGTTTTTTTGCAGGGTATTGAGGGTTAAGTGACTTGCCCAGGGTCACACAGCTAGTAATTGTCAAGTGTCTGAGGCCGCATTTGAACTCAGGTCCTCCTGAATCCAGGGCCAGTGCTTTATCTACTGCACCACCTAGCTTCCCCCAACCCAAATACTTTACTCACAGTATCTCATCCTTACAATAACCCTGAGATACAGGTACATTGGAGAGGGGAGAAGAGGGAGAAGTTTGGCACTTCTGAGGAGACTCCTCAGCAAATCAGCATCTGCTCTTCAACTTAGGGCCTCAGATGCTTGTGGGGCAACAGGAATGGTTGAACTTGTCCACAATCACTCAGGCATGAAGGGTCAGAGGCAAGACCTGAAACGGGGTTGTTATGATTCCAGCAGCAGCAGTCTAGTCACTCTACCAAGGTACCCAATGATAACATACAAAGGAAATGATCACTCAGCCCTCTGGAAACCCTAGCAATACTAGGAAACTTAGAACCAGTGCAAATAGAAAATTATAGCATAAAGCACATTACCAACATATTTAATGATGTGGAAATGCTCAATCATAGTTTACTATTAAAAATCAAGAAATTTATTGGCTATCTATCAACATAAGATTTACTTTACAGAATGATCAGTCTCTTTGATTTAATTATGGGCTAGTTAATAGACATTCTCTCCTCCTCTTCCTCCTCCTTCTCCTCCTCCTTCTCCTCTTCCTCCTCCTCCTTCTCATATTAAGACCTGTTTCCCTGAGGCTGAACATACTTCCCATGGTTGTGGATACAAGACAGGGACTAGCCTTGTGATTTAATTAGCATAGTGAAGTACTGGGAAATTAAGTCCTTCTATCAATGCAGGTGAACACCTTGTCAGCAATTTATTATCTCAGAGCATTGCCTTGCCTAGAATAGTGAAATCCTAAGTGACTTCCCCAGGGTCACTGTCCAGGCTGTATTCTAGGTAGGACTTGAGCTCATATCTTCTCACTTTTATGGCCAAGTCTCTATCCCCTAGGCTATACAAGCTCTTCTCTGAGGGGTGAAATGAAGTAATCTGTATAAAGTTCTTTATAAAAAAAACTGCTAATGATTAGTATCACTTTCCAGGCTTGTTTTGAGGAAAACACTTGGAAACCCTAAAGGTCGAGAGTAAGGGGATTTTTCTCGCATCTGAAATGTCTTTACTTGGAAAGAGCTTTTGGCTCCAGGATCTAGAGCAGGTGCTCAGTGTGGGCAGTGGGAATGGCTGACAACCTCTGCCACACTAGTCCCTCATCCAATGAGGAGATGGCCCTAGAAAACAAAGGCAATAAGGCCTGATTTTAACAGATGTTCATGTACATATTTGGGGGTGGGGCAAGGAAAAGTTGCTTTCCAAGATGTCTGTCTTGAATTTCTCACAGCTCTTGCAGACAGTTTGGCTGGTTTCCAATATCCATTGCTGCCTGTCTGGTATGAAAAAATGCCATCTGGGGCGGATGTGAGTTCTTTCTTTAGAAGTGGCCACTAATTATGCATTGGGCAGGTGCTGCTGAAGTGAAGTCAGGTGTGAGGCCCAGTTGGCTGAATATAAGCTGATCTTGATGGGGAAGAAGGACAGTTGGTGGAGAAGAGTGGCCAGGATGATATTTTCTAGTTGTCTCCATGGACAGGGTTCTTAGGAAGCTGAAACCACAGTGACCACCCACAATAAAGGGCTTAACTTTTTATAGTGGATGTAGGACTGAGCTCATATGTAGGGTTCCTGAAATGAATTCCCTCCTGATGTCTTAGCTTTCTGCTCCTGTCATTAAAGGCTAAAGGAGAAAGCTGCTTAATAACACGTTAATAACAAGACTCTCTGGGCAGCAGGAAAACCGGATTTGCCTTCCATAATCATTCAGGGCAAGTAATTTCAGAACCTGAACAAAGAGCAGCAGAAGGGCTAGTTCCCACCCTGCAGGAAAGATGAGAGAAGAGATGAACTTCTGTTGGAAGAGCATTTGTGAACCAGAAAGAGGCCCAGCTTACATTGTCTAAGGGACTAGAGACCTACCTTTGAAGCCCAGGGATAGATAAGACATGGCTGTCAGTCAGAAGCCTTAGATTTAGGTCCCACTCTGTCACTTATTATATAGACATGATTTACAGTCTTTACTTAATGAGTGACTATGTCAAGAGGTGTGTGGATGAGGGATTATTAGACTAGGAGTTGGTCACCCATCTGGTCCAGTGTGTTTGGGTCTCACAGGTATCACAGTTTAGGAAATACAGTATTAACCTGGTGAGTGTCCAGACTGTGGGAGTCATGAGGACTCAGGGCCTTGAATCTATCCAAGAATGGATTCAAGGATGGCCATATTTGGTCTAGACTCAGAGGTACAAGAGATATAGCTTCAAGAATTTGAAGGGCTCCCATATGGGAGAAGGGCTTTGTTCCCTTTGGGCCCAGAAGGCAAAACTGGGTCTTACTTCTCCAACAATGTGTGGACACTGGTGGCCATTAATAGGAACCTTCAAGGGGAGAGGGAGAGGAAGGAAAGGAATAAGCATATATTCTACAGAGCATGTGCCAAGCACCTTAGGAGGCAGTGCCATTATTATCCCCATTTTAAATTGAGAATCTTAAGTAGACAGAGATTGTATCTTATATAGGATCACACAGCTTGTAATTGTCTGAAACTGGATTTGAACTCCGATCTTCCTTATTCCACATCCAATGTTCTATCCCTGTGTACTACCTAAATAGCTCTGACAAATGCTATGTGACTATTTGTCATGTCATGCATGTTGTAAGAAGAATTCTTGATTAGCGATGTCTTAGACTAGGTGGACAATTGGGTCTCATCTAACTGTAGATGCTAGAAATGACCTGCATACACACCACCATTTTAGAACTTTGGTTGAAATAAGTCCCTGGCAATTTAACCTCTGAAGCAAAATTTTAACTTAGCAGAATCTGTGAACTTTTCTCTCATAGATAGATAGAAAGATAGAATGTATATATGTATGTATGTGTATACATATGTAGGTATAGATATAGATGTAGATGTGTATGTATATGTATGTGTATGCATATGCACATGTGCAGATGAGTGTACATGTAAACATACAAATAACATTTATACAAACATAGGCATACAATACACACGTGTGCCCATGCATGTGTATATATACACACATGTGCATTCACATATAAACGTAAGCATATACCCACATACATACATGCATGTGCATTTGTATATACATGTAAGCACATGCATTTACACATGTACATATGTGTATGTGTACATAAGCACATGGATATACACATATAAAATTGTATTTCAATATAATTTTGTTTCCTTTGTAATTTTATGTATTTTATTTTATGCATTAAAAACATTTTTTCTGAGAAATGGTCCATAAGGTTCACAGATTACCAAAGGAACCCATAAAACAATAAGGTTAAAAAGCTCTGAATGTAACACAATAACTCTAAGGCCTTTGTATCTTAGGGCACTGGTGATTTTGGTCTGTCTTTGTACACATACCATGTTCTATGTCATGGTATATTCATTTCTCTGTGTGTCTTCCCTGTTATCCTAGTGGTCCCTGGAAGGCATGGGCTGTGTTCTTAACCTATAACTCAGCTCCCTCCACTCTATCTAGCACAGGGCCATTTCCATAGAAGCATCTCATTACGTTCTTATTGGATGAATGAATGGAATTATGTATTCATGCATCTGAAGAGTAGCCTTGTGGTGACCTTGCATGTAATAGAACCACTGATCACAGGCTCAGTTCAGGTAGGTGCTCCAGGAGGATGTCACTCTTAAATCATGAACCCGTTTATATATACACTCTGACCCATCTCAACCAGCCAGCTCCATGAGACTGAATGGAGCACCAGAAATGGAAGAGAACTTTATAATCCTACTGTTCATCCCCTCTTTTACAGAAGAGAAAAATTGGCCTCCCTTCGGAAAGGGGAAATCCTTTTTTTTCCAAACCCCAAAGAAAGGAACATGCACTTTGTTCTCTGAAGAATCAAACATTCATATTTATGTGTAAACAATATCTTACTTAAAACGTTATATATGTGTGTATATACACACATGCACACATGTATGTACATATGCACACACACATGGATACACATATATGTATATTGTATCATACACATATATGCATGCATATATACCTGAATCTCTCTTTAATGTTTATGCATATATGTATAATGAATATTGTGTCATATAAACATACTAAATATTTATATGTATATAAGTATGTGTATATATGTGTTCACACACATATATACATGTACATACACACACATATTTTCTTGCTTAAAAGAGAAATTCATTCATGTGGAAACAGTGAAGTTGGCTAAATGAAGCACAGGGATGGGGGGTGGGGCAGAGAAATCAGAAAGTTTTGATGAATATGTCAATGCATCAATGAAGAAACAAATCACAATCAAAGGGCTTCCTTTCTGAGCTCTCAGCTATCAGAGGCCTAACAAGGTCAACTTTGCTGAGGTCCCAAATTTTGAGGGTGCTAACAGAACCTGTAATGCTTGTGCAATGTGGAAGTTTATTACAGTGATTAGAACTGTAGGGGCCAAATTTAAGATGTGGAGTGTTAATTGGGTGGCTCACTGTAATATTGGGATTCAGAAAATAATGAGGGACCTCTAGGTCCAAAACTTCCTCCCCTCCAAACTGCCTTTTTAGTTATTTCTCCCAGACCAATAAGAAAGGAGCTTAACAGTCTCTTTTCTACAAACGAATCAGGTTTTATTAATGGGAATAAAATACAGAGCAAAAGTGAAATTAATAAAATCAAGGACAAGGGAATAGGGAAACAGAAAAATGGATAATCCCCCTAACTCTAACAAAAACCCATACGATCCTCAATCTCGCTTCCAGATCAGCTTATCCAAAGAGCTGGGCTCGTTTTATTAACTTACCACTTGGGGTCCGTAGTTTCAGTGAGATACACCTGTGCAGTCAAGGCCCACAGGACAAAACCGCCAGGAAAAACCTCTCTCTCGTCCACTCCTGGAAGCTCCCTAACCAGAAAAGACAGAGCTCCCCTCAGCAAGCATTTAGTCTTGCTCCCCTAAAAGGGAGGTCCTTCATCTCCAATCATCCCTAGCCAGTTTTCCAAACACTACTAGATTCATTCAGGTGGGACCCCTAGACGTCTGCCAAATTCCATTATTTTACCACAGAACCTAGTAATCAATGATGACTGGTTAAAGTAGAAACTGGCCAGCCAACATCTTGGGTTGTGATCTTTTTTTTCACATTTTAATTTTCTTTATTATTTAAAAAAACATTCCTTTGTTTTGACTCTGTGCCTGTGCCTTCAACACCTTCACAACAATTTTCTGCTCCTCAATCAGGAAAGCATGCTTGATCCTGTCAGGGACACATTTAGCACACATGGAGCCACCATAAGCCCTGCTGACATGCTTTTTGGTCTTTGATAGTCTCACCACAGGCTGATTTTGGTGCTTTTCCAACTTTCTTAGTATAAACGTAAACAATTCTGTTACCTGGGGTTCAAGACAGCCGAATTTTGTTGGAAGCTGTGTTGTAGGACAACCTACAGCAATATGTCAGATGGTGAGCCATTTTAAATTTCTGTTGAGTCCATCACCAGAAGAGCTGGGGTGTGATCTTTTCTGCAAAATATTGCTCACCCCCACCCCAAGTGAGAGCATGTTTTGTGCCATTTTGCCCAAAGGCCCAAACTCCTCCTGATCTCTCTGTCACCATCTGAACATTTGGGGAAGAGAATACCACATGAAAACAACCATATAAAGACACTACCCCAAGTGGAGAATAACTTGATTATCAATGATGAATGAGAATTTTTTCCAGTGTTTGGAAAATCCTTATTTCTGCTCAAGGCCATTGGAGGAGTGGGAGATGATGGTGGCCCCACATGGTAATTGTTAATGGTGTTGAGTAATCCTCAAAATCACCCCATTGGGCTTATATACACAGATGCACTTTGATGAGGCTGTTTCAGACTCAGGTTTAAGTGCATTTTTTGGAAATTAAATTAAGACATGGTATGCAATCTGACCTACCAGTGAATGGATGTGTTAATCAATTGGAATCTTGGCAGGAAGAACCAAATGACAAAAATAGCAAGGGCCAGGAGCAGAATAGCTGGGATGTCCTGGTGAAGAGAAGGCTGGGGGGCTCAACTTGGAAAAAGTCATCCAGTGGGCAGCAAGACTTTTTAATGTCTCAGTTTGGCATTTTCTCCAAGATGCCAGATGCCTAACGTGCTCTCAGCACATTCCGCTCAGCCTTGGACTCCTTGAATTCTCCTAACACTAGAGCAGGCTAATTAACATTCTGCTCTTAGCCAGTTTTTTTTTAAAGTGATTTCAAATCGTCTTACTTTAAACGATACGCTGTTTGTGAATGTTGGAGTCTGCTGCTCCTTAGGCTAGTTTTCATTCATTCACTAATTCATTTATTCATTGGGTTGGTGATTTGGTCTGGTTGGGGAATTCTCTGGTCTGAAAACTCCCTCCATGGGCTCAATTTAGCAGCTTTTCAGCAACTCTCCCTAGTCCCCTGAACACATGAGAGATGATTAGACTTGTCCATGTTGATAGTACTATGGCATCATCATAGTGCAATGGGGGTCAGGCTCATGGGCCTGGAATATCATCTCTTCATGTTGAGAGGATAGGGATTTGGTTCCTGAATTATGAAGTCTAAGCAAACTGTCTTGGGGAAATTGGAGCATGTGTAAACATTTCAGAAGTGACTCCATTTGGCTAAAAGTGTTGGAAAGGGAAAACCTTGGGGTTGGCTTTCAGGGAAATCCATCATTGCTTCTTTTGCCTTAGTTGCCCTTGGGGTAGCTAAGTCCTTATTCACTTGGGACAACTGTTGAGTCTCCAAACTTGGGGGCTTCAAAAGTTTGGGAGAGGGAGGCAGATAAATCCTAGAGTCAGAATCCAAGCTAGCATCGCATGGATGCCCTAAGGAGCAAAGAGCAATATTTAAGAGTAACCCTCAAAACTTCAAACCAGCTGTGGCTGAGACAGAGTGATGGTATTTTTGGATATGAAATCAGTAGAACTAGTACTATATAAGAATTGAACTATTTTTTAAATTATAAAAGTCTTTTATTATTTTCCAGTTACATGTAGAGATAGTTTTCAACATTTTTTATAAGATTTCTAGTTTCAAATTTTTCTCCCTCCATCCCCTCCCTTCCCCCTTCCCCAAAACAGAAAGTAATCTGATATAGGCTATAGATGTACGATAACATTAAACATATTTCTGGATTAGTCATATTATAAGAGAAGAATCAGAGCAAAAAAGGAAAAACCTCAAAAAAGAAAAACAATAGCACCAAAAACTAAAGAAATAATATGGTTCAATCTGCATCCATATTCCACAGTTCTTTTTTTTTTCTGGATTTGGAGAGTAATTTTCCATCATGAGGTCCTTTGGAACTATCTTGTACCCATTGTATTGCTGAGAAGAATCAAGTCTATCACAGTTGCTCAACACACAATGTTGTTGATACTCTGAACTAATTTTTGAACCTTCTCTCCTAGAGATGAAGGTGGTATTGGATAGGGTATGCCCCACCAAAGTGTTGGACGAGAAAATGTTGATACAATTGTCCTTGCTATATCTTTTAATTGAACATTTTCAATGTAAAAGCTAGTCAATGTTAAGTGGTTAAATGGAATGGGGCATTGGTCACTGGCCTCTTAAAATGGTGGGCGTGTATCTGGTGGGGGCTCAAGCCAATGGTGGTAGATAATGTAGACATTATAAACAGGGGCAGCTGGAGCAATGTTGGCTCTGGAGGAGGGAAAAGAGTGACATGATATAGGGGGAGCCTGAATTCAGAGCTGGGAGGGACTTAGAGGTCATTTAGTCTGTTGCCCTGATTATGCAGGTCACAAGGCCAGCATACAGTCATTATGTGTAAGAGACCATATTTCTTAGTTCAAGGCTGGCTCTATCTCCATTCAGCTCTCAGCCAACCCTGATCAATTAAATGAACATGAAATTGGATGGTGTTTAATATGCCAAGGCCTGGTGACTTTGGGCTTCTGAGCCCTGGTAATGACCTAAGGAGAACACCCAATTGTGTAGAAGACAAGTATCTTGGACTCAACCTTCTCTTTCTGCCACAAAGGGAAAAGGATTGGCAGTAGAGGAGCTTCATGGTATTTTATTGTATGGCACTATTTCTTTCACACTTACAATGACTTTCAGATTCTCTTCCAGTTATCTAAGAATGGTGCCAAGGTTGAACAGACCTAAGGTCTCATGCCTTAATGAAAGCACAAGATAGTCCCCTGGAGAGTCCAGGATTTGGAGTCAAAGCTCAGTGGCACAGTGGATAGAGCATCGGTCCTGGAATAAGAAAGACTCAGGTTGCTAAATTCATGTTAGCTAGCTTACAACCCTGGGCAAGTCACTTAATCCATTTGGCTCCTTTTCCTCATTTGTAAAATGAGCTGGAGAAGGAAATGGTAAATTGCTCTGGTATCTCTGCCGAGAAAACTTCAAATGGGGTCACGAAGGGTCTGACATGACTGAAACAAATGAACAACATGAATCTTTGTTACTTGCTATACATATGCAAGTCAATTAACAAGCTTGGGTCTATTTTTTGATTCTTAAAAATTAGGGGATTGGCTAGGTTAGTTCACTGAAAAAAAATAGTGGCTCAGGAGTCAGAGGATATGGTTTCAAATTCTGCCTCTGGTATTTATTACTTGTGTGATTGTGGCTGAGTCACTTCCTCTCTAGGCTGTGTTTCCTCACCTGTAAAATGAGTGGGTTGAACCAAATGTGTATGAGGGTCTCTTTCAGCTCTAGATCTTGGAATCTGTGAACCTTAACTGTTATAAATCATAGGCTATGACATCATGTGGAGGATTATAGATGACAACTTGAATTTAAACAGGGGTTAAAGGTACCATGTCAACACAGATTCAAAATGATCAAATTTTACAATACAACAAATATTTCTTAAGCTCCTTCCCTGCTGCCCATAAACATTCCTATGTCTTCCCGTCCTGTAGGAAAAAAGGCTATTATCTCTTGATTTCATTCTCTGCTACCTGTCATTCAATATAAACTTCTGGAAGGCAGGAATATATTTTTTTGCCTTTTTGGTCCATCCCCAGCATTTAACACATTGCTACACATAGTAGGTGCTTAATAAATATATATTGAATGACTGACCTCCCCATTGTGGGTAAAATTCTTGAGAAAGGCACCTACACTAGGTGGCTCCCTTCTCTTTCCTCATATCTCCTTTATTCTTGACAAGCCTCTCTTGACTGGTCCATCCAAACTAACTATAGTCCCATATCTCTTCTTCTTTTTGTGGTTGAATTATTTGAGAAAGCTATTGCCAGTACATGCCCCCACTTCCATTTTTTTTCTTTTTCCCTTTTTTTCTAAGTTCTCTACAATCTCTCTTCTGACCTTACCATCCAACTGATGCTACTCTCTCCAAAAATATTAATGATCTCTTACTTGGCAAATCTAATAGCTTTTTCTCAGCCCTCATCCTTCTTGCTCTCTCTGTAGCCTTTCATACTGTGGATCAACCTCTAGATCTCTACTTCTCTCCAGGTTTCCATTACATGTTCTTTTGTTTTTGTTTTTTTTGTTCCCCTCCGACTCCTCTGACTGCCCCTTCTCAGTCACCTCTGTTGGGTCTTCACTCACTACATGGCCACTAACCATGCGTGTCCCAGGGAGTCTTCTGAGCCCTCTCCATGCCCCCCCCTTTTTTTACTCCACACTTGTCTTTCTAGTAGCCTCATCAGCTCCCATGGGTTTCTGATCATCTCTATGCTAATGATGCAAACATCTCTAAATCCATCCTTAGTTTCTTTCCTGAACTATAATCCCCCATCAACTGTCTTTGGATTTGTTAAACTAGATGTCCTGAAGGCATCTCAATCTCAGCATGCGCATCTTTCTCCTAAACTCTTCCACCTAGTCAACTTCCCTCATATTTTGAAGGGGACCATGGTGTTCCCAGTCACCCAGCCCCACAATTTTCATGTAGTCCTCCCCTCCTCTCTGAATTCATCTACATACCCAGTCTGTTGCCACATCTTGGTGTTTCTACTATTACAACATCCCTTCCATGAGTGCCTTTCTCTCCACTTACATAGCAGTTCAAGCTCTCATCACTTTATACCTGGATTATTGCAGGAGCATTCTAGTTGGTCTCTCTGCTCCATATGCAATCCATCCCCAAGTCAGAAGTCAAAATACTGCTGTTGTTTTCTCAAGTGCAGGTCTGCCCATGCTGCTCTCCAGTTTTGCGATCTCCACTGGCTCCCTATTATGAGCAGGATCAAATGCAGAATCCTCTGTTTGGCCTTTAAAGTTCATCATAACCTTGCCCCATTCTATTTTTTCCCAGCTCTCTTATACCTTACTCCCCACTTCACACTCTGTGATGAGCCTACACTAGCATAGTTCCTCAAATCCAACACTCCATTTCCTACCTTCATACACTTACACTGGCTTTCCTGAATCCCTAGAATGCTCTGCCCCCTCATCCCTGCATAGTAGTTTCCTTGGTCTGATTCAAGACTTAGGTTTAAAGCTCACCTAATATAGAAAATCTTTCCACCCAGTGCCTTCTCTGAGATTACTTTCCATCTACTCTGTATGTATCTTGTGTGTTCTTATGTATTTATATGCTGCCTCCCTGATTAGAATGTATGCTTCCTGAGGATAGGGACTCTGTTTTCATATAAAATACTACCTGCCATAAAAATGGGTGTTAACAATGAGTGACTGCTGAATGCAAGCACTGTGTCAGATGCTTAAGCTATAATTCAGTTGAACTAGTTCTGCCCTCTAGGAGATTTCTCTTTACTAAATATCAAGTTTAAGAAAACAATGTTGACAGGAAAGACAGGCTAACAACCAGGGGTCAGGCAAGGTCTCATAGGGATGTCCTTGACATCAAGGGTCTCTGAGTCACAGAAGTGAGCTCACAGCTAGACAGTGGAATAGATCCACATAAACTTTGCCAACAAGAGAAATCTCATCTGCTCTCCTCTCCCCATCTCACTCCTAACCCTCCGTCTCCCCTCCCCAGGCAATACGTGCCCAACTACACTCAGGAAGCCCAGTGTCCCCTAGTAGAATCTTGGGAGTCATCCTCTTGGGCGGAACAACCCAACCCAAAGTTCTCTTTTGGCCATTCCTGCCTCATCTTAGACTAAGTTTCTTTTCTTGAGTTTGGGCTACATTTCAATTTTCCCTTGCAGCTCAGTGCTTTGACTTTCCCCTCTTTGATTGGAAATTCCATTGATCTTTCATTCTGTTTCTGCCAGCAGTCAGCTTTTCTTGCCAAGATTCCAGTTGGTTAACACCTATTTGTCTCCTGGCTGCTGCTCCCTTCTCAGTAGCCCCCACCCCCATCTTTCCTTTCCAGAATCATAGTCTATTCCCCAGCCTTATGACTGAGAACCTTGCTTCATATTTGACTAAAAAAACCTGAAGTCACCAAAAGCGCTTTCACCCCTCCTCATTTCCCATCTCCGAAATGCCTTCTGCAACTCTCTCCTCTTTCACCTCTGTCACATGCACATGAAGAGGTGGTTTTTCTCCTTATCAAAGCAAACCACTTTATTCCACAAGTAGTCCTATGCCATTCCATCTTCCCCAGAAGACTGCACCTTTCTTCATCTCCACCCTCAGTAATCTTCAGTCTCTCTGGCTCTGTCTCTGTCTCTCCAAGTGTGTATGTGTGTGTGTGTGTGTGTGTGTGTGTGTCTGTCTGTCTGTCTGTCTCTGTTTCTCTCCCTCTCTCTCTTGGCTGCTTCCCTACTGACTACAAACAACTCCATATCTATTCCATTAAAAAAAAAACCCAAAACCAAAAAACCTGTCACTTCTTTCTTCCAAGCCCACCATATATTGTCTCACATCTCTTTGTCCTTTTGTAGCTAAACTCCTTGAGAAGGTAATCTATAATTGAAGCCTCCATTTCTTTTCTTCTTTTTGACTTTCTAAAGTCTGGCTTCCTACCTTATAATTCTACAGAAACTGACTTCTTCAAAGTTACCAGTAATCTCTTCATTATTGAGTTTAATGAGATCTTTTCAGTCCTCTTCTTTCTTGATCTCTCTGTAGCTTTTGTCCTTGTTGATCATTCTGTTAACTTTGATATCTTCCTCTGTCTAGGTTTCTAATGCAACTCTCTCCTGCTTCTCCACCTACCTATCTGACCCCTCCTTCACAGTCTCATTTGCTGGATCTTCATCTAGGTCATGCTCATTAATGGTGAGTATCCCAAAAGGCTCTGCCCTGGGTCCTCTTTCCTTCTTCTTCTATACTTGGGGATTTTGTCAGCTCTCATGGGTTCAATTATCATGGCAATGCTGATGATTTTCATATATACTTATCTAGCCCTTTACCTCTCTGCTCTCTTCAGATTTTCATCCCCAAATACTTATTAGATGTCTCAAACTGGATATACCACAGACATCATAAACTCAACATATCTAAAACTGAACTCACTATCCCCCACCCCACCCAATCGTCCCATCTCCTTAACTTCCCTATTAATTTGAAGGTACCACTGACATTAGGCACCCAGGCCTGCATGCTAGGAGTCATTGTGGACTTCTTACTCCCTCTTACACTCATATTTAGTCTGTAGCCAAGTCCTGTTGACTTTTCACTTGCAATATCTTTGTATACTCCACTCTGCTTTCCTCCAACTTAACCCCCACACCCTCTCCCCACCCCAAGGCAGGCAGGTGCTTATCACCTTAAACCAAGATCACAATAATATCCCCCAGTTCTAAAGTCTCTCCCCCTTCCCAGTCTACCCTTGACTCAGTTGCCAACTTAATGGGATCTTTCTGAAGCACAGTCAATAAACTCCAATAGTTCCCTGTCACCTGCAGGATCAATTACAAAGTTCTCTGTTTGACCTTTAATGCTTTTCAGAACCTGTCTTCCTCTTGTCAGCATTCTCATACCTTACACCCCAACCCCCCACATACTATGGGGTCCAGTGACAGTGGCCTCCCCACTATTCTTTGAATAACACCCTCCACCTGCAAACTCTCATGAATTTTCATTGGCTGTCCCCCATGCCTGGAATATTCTCCCTTCTCCAAACCACCTCCCTGGGTTCCCTAGCTTCTTTTTTTTTCCTAGCTTCTTTTTTTTCCTAGCTTCTAATTCATCCCAACAAAAATCCCATTACTATAAGGAGCCTTTCCTATTCTCTTTTAATGCTAGTGACTTCCTATTATTATTTTCAGTTCATTCTATGTCTGTCTCATTTGTCCATAGTTGCCATATATTGTCTCCCACATTAGGCTGTGAGACCTCTGAGAGCCAACATTGTCTTTTACCTTTCCTTGTATCTCTGGAGCTTAGCCTGGCAACTGGCATACAGTAGTATTGTTGATAGATTTCATCTGATAATGTGCATTAGTCCTCTGGTTATGAAGCCTTGGAGAGTTGTTCAGAATTTGGTGATAAACATATTTGGGAATTCCCTTTAAAAGGTAGAGTTCTGCATGGTTTTATATGCATAGCTGATATCATATTGTTTGCCTTCTCAGTGTATAGGATAAAGGGAGGCAAGAAGGGAGAGAACTTGGAACTGAAAATGTAAAAAGGACAGAATATTGAAAATAAATAAAAAATAAATCAAAGTGTTGAAAAAATGGAAAAGATTGTGTGTAAACCATTAACAAAAAAGGCAGCAAGACCTTGATAGAGGTGTTGGCACTGGGACTTTAAGGAGGTGAGAGCACCCAGATACTGGAGGCAATCAAGGGGCAGCTGCAGGGGCAGCTCCTGTTTCCCCAGCACTTCTATTCATTCTAGAGGCATCAGTGAAGGCCTCTTGTAAGAGGTGGCCCTTGGGCTACATGTAGGGATTCCAAGAAGCAGAGACAACGAGGAAGAGCATTCCCGGTACCAGTACATCCTTGCATAGTCAAGCTGTGTTGAGTAATGAGCAGGAAAAAGGTGTAACCAAGCCAGAAAAACAGACTGGAGCTGGAGATTCTGGGGCCATACATGGAAAATAGACAAGTGTGTATTTTTTCATAGAGGCAATAAGGGGGTGCAGGAGTAGGGGAGTGACATAGTCAGATGTGCACCTCAGGACCATTATTTTGGTGGCTGTGTGGATGATGGGTCATAAATGAGGGAAATTCAATTTAGGGAGACAAATGAGGAGGCAATTATATCACAGATGATGAGACCAGAATTAGCTATATGGTTCTGGGAGTGGAAAAATGAGACTGATTAAGAGATCCACCCCAAATCCAATGTCTGTTGCTGGCTTGCAGAGACATTATCCCTAGACATCTCTGCTTGGATATTTCTTACACCTTCTTGTTTGAGGTCTTAGCTACTTTTTTGCATGGGTATCATTCCTGAAGTCTCCCAAACACCAGTTTCTGGAGATTTGTTACTGTCACATAGAAAGTGCGGAAGGCTCTGCTCTCTTAAGGAGTTGGGCAACCTCATAGCCAATGCTTGAGCAGGGCCTTTCCCCCAGTGATTTCGGGCATCCCAAAATAAACATGCAAGACTTGACAAATGTCTCCACTCTCCTCTGAGCTGTAGGGTTAAGGCGGCCTGAGGGGCTTGATGTGACTCTCCTCACTACGCAGTTGCATCTTCCTCACTAAGTTGCTTTCACTGACAGGCTTCAGTTGGTATAGCATGGTGACAGAGCGGGGTGGGAGGCAAATCTGATGGCCAGCAGGTGTTCCCAAGCCTCTCCATAGCTGGCCGGTCATGAGCAGACGGTGACAGGGACATACTACCCTTTGCTTTCTCAACAATGTTCCTTATTTACATTTAAACTTTTTTCTTTTTTTTTTTTGCTGGGCAATGAGGGTTAAGTGACTTGCTCAGGGTCACACAGGTAGTATGTGTCAAGGGTTTGAGGCTGGATTTGAACACAGGTCCTCCTGAATCCAGGGCCAGTGCTTTATCCACTGTGCCACCTAGCTGCCCCCACATTTCAACTTTTACCAGCTGTCCTTTTTGGGAAGAAATCCTTCCTAGAGCCAAATCTAACTCTAAATGCCCAAGATGGACCTGAAAATAATCTGAATGGAAGCAACATCAACGAGGCAGAGATCATTCTGGACTGAAGAGAGTTGAGGAACAGCTGTGGACAATTAAATGCTAATTCCTTTGTGCCAGGCCTAACAAAGAGTTGGCCAGGATATTGTGATTCCAGGAAATTTGTGGATCAGAAAAATGCTTTAAGATAAACTAATTAGGCAGAAGACAGGCTACATGAGAGTGTTCAGCAAATATGCCTTAGAAGGAGGAAGACGTGGGTTCACTTTCTGACCCAGACACATCCTGGCTGTGTGACCCTGGACTAATTGCTACCCCTCTCTTAAGGTTCTCCTAGGGAACTCTCAGACTGTGAATTCCTGGGAAACTGCTGGTTCTCATTGGGGGAGGGAATTTCTAGGCTACAAATTCTCCACCTGGGAGAAGTCATGGATTGAGACCTGCTTCCCCCTACTAAAAGAAAAAAAAAGGGGGAAATTAGGATGCAGTGACATTAGCTTTGTTTCTGTTGCTGATTTATTTATGGTCTTAAATATAAAAATAATAATAATTTATTTTATGACTTGGTTTTCCTTCACTGAAAATCAAGAGAATAATTCCCTTTTTATAAGGATTGTAAGTAATTATGATTATGAATGACATAATGCAAACGGCTAATATGTTATGCGTGTTCTCAGAGGGTGTGAACTCTGACCTCAACACAGGACCACCCTCAAGTCCAGTGAACCAATGGATTTGGTTGGTGTTAATCAATTAGCTTGAAGCAGTGTGTGAGGACTGCTTCCTCCCCTCAGAGATAGCTTCCACACGCAGTTATTCTCAGTTAGGCTCTCTTGGTGGCAGAGGGCTTGGAGGAAGAAGGAGGCCAGGCTGAGCTCTATTCTCTCCTCTAGGCTAGATAGGCCTTTTTCTTTACTTTCAGAGACATGTTTGCTCTCTTTACTAATATTTAATATACTTTAATAAATGCTTATTGCTGCAAAACTGGTGCTAAAACTTCCAATTTATAAGTAACAACTATATTAGGAACCCCAGCTAATTTTCCCCAAACTAGGGACAGAAATAAGGTGACCACAAGTAGTTATACATGCTACACTACCCATGACCAATTAATATTTTCTCACTTGTTTAGATCTGACTTTATTTGTGTGAGAAATGTTTTATAGTTCTGTTCAGATAGGTCTTGTGTTTGTTTTGGCAGGTGAACTCCCAAATATCTTATATTTTCTACAGTTATTTTAAAAGAAATTTCTCTATATGCTGCTGGACCTTGTTGGTAATATATAGAAATGCTGTTGTTTCTGTGTGTTTATTTTATAACTTTGCCGAAGTTGTTAATAATTTCAAGTAGTTTTTTAGTTGATGAGAGATATGATTCTTGATGAATAATTTTATATGAAAAGTTAGCTGTTGAGAAACAGGGTCAAGCACCCTGAGGACATTACATTATTAATTTTTCTTGCTGTTTTCAAGATAGCCCAATAGTCCACAACTGGGATGCCATCCCCTCCCCTCCCCCCTCTCCACACCCAATACAAAGGAACAAATCTTCAGTTGATGTTCACAATGCATGTGGTAAAGTGGATAGATGTGGGTTCAGAATCAGGAAAGACCTGGGTTCAAATTCAGCTTCATATACTCTTCTACCTCTGTTACCCTGGGCAAGTCACTTGACCTCCTTCAGTCTCTGTTTCCTCATCTATAAAATGGTGGGTAAAGCAGCACACTAACCATGTTTTTTTTTTTTTTTCGTGAGGCAATTGGGGTTAGTGACTTGCCCAGGGTCACACAGCTAGTAAGTGTCAAGGGTCTGAGGTCAGACTTGAGTCTGAATCCAGGGCTGGTGCTCTATCCACTGTGCAACCTAGCTGCCCCCCTCCATGGTTTGTTTTAAGAACAAAATAAGATACTATTTGTAATGCACTTTGCAAACCTTAAAGAGCTATAAAAATACAAGGCGTCATCATCTCATACATTAATATAAATGCATATTTCCCTTACTTATATAATATAGGCACTATTTTTTTTATATCCTAAGAGCCTAGCATAGTGCCTCATACATAAATAGTAGTCACTTAATAAATGCTTGATTGATTAAAGCACTCAGTGCATGTTTGCTCTCATTAAGTAGATTTCAGTTCTCTGGTATTTCCTTCCTATATTAAAATGAAATGAGTATTTTTTATTTCAAAGGATAAATCTTTGTTTTTTAAAAGTTATATAACTTTACATTTACATTAAGTTCAGTCAGCAGATATATATTAAGCTTTTTCTGTGTACAGAGTATTGTTGCTAAAGGCTGGGGCAAAAGTTTGGCACACCTGGTGTAGTAGTGCAGTAAGAGAGGAAGGCAGATACCCACAAATCTCAGTATTATAGAATAAATCTATTTGAAGAGAATAAGAACAGGTGCTGTGTAAAGGCAGTATGTGGGTGTTGGGGTGGGGATTGATTACTGGAAATATTTATGAAAGGTTTTTATAAATTCTTTCATACTACTCAGGATTGTTTGAAATTGTCTCTAATAATTTATCTTAGGGGGCAGCTAGGTGGTGCAGTGGATAAAGCACTGGCCCTGGATTCAGGAGGACCCGAGTTCAAATCTAATCTCAGATACTTAACACTTATTAGCTGTGTGACCCTGGGCAAGTCATTTAACCCCAATTGCCTCACGAAAAAACAAAAACAAAAACAAAACAAAAAAAGGGAGGCCTATCGATTCAGGAATCCAGGCCCTCTCAGTAAGCTTAAGATTCTACAAACTAGACTTTGAAAAAGTCAACATGGCCTGAGGGGTCTCCCATGTGTCCTTCCTAACAGGGAGCAGCTTCTGCAACTCCTGCTGTCCTTGGCTTTCCATTGAGCCCAGGGGGCAGCTGTTCAGCCCTAAGAACAGTGTCATCTGCCCTGAGCTTTGCAGCAGGCAGTTATTCTCAGGCTGGGGATAGGTGGCCAAGAATTTATACTGGTCAGCTCCAGCCTGCCCAGTATCTGCAAGCCCAGATGGGAAATGCCATGTCTCAGTGCTGGGCTTATCAAGATCCCTGCTTTCCTAGATTGTGTTCCTCTTATGCTGGCAGGATGAGACAACTAAAGAGCCAGAAGAGAGTTCACTTTAGGAGGAGGATACCAATGATAATGACAGAAGAAGGCAAGAGACTACATTGCATCATTTCCCCTTTTAAATCTCCCCCCCCCCAAAATGGATAGTCCTGCTATATGAGGCACTTGGCATGAGCCATCATAGGACCTGTTCCTGCCCCCAGAGATCCATGTCTGGTTGGTAAACTCAGCATGAAAGTCACTATGCTCAAAACATTTATTCTAACACAGCTAGAACATTCAGACCATCCTTTAACACCGGTCTTGCAATATTGAAGTCTTGTGATGGTTGCTGTCTTTATTCTTCAAATGTACCAGTGTCCACCCTCTAGAAAAAGCAGGAGTAAACACAAGAAAGGAGAATATGATAAAAGGAAGATGAATTTTTATGTTGGAGGTCCAGGGTTCTTATCTCAACTTTACCATTTATTAGCAGTGCGACTAATGTGAAAATGAGCTAGCATCTATATTTCTCACCCCTAGTCTCATTCACCACATTTATTGATATTAAATGCTACCCTATCTCCCTTCTGAGTCTGAATATTATGTGACTGAACCAGAGTTTGGAGCTTGTTCATTGGTCCAAACAGCCTTATGCTGTAATGACTACAAGAAAGTCTAGGTGCCCATTGGCACTGAGAGTGAATCATCTTCTATGTTACCCCAGGGTGAAGTGATGAAGCCTTGCCTTGGCCTCTGACTTGTGTCATGTTTCCCAAGGTTCCTTTTGCTCTATAACTGACAGGGAATAATTAGAGTAGAAAATGACCTTGAGTTCATGTCATGGGGGATCAGTTGAAGGAACCGGGGGTGCTTAGTCTGGAAAAGAGAATATTTGCAGTGAGAAAGACCATTCTCTTTAAGTATTTTAAGGATTGTTCCGCATTAGATGGGATAGACATTTTTTCTGCCTGGCCCCAGAGGCCATAATGGGGGGCAGGACATGGACAGATGTTATAAAGAAGTCAATTTAGACTTGTTCTAAGAAAACCCTCCTAACGACTAGAGTCCTGCTGAAGTAGAAAGAGCTGCCAGAGGACGGGGTCAAGGTGTCCTCACTTGAGGTTATCGAGCAAAGGTTGGGGGACTAATTGTTGTGATATTGTGAAGCTCACTCTGGTCTCAGTATGTGTTGGGCTTCATGTGCTTGGAAGTCTCTTAAAACCCTGAGAGATCTTCTGTGGTTGATGAAAGGACACCCACTTTTGTTTTTCTGTTCCCGCCAATGTCTGTTGAAAGCCCCCTTGGTCAAATTAGCTGATCTGCCAATGCATTCTTCCAAGTATTTTTGAAATTCTTTTGGTCTCTTTTCCAGAGCTCATAGCTATGTGTTTTGAACCATTGGGCATATTTTAAAAAATCTTTTTTCTCCTATGTATCTAGGTGTTTACTTTTCATAATCTGTTTTTATTTTTTAATCCCCATTTGGAACTTCATCTGGAAATAGAGTTGAAAATAGTACTTGTGTCTACAAATCCTTAAGTTTCTTACAGAAGATTTCTCAATTACTAACAATTTATTCCAGCCCTCTTATGACAATATCATTCATTCCCGTATGAATCAGCAGAACTCAGTAGTGGTCAGAAAGTTTAATTCACATCTTGGCAGGCACAGTAAAATTTTATTATCCTTTCTCTATTTGACAATGTCAAATGAGTTCTTTGCTGCCTGTGGCCCATCCTCTTCACCTCAATATTTGGGGAAATAGCTTGGGATAGTTAAAAAATCCTTTGAAATCAATCCTTAAAACTGACATTCTTTGTTCCATCATCCTCTTCATTATATAATATGTAGGCAGTGAGGTTATTTAGGGGATACAAGGCTGGAATCAGGAAGACATATGTTCAAATCCTGCCTCAGATACTCCCTACCCATGTAACCTTTCAAAAGTCACTTAATCCCTTTATGCTATAATTTCCTCATATGAAAAGTGGAGATAATCATAGCCCCTACCTCATGGGGTTGTTGAGAGGATCAAATGAAATGATACATGTAAGGAGTTTTCAGATTTTAAAAAAAGCTTTGTAAATGCAAGCTATTTTTAAATTTTTATTTACCATGTTCCTCAATGCAGTGAGCCATCCCTTGTAGAAAGAATTTTTTTTTTAAAGAGAAACAAAGACATTAATCCAAATTAATGAGTATGTCAACCAGGTCTGAATGTTTTCAATATTCCATATCTATAGTCCCCTACCTCTCAAAGAAGGAAGAGTGTTTTCTCATCTTTTTTGTAAACACTAGGTAATTAGAAGAATTCTATTCAGCAGACCCATGAAGAACTCAAGCATCCTGACAGTACAATTAAGGTGGAAGTAAGAATGGTAGTACTACTGAGACTACGGAGCATGAAGCATTTGAGACTATGAAGTCACACTGCCCTGGAGTCAGGCATGGAGAATGGCTTGGAACCTGGGGGATGAATTTTCTTGACTAGTGGGAAAGTTTTTTTGAAGACAGAAGGAGGCAGAACTGTCATGCAAAGTAGACATCTAGTGCTGAGATCCTTGAATGGTTACTCGTTTACAGCTAAACTGGAAAATCTCTGTGCTCCTGGCTGAAAGAAGAGAGCTCTGGAATTCACTCTCTGTAAAACAGGCTTATCCTTTGGCCTGACCATTGATGGAGAGCTGTACAAGAAGACCGATCACATCTCCTGGAGAGGTACCCAAAGAGAGGCATAGTAGAGGATAGTGGATTTCTTATGGACTCCTGCCTTTTATCAGGGGCTAGAAGAAAAACCCAAGGTAGAACAAACAGTAAGACTGATCAGTGAATGCTTCCAGGTAGAAAGGTAAAGGAGAATGATGGAAAGTGACCAAGAAGTCCTCTTGGTAGTAAGGGATTCCTTAAGGGTCCAATAACAGGCAACATGGATAGGGAGTCTACTTAGTGTATGGCTTTTTTTTTCTTTACTCTAGATGTACTGAACACCACATTAACAAAACATTTACTTATCTAACATAAAACAGAAAAAGGATTATTTGTTAAAAATGTGAATCTCTATTTTGTACATCTTGATTTTTAAAAAGCATATACTACATTATATATATATTGCTTTCAAAAGTATTTCATGTTTGTTTCCATCTGAACTTTCTATCTATATTCTTAATTAAAAATGTATCATTCTTTTCTTTCCTTCCTTTTCTGACAATTCTGTCACTAGTTCTCTTTCCTCAACATTAAAAACAAAAACAAAAACAACCCAATGCAACCCTTGTAATAAAGGTGTATTATCAAACTCAATAAACTTTCACACTCTACATATCCAAACTTATGTTTGATTCTCCAGCGGAATTCCACAACCTCCACGAAGGAACTGGGTAGTGTGCCTCATGCCCAGGTGCACTGATGAGAGCTCAGAAGTTTTCCCAAGTTATTTTTGTTTCCATTGTTTTAGTTATTATAGAAATTAGTATGATTCTGTTCTCTCTGTATCCATTCATACAATTCTTCCTAGCCTGCTCTTAAACTACTTTTTTAGTTATTTCTTAGACCATGATTATATTCCATGACATCCCTATGCCAAAATGTATTTAGCCATTCCAGAATTGGTAGGCACTCTCTTTATTTGCAGTACTTTGCTATAACAAAAAGTGCTGCTATAAATACTTTTGCATGTATCAGACCTATTTTTATTTCTTGGATCTTTTTGGGATGTAGTCCTGGAAATGGAAGAGCTGGGTCAAAGGGTGTACACAATCTGGTGACATGGAGGGCATAGTTCCAAACTGTTTTCCAAAACTAGTCGGACTAATTCACAGCTCAGTGTCCCTCTGTTCATGACTACTAAGAGGTTAAACATACAAAGACTTTCGGGAAGAGTTAGTCATAGGTAGATTTGGTTGTTTTTATATGAATTCTACTTTTTTTTCCTTTGACTTATAAAATAAATTCCTTTGTTGAGGCACATGTGTTTTTTCCACCCCAGGGCAATGAGGGTTAAGTGACTTTCCCAGGGTCACACAGCTAGTAAGTGTCAAGTGTCCGAGGTCAGATTTGAACTCAGGTCCCCCTGAATCCAGGGCCAATGCTTAATCCACTGTACCACCTAGCTGCCCCCACCACATATGCCTGAGGATTTGGTGGTACTATTCGGAGTATATATACACAAGCAGCACATTCCCACACTTGCCCTGTTGCCATGTTTTTGCAGAAGAGATTCTTCCTGGAATGAATTTCCATCTTCCCTTCATCTCTCTGAATCTTCAGTTACTTTCTAATCCCTAACCCTCTTTTTTGTTCCATACAGCTGCTAGCACCAACCTCAAATCATGCTGAATTTGTCTTGCACAGAATTGGCAATTAATAATCCATATCTATGATGTTTTCTCTGATAGGCATAAGGGCTGGTTTAAGTTTTTTTGAGTTTGTCTCACCAATGTCTAGAACCATTGTAGGCACTTAATAAATGTTCATTGATTGATTGATTGATTGACTGGGAAGGAGCAGAAGGAGGCCAGAGAAATGACATGCTTAAAATGTACCCTGATCCTTCAGGATGTATAAGATACTCTGACACATGAGTTACTCAAGCGATAGAATTGAGGTCAGAGGATCCAGGGGCCTGCTCTGATAAGTCCTAGCTACATGTGTGAAACAAACATGGGGCACTTGGCCTTCTGAGTCTCAGGTTTCTCCATTGTGAAATAGAGGCAATAATGCTCACTGATGTCTTGGAGGGTTGTCATGAGGGCTAAATGAGTTATTAACAGGCAACATGACATGGCAGAAAGAATGTGGAGCTTGGACTCAGAATAACAAGGTTTATTATGAGGAAATCAATTTGTAAACTTTATCAATGGAACTTATTATTGTCCCAAAAGTGCTTTTTATCCATAAATCATTCTAGAAACAAAGACTGCAGTTACTGTCTTATCAGATGCTGATATCAGTTGAGTGCTTGAGGTAGTGCCATGGAAGACCTGAATTTGGGCACTATTTTTTCAAAATCTATAGCTGATTTATTTCTTTAAAATAATTTAATTAACCACAATTTCTTTTGTCTCTCTCTTCCATCTCCTTTTGCCATTGAAAAGAGGGGAAAAAAAGAAAATATAAAATCCATGGGACAAATACACATAGTCAAAGAAAACACATTTTTCCACTAACCATGTCCAAACATCATGCCTTTCATTCTGTAGCCTGTGTCCATGACCTCTCTGTTAGGAAGAGAGGAGTACTTCATCATTGGTCCTCTGGAGGCATGATTGACCATTTTGATTGTGGGAAAAACAACTTGCTTACTGGACAGTGGGGAAGACTGAAAAATAGCAATCCTCAACATACTACCAGTTATCAAGGCCAAGGTTTAATACCTTGGTTTACTTGGTTTGTTTCATTCCAAACAAAGGAACTGACTTTTCTGGTTCATTCTTTTTGTTGTTCAGAAGGAACAACTCTTCCTGACCCCATTTGGGGTTTCCTTGCAAAAGACACTGGAGTGGTTTGACATTTCATTCCCTGGCTCATTTTACAGATGAGGAAACTGAGGCAAACAGGGCTAGGATCACACAGTGCCCAGGGTCACACAGCTAGTAAGTGTCTCAGGTTAGATTTGAACTCAAAATGATGAGTCTTCCTGATTCCAAGCCCAGTGCTCTGTGCCCTATGGCGCCACCTAGCTGCTCATTTTTCTGGTTAGAGTCCGCTAAATTTGCAAGGGTCAGAGGCAAGAGCGCTGGCTCCTGGATCTAAGGACCAAAGTTCAAATCTTGCCTTTGATTGCTTCCACCAGGATGACCTTGGGCAAGTCAATTTTCTTGCATGTTGGTTTCTTTATTTGTGAAATGAGAGGACTGAATAAGACTTAAGGCCTCTCAGCCTCTCAGGCTGTGATCATATGAACTGCTATGAATGAGTAGGACCTCAGCTTGCCAAACAACCACGTAGGCACTGTTGAAACCCTTCTAGTATCTCTCTCTCGAATTTGTACAGAAATCAGCTTATCAACAGCAGACCTTACTACCAGACCGGAAAATGCCCTTTTCTGATGTCTGGGGGGTGGCGGGTCATCCAGAGGTTCTTGGGCCCTCCAGGTTTGGATCTATGAGGAGCCTCTTGTGAAATCTTTGTTTGCAGCAGGAATTTAAGAAAACAGGACATTGTCATATTGGGGTTTGGAGTGCAGGCTAAGTTTACTCCAAATTCCTTCAGAGCCCAGCACGCATGCCGGTAATTGAATAAGGCTCGTCAAAAGTGGTGCTGGAATTAATTGGCACATGGACTCATTGCTTGGTATGATTAATCTTCTGAGTTATATTCCCACAGATGCAATGTCTATCTCTCAACAAAGACCAGTGTCAGAGGGTTTGAAATCCCTGTGATTCTCTGTCCATGACTAGCTGTATCTGGCAGTAAATGACGTATGGGTGTGATTATATTCCTCCAAATTGGGCTCAATGGGAGAAATGTGATTCTAGGAGTGTATATCCCCAATAGTAATTATGTTTATGTGAAGAGATCAAGAGAGATATGGGGAAACTTACCATTCCCCCAATCCCTTTGGAGTAGGATCTGGTGTTAGTTCACCAATCTTGGAGCCCACCCAACAGGGAGGCATTATGGAAATACCTCAGTGTAAGGCAACCATCCATCCAAGAAAGCCTTGGGACATGAACCCAGAGGAAAGTGTGAGTTTGGGCCCCCGTGGTATATTTTACCTCTAGTGCTGTGGGAGTACTCTTCAAATAAACACCCATCAGAAAGTTGTTTCCAAAGAGAGGACCACAAATCACAGTCATGCTTGTTTAAAACGATCTCCTTCTCCTTTTGGCTGGTGTCCCTGCTCATGTAAGAGAAGGGCTTGAAACTGGGGTCTTCTCCGTGAGAAGTGAGAATGGTAGACAGAGAGATTTGTCTGTCATGATTGGCTTGGCCAGTCTGGACAGAATGACCATTCCCTTCTGACTAGAGCTCCAAGGGCAAAATTAAATCTATAAAGATCAATGTGTTTCAAGACCTGGTGCCTTTAGAAAGAGTGCTTATTGGCCTTCAGAACTAACCCCAAAATCCTGCTCTCACAAGGGGTTTTGGGTTTTAGTTCTTAAAAAAGTGGTAGAGAATATGGGTGGTGTCCCTTTTATTAATGAAATTGTCTTAGCCATGTGGAACAGAGAATTTTTTTTGACATTGACAGGGTTGGGAGAAGAGTGTGGAAAAGGTGTGTTGGGCAGAGCATTGCCTAAAACAGCTAGCTAAACTATATCACTAGCAGCTAGGCTAGTTTGCCTTCATCCTCTGTATTGCTATCCCAAGAAAATTTATTTTTAAATGTATTTTATTTTGTTTCATTAAATATTTCCTAATTGCATGGAAAATTAAGTTTTTAAAAATGAAAATATGGGGGCAGCTAGGCGGCACAGTGGATAAAGTACTGGCCCGGACCTGAGTTCAAATCTGGTCTCAAACACTTGATATTTACTAGCTGTGTGACCCTGGGCAAGTCACTTAACCCTCATCTCCCTGCAAAAAAGGGAAAAATTAATAAAAATAAAATTATCTCTCCCTTCTACCCCACCTTGTCTTTGAGAAAGCAAACAATTTGAAATTGACTATATGTGTAAAGTTATGCAAAACATGTCTCCATATTAACTATGTTGAAAAAGAAAACACAAAACCAAAATACAACAAAAATAAATAAAGCAAAAAAAATGTTTACAAGCTGCATTGAGATTTCATCAGTTCTCCCTCTCTGGAGGTGGATAGGATTTTTCATCATGAGTCCTTTGGAATGGCCTTGGATCATTGTACTGATCAAAGTAACTGTGTCTTTCACAGTTGATTGTCATATAATGTTGCTGCTATTGTGTACAATGTTCTCTGGATTCTGTGAAGAGAATTTCTTTTCTGTATTTCACTCTGTATCCGTTCGTATAAGTCTTCCTTAGTTTTTCTGAAATCATACTGCTTGTCATTTCTTATAGCACAATAGTATTCCATAACAATCATACACCACAACTTGTTTAGTTATACTCCAATTGATGAATATCTCCTCAATTTCTACTTTTTGTCCTCCTCAAAAAGAGCTGCTATCAATATTTTTGTACAGATAGGTCCTTTCCCATTTTCTTTGATCTTTTTTGAGATACAGGCCTAGTAGTGCTATTACTGGGTCAAATGCATTTTTAAAAATACTTGAGATGAAAAAAATAGTTGAATGAAAATGTTGGCGGCAAATGATGCACACAGTCTTTCTAGTATAGTATATATTCCTGAGGGTTATGACTTTACCCTCTCCTACTCTCAACTCCTCTCTCCTCTCTCCCTCAACAATCACACTTACTCCTGTGGCAACAGCTTAGCAGATAAATCCAAATTTATAGCTCCAGTTCTGACTTCTCTTATGAGCATTAGTTTTAAATGTCCAATAGCTTGCATGATGTTCATACCTGAATAGCCAATAACACTTCAATCAGTAATCTTTACTGGATATTTAAATGCAATTAACACCTTCCATCTCAGAAAAGTTGATCTAAAATTCACAGTATATATTTATGACTTACTAAATTCCTGAATTCAAGTTTTTAACTTCTAAGTTTTTTTCACTGAAATGATTGTGGGGAGCAGGGCAGAATTCAGTATCCTATTTCCCGATGTGGGCTGTCACTCTACTGGCTACTAGCTAGCTATATAAAGACAAAAATAAAACAGTCCTTGCCATCAAGAAGTGTCAGTGTCCATCCTGTGGGATAATGAGATTCAGTTTTGAAGGCCTGCATTACAACTCATCTTCTCCAGTTCACAGAATGAATCTGATCCTTTCCTGTCACAAATACATAGGACTTTTTAAATAGAATATCAGAGCTAAAAGGAACTTTGGGTTTCAGCTAGTCCAAAGGTTCTTAATTATTTTGTGTATCATGGACCCCTGTAGGAGTCTGCTGAAGCCTCTGGATCTCTGCTTGTTTTAAATACATAAATTAAAATTCAGAAGATTACAAAGGAAAGCACTTATATTGAAGTACAGTTTATCTCTGTGTGTGTATGTGTATATATATATATATATATATGTGTGTGTGTATGTGTATGCATGCTTATGTGTATGTTTACATGTATATGTGCATGTGTGAGTATGAATATGTGTATTGTATGTATGTTTAAATGTATATGTGTATGCCTGTATATCTGTATGGGTATGTATGTATATGTGTTTTTTTGTATTTTTGTGTATGTACATGGGTATCTATCCCCCACCTAGGGACCCCTGTTTAAGAACCATGGGATCTTATTCCATTGTAATAATTTTTATAGATAAAGGAAGTACACAGTTCCTAGAATCAGACTTTTAACTAGAATTAGGGCTCTAGTCTTAAAGTCTGGTTCTCTTTCCATGAGACCAGAATGTCTGTTTTGGTCTCTGGATGCTCTCTCCACAGTTCCATAAAGCTCGCCTTAGTAGATAACATCTACTTATTACAACAGCTTCTTCTGCTATCTTCCCTTCGACTTTGACCCTGTTGTATATCTAGACATTCCTACTATGGTTTGTGGAACAGTATTTCCAATAGTTTTTCTTTCTTCAAATCAGCATAATTTCCATGCCTGGGACAGTTTCCATTTCAGTTTGATCCTATGCAATTCTATGAGCAGTTAATTTGGTGGGGGGTGGAGGGGAGTTGAGGGGGAGACATAGATTTTTATCACAAAAAAATTGCCGGAGAGAAAATCTGAAGACCTACTAGGTGCCAATCACAATTCTGCCACTTATTCTTTATAAAAATCTGGGTATTTATGTACCTTGGTATGGGAGCACTTCTGTTTTTCCAATTTTAAAATGAGGGTGTTGGAGCAGATGAACTCTAATTTGGAGGCATTGTCCTGGAGTGCATGGGGCACTGGTCCTCCAATCAGGAAGAAACTTACCAGCTGTTCACTGCCAGGAACTTTCCCTAACCTCCCTCCCCCTCAGTGTTGCCATTGGTAATTTTGGCATGATAATAGTGCCTAACTCACATGGCTGTTGTGATGACTGAAGGTTATTATTTTAAAAAATGCTTCAGAAATCTTAAAGCATTATAGAAATATGAGTTGTTGTTGTTGTTGTTAATGAATAGAAAAAGAGACCCTGGCCAAGTTCCTGGGGAGATGGGCATGCCTTCATGAAGGTTCTCATGCTCTGTCTCTTTTTTCTCAGGATGTCTTAGTGATGGATAAAATGATAGAAATGAAGTCTGTAGGCAGTGGCTCCTCCTTCGATGAGGGAGGGAGGAAGGGAGCTGTTGCTATTTTATCTCCAGGACTGATATTGGCTTTTCAGTTATTCAGAGGCATGGTGTCTCCTTTTGCAAAGCTCTATTTTTCCCCATGCCCTAAAATTCAACATGGTATTGAATTCTGATCTACTCATCCTTATCAAATCTAAATATCATAGAGTTAGAATTCAAAAGGACCCTGAAGGACATCAAATCCAACTCTTTCATGTTCAAGCTGAAGATACTAAAGCACAGAGGAGGGGAGGGGTGAAATGACCTGCCCAAGGTCACTTAGGTAGTGACTGTCATAGGTTGAATATTGACCTCGGGTCTCTTTGACTGCAGGCTCAGAGCCCTATCCACTTCACTGTACTGTCTCTCTCCTCATCCCCACCTCCTTGGCCTGTTTTGGAAAGGATTCTCATCCAGGCCCTTAAGACAGACTTCCTCTACCAATAGGTAAATCCATCAATCAATCTGAGCCACAAACATTCATGAAGCACAATCTATTCATGAGCCACTGTGCTAGGGCACTCAGGACAGAAAAGACAAAATAGAGGCCTTTCTTGTCAGCAGAAAATGACAATGTACATACAACCAAGAAACAACAAATAGGAAGTCTCTCTTTGTAGGGAGACTCTAGTAACTGGGCCATGAGAAAGGTGCCATGTAGAAAGTTGGCCATGAGCTGAGATCCTCAGGTACTTGGCTTCTGAAAGCCCTGTGAGGGAGGGAGGGCGAGCCCTGAAGTCACAGGGGAAGGTCTCTGTAAAGGCCTGGGAACTGTAATGATTGGAGTGATGCCACCTGCTGGACAGTTATGGTAGGAAAGCTCCGCCGTGAGGAGAAGGCGTCTGAGGGCAAGCCTTGTGGTTTTCCTTGGCATCACTCCAGTCGTTACACATGGAAGATGACATGCCACTTGTGAGGAGGAACAAGAAGTCAAAGTGGCTCAGCTATAGGTGTATGAAGTGGGCCAATGATGAGAGTAAAGCAGGTTTCAATAAATCTAATTCAACAGCCTTCATTAAGTGACCTAAATTAATGGCATAATGTAAGTGTGAGAGAGAGTAAGGTGGGCAATAAAGCCAGGAAGACCTAGATTCAAATTCTAAGCAATTGTTTAAGCCTCTAAGTTAAAGAGAAGTTACTAATCTTTGCCTCAGTTTTTTTCATGTGTAAAATGAGCTGGAGAAGGAAATGCTAAACCACTTCAGTATCTTTGGCAAGAAAAACTCAAATGGGGTCACAAAGAGTCAGACTCAACTGAAAAACAACTGAACAACAACCCAACACAAATCTAAAGAGAGACTTCTCCTATGGGGAAGATCCCACAGAGTTGAAATTACAAGTCCAGACTTGTTCTGTGTCTCCCCACAGAAAGAAAGAAAGAAAGAAGGAAAGGAAAGGAAAGGAAAGGAAAGGAAAGGAAAGGAAAGGAAAAGGAAAGGAAAGGAAAGGAAAGGAAAGGAAAGGAAAGGAAAGGAAAGGAAAGGAAAGGAAAGGAAAGGAAAGGAAAGGAAAGGAAAGGAAAGGAAAGGAAAGGAAAGGAAAAGAAAAAGAAAGAAAGGGAGGGAGGGAGGAAGCAAGGAAGGAAGGAAGGACGCAAGGAAGGACGGACGGCAGGAAGGAAGGAAGGAAGGAAGGAAGGAAGGAAGGAAAAACATGTTCTGCACATCAGGAAGGACCTCTGGAGGGGTTTTTTTTTGGGGGGGTGGGTGGAGAGAATGGTGAAGGATACTATCTTCACACAGATAAGTAGAAATAATGGAATTTGAGAAAGAAAAAACATCATGTGTGGAGGCCATGGTAGAGTGTATGAAAGCAACATGGAGGATGTAAGAGTTTAACTGGATCTTGAGGAAGAAAGATTATTCTCAGAGACAGAGGAACAAAGGAAACAAGTACTTATTAAGTACTACTCTGTGCCAGACACTGCTCTATGCTCTCTACAAATATTGCCTCATTTGATCCTCACAACCTCCCAGAGAGGTAGGTACTATTATTATTCCAACTTTAAAGTTGAGGAAACTGAGGCAAGCAGAGGTTCAGTGGTTTGCCCAAGGTCACACAGCTAGTAAGTGTCTGAGGCTGGATTTGAATCCAGGTTTTCCTGATTCCAGGCCTAATGCTCACCAATTGTGCCACCTCAGTGCAGAGATGAGGAAGGAGTGTGTTCTACGCATTAGGCAGCTTCTTCAAGAGTAGGCTCAGATAACTTTGGGAAGAAGAAGGTGCCTGAGAACACCTTTAAGGAGGCCATGCTGTATATTTTGGGAACATTCAGGAATATGTGGGTACTGGCCAAATGATCTGCTAAGTTTAGCAAACTGAATAACAGCCAATAGAATAAAACAGTAATTCAGTTAAAACAACAAATCATCTCTCACACCTATTGACTGAGTAAAAGCATCATGTTTGGGACAAGATGCTACCCCTATAAACGAGTACTTTAGAGGGGAGAATGTACCTGCTTCGTGGAGGTTCTAAGGTGCTCTGAGAGTCTAGAGGGGAGAAATGGCTTTCAACAGGTGGTATTAGGCAAAGCCAACTAGGGAAGGCTGTGCAGCTGGTCTGTGGGGGTGGAGAAGGAGCAGCTGCAGGGAGGAGGCTGGAAGGCCAGAGGCCCCTCATGCCTACCCTGAGCCTGCCTGCTGCCAGCACATGGGATCTGGAAGAAGCTGGGCTTTGCTCCTTGAGAACTCCGGCTGATCCCATGACAGAGGCTACAGCAGAGAGTTTGAGAAGAGTCAGGTAGCAGTTGGAAATGTGTTCAAGGCAATTTTGGTGACCTGGGGCTCACCATGGGGCAAAGGCTTCCCCACTGCAGTGTTCCCTATACAGAATTAGCTGATTTCCAGAGTCAGGAGAATGAGAAATGCCTCTGTCACTTGAGCCATCTCTACAGATAGATGATAAAGCCTGGTAAGTAGATATGGCCTTGTCTCAGTGTCATGTAACTGTTCTGGTATCTTGTCCTTTCTTCCAAGTGCTGATGCCTTCAGTCCAGGCTCCCCTGTGGGCTGAGGGTCTGACTATGCCCTTCCCTGGCCTGTTACTCAGAATAATGGCTTGCTGGGGACTCCTGAAACTTCATGTGGGGACTGGGATTTGGGTTCAAATTCATTAATTAACAAACCACTAAGTACTGGGCCAGCCACACAGATTGTAATTTTCACTGAAATAACACGGTCCTTATCGCTAAGGACTGTGCCTCCATCCCCTGGTAGTGGAGGGCAGGGGAGATAGGGCACACCCACAGTTCTATATTAGTAGAAAAGAGGGATGGGTGGCACAAAAAGGGAATACAGGCAAAGGATCTAGGATACTTATGAGGGGAAGAAAGCACTTTCAGCTGGGGTCTTAAAGATGAGAGTGGGCTTCATGGAGGAGGTGGTGTTTGAACTGAGCCTTGAAGAGAGAGAGACTCCAGAAGGGAGGAAAAGAGGGAGGTGTGTATCTCAGGCATGAGGGGTGGCCTGCATGAATGCTCCCAGCTAAGTGGTGGCATGCCAAGAATGTCAATGGGCAGATGGCAGTCCACTTTGGCTGGAACATGGAATCCTTGAAGTGGAGAGAAAGGTAGTCTGAAAAGGTAGAACCCAGCCTGTGGAAGGCCAGCCTAGAGAGGTTATATCTTATCCAAAATGTAACAGGGAGAGATCAATGAGATCTTCAGGCAGCTGGCAAGCTTTTAACAGGTAAAGATTAATAAAGGGACATTAAGAAGGAGCCAGATTGCCCCCAAAAAGAAGAGATGGACAAGAAAGGGATGTGTCCAGAAAATGGAGGAAAGGTCATTTTGTTTGAGGGATACAGTGCAAGAACAGTTGTGGGGGGAGATCAAACTGCAAAAGGGGTTTGGAAGTAGATTGTGTAATGAAGGAAATTAAGCAAAAGCCTTTAGGAAGCACCTACCATGGGCAAAGCCCTGCTCTCCACTGTGGAGGAGAAGGAAAATGGTTTATAGAGCCCTTCAAAGTTTCCTAAATCCTTTTCAGATAATATCTCATTCTATCCTCAGAACAATAGTGTCCCCATGCTATAAATGAGGAAAATGAAGAAGACTGAGGTTAAAGGATTTGCCCAAGGTTACACAACTGGTCAATATTTAAAACTGCATTTGGACTCAATTGTTTTTAACTGTAGTCCCAGCACCCTAGCCACTGAAACACCTAGAAATAGTTATTGCTCTCAAGGATCTCACATTCTAAAGGGAGAGACAGTAAAATGTGTATAATTATATTTAGAATTATATAGAATTGTAGAATTAGAATTATACAGAGAGGAAGCAAGAAAACCCTTTCAGCTATAATACATACATACATGTATATATACATATGCATACTATATAGAGTGAGAATATATGTAGTCTCCTTCATTAGAATGTGTCTGAAGGGGGCGGCTAGGTGGCACAGTGGATAAAGCACCAGCCCTGGATTCAGGAGTTCCTGAGTTCAAATCTGACCTCAGACACTTGACACTTACTGGCTGTGTGACCCTGGGCAAGTCACTTAACCTCCATTGCCCTGCAAAAAAAAAAAAAAAGAATGTGTCTGAATGTGGGTACATAGATATATATGCCTGCATATGTAAATATCTCTAATATTTATTATCTATATTTCCAGAATTTTGAAGGTTTGCCTCAAATTATTGTAGAAACTCAGATTTGGAAGGGACCTCATAGTGTTAGTCTCTTTGTAGCGGGTTCGTCTTATTGGCTCCTGCCCCTCAGCCAGAGTATTACCAATGCCTCTCAGCTTGTCATCTTCATGTTGAAGCATGCCATCTAGTCCTGTTTGTTGTTTTTTTTTTCAGTCAGAAAAATTATTGCTTTATCCTTCTCTCTTTTTTTTCCTGTAGGGCAATGAGGGTTAATTGACCTGCCCAGGGTCACACAGCTAGTAAGTTTCAAGTGTTTGAGGCCGGATTTGAACTCAGGTCCTTCTGGCTCCAGGGCCAGTGCTTTATACACTGTGCCACTTAGCTGCCCCCCCATTGCTTTATCCTTATTAATATTTTCCTAAGTTCTCAGGACAAAACCTGTTTTATTTATTGTTTTTACTGTCCTATATCTGAAGGCTTCTTGGCCTAGGGTCTTGCAGATTATCTGGTCATTGTTTGTACTGCTTCTTAACCTATTTTCTATTCCCCTAGGAAGTGACTCCCTCATTTCTGTGAAATCAGGTCTACTTTTCCTTTCTAATTTTTAAAGCACAAATGTAATATATTTTAAAACCTAGTTTACAGTGGTCTTGACTTGATAAAAGTCCTAAGTCCTCTGGCCAGTGACCTAGTAGCTTTATCTTGCTCACCTATGTTTCTATTACTGCAAGTCTTACGTTTTCTCAACATCTTTATTTTTTTATTGTTTTTCAGGGCAATGGGGGTTAAGTGACTTGCCCAGGGTCACACAGCTAGTAAGTGTCAAGTGTCTGAGGCCAGATTTGAACTCAGGTCCTCCTGAATCCAGGGCCGGTGCTTTATCCACTGCGCTACCTAGCTGCCCCCACATCTTTATTTTTGTAGGGAAAGATATATTTCCCATTATGTTCAAATCTCTTCCTTTCCCCTAAAGCCTTTTAAATTATTATTTATTTATTTTTGATATTATTCTCTTTAAAATTGACTTCTGTGTCCTCTCCCTCCCTCCAAACCCTCCCACACCCATGGAGAAGGCAAGCAATATGATATCAAGTTTATTGTTCGGTGGTAGTCTAGTGGTTATGATCTCACCTTTGCAGCTTGTTTTTTTTCTTTTTCTCCCTCTGGTCAGGTAACGATGTTTGACTACTAGATGGCATAGTGGACAGAGTGTCAAGGCTGAAGTCATCTTCCTGAGTTAAAACCTGTCCTCAGACTGTTATTAGCTATGTGACCCTGGGCAAGTCACTTAACCCTGTTTGCCTCAGTTTCTTCATCTGTATCATGAGTTAGAGGAGGAATGTCAAATCCCTCCAATATCTTTGCCAAGATAACCCTGTTGGGTCATAAATAATTGGACACAACTAAAATAACTGAACATTAACAAATACATGTGGAATCTGTAAAACATATTTCCATATTAACCATATTGCAAAAAAATTAAATAGTGAGAAAATAATACTTCAATTTGCACTAAGTTCATCGCTTCTCTTTCTGGAGGTAGTAATGGGTAGTGAGTATTAATTTTTCATCATGAGTCCTTTGGGATTTTCTTGGATCATAGTATCAATCAGAATAGATAAGTTCTTTCACAGTTGAGCATCATTGCAACATTGCAGTTACTGTGCAGTGTTCTTACAGTTCTTATCACTTCTCCTTGCATCAGTTTACATAAGTATTCCCATGATTTTCTGAAATCATGCCCCTCATTTTTCTTATAGCACAATAGATTTCCATCAACATCACATGCTACAACTTGTTCAGCCTTTCTCCATTTGATGATCATGTCCTCAATTTCCAATTGTTTGCCACCAGACAAAGAGCTGACATAAATATTTTTGTATAAATAGGTCATTTTCCTTTAATCTTTTGGGATACAGTCCTAATAGTAGTATTGCTACGTCAAATGGTATGCACAATTTTTTAGCCCTTTGGCCATAGTTTCAATTTTTTCTCCAGAATGGTTAAACCAGTTCACCACTTCACCAATTATTCATTAGTGTACCTTTTTTCCCTCGATCTCTCTGTCATCCATTTGTCATTTCTGATAGGTTCGATCTATTTCCTCAGAGTTGTTTTAATTTGCATTTTTCAAATCAATAGTGATTTAAATCTTTCTTTCATATAACTTTTTTCATAGAGATAGTTTTGCTTTCTTTTCCTGAAAACTGTGTTCATATTGTTTGACCAATTATCAATTGAGGAATGGCTTTTATTAAAAAAAATTTGACTAAATTCTTTATATAGTTGAGAAATGAGACCTTTATCAGAGACTTTTGCTATATTTTTTTTATAATTTCATTGTCTATGTTATCTTTTAGTAAGATGTGGTTTCCCTGATTTTCTCTTTTAATTAGGTCTATTTTTTCCTATGTTATGTCTGAAATCACAATTGCTCCCTCTGCCCTTTATGCTTCAGCTGAACATATTAGATTTTATTCCAGACCTCTATTTTAACTCTGTACTTGCCTTTCTGTTTAAAGTGTGTCTATGGTAAACAACTTATGGTTGGATTCTGGTTTCCAATCCATTCAGCTATCTCCTCTGTTTTATGGGTGACCTAATCTCATTCCTATTTCATAGTTATAATTGGTAATTGTGTATTTTTCTCTATCCCATTTTCTTCTGTTTATTTTTCTTTCTTTTTTTTTTTTACCATGTTCCTCTGAAAAAAGTATATTTTCCTTTTAACCACTGCCTCTCTTAATCTTCCCTACATTTTATCATTCCCTTTCCCTTTTCCTATCCTCCTCCTGTTTCCATATTGGGATGGATTTATATACCCAACTCTGTGTGTATGTATGAGAGCATGCATGTGTGTGTATGTGTGTGTGTGTGTACCTTAAAGTCTGATAACATTTGTGGCAAAAGGAATTTGGTAGGACTCTTCACATTTTTTTCAAATAGTTTATATAGTATTGGGCTTTATTGTTACTTAAATGTTTGGTAGAATTCACTTGTAAATCCATTTGGTCCTGGGGATTTTTTCTTAGGCAGCTCATTGATGGCTTGTTCAATTTGTTTTTCTAAGATAGGGTTATTCAAGTATTCTATCAGCTTTTCTGTTAAACTGGTAAGTTTATATTTTTCTAAATATTTATACATTTCACTTTGTCAGTTTTCTGGCATGCAATCAGGCAAAATAACTCCTAATAATTGCTTTAATTTTGTTTTCATTGGTGGTAAATTCACCTTTTTCATTTTTGATTCTAATAATTTGGTTTTCTTCTTTCTTTTTAAAATCAAGTTAACTGATGGTTTATCTACTTTTTCATAAAACCAGCTTTTCGTTTTATTAGTTCGATGGTTTTCTTGCTCTCAATTTTAATAACCACACCTTCCAATTTTGTGTTTAGCTGGGGATTTTTAATTTGTTCTTTTTATATTTTTGTAGGATTTTTTTTAGTTGCATTCCCAATTCATTCATAGGCACATTATGTATTTTACTGATATAAGCATTTAGACATATAAATTTTTCCCTAAGTACTGCTTTGGCTGCATCCCACAAACTTTGTTATATATTCTCATTGTCGTCATTTACTTCAATTAAAATTATTGATTTTTTTCTATGATTTTTTCTTTGGTCCACTCATTTTGTAGGATTAGATTATCTAGCTTCAATTAATTTTATTCAGTATTTTCAAAGCCTTTATCAAACATATTTTGATTATGTTACAGTCTGTAAAGGAACTTAATCTTTCTTCTTTTCTGAATTTGCCTGGGAGGTTTTTATTCTTTAATACATGATCAATTTGTGCATGTGTGTGTGTGTGTTTGACGGTGCCTTTACAGCTGAGAAAATGGTATACTCCTTTCTATTGCCATTCAGTTTTATGCAGAGGATTATATCTAACTTTTCTAAGCTTCTATTTATCTCTTTAATTTTTTCCTGTTTATTTCATTATTAGATTTATCTAGTTCTGAGAGGGGAAAGTTGAGGTCTCTCACTAGCAGAGTTTTATTCTCTATTTTCTCCTTTATTTCATTTAAATTTTCCTTTAAGAGTTTGGACACTATGCCATTTAGTCTATATATGTTTAATATTGATATTACTTTATAGAACATAGTGCCTTTTTAGCAAAATGTAGTTTCACTGCTTATCTCCTTTAATGAGGTCTATTTTTGCTTTGTCTGATATCATGATTTCTACCCCTGCTTTTTGTTTGTAATCTCAGTTAAAGCATAATTCTGCTCCATCCCCTTATTTTTACTTTGTGAGTATTTCTCTGTTTAAAATTTGTTCCTTATAATCAGTGCATTGTTGTATTCTGTTTTAAAATTCATTGTTTTCATTTTATGGGTCAGTTTGTCCCATTCACATTCATAGTTATGATTATTACCTATGTATTTCCCTCCATTCTACTTTCCCCCAGTTTATCCTTCTCTGTCTCAATTCATCTTGTGCCTCCTCAAAAGTCTGCTTTGCTTCTTACCACTACCTCCATTATTCTGCCCTCTCTCCTATTAGCCTTTTTCTATTCTCTTTCTCTCACATTTACCTGTCAGGTAAGATAGATTTCTATGCCCAATTGAGTATGTATGTTATTCCCTCTTTGAACCAATTTCAATGAGAATAATATTCAAGCTTTGTCCACTAGTCCTACCCATCTTCCCCTCCATTGTAACAGCCCTCCCTTTCACATCTCTTTTAGGTAAGTTAATTTTCCTTATTTTCCTCTCCCTTTCCCATTTTCCCAGTGCATCTCTCTTTCCCAATCCTTATTTTTTTGATCATCCCATTGTGGTAATCTTACACCCTTGACTTCTTTCTATGAATATCCCTTCTAACTGCCCTAATGATGGTAAAAATCTTAGAAGGTACAATTATCATGTTCCCATCTAGAAATTTTAAGATTTTTAGCCTTATTGATTCCCTTATAATTTCTCTTTCCTGTTTACATTTTTATGTTTCTCTTGAGTGTTGTATTTGAAAGTCGAATTCTCTACTCAGCTTTGGTCTTTTAATTGGGGAAGTTTGAAAGTCATCTATTTCATTAAATGCCCTTTTTCCTTTTGAAGGAATATACTCAGTTTTGCTGGATAGATTATTCTTGGTTGTAACCCTAGGTCCTTTGTCTTCCAGAATATCATATTCCAAGTCATCTACTCCTTTAATATGGAAGGTGCTAAGTCTTGTGTGATCCTGATTGTGGCTACATAATATTTGAATTGTTCTGTCTACTTGCAATATTTTCTCCTTGACTTGGAAGTTATGGAATTTGCTTATAACATTCTTGGGAGTTTTAATTTTGGGATATCTTTCAAGAGATGATTGGTAGATTCTCTTAACTTATATCTTACCCTCAGATTGTAAGATATCAAGGCAGATTTTGATAATTTTTTGTAAATTATGTTGAGGTTATTTTTTTCCAGCAAGGTTTTCAGGTTATCCAATAATTCTTAAATTATCTCTCCACAATTTGTTTTCCAGGTGAATTGGGTTTTTTTATTGAGATATTCAATTTTTTCATTCAAGTGATGGATAATTTTTAGTTATTATTGTCCTCTTGAAATATCCCCTAACACTTTTGCATAGCTTTACTTTTGAAGGATCATTTGCTTTTATCCTCTGGAGCTGAGGCAAACTGGGCTAATAATTTCTCCATCTTGTAGCCATTTCCCCATTTGAAGAAAGCTCTCCTGCCTTTGCCTCTCCCCACTCCTATACCCCAGCCTTCCCCCCCCCCCCCGCCACCTCTTTTCCTCAGGCTACATTTCCCCAGTACAATTTGAGCATTATTGAGTGACTACTGAGTATCAGATACTTGATTTCACCACAAGCATGGGGGACATGAAGACAAAACCAAATAGGAATCATTGTCTGCTCTCAAATCCTTTCTCCTCCCTTCCCGCCCTCCTCTGGATACTTATTGGCATGAGCTGACTTTTCAGTGTTCTTCCTAAAATAGGGTGCCCCAAAATGAACAGAATACATACTGCAGTTGTCCTTTCATGGGGTCAGATTGGGATGGAACTAACATTGCTCTTGGACATCATGCCTTTCTTGTTGTACCCTAGAATCAAATTAGTTTCCTTTTTTTTCTGCATGGCGTTATTGACTGATACTGAACCCAAAAATCCTAGTAATTCCACCCTGTCCCCTCCAAAATTCATTGCCTAGCTGTATACTTCTAATCCTATATCTGGGCAATTATTTTATAAGGATAACTGTTTTACATCCATCCTTTGCTACATTATATCTCATATTTGTCCAGTGTTCTAGCCAGTCAAAATTGTTGGCTCCTTCCCATCATCCAGCTTCTTCATTATCCCTCTCAATCTTTCATCTCCATGTTTGAACCTGCCATCTATATAATAATGTATGTCAATGATAAAAATGAGAATACAGAAGAATGAGTAGCTCCTATGGGTCACTCTATTAGAGGTATTTCATCATATTGCTGTGGATATAGAATGTAAGTCCCTTGAAGGCAGAGGTTATCTGCACAAAGCAGTTCCTTGAAAAATGCATATTGATTGATGCTTATGTGGGGGAAGAGGGGAATTTGAGTTTCACTCCATAGCTAAAGGGGAACCATCTAAGAGTTTTGAGAGGCAGAATGACAGAATCAACTCTGAATATTGGTTGGGTGATTCTGACAGTGGTGGATATAAGAATTGTAGGCAGAAAAGGTGCAATCAGCAAATGCAGGTTTTGACAAGTAGAGCTAATGAAAGTTTATGCTAGGCTGATGGTGGTGGGAAGGTCCTGCTAAAGATACCCTATCTAGATTTTTTTTTTAAAGTAGCAGGCTGAGGACCAAGATAAAATGAAGCCTTGACATTCGCTTTGAAGCTTTACAAAGGACCTTGGCTCAGGTGCTGCAGTTGAATCTCAAGAATAGGCTTTATGGTCCTAGTGAAGTCATCACTTTATTTTTGTTTGTTTGTTTTGTTTTTGGCTAACAAAAGAGGTAACACCCCTGAATCCACGGAGGCTTCCCAAAACAGAGCTCTGTATTTGGTAAGAGCTGATTGTCTGAGCCAGTTGGAGTAGGCAGTCTATAAAAAATGTCATGTAACACCCTGGTTAATAGAGATAGTGCCAGCTCTGAGACTGTCTGCAGGCTTAAGGTTAAGAGGGCTGTTTAGAAAAAAAGCCCTTTTCCTCCCCTGCCCCTCCTTTGTTGGGCTCTCCTACACAAGCTTATTTTAGTATTCTAGGATAACATTATTTAATGGAAATGAATTAGTTCCAGCCCAGACTGGGAGAGGATTTCTTATTCAATAAGTGTTTTCTTGTCCACATTCTGCTGGCCAGCCCTTTGCTAACCTTCCTCTCAAGCTTTATGAGTTGTGCTTCATTTAGGACCAGCCCTTAGAGACCCAAACAGGAAGCGTCTGGGTCTTCTCTCTCTGCAGCATGGGTGTGACAGCAACCATTCCAAGAACAGGGATGTAGTCACTCCATAGGAAGGGTAGGCTGGAGCCAGGAGTCCATCCCAATGGATTGGGTTCACCTGTGGCTCTGGTTATTACAACAATCTTCTATGGCTGGCCCCTGAGAGCACGCCCTTACACTGATGGGCCAGATAATGAGGACATGGGTCATATCAGAAATGTAATGAAAACTGTCCCTGAAAAGCTCGCTCATCACAGACTCGCCCCTTACCAGAATACACTGACTCCTTGCCATGTGAGAATGATGCAGAGCAGTTCCATGTTACACCACATCCTTGGGAAAGGGACACTTAGGAACACACTGGGTAAAGGAATGGAAAATCATCCACGTCAAGAAAATTCCTTCTTAGGAAATTTGGGCCTTGCTTGATTCTCATCCCCAGTTGTAAGTGTTCCCTTTGCTTTGTATTTATTTTGTCTATATTTGTATTTACTGACTGGGGTACAAAAATATTGATTTAGGGGTGGAAAGAGCCTCAGTGTATCTCATCCTAGTGACTTATGGATGAGTAAAACTTGGCCCCCAAGAGTTTGTAACATGACCAAAGTCACACAGATAATAAGCATTAATGGCAAGAAATGAACCTAGGATCTTTGCTTCCAGAGTCCACGTTCCTTCTATATAATATGCATCTTTCCGTGTAAGCTCTTGAGTGGTAGGTATTTTGCCATTTTTGTCTTTGAACCCATATCAGCTAATACAGTGGCTGCCACATGGGACATTGTGGGATGAAATCAAATTAAATCCAGAAACCCTTCCTTCACCTAAATCCATTGAATCTACAATGGAGATGTCCTAAAGGCACAAAGATGGGTTGCTCTCATCAAACATCTCAGTACTGGTAATGGTCGTTCTCCTCCAGAAAATGCCCACTACATTCCACTCCCATGTCTCCATGATGTAGCATGGTACAGCTTGGGTGCCGTGGGCTGCTCTTGTGCTTTGTCATAAGGGGGATGCTGCTTACAGTTCTCAATTCCCCTTATGCCCCTGACATTAAAAAATAAATTTTAAGATTCTGTGGGTGTATAGAATCTATAGCTTTGGTGGGGGTGGAAATTCATGGTACCCACCTTGGGAAAGGGCATATCATGGCAATATCATGCTGTGCTGGGTTTGAGGGGACTCAATAAATCCCTGGGGAGACAGAAGGCAGAAAAGACACTGGAGAGTACAGGTTCAAGGCTAGAGAAGGCAGTACAAAGTAAAGAAAAAAGCACTATTAAGGGGAAGAGCAGACCCAGCCAGGATGCTGTCTCATCTCACCACTTCTCCATGAGCGAAAAGGTTGTTTCATTGTGGGGTGATGAGACAGCCATGCTCCCTCCCTCCCTCCTCCATAACAGGAAAATTTGGGTTGAACATCTAGAAAACCTTCCTAATAGTTAGTTGCCCACAAATGGATGGACCTCCTTGGAGGTTTCCACACAGTGCCCAGCTGATCATTTCTTTGGGCTATGGTTGAGTAGTTTCTCATTCAGATAAAGGCCAGAATAGCTGTGCCCTGGGATCCAGACCAATGAGAAGCTTTTGTCATTGTAACTGTTGTTGCTGCCCACATATCAGCCATTTATACTCTTACAAGCTTTTTAAGTCAAGATGTGGGCATTTCTTCCTAGGAATTTAACTTCATTGAACTTTTGAGTTTGAAGGTTTTTATTTTTTTGAAATTACTAAATTAAATCCCCTTATTTTACAGATAAAGAAACTAAGGCCTTGGCATGCAAAGTGACTTCCTCTATGATGTCCACTTGTTTTGCACTCACTCCCTCTTCTCTCATTCCAAGTTTCCTGTTCACTTATTCACATGCACCTCATCTCTGACCCATCGTTGTCCCACTCCAATCCACCTACCTGTTCCCTTCCATTGTCCCCTCTGGTATTACCTGCTCCATAATTAACACACTTCCTTTCATCTTAGAATCCTTTATTATTCCTTCCATCTTCTGCACTCAACTAGACTTGTCTTCCTCCAGAGTACACCACTTTCTTCACCAAGCTTTCTAGTACTGTCTATACCTCTTCCCAAGAATAGTGACTATTCCCTCCCAGGAAGTACCAGTCATGGTGGGAGAGTCAGAATGCCCCTTTGATCCCCACTGTCACTGCCTGTCTCTTCTAGAATTACTCCTACCATCTTCACTCACACACTCTTCTTTAGGGTTTCTCCAATCCAAATGTATGAACCACTACAGATTCTGGTAGCTAATATCTAACTATCCCCCACCCCTCAATACCCAGATTGTTCTCCTTCCTTACTCAAAGAGTTTAACACCTACATCATAGTCTTTCTCTCCTCCCCAATTTCCCTCCATTCTCATAACAGGACATTTCAACAAACATATATTGATGCTCCCTTAAATATTATAGTGTCCCAGTACCACAACTTCCTTAGTTCCTAAGATCTAGTCACAAAGAGTTGGACCCTCTTCTAGTCTTTTCACATCATTTAGAAAAATCTTCCTCTGTAGTCTTCCCTATCATACCCAAATCGGGTGAAGAGAAGTGATCTTTCTCTTTGCCTAGGAAAACCACTCTACAGATATTAATAATGGGGTTCCCTCCTGACCTTTCCATCAAATTGACCCCACTTTCATCCTCACTCTCATATCCTTACTCTCCATATATCTATTGATTCCTTCCCTCCTGATTGTAAACAAACCCATGTCTCCCCCACCATCCTTAAAAACAAGTCCAAGTCCACGACGTGATCTTACCACTCAATGAGCTATAGTTCTATGTAACTATCTCCAAACTCCTTGAAAAAAACATCTCCCACACCTACGAGATTGGCTAATGTGACAAAAAGGAAAAAAATAAATGTTGGAGAATCTGTGGAAAAAATGGAATACTAATGCAATGTTGGCGGAGTTGTGAACTGATCCAAACATCCTGAAGAGCAATTTGAAACTATGCCCAAAGGGCTGTGGGACTGTGAATACTCTTTGACCCAGTAATACTACTACTAGATTTGTATCACAAAGAGATCATAAAAAAGCAAAAGGACCCACATGTACAAAAAATATTTATAGCAGCTCTCTTTGCTGTGGCAAAGCATTAGAAATCGAGGGAATGGCCATCAATTGGGGAATGGCTGAACAAGTTGTGGTATATGAATGTAATGGAATATTATTGTGCTATAAGAAATGATTATCAGGAAGATTTCAGAAAAACCTGGAAACACTTAAGTGAGTGCTGAGTGAAGTGAGCAGAACCAGGAGAACATTGTACATGGTAACAGCAACATTGTATAATGATCAACTGTGATAGACTTAGCTCTTCTCAGGAATACAATGATCCAAGACAATTCCAAAGGACTCATGATGGACAATGTTCTCCATATCTAGTCAAAAAGAACTGTGGATTTTTTTTTTTGCAGGGCAATGGGGGTTAAGTGACTTGCCCAGGGTCACACAGCTAGTAAGTATCATGTTTCTGAGGTCAGATTTGAACTCAGGTACTCCTGAATCCTGGGACAGTGCTTTATCCACTGCACCACCTAGCTGCCCCAGAACTGTGGATTTTGATTGCAGACTGAACTATACTGTTTCTATTTTTTTGAGGTTTTTCTCTTTTGTTCTTATTCTTCTTTCACAATATGACTAATGCAGAAATATGTTTAATGTTATTGCACACATACAACCTATATCAGATTGCTTTCTGTCTTGTGGAGGGGGAAAGGAAAGGAGAAAGGGAGAAACATTTGGAACTAAAAATCTTATGAAAACCAATGTTGAAAACTATTTTTGCATGTAACTGGAAAATAATAAAATACTTTTATGATTAAAAAAAGAAAAAGAATAAGCCATCTGCAATGGATACCTTTTATTTTCTCCTTTCTTCCTTCTCCCTTTCTTCCTTTGTCTCCCTCCTGTCTGCTCCCTCTCTCTCTCTTCTAAACTATCTGAAATCTGGCTTTTTGACTCATTGGTCAATTGAAATTGTCTTCTCCACAGTTACCAATGATCATTTATTTACCAAATCTCCCACTACTGATCCTCCTTGACCTCTCTGAAGTACTCATCACTGTTGTTAACCATTTCACCTCCTGATACTTTATCTTTCCTTGTTCTCCTACCTGTCTGCCCACTTCTTCTCAATTTTCTTTGCTGGTTTTTCTTCTAAGGCAAATTCATTAACTGTAGACGTTGTGATCAGGCTGTGTTCTAGAATCTCTACTTTTTGTGTTTTATGCTCTTTTACTTTTGATCTCATTGACTGTGGTAAATTCTATTAGTTAAATTATAGCTGATTTCCAGATCTATATATGCAGCCACAGATTCTCTCCTCAGAGAGAATGGTAACATTTTAAGCCTTTATTAGAGGAAGTCTTGGCCTTCTTGTTTGAAGTATGTTCCTGTTAGAATATGCTGTCCAGTACTTGCTACTCACCTGTCCAATCTTTGTTTCTTTGTAGTTGCCAGCTTGGCTTGCCTTAACCAATAATCATCATTCACAGTAGTCTCAAAGTACCCTGGATAATTTTCCCTTCATCCTGACCATAAACCATAACAAAGTCCATAATTACTTCATCTCATGGTTAGCTTCTATGATGTAATCAGTCTGTACTGTAAAACACATAACCTTATGGGGATTGGGGAATTCATTCTCCTAATGAACATTTGTCATCTTGGGAAATGTACTTATTTCTCTATCTTGATCATGCCTGTGCAACTTTCATTTGTAGTCAGAACATTTAATAAGATCAGTAGTTTTTAAACTGTTGAATAAGGAACTTCCAATAGAGAAAGTTCAATAATTAAGTTAATATTTATAGGTGGTCAAAAATGGTGTTAATCTCAGCACTCTGACCATTTCTACCACTGCACAGTTATTACCACAGCAGACTTCATCACCTGGCCACTGATGTTTCCAACATGAATTGGAGGTCTATTGGACAAGCCTCTCTTCTAACTCTGACCTTAAGAAATTAGCATCCATTTCTGAGACAGCATGCAAAGCCTTTTCAGCTAACAACACCAGCCAGAGAATTCATGTGCTAGCACAAACTTCCAAATCCAATGCCACTGCCTTGCCCTAACAAAATACCAATGATTTTTAATACTTACATTAAATCATCCTATAAAGGGATTGTCTGATTCTTTGCATAGCAGATGTGTGATCGTCTTTGTTTTCACATTCAAGAATTCAGCCTAGTTCCTTAAGTCAATCCGAAGCTTATACTGAAATGCAGTTGTTTCATCAATATTTTAATGGTTTTTGGCCAAAAGCAATATAATCTGATCAAAGAAAATGAAGAGATTTATTTAATATTTTTGCTTCTATTTCCTAATAATGAGAACTAATAGAAAATTCAAAGATGGAGACTCCCAGGGACTATATTAAAAACCTGTCTGGAGTGTATTGAGGTTAAACTCCATTTTTCTTCTTACATGGTTTGATACAAGAAAGCAAATAGTAATTACTTTTTTAATATCACAGTGATATTGGAAATAACCAAGTCAGTCATGCAGAACTGAGCTTGTTCACTATATATTTCAACATTGTGGACTCTTATGCCAAATATTTTGTTGCATAATCTTCCACAGGTGCACATGTGCCAGTAATAAGCCGGAAAAGAAGGAAGGAGGCTTTTAAACAAAATTACTTGAATTAAAAATCAATGTAAAGGGGAAATTTCTTCCCAATTGCTTCTATAGGATGACTGTATTGACTCAAAACAATGAGGTAATATTATGAGTCTGGAATAGTAAAAAAAAATAAATAAAATCAGCCTTCTTAATTCATCACTTTCATATTGGGAGATAATATTTCTGATAATGTGCATGGGATTTGAGAATATCTCGGTAAAAGCTATCATTGTGGCTTTAGGAGAACTCCCCCCTAAAGATTTACCTGAAAGCTTTGCTTCTCAATTGCTTGTTCTGCTCAGGGTATGTGGTTTCTCATAATGTGAAGCTTTCCATCACTATCCCACCAACTCATTTGAAGTTGGGTTTTTAGGTGCTCTTAGCCTAATTGTAATTTGCTTTACAGTTATATGTTAAGAAAATATGGGATTCAGTAACAAATATAACCCCAAAAGGAGATGGGCAAGTCATGGAGTGGGAGTGAGGACATAGCACAGGGGCAATTCAAGTGTTGCCTGGCATATAAGACGACCTAGAACAAATGCTTCAATGCATTGGGTAGATCTTTTTATGAAGGATTTATGGAGAGAATTGGATAACAATTGGAAAGGATCTTCAGATATTGAGAAGTTTTGCTCAGCATTGGTAGAGATGAAGTATGTACAGAACCACTGACTCATTAAACTATATGTCTTCTAGATGAGATATTTTACAGTCAAAGAAGCAGGCAGATTGTGGTGGGGGACTCAAGTTGGTAATCCCATTATTGTGTTCTTAACATAATAGTAATAAATCTAAGTGTATTGAAGCAGGGAGCTGTGGGAGATAAAGAAGTCTAGGACTCTCCCATATATGGACAAGCTAAAAAAATATATACACCTGGTGGGACTAAAGCCAAAAAGGTTTAAAAGCTAAATGGTAAACTTGACACATCCAAAGCAGAATTCATTATTTTTCCCCTCAAAACTTTCACTCTTAAAAACTTGCCTGTTACTATTGAAGGTCCCAAATAGAACCCTGATATTATTGTAACAGTCTCTCACACTCACTCCAGATATCTGTCACCCAATCTTGTCATTTCTACCTACATAAGTCCTCTTCTCTCCACTCAGATGCCACAACCCTGGGGCTGACCATCATCACATCATGCCTAGACCTTTGTGAGAGTTTGCTAGTGGAACTTTCTCCCTTAAGTGTATTCCTATTATAATCTATTATTCACTCAGATGCCAAATCAGTTTCAAAACACATAGATCTTATCATGACACTCATATTCAAAAAAACCCTAGTGGCTTTCTACTATCTCCAGAATCAATCTATAAATATTTATTAAGGACTTACTGTGTTCCAGGCACTATTCTAAGTGCCTGGGATACAAAAAGAGCCAAAAGACAGTCCCTGACCTCAAGGAGCTTAAAATTTAATACATGAGACATGCAGAAAAAATATTCAAAACAAGATATATACAGGATGTATAGGATGTAATTATTGGAGGGAAGGCATTATAATTAAGAGGGATTGGGCAAGGTTTCCTATAGAAGGTGAGATTTTAGTTAGGATTTAAAGGAAGCCAGGGAGTCTGTAGTTAGATCAGAAGAGGAAAACACTCTAGTCATGGGAGACAGAGAATAAGCCCAGAGAGGTGCAGTGTCTTGTTGATGGAAGAGCCAGGGGGCCATTGTCCCTGGACAGGAGATTACATGTCCAGGAGTAAAGTGTCAGACTAGAAAGGTTGGGAAGGGTCAGCTTATAAAGGGATTTGGATAATGCCAAACATAATTTTGCATTTGATCCTAGAGGCAATAGGGAGCAATTGGAGGTTACTGGGGAGAAGGGTCATTATTGGCCCTGAAATTTGGGGAAATAACTTTAGTGGCCGAATGGAGGAGGATGAGATTTGAGGCACCCCATCATACCCCCCACCCACAGCAGCTATTGTAATAGTCCAGGTGTGACGTGATGAAGGCCTGAACCAGAGTTGGGGCAGTGTCAGAGTTGAGAAGGGGGAACATTTGAGACATACTACAAATGTGAAATTGACAGGCTTTGGGAACAGCTTGACTATGGGGGGTGTTGAGAGTTAGTGAAGCATCTAGGATGACTCCTAGGTTGTGAGCTGGCGAGCCTGGTGGTACCCATTATAGTAAGGGAAGGTAGGAGTTGGGGAGGATTTAGGGGAAAAGATAATGAGTTCAGTTTTGGACATATTGAGTTTAGGATGTCTCCTGAACATCCAGTTCAAAGTATCTAAAAGGCAGTTGGAAATGCAAGAATTGGGATGGACAGAGAGGCTGGGATAGGACAGGTAGATTTGAGAATCATCATCAGCAAGGGGAAGGTAATTAAATCCATGAGAGACAATGAGATCACTGAATGAAGTGATATAGAGGGAGAAGAGAAGAGTCCCAGGACAAAACCATGAGGGACACCTGTGGTTAGAGGGCATGGTCAGGAAGAGGATCCAGCAAAGGGGACAGAGGAGTGGTCAGAGAGGTAGGAGGATAACTGGGAGAAAGGGGTGTTCTTAAAATCTAGAAAGTAAAGAGCATCAATGAGGAGAGAATGACCAATACTGTCAAAAGTTGCAGAGAGGTCAAGTTGAATGAAGACTGAGAAAAGGCCAATAGATTTGGCAACCAAGAGACCATTGATCACCTTGGGTCAAATATCAAATCTTCTCTTGGGTCTTCAAAGTCCTTCATACTTGGCTCCTCCCTAATCATCTTCCCCTTTATTCTGCTCCCCAATGTCTACAATCTACCTATGGCGGCGTTCTTGCTGCTCCTTTCACATGATGCTCCATTTCCCAGTGGTACCTTCCTCTAGCAGTCGTCCATTCCTGGAATGTTCTCAATCCTCACCTCCGCCTTCTGTCTTCATTCAAGTCTCAGCCTATATCACACCTTCTGTAGGAAGCCATTCGAGGTCTCCTTCACTTCCAGGACTTTTCCTTTAGAATGGCCTTCAGTGTACTCTATGTGTCCTGTAAGTATGTAGCTATTTGCAAGTTGTCTTTCTGTCATCTGGCAAGGAACAGGTATTTGCCTTTCTTCATATTCCTAGTGCATTAGCACAGTTTACATACTCAAAAAATCTTTGTTGCTTACCCAATGATATTCAGGCATGTGCTTCCATAATCTCATCCATATGTGTCTTCTCTCCAGTGCAAGAGGTCACAATTCTTCCATGGCTGCCCATCCCATTGAACTTTGGTGTGTTCTCCCCTAAGTAGGTCACCTTGACGACCCACAGTGTGTTTAGTGCCTTACTCAATTTTTCTTGACATAATGAGGACAGCTATAGAGCAACCCATTGGTTTTCTCTCTCTCCAGCTATAGATTCAGTCTTTTCTTCCCTTCTGGGTTTCTTTGATGATCTTTACCCCTGAGAGTCTACAAAGAAATGGCAACATTTTATGACTGTGCATACAGGCCCCAAGTATCTCCATTGCCTTTTCGATGACTCTTACTTCTAATTCTTCTGGGATTGTAGTATTCCATGAGTGTCACCTGTTATTGTCAGAAGAATTTTGGTATTAAAAAGATGGGATATTTGTTTTGGATTTGAGAGACTTGTGTCACTAAAAGTTCTGATTTTTCAAAGTGAAGAAAAACATTATAATCTATACTCTTCTTTTTCTACAATTCTGGGCCCAAATCACTTTCAATCACAGACTATCCAAGATAAACTGACAGATAAGTCCAATTTCAGTTATTCAATAAGCATTTTCACATACACCCCTTTTTAACCATATGTATAATTAGGCTGAACTCTCCAGAGTTGATCATGAATCTTATTTTGGAGGCTCTGCAATGAACTTGGGTTTAATGTGAGCAGCCCATCACCACCTGAAGAGCTCAGCGTTGTTGGGAAATTCCTCTTCAAGCTGGCCTCTGAGCCATGACAGCATTAAACTCAATCTTCGGTGAGTCTTATGGTTTTAGGCCTTGCCTATATCTTTATAATTAGATTATCAGAAAAAGTCATCTCTGTCCAATTTTTCAGGAAATCTTGTATAATTATGACATAGGCTCAGAAGACACTTTTTTGAAGGAGAGTTTTTAAGGCAGATGTTTTGTTTGTTTTTTTCTTGCTGAATAAAATACGTTTAAAAGTAACTAACAAGCCTTAAATCAATGGGATCTAGTGGCCTCTAGGGTCCTCTCCTCTGGCATCGTCTAATAATAGACAGCTAATATATTGATTTTGAATAAAAATAAATGAGCAAAAAAATCTCTAGAAAATGTTTGGCTTATTAGTTTAGGTTTTCTGTTTTTAAGTCCACTTACACATACCATACAATTCACTGGTTTTCATGCTTCTTGGTATCCATTATGTCCATTGTTTCTTACAATAATTTTCCATATCAAGGAATCCTTTTTTTTAAGGTACTGTGATGTGAGGCGGCCACATATACCATGATGTCAAGTCTACTCCGTTCTTGGCCCCACCAAGGAGAATTTGAGAACCATCCTTCTACTCAGCTGCTTTCTCATTCTGTTTTCTGACTTCCTACAAGTGAGAATGCCCATGACATTGTAGGTCAGATACTGTGACCTGCAAGACCTCCCCTCAGTATGTCTTCAAGAAGGAGCTCCGAATCTGATCAGCAGCACCTGACAATATTCATGGATGAGCTGAAAGCTGCAACATTCTAAGCACGTGTGGCCTCTTTTTACAGTATTAGATGCCATGACAAGTTCTAAAAAGGATGCTGGGAGTCACTGTTGACATTTTACAGGTTCTTTTTGCCACCAAAATTGGACTTTTGAGAATCTCCAGCATCTGGATCAGGTGAGAAGCACCGAGACTTGCCTCCTTGGGCCAGTTTGCTCCTTATTCTCTCATGGGGCAGAGTTGGGGCCATGCAAGGTGGCCCATAGACCACCTCAGAAGCTCAGCCTGGGCCTCTTGGAGAAGGAAAGCAGCCACATGGCTCTGAGCAAAGTCTTGGCAGCCTCAGTAACCAAGGAGCTCCAGGCCCTGGGCCAGGAGGAACCGAGACAGTGTGCGTGGCCAAGATTCCAGAGAGCCGGGACTCCTGTGGGCAGCAGCAGCCAGTCACCCAAATGGCTTTGATGAAATCCAGAAATCCCTGGCTTTGGGGCCAGTAATATACTGGCAGTCCTGTGCTCTCAGCTTAACAAATACTGGCCTTTTAATGGAAAAAGGAATGAATCAGTGAGAGGGAAAAGACACGACCCCACCACACAACGGCTGCTCTGTCCCTTCAGTATGTGTGTCCTTGGGCGGAGGATGGAGGACAAAGGCCTGAGTGCCACTGGTGATTGGCAGGAGGAGACAACCAATCCTCACAGGATCAGACACATTTGCTTCCACCCACATTTTCCCAGTGAACTTTCACCTGTGTTATCTTTTCTCCACCCCCTGTCCTGCTTCTCCAGGGGACTATAGAATTTCTGCTTCTCTTTGCAGACATCAGCAGTTTCAGCTCCAGAGGAGCTTCCTTGGTCTTCTGTAGAAAGACCCATCTCAGCATTTGATTTCATTTGTCACCAGTGGGACCTGCTTTGCCTCGTCACCTTCCCCGGCCTCCCTTGTGGGGCCCAGTCTGGGCTCACCTGCCAACAGTAGTCTCTGGGTCATTGGCCATTGTCCTCTCTATCTCTCTAACTCCTGATCTGGACAGGGCCCAGATGGCGACCCCAGAAGCCTCCAAGGATGTTTCTCTCTCCCAGGGCATCCGCATGATGTTCTATGTCATGAAGCCCAATGAGACCTCCTTCCCCAGCCTGGAAGAGGTACCTGATTACGTGAAACAGGTAAGTTCTGGGAACACAGGGCAGGCCTTCCCCCTGGTACAGAGAGACACAGAGAGGCACAGAGTTACAGAGACAAAGGGAGGGAGGGAAGGAGGGGGAGAAACAGAGACAAACAGACAGAGACATGGAGATATAAAAATGGACACCCAGAGGGGATAGAGAACTAGATGGAAAGATACATAGAGTGGGGAGAGGGAGAGAAGGAGAGAAAGAGGGAGGGAGGAAGGGAGGGAGGGAGGGAGGGAGAGAGGGGGAGAGAGGGGGAGAGAGGGGGAGAGAGGGGGAGAGAGGGGGAGAGAGAGAGAGAGAGAGAGAGAGAGAGAGAGAGAGAGAGAGAGAGAGAGAGAGAGAGAGAGAGAGAGAGAGAGAAAATAGATGTAGAGATACCCAGAGGAGAGGGAGAGGGAGAGGAGATGACAATCCACTTTTGCCATCACTAATGAGATACTTTTATTGTTAAACAACAGGAAAATTATCATAGAGTTACTGCAGGGATAGGTACCAGATCTGGGATTTCATTTGCATTGGAGACTCCTGGCTGAGGAAGTCCCTTCTCCCAAGGCAAGTCGTCCCTTCCTCTATAACTAGAGTTGTCTAGTGCCCTGAGAATTTGTTCCACAGAGCACTTGAACCCAGGTACTTTGGAAAGGGTTCAATGAAGAGGAAGGAGAATACCAGTATTGACTCTTTTCCCCAGCGTTGATCTGCAATGTATTCATGGGCAAGTCCCTTTGTCTCTGCCTCAGTCTCTCCCTTTTTAAAATGACCATAGGAATACTTGAGCCCACTTTAGTTTTGCTGTGAGATCAAAAGAGAAAATATAAAGTCTGAAAAGGCAACTTTAAAATATTCTGTGAATATTGGCTTTTATAATCATTACCTTCTAACCAAAGAACACAACTTTATTAAGAGTCCTCTCCATACCAGGCACTTCTCTAGGCCCTAAAGCTGGCAGTCAAACAAGGCCTACCCTTTGAGAGCTTCTATTCTATCAGGGGCACAGAAAAGTCCTCTCCAGATGGATCTTGAATGGGTAGGAGGTGATTTTAAAGGAAGGTGCTAGTTGGTGGTGCAGCAGCTCAAGGTAGGCTTCAAGGAAGAGATTCATTCTAAGGGATGATATTCTAGCCACAGGGTCAGGCCACAGGGATGGAAAATGGGATGTCCCAGAGCAGTAACCACCACAATTAAGTTATATGTCACTTTAAGGTTTGCAAAGCACTTGACACATATTGTCTCATTTGGTCCTTACAACAAACCTGGGAGGTTGGTGATTTTTGTTTCCCAATTTTGCAGATGAGAAACCCAAGGTAAGGCCATATGATCATGGGCAAGCATGACCTTCAGAATCTTCATCTATAAAAGAGGGTGCGTGGGTTGATAATGCCCACACTACTTGACAGAAGGCTCAAACGTGATAATCTAATGTCTGCATAAGAAATCTTTAAAGGCTCTTTCACTGCCCTCCCACATCCTTATTTTTTTTGGGTTTTTTTTTGTGGGGCAGTGGGGGTTAAGTGACTTGCCCAAGGTCACACAGCTAGTAAGTGTCAAGTATCTGGGGCTGGATTTGAACTCAGGAACTCCTGAATCCAGGGCCAGTGCTTTATCCACTGTGCCACCTAGCCGGTCCCCCTCCCAGATCCTTATTATCTCAGCACTCTAAGAAGTAACGGGCAGGACGAATAATGCAATTTCCTCTCTTCTTCAGTTTTTGTTCTTTTCATTGTTGCTCCCCCATATGATGAGTTTTAAGAACTAATCCAAGCCCTGCCGGCTTTCATGCTTTGCCACTGGGAAGTCTGTGAAAAAGGACCCCCATCAAGTGTACTTGCCTTCAGTCCATGGGATGGCCTGATGGATACTGAATGGTGAAGGTGCCATCTGCCTCTCGCGAGATGATCTGGCCTCTCCTCTTGTGAAAGCTGACTTCCTGTTCCATGAATATGTCGACTGGTTCAGTGTTCATCATCGTTTTCTCCCAGGTGGACCTCAGACCAAGTTTTCTCTGAAATTTCGTGCTGTTCAGAACCACTTTTTAATCCCAGGCTCTGGCAAAGAACAGAAGTGGAAACAAGCAGAATTAGAACCCAACGCATCAAAGACCCACACCCTCACTGAGCTGTTCTTGCAGCATTTACTAGCTCAGGCCAGAAATAGACACAAAAGGACAGGAGAGGGAATGTTCTTCAGAGCCAGGTTTGGAAAAGTTCAGAATAACTGACGGGCTTCCAAGTGTTCGGATACTTTGGAAAATGGAACCCATATTAAAAACCCCTTTCTGGATTGTGAGCTACACAGCTTCTTTCTATGTGAAATAGTGAAAAGTGTTTTTTTTTTTTTCATTTAAAAATGGCCTAGATCTATTTACAATTTTTCTCCAGAAACTTTCTCTTAGTTAGGAGAAAATAACATTCACACACTACTTTGCCTGGAAATTGCTTCCCTCACAACTTCCCTGCAAGGTAGGGAGTCTGAATTCTATCCCTTCTTTCTCCTGCCTTTGTACAAATGGGGAAACAGAGAGGTGTAGTGACCCACTTGGGTAAGAAATGCCAGTGGAAGACGTCACATCACACATCCTCACTCAGGTGCCAGGCTGCTTTCCCTTGACTAACCATCCCTCAGATGATACTTGATGGAATGAACTCAACCAAGATAAGGTTATTGAAATAAAGATATTTCCTTAAAAATGACCTGCTGGGAAACCTGCTGAAAATGTTTTCCCTTAATTTTCAAAGTTAATTATTGAAGCGACTCTATGCAGCAATCATAGGACTTGCCCAGAGTCACAAACCCTGTGCAGAGCTTCCTTCTGTGAGCTCTGTTGGTTTCATTTAGGTCACAATGTCTCAGAATTGGGATGTCCCGCGCCATGCTGACTCAATTTTAACTCGGTGAGGACATTATGCTCTCTCCAACCCACCAGTGCCCCACAATATCTAAAGAACATGTTCTACATTGCCTCAGTTCTCTTGTCTTTTTTTTTTTTTTTTTTTGGTGAGGCAATTGGGGTTAAGTGACTTGCCCAGGGTCATACAGCTAGTAAGTGTTTAGTGTCTGAGGTCACATTTGAACTCAGGTCCTCCTGAATCCTAGAGCCAGTGCTCTATCCACTGTGCTGCCTAGCTGCCCCAGTTCTCTTGTCTTTTTAAGTCCCACCTGGAATCTTCTGCTTTATAAGTTCAATGAAACTTTGCCTGGCAGCAGGATATAATGGAGCCTGCCTTGGAGCCTGGAAGACCTGAGTTCAAATCTCACCTCTGACATTCTGGATGAGTGACCCTGGGCAAGTCTCTTAGTCCCTAAGTAGCCCAGGAAATCCACCAAGTCTAGAAGTTGCAGAACAAATATTGTTCTGCACTGGCAAAGGAGATGTCCTTCACCTGAGGAATCATAACAATGGTCTCTCACTGAGGCCATGGGATCTTTCCCCCCAATGTTGCTCTATTTCTCTTCCAACTTCAGCAAGGACAGGCTCCTGCCCCATATCCCATGGGCTGCTTTTCCTCAATGAGCAGAAAGAGGTCGCCTGGATGAGATGGATAATCAGGAAGTCTTAACAATTCCATAGGTGTTGTTTGCTGAATATAAATGTCTGTTTCTGGAAATTTCCTTTGCAGGCAACGCCATTTTTCATTTCCTTGATGCTACTCGAGTTGGTCCTCAGCTGGATCCTCAAAGGGAAGCCAGCAGGAAGAGTGGACGATGCTTTAACCTCCATCTCCGCAGGTGTCCTGTCCCGGCTTCCAAGGTGAGTGAGACCCTTTAGTTAGAGAGAAGAATGTACCTGACTACTCCCAACAGAGAAGAGGAAAGTGTTTTAGTGTATGCAGACAATGTCTGTGTTATAGCTGTCATTGGGAGGTCTGCTTTGTCCTAATAATCTAGAAAATGCATTAGTCTTGGGTGAATTCAGATAGACAATTCATCTGGGGTATTCAGATACTCATCTGGTTATACTTTCCTTTCCTTCCCTATAACCACTGCCCCCACACTTTAAATCTTCCATCTTAATACAGGCATAAAAAAAGGTAAAGCTAATCAAGCAGTGACTGCATCTGACAGAACATGCAATGTTCTGCATCCATAGTCCCCCACCTGAAACCTGAAGGGAGTGAAGTATTTGTTTACCTTTCTTGTTATCTGTTTTCTAGGGTCAAGACAGGGAAGTAAAATTAATCATATTGGCTTCATTTCAGTGGCATTTTTATTTCTATTTTGTATTTCTGGCTCTTTTTACTTTGTCTTGGATCAGTACAATGGGTTCTTAGATCGAAGCTTGAAATAAAGCTCAGAAGTCATCCAGTCGAAACCTGTCCATTCATACAATGCTCACCAGGGTTATCTGAACTCTTCCTTTTTATTGTTTCTTACTGTGAATTATGTTATGTCATGTCATAGATGTCATATAATATTGTTATATTATATTATGCTATATCATAGCATATTCATATACTATGGTTGGTTTAACTATCTCCCCAATCAGTAGGACCAAGATTCATGCTATTTGTCTTACTTTTCCCATACCCTAAAAAAGACTTCCATGAATATTCTGATTTATATGGAACCTGTGTGTGTCCTCTTTGGGATATTTGCCCAGGAGTGAGATCACTAGTATAGCTAGATATTCTTGCATTTGGAAAATTCTGCTCAATTACAATAATTTATTAAACATTTATCATATGGCAGGTCTTATGCTAGGCATGGTGGAGGGAGGGTAGTACTAAAGGAAACACACACACACACACACACACACACACACACACACACACACACCAACCACAACAAAAACTCCCTGACTTCAAAGAACTTCCATCTGTTGGAGGAGACAACGTGTTTAAAAAAAATAATTACAAAAATCTATGCTGCAAATACGAAGGGACAATTTGGGAGTGTGTGAATGATTGGGTGATAATAAAGAGGCTTGTAGAGAAAGCTGTGTCTGAGTTGAACCCTGAAAGGGTAGTCTTGACCTTCACACATTGGAGGTGAGGAGGGGTTATTCTAGGCTTGGGTGGCAATTTGTACAAAGGTAGGAAGTGAAAAACCACATATGGGGAACCACAAATAGACTGGTTGGGGTGGAATATCAGGTCTATTTTTATTGTTCACAACTCTTGATGACCCCATTTTGGATTTTCTTGGTAAAGATTCTGGAGTGGTTTGGCATTTCCTTCGCTAGCTCACTTTTTACAGATTAGGAAACTGAGGCAGAGTTAAGTAACTTGCCCAGGGTCACATAGCTAGTAAGTTTCTGAGGTCAGAAGTATTAGCAGAGGTAGTATGAAATCAGAATGGAAAGAAAGGTTAGAAAGGATATTGAAGATTCTCAGAGTCAAACAGTATTTTCTCCTAGAGGTGATAGGCATTGAAACTTCACCAGTGACTCTAGGAAGCAGGTCACAAGTGGGTGCTAGTCAGGTCAGTCTGTTGTACGTCAATGAAGGAAATTTGTTTCAGTTTGCATGCTTCTTTCCAATGTCACTATAAATAAAAACAGATTTTTGTCCATTGTAAAGCATGGAGTTCACTGGCCTTCCAGTAGCTTTCTAATTTAACTAATTATTCTCACTAAGTGTTAAGCTGTGTTTCCTTCCTACTTAAAGACTGCAGGTGATGTCAGTGTCTCTTGGGACAGACAGAGCACCACAGCCACACCCTGGTTACAGCCCTGGGGCTGTGTGTGTGTGTGTGGGGGGGGCTACAAGGAGGATGTGCAGAAGGAGAGGGATCCCTTGGGTATCTGAGTCCACACAGCAGAGAACATGGGTGAGGAGGAGCTCCTGAGGGGCCATTGGTTTGTGTCTTAGGCTTCCCACCCAGTATTTCTCACTGTGCTCTCAGAGCTTGCCTTTTTGCATTTCTCACAACTTTGGAATGTTTTTGTGATCCACCCACAAAAGGAGGATGGATTCCTTTTTTTTTTTTCCTTTTCTGAAATAGAAATTTGAGGTTGGTAGAAAAAAGTACAATCTCAAACGAATTTAAATCAAAAAGGATACAATTGGCCAAAGTTTTGGATTTGGACTCGGGAGGCTTGAATTTATCTGCCACGTACTGTGCTGTGACTTTGTTTGAGTAGTTGAAACTCCCTGAGCCTCAGTTTCCTCATCCGTTAAATGCAGAAACCAATCCTTTTGCTACCAACGTCCTGAGTCATTATGAGGAACAGGTGAGATAACATCTATAAAGCCTTTTGCAAGCCAGAAAATACCAAGTCTATAAATGTCAGCAATTAGTAAGTGTTGCTAAGAAAAGAAATTATTCTAAGAGAAAATAAAATTAAAAAAAATCTTTTTCATCTCTAAAGTGTGCCCAAATTCTTGCCCATGGCATTCAGAAGCCAAGCCTTTCAGGACCTCAATGGTTGGCACTTTTGCTAAAAGTGGGCTCATAATCTAACTATCACACTACAGCTTCTCTTCTCCCTCATATCTTTCCCAAACAGAAGCATATACCAAATACCTTAGAAATCCTCAAGGGGGATATCAACTGAGTTATTAAAAATTACTTGGTGGCCAGTTACACTTCATTATTTCTAAGGAAGTTAAGTATATTCACTTGACTCAATGCATTTATTTTTATCACAATTGGGCACTGAGTGGATAATGAAGATAATTTTCCAGTGGAGAGAGATTCTAGAATTATAGTTGTAGATCATTCTCTGCTCTTTTTGAATGAAGTTCAAAAGCCAAAGTTACTACTAATTGATTCTTTAAAAAAAACAAAACTCACAAAAAACCCCAACAAAAACCAAAATATATTATGCTGATAATTTTTTAAAAAATATATAACATTAATTCCAGAAAACACTTCCCATCCCCAACTTTGATCTGAACCCTCCCTTGTGTAAAAGAGAAATAATAAATCTAAAACAGTGGATAAACTGATCAAATATCATAACATATGCACTATTCTGCCCCAGGGGTCCCCTTCCTTTCGATCTAGAGTAGTTTAGTTTCATTACTTGCTTTCCAGAAGTTTTACTGGTTATTCACTTAAAGGTCTGCCTCATGTGATCATTGCTTTTACATTGTTATAACCATTCTATAAATCATTCTTTGGGTCCTGCTTGTTTCAATCAGCATCCATTTGTAATAGTCTCACATTTCTCAGAATTCTTCATGCCTATATTTCTTACTAAACAATAATATCCAATTTCATTGTCATGCCACAACTTTTTTCACCCATTCTCTAATCATAGGTCACCAAGGTTGTCTCTTGTTCTTTCATAGGAAGGGATTCTATTCTGGCATTTCTTTCTTTTGAAGGATATTTAAAGCCTTTCATGATTTAAACCTCTATTTCATGTAACACTTCATGGACTCTGCCTTCCAGCCAAACTGGTTTACTTATTTTTTTTCCTACACATTTCCTTCGATATTTTTATAGAACCTCTCTCCTATGACTTCCTCCTCATCTCAATTTCTAAGAAGCCTCAGCTTCTATCAGTAGGATTTATAGACCAATTAAAGTTTTGTAAGTCACTTTCCAAATATAATCCTACTTGTTTCTCACAAGAAGCCTGTAAGTTAAGTTCAATTATGATCCCTATTTTAAACATGAAGAAATTAAGGCTGAAAGTATGACTGATTTGCACAGGACTGCACAACTAGTACATAAGACAGGATTTGAATGAAGGTCTTCCTAACTCCAAGTCCCGAACAATACCTACTGAACCACCCAGTTGCCTCAAGAGCTTACTCCCAGAAATCTTTCCTGTTAACACCCTCTCTCTCTACAATAAGGCTATATTTAATTATCTGTGGAGAAGGAGCGGGTCATGACAGATAAAGGTCTGATTCCCAAACCAAAAAGACCCAAGTTTGTTTTGCCTCTGACAAATACTAGTGGCATGACCACAGACAATGCCCATGGCTTTTCAATGACCCCTAGTATTATAAGTTGTAGGAGTTGTAGATAAAATTAAAGATCTAAAACAAGAAAAAAAAGTTTGTAGTAACTGCAATGTCTAGCATTTCTATAGCACTTTAAGTTTTCCAAAGCGTTGTACATGTATTTTACCTCATTTGTTTTTCACAACAATCCTGAGAAGTGAGGTTATCTCCATCTTACTTATGAGGAAACTGAGTCTGAGAGAAATTGAGTGAATTACCCATACAGCTAGTAAATGTTTGAGGCAGGATTTGAACTCGATATTTCTTGATTCCAAGTCCCTAAATCTATCCACTGTACCGCATAGCTAGCTGTCTCTTTATCTGTATTGATGCTTATTGTGAAGGAGGTTTTAGAGAAATCACTTTTCATTTTATCTCAGTATACAAAGTGCTTGGAATAGGGAAGTTTTACCATGTTACTAGCCCTTTCCTGGACATTTCTTCCTCTCTCTCCCCCATTCTCAGACAAAGGATAATTTATCAGTTTTCCACCTGAAGTGTGGCCCCCAGAATGGAGCACAGGACCCCATTCGTTGTCTGTCTTTGGGTCAAGGACAGCACAGGAGGAGCCTGGTATCTGCCTTAAACTTGGAACATTCCATTGAGCTCCTCATAATTTTCAATAATAAGTGAATGTTTAAGAAATGCTTATTGAGGGCAATTTTGTCTATACTTTATGTTAATTCTTCTGTAACAAGTTATGTTGCCTTCAGGAAAATGCAAGCTATTTGAGGTCAGGGAACATTTTTTATTTTCTTTATGTCCTTAGCATAGAGCCAGGCTTGTTTGTGGTAGATGCTTAATAAATGATGAATGAATAAAGGAGTACATAGCTGATTGGGTTGCTACAGAGCCAAAGGTGGGCTTAAACCAAGATGTTCAGAATGAAGCTGCCATGACATCTCTGAAATTTTACAAGACCGAACATGCCTTTCTACAAAAGGAAAAAAGTAACCCCAGGATCTTAGGGAACTGGAGGCAATGGTGCCTGCCCTGCCCCACCCACACTCAATAAACAAACATTAATGAAACATTAATGAAACATTCTCTAAGTGCCAGGCCTTGTACTCCTTCTTCTAAGGACACAAAAATGAAAGTGTCTGTATATAGATATCTACTTGACATATAGACTATACATGGGTCTATAAAGTCCATATACATACACATCTCTCTTTGTGTGTTTGTGTATAAAATCATTCTGGAAAGATAATTGGGAGCCAGCTTATGAAGCCAAACGTCCAAGGGGCAGGGAGATTGGTTTTAATAAACACACACACAATAATAATAACTCAATAAAATAATAGGTGAGGCATTGTGCATATTATCTCATTTTATGTAATGGCAATAGGGAGACACTGAGGATTCCTTGCTCAGACCAGTGCTTATAGGGACATCATAACTTTCACAGAGTTCACTTTAAGCTCTCCCCAACAATCCCGTGTGTTTATTTGAATATAAAGGACTGATTTCCAGAACAGGCTTTGGAGCCAACCTTACCCATGCCTGTCCTCCTCTCTAGTTGGCTTGCACAGGGGATGTCAAAGAGTAAAGGCAGGGGCAGAGCCTGCCCTATTCCCGAGGCCCTCTGAGGTGGGAAGCAGAGTCTTGAATTCCTAAACTCCGGAACAAACAAACAAACAACAAACAAAGGTGTCCTGGCCCGCTCCCCGGCTGCTGCTGCTGCTGCTGCGCTTAGGTTTTCTTTCCCCTCGGTTTCCTTTTGACAAAAAAAGATCCGGGAAACTCGACAAAAACCGTTAAAACCCTATTGCAGCCGAAGCCGCAGCATTGGGGGAAATGGGAGTGCGAATCATTAGCAGCTGCGAGTTAGATGAGCACACTAGGGAGCCGATCCTCTCCCAGGGACTCGTTTTCATTTTCATTTTCATGGCCACTGAGGCTGGCCAGGCCCTTAAGGCCTCCAGTTCCTGTACAGAAAATGCGGCTGGAGGGTCAGCAGATCCTTCCGTTTGGGGAAAGCCCTTCCTTCCATCCATCCCTGCGTGCAGCTGGGATGAAAAGAGGACCTGATGCTGGAGCTGAGGGGAAAGCCGCGGTGCCCTTACAGCCGAGGCTGTGGGCAGCCGTCTGCTAGCGGACAATCTCTGGGATGGGAAAACTGCGAGCGGACCGCAGCAAATGCCTGCTGCACTTGAGAAATCAGTTTCAATGTGAGGTCAAGGTCATAGGTTCCCAACTGGAGGTCAGCAGCCCTTAGGATGGGAGAGGACATTCAAATCTGGGCAAGGCTCTGTCTGGTTTGCTAGTCTGTCTCCGTGACAGCGATTTGTCAGGGTGCAGGCGGGTGGGGTGGGGGGTGTAGCTGCATATCGGCCAGGTTCCTGGGGCACTCCGGCAGGGAGACAGCTGGGGGATTGTCCCGCTGTTTTCCCCTCTCTGTCTGTGCGGAAATTTCTGTTCGCTGGCGTTAAGCACAGCACATTATAGGCAGGTATTTTTGCAATCAATCGTTTCCTGCGCACACATGCTCACCGAACACTGGAGTTCAATAAAAAGTTACAGGGATAGGATAAAAAAGAAGCTAGGTGGTTCTGTTTTAGAATCAAACTATAGTGATGACTAATAAAACCTTAATACAGTTGGTGAAATCAGGCTACCAATTGCAGAATGAACCAAGGGAAAATCGTGCCATTTTTCCTGCGATTTGTATTAAAAGCACATCTTTGGAAGAGCCTCTTTTAGACGCCTGGGCCCCTCTGTTGTGACTTCCTTGAAATGTTTCTGTTTTTGTAAACTTCCTTCTCCCTAGAGAAGTTTTATTCCAGATATAAATATCTGCAGTTGGTTCACCATTTCTTAGGCATTCATTATTCTTTTGAAATAACAGCTTATAAATCAAACCAGAATGTAGTTCAGGTATGGTCTGACGTGGAACATTTTCAAAGGGGCTGGAATGCAATCCTCTTCTGTGAATGGGTGGTGGCTGAAGTTGCCTGTGAAGGCCCACAGCCTACTGTCCATTCGTCCATCCGTAGGTACGCTCTGCCTCCTCGGGCCATGTCGGTGACAGGCTTTTCCTTTTCTTAATAAGAGAATTCCCTTGAATGAAATTTTTATTTGTTTATTTTCAAGGTGAGAGGATAGAGGATAAGATGAAGAAATTACACTCCTTGGAAATATTTTTCACCCAGACCAAAAAAACCAAACAAAAACAAAAACAAAAAACCAAAAACCAAACAAAAACAAAAAAAGGGAAAAAATGAGAACTGGAGTTTTAATATTCTGTATTTAGCAGAGGAAGAATAAGGAAGGCTGGCATGCATGATTCTCTAGTGCTCCAATACTCATCACTTGGACTAATTTAATAAGTGCACGTTAATTTAACAAGAAGCAGTGAATGTTTCATCCAATACAAGACCCATTGTTTCTTCCAGTAACCAGGAGATTACAATCAACTCACTGGTAAGAGAAAACAGCAAAGAAAAAAAAAATCAGTGTTTTTGGTCACTGCATTTGAGAGAAAATCTCAGTCTCCTTTGTTCTACCCTTACTTTTGGTATTTTACAAATAATATTTTTCATAGTGATAACTAATCAGTCAGGAAAATACTATGATCCTTGACTTTGCAGATAGATTATAGACAAAATTGGCAAACATGGTAGGTGTGTATGTTGGGCTCAAAATGTCTGTATATTCTGTTTTTATAACAATTTTCCAAATTCAAAAGTTGCAGAATTTATTTTCTTCATGTACCTATAATATTATCTATTCAAAAAGAAAAAAAATCTATTCTTTCATAATTTGGGGAAATCAGACTGAGTGGTGGACTGTTCCTAAATGTGATAACTGTATAATTCTGCTCTGCAGTGTCTCAGGGTGAGCCGCACAGCCTCCGGAAGGCTCGGCATCAGTGGGTTCATTTTAAGTAAAAATCCATATTCCACTAGATGGAGCAAAGCAGCAGGAGTTTTTGCAGATGGGCATAACTGCTTTCAGGGTCAGCATCAAGAAGTTTGGGGGAAAATATTTCTTCTTGGAGAAAAAGACAGGATCATGCAAAGCCTCAGCCATTATAGCATGAAACGTTTTCTGGGGAGATACGGTTGGTTGGTTTTTATTTTCCAGTTTCTGACACAGATCCTTACAAATGAAAATGAGTCTAACTTTGTTTCCCCCTCTCTTCTTTTAAAAGGTCAGTCCTAATTAGTGCTTAGATAACCGACATTAATTGAAAGATAATTTATTTCGTTTCGAGGTGTGGCTTCCTTGACTTGTACTTCTCCTCACCCCAGCCTCCTCTTCTCCTCCAAACTACCCCTCCCCCCAAAAACACCCCACCAACAACCAACCAAACAACCAAAAACAACCAAAATAACAACAACAACAAAATAAACTCAAGGCAAACAAAAATACTTCTAGGTCTATACTTAAGTGGATTTCTATAGTAATCTCATCCGGAGCCCAAGTGACTTTGACTCACTGGCTTTTAATGAAGTTTACTGGGAGAAGATTTAGAAGTATTTAAATACTGGAACTGGCTTTGAATTACTGTAGTTCAACCAGAGATTTAAACAGGGCTGACAGAGCAAGGCTATGCAGGAGATATATGAGAGGGTGCTTAACAGAACCTACAATCCTTTATCACTCTTGAAACAGACAGAAACAACAGAGTTGAGCTACTAGTTAGCAAGAATAATTCCTTAAAATAGCAAATTACCAGACTGATCTCCTTCCTCCAGCCTGGCTTCTCCTTTTTACCCCACCTACCTCCACATGAAAATGAGAGAATGCTTGTTTCCATTAACAAGGACATGACTTCTGGCCCATTGCCCCAGGAGCAAAGAGGCCTGGCTCTGAGTTCACTTTCACAGATGAAAAGACAATGATAAAGCAACAACACAACAATCATATTTACATTTTACTTTAAGGTTTCTAAAGCACTTTTCAAATATTTAATTTGATTCTCACAACCACCCTGGGAAATATGTGCTGTTGTTTTCCCCACTTTACAGATGAAGAAACGGAGTCAAATAATAAAGTGACTTTCCCAGGGTGATACAGCTAGTAAATGTCAGATTGAATTTGAACTCCAGGTCTAGTGCTCGATCCACTGGGCTATTTAGCTGCTTTTACTTAGATAACAAGGATATTGAACCCAAATTGGCTGTGAAATTTGCAATGTCAAAATTGTACTTTAATAGCAATTTATCATAAGACTGTGTCTTCCTTGTCTTAGAAACTGGAAGACAGATAATGTGTTTTGAAAGCTGCCCCTAATGCCTGGCCAATTCTGCCCAGTAATTGAGGATTTGTTGACAGGTCTTCCTCCTGGTGTAAAGAACCATAAATTTAGATTTATAGGAAGATCCTTTCAAAAACACTCTCTCACTTAAAGAAAGAGATAAGCTTTTGCCTTCCACCCCTCAGCCAGAAAGCAGACTCTTGGGTTGTCTCATATTTGGGGTTCAAGTTGGACTCTTCTTGAAGGCATGGATTTTTATTTGTTTTAATCTCACCTTTGTATCTGAAGTGCCAAGTTTATTGCTTGGCACACAGCAGGCACTACCTAAGGACTGGGTTTGTTAATTTAAATTGGGAACAAATGGAAGAGCAGAAGGAAGGCTTCTGTGTGTTGCCATCACTGATTTGTCAATACTGTGTCTCTAAGATCCCAAGCCCTAGGTCCTCCATTCATAGTTAATGACTAAACTGAGATTGGGATTTGGGAATTAGGTCCCTAATCCCTTATGCTAACCAGTAGGCCACATCTCCACGTGAGAATTTAGGCTCAATGTGCCGAGTTCAGCAATTGTTTCTGGGAGCTCTTCCCTCCCCCCAGGATGGGTTTTCAGGCTGGAAGCTGAAATTCCAGAAAGCAGAGTCATATGGGGGTGGGAAGGTGTGGAGGGGAGAGGAAGGAGCTCCGGTTTAGGATTCAGGCTCTGGTGGGAACATTTTGGAAAATGTAGGTGCTATTTCCTGCAATCAAGGACTTGCCAGAGCTTGATAATCATTTCCCAGCTGTGTCGTTCTGGCGAATTGTTTCTAGTCCTGGTGAATTCATGGCTGGGTTTGCATGTTAAAAATGGGAGGAGACCAGCTCCATCTTGCTGATAGAACGCAGGGAATAGAAGTCCCCCAGCTCCTCCCTGCCTGGCCTCCACCTTGAAGGAAGCTTGGCTTTGTGTACACGTGTGAACTGGAGTATGTCAGGCATATTTCTGCTCGATTTGTGTCAACCCTAATAAGTCAGTTGACAGGGTAATAAATTGGGTGTCTGCTCCAGGCCTGGCACCTCTACGGGAAAGTTAGGGGGATTTCAATCCCAGGCAGCTTCACTTTCTTTAGCACAGGAACCTTTCTCAGGAGGCTGTCCATGCTTTTTCCCTCTCCTCCCTTCCTTCTCCTCCCTTCCCTCTCTCTTTTCCCCTCCCTTTCTTTCCCCTTTTTCTCCTCCCCTTTCTTCTCCCTCTCTTCTTTCCTCTTTTCTTCCTGTTTCTCTTTTCTCTTCTTCCCTCTCTCTTTTCTCTTCACCTCTTCTCTCCCATCTCTCTACTATTCTTCCCTTATTTTCTTCTCCCTCTTCTTCTGCCCATTTCTTTCTTCCCTTCCTTCCTCTCCTCTCTTCTCTCTTGCTCTTCTTCAACTCCCTCTCTTTTCATCTCCTTTCTTTTTTGTCTTCCTCCTCTTTTCTGCCCACCTCTTTTCCTCCCTCTCACCCTCTCTTCTTCCTTGTTTTCTTCTCATCCCCCTCTCTCTTCCTCTCACTTCCTTTTCCCTCTCTCTTCCACTCCTCTTTCCCTGTCCCCCACTCTTCTCCCCTCTTTCTTTTCATTTCTTCCCCTTTCTTTTCTCTTCATCTCTTCTTTCCCCTCTCCCTTCTCTCTCCCTCTTTCTTCTCTCCCTCCTTCTCATCATCCCCTTCCTCTTTTCTTCTTTGTCTTCTCTCTTTTCACTCCCCACTCCTTTCTCTCAGCCTTTTTCCCCTTTCCCTCTCCATCTCTTGTATCACTTGATCTCATCCTCCTACTCTTTCCTTTCTCCTTTTCTTTCTCTTCCTTCTTCTCTCCTCCTCTTCTCTTTTTTCTCTCTTATTTCCTGTTTCTTTTCATTTCTTCATCCTTTCTTTTCTTCCCATCTTTTTCTGTCTTCTTTTCCTCCTTTGCTCTCTTGTCCCCTTCCCTCACTCTCTTCTCTTTCTCCCTCTCATGCTGTCTTCTTTCCCTTCTCTCTTTCCTCCCTATCTCCCTTTTCTCCCCCTCGGTTTTTTTCTTCCATCCTCTTTGTCTCTATCTCTGTCACTAAAGCATTATATGATAATATTCATTCTGCTTGTCACTAGAAAACCTTTTTCATGTGGAAGAAAAAGCATCAGTATTTTGGGAAAATAACAGTAGCCATAATTCATACTTTTCATAGTTATTCGAGATTAGCATAGCATTCTCCTTATATGAAGGAAGTGTACCATAATTATGGAAATCCCCATTTCACAGATGAGGAAACTGAGGTTCACATAGTTTAAGTGACTTACCCACAGTTAAGTTACACTGCTGAACAGTATTCAGGCTGGAATTTGATGGAATTTTAATCTTCCTGACTCTTAGATCTCTATGGCTAGGAACCCACCCTGGTGGAGGTGCTGAATTCAATGGCAGGACTAGGGTCCATTGTTATCAGTTAATTTACATTTCGTCGTAATCCTATGTGAGAGGCTGACCACAAAGACCAGGGGATGCTGCACCTTTTGAAATGTGAAAGTCTTGATCAAGATCTCTCCACTCTCATCCCTATCTTCCAAATGATATTTCTTTGCCATATATTTTCTGTAGCTTGATCTGTTTCCCTCCATTGCCCATCTATCTGTCTATCTGTGTCTAGCCTTCTCACCTAGTGAGAGAAACAAGTTAATATCCTCTTGCCAGAAGAGAGTCATTTGGAACACTTTGCTCTTGGGCTTGACAGATCAGTACTATGTAAGCTCACTAGATAGCAACTTAATTGGTTTGCCATTGAAACACCTTCATTCACATCCAAGTACCTTGCTTCCCTTCATATACCCTGTGGTCCAAACAAACTGCTTTCTTCATCTGTGATATACTTTTCCCATACCTTTTTACTATCTCCCAAACCCCGAAACCTCTCTTTCCTTATGTCTGTCTCTTCAAATATCATGTTCCCTTCAAAACTCTGGTAAGTCCCATCTTTCCCAAGAATTCTCATTTCATATCCCTCCATATACTAATGTGCCCCCCATAACCTTTTATTTCTTCTACGTGTTATTTGTTATTTGCTTATATTGCATGTACAAGTTGCCTCTTTGCATTAATGTAAATACATTGTGAGTGTAGACTGCTTTCTTTCTTTGAATGCCCAGTGGCTGGTAGAGAGAAGGTGTGTAACCAATGGTCACTGATTTGATTGATATGGAACATCAGTTTTCCTTGCACATGCTGAAATGTTCCCGGTGCAGTGCCCCAATGTTTGCATCTCTCTCTCTCTCTCTCTCTCTCTCTCTCTCTCTCTCTCTCTCTCTCTCTCTCTCTTCCCCCCCCCCTCGAGAACACTTTCTTTCCAAAGATGGAAGAAGCAACAAGGTGTGGGAAGTTTTATTTTGGGAGGTATTGCTGGAGTGGGGCTGAGCCAGCAGGAGCACTAGAGAAGAAATAAAAAGCCTGATGTCCATTCCCATGCAACCTAGATTTGGGGGAGAGCAGATTTCATGAGGGTCAGAGGAAGGAGAGGTAGGATCTCTTGATTACTACTGGGGCCCAGGGTGCTTCAGAATGCAGTGAAGCATCTGTTCCCAAAGTGGCTGAATGGCTTCGCCTCATTCTTGGTGCATTAATTCAGCTAAAACCAAACAGTGACCTATCGTGCTTCCAATTCTGCTCTCTTTGGTTGTTCAGGAGCCAGTGACCATATGAGGGTAACTGCGGACTTTGCAAGCCATTTGGGTCAGATAGGAATCCCCTCTTTCCCTGCCCTAGTTATTTATATTTTATGTACCTCGTAACTGTATCAGCGGCTCACTTCAAACAAATTCCCTGTATATGACCTCACCCTCAGCATCTCTGTAGGGGGAACAATTTTTCCCCTATATACTTTTTTTTTTCTTTGGGAGCATGAAGCCAGGTTTCAGGGGGGAAAAGGCCAATGAATATCCTATCCCTTTATTTTTTTTTTCACATCTGTGGTCGTTGGTAAGAGACCGAAGACTTGAAAGTTGGAGAATGTGTTATTGACAAAAGCATTTGTCACCTGGTAGAGATCCAGTGATGAATGAGATGAATACCTTGGAATCAACTGGTATCCAGACGTATCTACAACAAGGCAAAAAAAAATGGGCTTTAAAGAGAATAAAGGTTTATATCACTTAACAAATGGGGTCCGAATCGAGAATTTTTTTCTCATCATAAAATCTCATCATTAGTGGGGGAAGAGAGAGAGAGAGAGAGAGAGAGAGAGAGAGAGAGAGAGAGAGAGAGAGAGAGAGAGAGAGAGAGAGAGAGAGAGAGAGAGATTAAATGGAATATGAAGGTAATTCTTGAGAGTGTAATTTTAAAAGACAAAATAACAATTTTACATGTCTCTGCTGAAGCTGTGGCTATTTTCTGGAATACTTTACACATAAACAATGCACTGATGAGTGAAAGTTCATGAGATAATTTGTTTAAATCACTTTGCAAATCTGAGAGTGCAAACATTCACCATTCATATGCATCTACCCATATCTCTACAATGCACCTCATTGTTAAAAGATAGCCCATGACAGTTTCTCCTAGTTAGTTTCATGGGAGGACAGTTCTCCTGAGCCCCAGCCCCAATGATGCTGCAGGGGTTTTCTCATTTACTTGTGGGTCTCCTAGTAAATCTAATAATGGACTTTGAGAAGGAAGCTGCTGGGTGGAAGGAATTTGAGAGCATTTCTCAGCACATCATCTCTAATTTAAACTCATGTCTTAAGATGTGGTGAGGTGTAGTCTGGCTCAGCCCTGGGAGCGGTCCCCATTTTTTATGACTTATTCATCACAGTGCCCCTGGGAGGTGGGCTAGGATTGGATTTAACAGATGAGAAAACTCAAGGCAGAGAATGGATAAATTACTTATTTCTGGGCTTCTACCCGGAAATCAAGAGCAGTGTTAAAGTTAATACTCCTAAAGATCCAGGCACTTATTTACCAACATTCTGGCTCTGATGCTTACTAATGATGCAACCATCAGCGAATCACTAACTTCTGTAACGATTGGAATGACGGCACCTGCTGGATACTTACTGTAGAAGAGTTCTGCCCATGAAGCGAAGGTCTTTGAGGGCAAGACCAGGAGTCTTTTCTTTGGGAGGAAGTGATGCGGACTAGTGGGAGGAGGAAGGAAGAGGCCTTTCTCTCTCTCTTTACCAAATTCTTATTCTCCTTAATAAATGCTTAAAAGTCTAACTCTTGCTAAAGCTTATAATTTATTGGCGACCACTCATTAGATATTTTAGACAGTTTAGCTAGAATTTTACCCCTTAACACTTCCAAGCTTCAGTTTTCTCATTTGTAGAATGGAGATCACAAAATTGCAACACTTATTCAGTTGTTTTTCAGTCATGTTTGACCCTTTGTGGGCACATTTGAGTTTTTCTTGGCAAAGACACTGGCATGGTTTTCCATTCTCTTCTCCAGATCATTTTACAAATGAAGAAAATAAGGAAACTGAGACAAACAGGGTAAAGTGACTTCTCAAGGGTCACATAGCTAGTAAGTATCTGAGACTGGATTCAATCTCATAAAGATGAGTCTACCTGCCTCCAGGCCCAGTGCTCTATTTATTGTGCCATCTAGCTGCCCACGAAGCTAACATGAACCTAACAAGGTTGCTTTGCAGGAGAAAACTTTAAGTCCTTATATGAATGTCAATTATTTGTCATTATTGGGCCAAAAGCAGTAGTTAGATGGTTTAATGGTTAGAGTGATAACCTCAGAGTGAAGAACACCTGAATTTCATGCCTGCCTCTTAATCTCAGTGGCTGAGTGAGCCTTGGCAAGTGGCCTTCCAGACTTAATTTCCTTATCTGTAGAATGGGGATAATAATAGCATTTATCTCCCATTGTTGTTGTGAGGATCCAATGAGACATTCTTTATAAAGTGCTTTGTAAGCCTTAAAACACATGATGATGATGATAGTGAAGAAGACAGTCATGATGACAGAGTATTGCTGGAAGAACTGAGAGGTTAATGGATTTAAATACAACTAATATGGCCCAGACTCATCTGGAATATCCAGGTCTTTCAGGCTCCAAGGCTGGCCCTTTATCCATTATGCCACATTACACATATCACTTCTGCCAACGCCTTTCTTTTTTTATGATGGAGAGATGGATGACTCTTGATGAGCCACAGCAATCAGCTGATGACTTGTTGATTGTTCTGCTATTGACTTCCAAGCAAAGAAAGCACACAGAAATAGGCTGACTTGCAAGGGGAGAAATGCTCCAAAGAAATATATATATATATATATATGTGTGTGTGTGTGTGTGTATGTGCGTGTGTGTGTATGTGTATATATATATATATATACATATATATATATATATACACACACACACACACATATATATATATATATATATATATATCTGGAATGTGACCCTAGTTCTGTTCATATGTAATCATGAACAGAACTGATGCAAAAGAAAATGCTGGGAAATAATTATTTTTCAAAAGGAAGAAATGTGCCCTCACAGAGGGTACTAGAGATGCTAGGTCTGGCAGATAGTCTGCCAGCCAGGCCAAAATCAGCTCTGAGCCCTGGGCAGTTCCTTAGGCAGACAAGTCTTTCAAAGTGGGGAAAAGTTTAACCATGCAGAGTTCTGGTGAGAGATAAATGAGGATATTTAAAGGGTCTAATTTCAAAATATTAGTAGAAGAAATTAGTAGCTACAACCTTACTTATTGAAGTGAGTTCTCATTGTGCCTGGGCAGGGGCCCATAATGCATCAGGGTCTCTATGAACATTATTGAAGCTTGTAATATACGGTGTGTGCATTATCTGGAAAGTGTGAAAAATGGAGGCAAAATTAAGGTAGGGTGGGTGGAGCTTTATTCCAAGATTCTAATACTTAGAGGGTATTTCTATATATTTCATTTGTTTAGTACCTTAAAAACAATCAAGCTTAACAGCTTTTGTTAAAAGTAGAGAAAACCTACTCAGTCAGGAGGATTGTGCTTGCTCCTTCTCTATCACCAAATCCCACTACAGGCTATAATTCCCTAGCAACAGCTTGATGATTCCACCCAGAGCAACATGGGCCCACATACCTAAATGAATTTGTCTTTAAAGTTGTTTTGTGTGTGTATTTAATGACAATATCCTTGAGGGAAGGAGATTTTTAAAAGAATTATTTTGACCCCTCCTTTGTATCCAAAGTGCCCATCACCAAGCAAGAGCTTAACAAATGCTTGTTGATTAATTAATTGAATTTTGCACCACTTGTCTGGAGCATGCTTGCACACACATGCTAATAACAGCTCTGCCTCACTGTGTATGTTCATGTGTGAGTGAGTGAGAGGTGAGATTATCTTCAGTTAAAATAAATGCTATAAGAAAGAAATCAATGCATTGGAAACATGAGACAAAGACAATGTCTCTTCAGTCTCAATGGATACATCACTTTCCATTTCAGAAAGCTTCCATTGGGTTCTTGAGCCACCACACAGTTGGTGCATATGGTTGGGGAAAAATTTCACTTTGGAATGTGTCAGGACTTTTGTGAAATCTCACCTGATGCATAGGAGATGATAGAAAGAGCCACATCCTTCATTTAATGAAAATGGAAGCCTGGGGGTCCTACTGGCTCTCATGCAAACTGATGCCCTTGGTACCTTGGGGACTGTTTGATTTTATATTCAAGCTATGTGCTTGTATACATGCTTAGCCCTTCTCCCTCCCTGCCCCCAGGGGAATGGCAGCTCTTTGTGGGATAGGCTATTTCCCTTTTGGCTTTGGTTATCTACAATGTCTGACATGGAATCTATATTTTCCTTCAAAGCTCATGACTTTGGTGAAAAAATGCCCTGATGTCCTCTCTCCCTTTTCAGATTATCTTCTATATAGTCACCTGATTTCATGGGTGTTGTATTCTTTGTTTTCCCTGACCTCAACTACCTTCCATTAGAAAGCCACCTAGGAGAAGGCATTGGATTGTTAAGGCAGCTACTGTCTTTTGATTCTTTTTTTTTTTCCTCAGCACTTAACACATAGTAGGCACTTAATTTTTTTTTCTTTAATTGGACTGAGTTGAACTGAATCTCCCTGGTCTTCAGTTTCCTCATCTATAGAGTGAAAGGGTTTGGTTTAAAGGCCTTCTCTTTCCCTTTCAGCCTTGGTGTGATGATCTTATGAATACAAGATCTGTAAGGGCAAGAGGTGGGTTATTCTCTGCCCTGATATCCCTAAGAACCTTGCACAATGTCTTATACAAAGTAATTGCTTGATAAAGGCTTATTGAATTTGCTAACTATGATTTTGGTTCTAGCACATGAACCTGAGGACTGCCTTTGTTTCCTTTTCAGACTCTTTTTTAGGAGTATTGAGTTGTCCACTTATGTTTATGTCTGGGAGAATTATAGACTCTTCAATCTGCCTTGGGATTCTCCATGGACATGGTATTTGACCTTCTTGGGAGTTGACCTGGGTTACTATTGGTTCCACCGCATGGCCCACGGTAAGTGACAGGGAAACATCTTGCTGATGATTTGTGTGTGTGATGGTTGTGAAGTGTATTGAGATTGATTACAGAGATGCCTTTGAAATCTGAGTGGAAAAAATCTTGTCCTTGTGAAGAGGAGGATGAAGATAAAAGAGGGGATCAGAACATACTTTTTAAGCTTTCCCCCCTTTCCCATATTTACCACCAAAGGCTGGATTATACTGGATATCATCTGAGTCTTCTGCCCACTGTCTTGCACCCATTTTTCATTGTTCCTGCTGAAGCCATCCTAGATAAATGGAAAGACACTTGTAAACAGTGCAGCCTTCCCCATTAACCTGACTGAACGTGATTTTAAAGAGAGCTGGGACAACTCGGTGCCCAGGTAATATGGGGCAATGCCAGGAATAGGTAAACCTCATTCAACTTCTGGGCATCCCTTTCACATTCCCAGGGAAAATGTAATCAGCTATGAACTCAGGAGAGTGGGCCATTCCAGGGTTATCAGGCTTTGAAAAAGGTACTCACCCAAGGCCCACCTCACCTAGTTCTGTAGAACCCTTACCAGGTTGGATTCTAGATTGTTCCCTTCAGAGGGAGAAGGACCAAGGGGGTCTTCCTTCAGAGTGACAGCTTTGTGAGGCCAAGACAAAGTAGAGAAGGGAGGGGCACTATTTCTGAAGCCCTACAGGGACTGGCCAGAGTCCAGAAGGGACTACAGAGCTGGGAAAAGGAGGTCACAGCTAGGGGAGGATGATGTTCAGCACTCAGAGATGAGTGCTGAAGAGATTCTGCAATAGAATGGAGATGAGAGGGAAGTGTTCAGCCTTGACCCAATACCATGGAAAGGAACTTAGCATTTTGGTGGGTGACTGAACTGAGTGGGGGTTGGAAGGAAGAGGAGGAGACCTGGAATAATAATGAGGAGGATGGGAGGTTGGGTGGGGGAAGAAAGATCTGGGGGAGGATAGTTAAGGAAGGTATGCATGAGTGCCTGTAAGGGTGGGGGAAGGATGGGAGGGAACACAGCAGAATGTCCCTGGGGGCAACAGGAGAAGAAATATCTCTTAGTCTGAGGGGAAGCATTGAAAACATTGGTTTTTTTTTTTTTAACTTTTCAATCAAATGGCTTTTTATTTTGAAAGAAACCCATGTCATAACAAAATAAGCATCAATGTTTAGAGAAGAGATTTTGTTTGTCTTATGCTAGACTAAGTGGAACTTGCAATGGTGAGAGCTGGGTTTGGAGGTCAAAGAGTTGAGTTCAAATCTCTGCTCTGGCCCTTGTGACTTTGCCCAGGACACTTGGTCTCTATGGGCATGAGTTTCCTTATCTATAAAATGAAGGGATTGATAATTAATCTCTGGAGTCCTTTCTGGCTCTTCATCATCTACCATCCTAGGATCTATTGCCTTCGAAACTGGTAAAGAAATCCTATTTGACTGGTGAGTGTGTGTCCCAAATCCCAAAGATAGAATTGATCATGAGCAGTTCCCAAAATGAGCAGAAGCATATTGTTTAATGAGGATTTATTCATAAAAAGTATGTAACCTGTTGTATGTAACTTATGTACATATGAAAAAATAAGGACTAAGACCCTTATTTTCTTAAGGCAAAATCCATTGAATGATTTTATTTTTTGCTGCAGAAAGATAAATGAGAAAGGGTTATCATCCTTTCTTTCTGTACGCCTTCTGAATAAACACAGCATGACTCATTTGAGGGGGACCCTTTCCCTAGCACCTGGGAAGAGGAGCATCAGCTCCTTGAAGTCCTAATGTTGGTGCAGGCATTGCTGTGACTCTTCTCAATATGCCTTAGGACCATGTCTCCTTGAGTCTCTTCCTTTGTAGCTCCATGTCATGGGCAGAAAGCTTTTTAAGCCCAGCTCAGCTGGTTCCCATGGTTATACTGACTGCTACCAGGCTTAGAGTCCAATGTGACACCTGGAAGAGTGTGGAGCAAACCTGAAAGGACTTTGGGAAGCCCAAGTCCAGGATGATACACCAGCAGAGGTCTGGAGTTGACAAGGAAGGTCCTAGGGATAAATGGATGGTCTAACTGGATCAGTATGGGAAAGGGGACATATGGCTAGAACATAGCTTAGGACCACAGGTGAGTCCAGAGGGTTTTGTCAGCTGCTATGGAGGTTCACATCAGCTGTACTATGAGCATCATAGCTGGCAAGCATGGGTCTTAGAGGTCCTTGAGCCTAACACTCTTACTTTTGAGATGAGGAGCCTGAAGCCCATAGGGGACCAGCCTCTTGCCCAGGGTCACATGCTTAGTAAAGGTTGAAGAGAGGATCTGAACCCAGACCCTCCTGAATCCAATGCTAGTGGTCTTTTCAACACACCCTATTGCTTGTCAGAGGGCTTGCCCAGCATGCTGCTGTTTCTGCTGCAGCCACTGCCATTAGCACGAAACATTGATTCCTGTTTCTGGGGAAAATCCTTCAAGACCCAGGTATTTGCCCATACCTTGTTGCATTTTCTCCAAAGGCCTCACTTAACTGACTTGTGGCTGCAACCTTTCCACCTCCTTCCCAGAGGCCTTGAAAGCTATTCCTACAACAGTTTCATGACTCTTGTCTACCTACCTCTCTGGACTTGTTGGTACTGGTGAACTCTTGGGCTTCCAAGCCTCCCTCTAGACCCCTGAGACATGCCAGCTCTGTGTCAGATAATAGAGGGATGTGTTGAGCAGCAAGTGGATGCATTTGAGGCCACAGAATGAGAGCCCTAGTATCTAGAACTAGGCAGTAACATTTTTGCGATCCTCTGCTCTGGTCTGGTTAGGCCACAAATATCATCAATTGTAGGAGAAACATTAGAAACTCTCCACATTTAAGCTGGAGTGTGTCCAGAGGAGAGGAACCAGGAAGGTAAAAGACCCCAAACAAGGCCATCCAATAATTGCTTGAAGCCTCCAGGCAATTTTATCCTTAAGGACGGAAGTTCTAAGAGGGAACAGTATCCACACTCTAAAGTATTTTAAGCCTTGTGGCACCAAAGAACAATTTCTCCTCATATCCTCCAATGCAAAGGACGAGAACTACCACAGGGTGTGGAAGCTATGGAGGAGGGAAACCAATTATTGTGTAATTAAGGTTGGACACTGCCTATTTCTGCTATCCCAAAGAGAATGGGATGCCTTGGTTGGTCAGGGATAGAGGGCTTCTGATGCAGACTGTAGGGACACCATTCAGGAATGTGATAGAGACATCCAAGCTTCAGACCTCCTTTGGGTTCAGTGATCTCTGAACTTTCTTCCAATTGAGACATTTCAGGACTTTTGTAATACTTCTTTGGCAGAACCAAGACACACACTCAGGTTTTATGACAATGAACCCCACACTTCTTTTTGAAACATTGAGTGAAGTCTACCAAGTAAGTGGCTTTGATAGATACACAGAGTGATAGAAAGAAAAGATGTCAATGCCACTTGTTCATTTTGGCAGATGAGGAAACTGAGATGAGGAACTCTCCCAAATCTTTTTTAAAGTAAGTTTCTGTTGATGTCTCTTTTTCATATATCATCATCATGATTCCCAGTGGCCTCCTTTCTCCCCCTTCCAGGGAAGCATCCCATATGACAAATAGTGATTTCATAAAGAGAAAAAGAAGTCAGTCCATCAGTTTGATAGAGTGAAAAAATCACCATATGCAAAGTGTAACCCTTGAGGACCAAACATTTTGGTATACATTGAGACTGTCTTCATTTCAATAGCGTCTTTGGGGGTATAAGCCTGGGAATAGAACCTCTGTTTCAAAAGGTATGGACATTTCAGTCACTTTATTTGCATAATTTCAAATTCCTTTCTTTCTTTTCTTTTTTAAATCATTCGTTGGTTTCACCACTTCACAGATCTACCAACAATATATTAATGAAGTGTTTCTATAATTTCATATCCTTTCCAGCATTGACTATTTCCAGTTTTGTTATCTTTGCCAATTTTCAGGGTGTAAGGCAAAACTAAAGGGTTGTTTTGATTTAGATTTCTCTTTCTATTAATGATTCAGAACATCCCTTCATGTGGCTGTGAATACTTTACAGTTCTTTTGAGAAATGTTTATTTACATCCTTAGATGGTTGATCTACTATTCCCTAACCCCTTGTAGTTTATTGGTAACCAATCTGAGGTTGAGATCCAGATCTTCTAAGTCTCATAATTGAGAGGAAGGCACACAGATGTCAGGTGAAATTGGTTTTCAGATTAACATTTCCCTTTTGGCTCATTGGGATGTTATTCTCAGTCAGGCAAGGGGACATCCGTTTTCTTTGTGGTTCTTGCCTGCTCTTTGGGTTAACTCTTCAAGAAGGAAGTGAAGACTTTTAACGAGACAGTAATGTGAGGGGAGTGCCCTCGACCAAGGCCCCTGCCAGAATTTCACAGCCTATGAAACCAATTCATGAAGAAATGGTTCCATTGGTGCTAGTATAGATGGTGTAAGACATATACCAATGGAATTTCCTCTAGAAGAAGAAGGTACAACTTCTTCAAAGAAATTGAAATGTTTCATTTGGAGGAGAAGAATAAAGTAGATAGAGGATAAGTCTTAGAGTCCAGAAAACCCAGATCTAACACATTAAAACTGTATGCCTGGGGCATGCTCTTGGTCAAAATTGCTAGTAATAAGAGAAATCCAAATCAAAACAGTGCTTTGTCCCTCTGTGCCCTCAGGTAGCTCTCTGAAGCAATAAACTGCAACTGAGTTGGATCTAGGCAATGGTGGAGGGAATTTCCATTCAGGGGATTCATTCCACCAATCAGATCACAGGTTTATATTTACCTGAAAATGTTGTGGGGCAATTAGTTAGGAGAAGGGGGTATGCAAAGGAATGGATGGGGGCATTGCCTTTCAGGTCTGCCCATTTGGCTAAGAGACAATCTTCCTCTCTGAGTGTTTGGTCTCACTTTCACATCTGGATGATAACAGGATGTGTGATGGAGGAAATCTGGCACAGATTCACCGAATGTGACTTTTTCTATGCTTTTAGGAAGACTCATACCTTATCCTCCTTTAACCTCAGGATTTTTTTTCTTTTTCCCTTTTATGTCCTAAAGTCTCTTTCTTCAGTAGACTATTTTTAAAATTTCCTGAAAGCCAATATATTAAGAAGGGATTGTGAAACTGGCCACAGCAGAAAGCTAGATGGGCTGGAGAAAGCTATTCCCACAGAAACGCTGGGGAGAGATTTATGGGTGATTTCATTCATTCATAAATTAAAGAGGGTAAAGTGGTGTGTGGCTGAGAGTATGGTCAGACAAGAACCTTTAGCTTTCTTTAAGAAGCCCAGAGAAGACTGTGCTTCGCTGCCTGGTACATTTGTGGGAGGAGGGACAATTTCTGGGGTCTTCGTGGTCTGGGATCAGAGTTTCATGTGCAGGGAGGAAAAATGAGCCTGCCCTAATGCTTGACTCTGTGATGTCCTCTGATCAGGATCTCAGAGAAAGCTGTTTTTTTGAGCAACTGAGGCTCTCTGAAATTTTAAAGTTAGAAGAATTTCAGATATAGTTATTCTCTCTCTCTCTCTCTCTCTCTCTCTCTCTCTCTCTCTTTCTCTCTCTCTTTCCTTACTCTCCCCTTCTTCATACATACACACACACACACACACACACACATATACTTCTCTATATCTATCCATCTATAATATGGACAGCTAGGTGATGTAATGGATAGAGTGTCAGTCCTGGAAACAGGAGGACTTGAGTTCAAATCTGTGGTCTTGGGCAAGTCACTTAACCCTATCACCCTCTGTTTCCTCATCTGTAACATGAGTTGGAGAAGAAAATGGCAAACCACTTCAGTATCTTTGCCAAAAAACAACAAATAGGGTCATGAAGAGTCAGACATGATTGAAATGACTTAAAAACAACAGCATCATATATTTAAATCATATATCATGACTTAAAAAAAAAGATGGAAGAGTATTCATTGGTGTTAGTGCTGAGCAAACCCTTTATAAGAGCAGGTCATTCCTGATATGGCCTCAGTTTCTTTATTTGTAAAATATGAGTGATAATCATAAGTGATTCTTGCACTTGGGATTTGTGCCAAAAAACTGTGAGTCATTCTTATCTCCTTTGTGGAAAATGAAGGCAGAGCCAGGAGAATCTGACTAAAGTGTCCCAGCTCTGACATGTGCTGGTTGTGTGTCCTTGGGCAACTCACTTCACTTTTTAGTATTCTAGACAAGTCTCTACATTACAAAGAAGGTGCCAACCTCTTTTGGCAGAGGAAATTTCCACATCTAGGAATTCCCTAATTCAGTGAAATCACAAATCCAGTCTGACTCCTTCTCCCTAATAACACTTGACATTTAGACGATTTCTTGTAAATAAAGTACTTTCAGCACATCTGCCTAATGAGGTAGTTAGTGCAAGTGTCCTCTTTAACATGGGAAGAAACCGAGTCTCAGAGGGTTGAAGGGGCATGCCTTCGGTCATGCAGATACTAAGTGTCACAGCAGGAATTTGACCTTCCAGTTTCATTCCCATTCTCTTACCTCACTGGCTTCATATACAGTTTGTGGTAGCTTGCCATGGATCAAACCCAGTGCTTGGCACCCAGGAAATGCAAAAACAAAGAGTGGTATGCCCCAGCCCCACTAAGGTAAGCAGCTGTGTGCTCACTATTTAAGGAATACCAAAAGATAACTTTGCAATTCATTTTGCAGGTGCAATGAGTGGAAGGGCTCTGACAGGTGATCTAGAGGCCAACTAAATCATTTTCACCTGGGGAAACCGGAGAGATACAGGAATTTCTCTTTCTCCCTAAGCTCATTAACATTGTAATCACTAGCTTGAACAAAGACATCCTTACCTTACTTGCATGCATGTGATGTAAGGCTTAAAGGAAGAACTGGCTATTCAAGGAAAGTCAAAATTTCAAAAAGAACCATCTGTAGAGATTTTGGGCCAAATCAAAAGAGATGATATTTGATCAGACTGAGTGAAAGGTGAACATTGATAAACTGGGCTCATCCAGAACAGGTCCACTAGTGGGGGAATGGTCTAATGTTCATCCAGTTCAATAAGCATTTCTCAAATTGATGTTATGTGAGAATTAAGGGATATTTAAAGTGGAGAGGAAAAGACTTGGGAGAGAGGCTAGCTCTTTTCAAGTATTTGACAGGCTGGCCTGTGGAAGAGCGATTAGGCTGCTTCAGTTGGGTTACAGAAAGCAGAATTGGAGCATGGGGGGAGGCTGCAGAGCTTCAACAAGGCCTTTTCAGGTGAAGATGACTCAACAAGATAAGAGGGCTAGGTGGTCTCAGGAAGGAGTGGCTTTCGTATCTTTGAAGGTCTTCAGACAAAGTCTGGAGGACCAGTGTTGAATATGTGTGGAGACAATAATTTTCCAGGTATGGGTGGGACTAGATGGCAGTTAAAGTGGATTCCTACTTTGGGATTCTGGGAAATTGAGACACAGAGAGGGGGCAACATGTCCAGTGTTATAACTCTAGAAAGTGGCAAAGCCAGGGTAGTCCACCATTATGACACCATTATGACTTTGAGTCCCCTAGGACTCAAAGGATATAGAGTCCTTCAAAGTCACTAACAAATGTTAAGAATCCTGTATTGGGATTTTTCATGGAGAATCTTCTTTCTTCAAGAGTTGAAGGTTACAGTGACATGTAGTGTTCCCTACCAGAGAAGAGCTAATTTCATACTCTCAGCAAGATTTTAGATTTCCATGAATAGTTCAAAATATATTAGTAGATAAATTTTTTTATTAATATAAAACCAGAAAATCATTTTACTTTTTCCCTATATGAAAGATACCCTTTTTTTATCAAGTAGGTTTGTTCAAATCCAGTCAGACAATTGGCAAATTTTACTTTGAAGGGATTTAGTAATGCTGTTTACCCACCCCCACTCCTCTGGGGCCAGACCTTTCCCAAATGCCCCCTTGTTAAAATAAAGCATGTTACAGGAGCCTTACTTTTGATAATCTCTATTATTCATCTTGAAAGATCTTGCCTCAACCCCCATATTCTTTCAAATTAAGAGGAAACAGGCAAATTACAGGAGTCTCTTCCAGTCACTCATCCAGTGAAAGATAGCAGCCCTAAATCTCTTGTATCTTTACATTTTGTACAGCATTCTTTCTCAGTCTTCCTGCCCACTTCCTGGCTTCCCATGTCTATTTTTCTTCTTCCTCCTCAGGGACTTGAGAGAAAAGACAGATGCATGCAGTTGCCTGGGCTTTCCTTCATCATTCCATTTCTTATTTCTGTAGTTTGTAACTTGGGTGATTTCCCTGGGACAGTATTAAGCAAAGCAATAGCTGAACAAGTTCCTCCTTGCTCTCTGTGAGTTCTCTTCTGGGGTAAATGTATTCACTCTGCCAATGAACAGAGTCAGCAAACCTCTGTAGGATCTACTTGAGTACAGAAGTTCAAAGGTCTAAATTGGCCAAAGGCCTTTGAGATTGAGCTTCTAATCGGGTGAGAAGGATATCAGCCTTGGGGTACATTAGATGGTATCTCATGGAGCTCTATGCATCTTTCTTTTAAATGTGGATTTAGCAAATTCACCTTTGAAAGATACTGTGAGTCCCTGAGCAGGAAGATTAGTCCTCATTTTTTGTGGCTTTTCTTTTCTTTTTTTCTTTTTTTGATTCATGATAATTCTGGACCAGAAAAATCACTGAATTGTAGGAGGCTGGAGACATTGCTATTACTTTCTATATGACCCTTCTAACTACTGGTATGTGTGTGTAAGTGTGCACTTTTAGTATGTATGTGTGTATATATATAAAATATAATATGTGTGTGTATATATATAAAATATAATATGTGTGTGTATATATATCTATATATATATATATGTATATGAGAAATAAGTCACGTGTTCTTGCCTATTCTGAAAATACAGTGACTGCTCAGAGGCCCAACCACTGCTCCTAAGCATCGAAACTCCGCTGTTTTTCATTTCTGACCCGGAATGGTTCACCCTAACTTGGGCAGCCTGATGACCTCCCTACTCTGGATTCACCACATTGGGGATGGACTTAGCCAGTATATTTGATCAGCTTCAGCCCAACTGCAGCTTAACTGATCCATAACCCCTGTCTCCCCTACTAGAAGAGATTACCAGTGTGTACCATGATGCTAGACCTCTTTTTTTTCTAAAGTTGAACAAATCGCTTAAATCCTGTATGCCTCAGTTTCTTCATCTGAAAAAATGAGAACAGCTCAGATAAGATGATGTCAAAAGTTTCATCTTCTGTTTCTCCAATTTTGTGAGCCTCTGGCTGCATAAGCAGTTCAGATTGTCACCATATTTTGGGTTACAGGTTGTTGTCACTTCCAACTCAGTCTTAGGGTAGAAGACCCAACTAGAATGGTTCCATCCTTGGTAACAAACAAACAAACCAAAACATGAATGAAACCTGCTGGTAAAACAATACTTTTCCTTTGTCCACTGGTAGCAATGGATAAAGAATCAAGATGGGTCTTCCCATCATTCTGTCCTGTAACTTTTTATATGTATATGTATTGCGGGGGTAGGGGGTGGTGGTTAAAGGTATGGCACTGCTGGGTACCAATCTTTAATGTACTATTATGTCCCTGAAATAAATGTTCTCTCCGATGATGCAGATCTACCATCCTTCATCATAGAAAACAATCATGTATTTGTGATTCCTTCTAAATCTCTGCTTTCCTAAGCTTTCTCATAATGTAAGATACTAGCTAAATTTAGGAGGTAAGGGCTGTAAGATAACTTAGAGCTCATTTAGGAATCTTATTTTATAAATGAAGACACTGAAACCTGGAAGGGAAAAGGGTCTAGCACAAGATCTCACAACCAGGTAGTAATCATATCTTCAGTTATTTTGATGGTTTAATATATTCAGTGTAGAGTGTTTTTACAAAACCTAGTGTTATATAAGTCGGAGCTATTCCATAATGCAGCAAAATCCTGGGGAGAGAGAGAGCTGGCCTCATCCAGGAAGAGTGTGAATCTTAGTCTTATCCTTGATACACACAACTTCTTCAGTGCTTGGAGTCAAGAAGACCTGAGTTCAAATGCAGCCTCAGACACTTACAGCTATGTGATTCTGGGCAAGTCAAATAGCCTCTATCTGCCTAAGCTTTCTCAACTGTCAAATGGGGATAAGCACAGTCCCTATCTCTCAGGGTTATTTTAAGATTGCATGAAATAATGCTTGTAAAGCACTTTGCATCATACTTGGGACATAATTGGTGCTATATAAATGCTTATTTCCTCCCCACCTAAAAAAAAGTCACCCACAACCTCTCTAACAGTGTTAGATACAGAGGAGATGCTAATTTGCTCTGATAGTAGTTTCTTCACCATTATATTCTCATATTATATTGCATCCTCTTATCTTGTATCATCTATTCTCATCTATATAGTGGTGATAATAGTACAGTTATAACAACAATACAATAATTGACATAGATATTGTATTAAATGGACTGATTTTGCACACATGTATACACATAGGTATTAGCCCCTAGGTGGCACAGTAGATAGAACATTGCACATGGAGTCAAGACCTGATTTCAAATTCTAGCTGTGTGACCTTGTACTGGTCATTTAACCCTACTTGACTAAGTTCCTCATCTGTAAAATGACCTGGAGAAGGAAATGGAAAACCACTGCAGTATGTTTGCCAAGAAAATCCCAAATGGGGTGGGTCATGAAGAGCTGGACAGAACAATAAATATATGCAAGTGCATCTGTTTGTATGCAAGTATAATAAGTTCACTTGATCTATGCATTAACTATGTAAAATGTAGGTACTATGATCACCATTCTACACATAGGGAAACTGAAGCTGAGATAATGGAAGTCCTGACTCTCCACCTCTTTTTTCCTCTCCTCCTGTCTCTCTCTCTAATATCATTCACCAATTTGGATACACTTCTTTGTTGTTAACCTTTATCTGCATAACTTATGGTTTTGTGTATGATTAAGCCATGAAAGTATTTAATCTAGGGACCTGTCATTCTTTTTCTCTTAAATTGATGAACTTTAAATTCTAATGAGTAAAAATAATTGAAAGTAACAGGTTTTGCCTATGGCAGGCACTTAATTCTAATCTGGTTAATGGAATGATTATCTTTTTTTTTTTTTTTTTTTTTTTTTTTTTTTTTTTTTTGTGAGGCAATTGGGGTTAAGTGAGTTGCTCAGAGTCACACAGCTAGGAAGTGTCAAGTGTCTGACTCCAGGGTCAGTACTCTATTCATTGCGCCACCTAGCTGCCCCTGGAATGATTATCTTTGATGAAAGCAGACTTATTTCAGTATGTTTTGTGATGGTTTCTTGGATTACTAAGAGGACATAAGACTATATGAATCCTGGGAGTGGTTATGAGAGAAAACATAATTTTATTGAAACATAAAACAGAGACTACAATTTGCTTTCAGCACTTAGGAAAATGTGCATTTTTAGAGTGAATTCTAAAGTTGTATATGGATTAGTGGTTCCTCCCTGCCTCCTTCACCACACTGAGTGCCCTGCAGCCTTGCTAAGTCCTAAGGTGGCTTCTTTTTTTTGTTTGTTTGTTTGTTTTTTGTAGGGCAATGAGGATTAAGTGACTTGCCCAGGGTCACACAGCTAGTGAGTGTCAAGTGTCTGAGGTCAGATTTGAACTCAGGTACTCCTGAATCCAGGGCCAGTGCTTTACCACTTCGCCATCTAGCTGCCCCCCCCCCCAAGGTGGCTTCTAATGGATCAAGTGTTCTCCTGCTTATTTCTCAAATTATTTCTGTAAGCACAATGGGGTGAAACTCCTCAAGTTTCTTAAGTGACCTCCCTACTGGGCTTTCTTGTGTAGCCTCCACTACTAATATGAAAATTGTGGTTGTAAGGAGGAATTTCTTACCAGGCAACTCAGTTGAAGAGCTGAATTCCCTCACATGACTAGTCCATTTAGCCAAAATGGCTCAACAGCTCCCCCTAAGCCCTGACCCAAGGTCTCATTATAGTGGAGACCTATTTGGGTAGATAGATATCCATGGACAGCCATCTCTAGGCAAGAGTAAAGATCTTGTAGCATCAGATTACACAATTCCCCTTTCGCTTATACTTTTCTCCAAAAGTCTACATACAGAGTCAGCAAGCATGCATTAAGCCCTTATTTTGTGCCAGACAATATGTTACTGGCTAGTGATACAAAGAAAAGCAAATTTCTCCTTGCCCTTGAGAAGATGACTTTTGTAATAGGACAGACAACATATGAAGCACCAGGTATCTGTGGGTTCTTACAAGAGGATATGCACACGTTGAAATACCTCATAACCCTTTTATCTATGGCCAGTGTCTGAGGATCATAGATTTACTACAGGAAAGTCTAACACAGAGATCATCTAGTCCAAGGAAAACATGGAAACTGAGTCACACGGATGTCAAGAGCCTGGACTAAAGACAGACAGGTAAAAGGAAGTCCTAGGGAGGGGATGTGATTCCACATGCTTTTACCCCTTGCCTCACTGCCTCTCGAAGAATGCTATACTAAGTCCCTGTGGGCTCTTGCAGATAAAGAAGAGGAACATTTCATCAATTTACTAGTGTCTCTGAGTTAAGGGACTCTTTTCATTTTATTTTTATATATACAATGTTTAGCACATTAATTGGTATATAATATATGTCTAATAGACGTTTGCCAAATTGAAGGGAATGGATTTTACCTAATGTTAATAGGGCCATCTTTTTAATGTATAAGTATGCAGAGAGAATTGCAAGATGTTTCTCTGTAATCCAGTCACATAGGGCTGCAGGCAGGGAGGCAGGGAGGAACAAACCAAAAGCAAAACAAAAAACCCAAACAAATCAATAAAAACAAAACGTCTTAGTTTTGACTTAGATGTAAAGGTAATGATCTTCCCCAGCCCTTAGTGTCAGAATATTCTGCTTTCTTTTTGAAAGGATTCCATTCTCCATATTCCATTTCTAGAGCTGAAATGTGTGTGAGTGGGTCAGTCTTGCTTGTCATATGTCTCTTCTGTCTTCCCCATTTTGAATGTTAAATTATTTACAGGGATGTTTTGAACTCAAGGTTGTAACTCAATATTTTCATCTTTGGCAGTTCTTTTGCATCCCTTCTCTTATTTCTGGTGTGGCCTCTTCACCTTAATTAAACATAGTTTAACCTTCCCAAAAATTCTTTTCTAGCCTGGAAATGCTAGAAATGGTGATCTTTTCTCCAGAAGCTGGGAGATGGAACAGGGAAAATTACTGAAACAGATTCACCTCCCCCCACCCCCCCCCACCCCACCCCTGACTTTCTTTTCTAGGTTGGGATAAGATTCACAATACTGCATTGCAATGTGAAGTTTTTCTCTCATTCCTTTTGTTTCTCTGTTTCTTTCTTTCTTATTTTTCAATCTTTCTCTCTTTCTCTGTTTCTTCCTCCTGCTATCTCTGTCTCTCTGTCTCTCTCTCCCTTTTTCTGTCTCTGGCTCTCCCACCATCCCACCCTCCCTCCCTCTTTCTCTCCCTCCCCCTCTCCCTCCTTCTCTCAAGCTAACACTATAGCTTAGTCATGTGATCTTAGCTCTAGAGCTGGAACGGATCTCAGAAGATGCCCACTTCAGTGCCATCATTTTAAAAATAAGGACCCTGAGGCCCAGGATGTAGAAATGACCTAGGATCATAGATGTAGAACTAGGTAGGACTTAGAAGCTACCCACCCAACCTCTCATTTTATAGATGATGAAATGAAAGCCCAATGAGGTAAAGTCATTTGTCCAAAGTCAAGACAATATGTTTACTTGTGTCAACTCACAATTCTCTGTAGTAATAAGTTGTATATTATTTTGATTCTGGTTCACCTTATATTATTATTTATTGTTGGTTCGATGGCAACCTTGACCTTGGAGCTCCATCAAAACTTGGGGAAGACCATCTCCACCCAAAATGCTCATTGTCTGATTCAATAGAGAAAGAGATCCTGAAGTACAGCAGATGTGCAGGTGGTAGTTATATCCAGGAGGAATCTAGCTTCATAGAGATCAGGTTTCAGCGGTGGCTAGAGTTTGTTTTTAATGAATATTATGGAAAGAAGTCTATAGCCAGGAGGAACAATATGAATCCCATTTGGGAGTGGGAAGAGAAGGCTGTCTTCAAATGGAATCGAGAGATGGGGAGAATAGTAGTTCTTCTGCTAAGCTTGAACTCAGGAACACTTGGATTTGGATCCTACATTTGGCAATTACTAGCCTTGTTGAGAATACACAACTAAATCACTTAACCTCTCTGACTCAGTTTCCTCATATGTAAATTGGAGATCATCACACAACTATCTCATAGGGTTCTTTTGAAGTTCAAATGCAATGCTATACATAAATCTCTGATCTATATCTCACCTATTATTATTATTAATTATTATATCTCAAGGAACAAGTAGGGAGTAGGCAACAAGAAAAGGTATTGGGAGGAGAAAATATTTCAAATTACACAAAGGGCTTAAAAGGCAGTTTTGTAACACAGATATGAGTGGGCTAAAGCACTAAAAAGGTTGACTTGGCCATGGAAAAATTCAAAAAAAAAAGAAACAAATGATCAGCTTTGCTCTGGCTTTTACTGTCATTGTCATTAGTTAAAAAGTGATGTTTCTCATGACACAAACTCACATTTACATAATACTATTTTTTTTTTGCAAGGGAATCCAGGTTAAGTGATTTGCCCAGGGTCACACAGCTAGCAAGTGTCAAGGGTCTGAGGCCAGATTTGAACTCAACTCCTCCTCACTCCAGGGCTAGTGCTCTGGCCACTGTACCTAGTGCTTTAAAGTTTAAAAAAACCCAAAAAACAAACAAAAACCTTTGGAAACCAAAGGCATATAGAAGCTGGAGGCTGGGAGGCCAGAGATCAGATTTTAGCAATTAAATTGGGAGATTTATGAATTGTTCATGGGGCAGGAGAGAAAGTGGAGGGTTTTATTATGGCGAAGTAAATGCTAGGAATTAAGGGTGCTTCTTAGAATGGCAGACATATCTGTCACCTCTGTAAACCTCTATCTGTCTTGAGGTTTGTAATGATTACTTCTCCAACCTGCACTTTGGGAAAGAAACTTTAATATCTGAAGAGTTTATGAGCATTTCAGCAGCAGTTTCCAGGGGATGAGAAGACAAGGAAATCACCTTACCTCTACCTGAGTGGTGCAGAGCCTGTGAGAAGGAGCATGATCCCCTCTCCTTTGTCTCCAAGTCTTTTTGAATTTGGAATTGTGCTCTCAGAGCAGCAGGAGAGAAGAGACACTCCTCTGTGATTCTTCACTAGACATTCACGAATGGGGTCTTTGCTGGCCCCTGTCCATATAGAAATACATATTCCCAGACTAGAAACCCATAGACTGAAGGAATTCAATGTTTTGTTTAACTGTTTTAATTTTCATACTTCCTGCTGTCATATGGAAAAAGGTAAGGGGCAGCTTCTGAAGCTGGACCCAAGACAGAGGTAGTGGTTGCTTCTGCCCCTTGGGCCTCCTCTTTGTTGAAAGAGATAGTGGACTTTGGCCTGGGAAGAAAAAAATGAAGAGACTAAAAGGCCACTGTCCGAGGCTCTTTTATGGGAGAAAAGGAAGCCAGACCTGGGCCTGCCCAGAAAAAACCTGGACATAGTGAAAACCCCAAACTTTGTCAATTGTTTTTCCTTCACCAAAAGGGAAAGACTTTGATGCAACCCTGAGTTTTATTCTGGCCTTTCGTTCCTGCCTCCACTTCCCTGGAGGTCCGAAGGGACCTGTAGAATGCTGCAGACACTGATACAAGTGGTCAATGTTTCCACAGCAGAGTGCTGCAGCAGGCACCCATGGGCACAGACCATGAGAGGTGGGTTCAACCTCTGCAGGCATGTGGGGTTCTCTCCCACTAAGGCATGGGTGCCTCCTGGCAGAATGGTTTTTGTTTTTCTTTTGTTTTGATCCTCCACCATCCCTTCCCCTGCCTTAATTTAATGCTGTCTTTTAAGGTAAGTTGTATTGTGTTTATATCATTATGTTGGCACTGAATCTTCCCTTGTAACAAAGGAGGAAAAGCTACTTAATCAGAAATAACTGGTACAGTGACTATTTCTGCCAGTGTATGCAGTGTTTCAAACCTGCAGTTCCTCACCTCTGAGGCAAAAGTAATGTTTCATTATTTCCTTAGCATCTGGGCCTTGCAATTAGTCACAATTGGGCTTGCTTTCTTTCTAAAAAATATGAATATTTTATTATTTTCCAGTTACATTTAGAGATCATTTTCAACATTTGTTTTTATAAGAATTTTAGTTTCAAATTTTTCTCCCTCCCTTCCCTTCCTTCCCCTCCCCCAAACAGCAAGTAATCAGATATAGGTTATATATGTACAATCACATTTAACATATTTCTTTATTAGTCATGTTTTTTTTTTAATTTTTAAATTTATTTATTTATTTACTTTTTTTTCAGAGCAATGGGGGTTAAGTGACTTTCCCAGGGTCACACAGCTAGTACGTTTCAAGTGTCTGAGGTCAGATTTGAACTCAGGAACTCCTGAATCCAGGGCCGGTGCTTTACCACTGCACCAACCAGCTGCTCCCTTTTATTAGTCATGTTACGAGAGAAGAATCAGAACAAAAAGGAAAAACCTAAAAAAAGAAAAACAACAACAACAACAACAAAAACAATAGAAATAGTATGGTTTGATCTGCATCCAAATTCAACAGTTCTTTTTTTCTTGATTTGGAGAACATTTTCCATCATGAGTCCTTTGGAACTATCTTGGATCATTGTATTTCTGAGAAGAATCAAGTCTTTCACAGTTGATCAACACATAATGTTGGGGCAGCTAGATGGCTCAGTGGATAGAGCACTGGACCTGGAGTCAGGAGTACCTGAGTTCAAATCCGGTCTGGGACACTTGACACTTACTATCTGTATGACCCTGGGCAAGTCACTTAACCCCAATTGCCTCACTAAACAAACAAACAAACAAACAAACAAAACACAATGTTGTTGATACTGTGTACAATGTTCTCCTGGTTCTGCTCATTTCACTCATCATCAGTTCATGCAAGTCCTTCCAGGTTACTCTGAAATCCTCCTGCTCATCATTTCTTACAGCACAATAGTATTCCATTACATTCATATACCACAATGTGTTCAGCCATTCCCCAATTGATGGGCAACCTCATGTTTTCCAATTCCTTGCCACCACAAAAAGAACAGCTATAAATATTTTTTGTATATGTGGGGCCTTTTCCCATTTTTATTATCTCTTTGGGAAAAATACCTAATAGTGATATTTCTGGGTCAAAGCATATGCAAAGCTTGATAGCCCTTTGGGAATAGTTGTAAACTGCTTTCCAGAATGGTTGGATCAGGTCACAGCTCCACCAACAATGCATTATAGATCCAATTTTTCCAGAGCTTCCCTAACATTTATTATTTTCCTTTTTTGTCATATTAGCCAATCTGATAGGTGTCAGATGGTACCTCAGAGTTATTTTAATTTCCATCTCTCTAATCAATAGTGATTTAGAGCATTTTTTATTTGGCAATAGATAGCTTTGATTTCTTGATAAGAAAACTGCCTGTTCATATCCTTTGACCATTTCTTAATTGAGGAATGACTTGGATTCTTATAAATTTTATTTAGTTCCTGATATATTTTAGAAATGAGGCCTTTTCAGAATTATTGGCTATAAAAATTGTTTCCCAGTTTTCTGTCTCCCTTCTAATTTTGGATCCGTAGCTTCTGTTTGTACAAAACCCTTTTAATTTAATGTAATCAAAATCATCCATTTTGCATTTCATAATATTCTCTATCTCTTGTTTGGTCATAAACTGTTTTCCTTTTCAAAGATCTGAGAGGCAAACTATTCCTTCCTCTACTAATTTACCTATGGTATCACCTTGTAAGTCTAAACCATGTACCCATTTTGACCTTATTTTAGTATAAGGTGTAAGATGTTGGTCTATGCCTAATTTCTGCCACACTCTCTTCCAGTTTTCCCAGCAGTTTTTGTCAAATACTGAGTTCCTATCCCAGAAGCTGGAGTCTTTGCATTTAACAAACAGTACATTGCAGTTGGGCTTTCTTTCTAGGTCTTTTCTTGTACTCTTCTATAAGCACCCTATTTTGGTCTACTCGGTGTGTGTGTGTGTGTGTAAACATAAATAGAGACTTTCCTCCTCCATTACTTAACTGTGCTTCATTACTTGGTGTATTTTGTGCTCATTGCAACTTTACAAATACATGCCATGAGTGCTTATTTGCGGTCAGGGAAATCACTCAAAATAATTTTTCTTTAATTACCACTCAACACAGTGGTCAGAACAGAATAGGCATTTAATAAATGTTTATTGACTAATTCTATCACTCAGAGCCAATTACTCAGCAAGTAAGCATTTATTAAGTTCCTATGTGCGAGTTTCTATGTTCCTACGAAGGATACAATAAAAATATAAAACATTTCTTGCCCTCAAAGTGCTTACGATCTATATGAGGGGACAATGTGGGCTTAAATTGGTACACAGAGATTTAATAGAAAAGTAAAGATGAAGTAGTTGACAGAGGGAAAGATATAAATAGTTGGTGGGAATCAGTAAAGTTTTTAGAAAGTTTAAGAGGCTCTATAAGGAGATGGAGATGAGTGCCATTGGGCATGGTCAGTTCAAAGCCATGGAGATGGGAGATGCAGTGTGATCAGAGAAATGCAACAAGAAGGCCAGTTTGCTTAGAGTATAGAGTGTGGAAAGGGAGTGATGGACAATGAGGCCAGAAGGGTTGGTTGGCCAATGATGTTCTGGCTTGTAAAAGCCAAACAAAGGAGTTTATATTTGATTCTAGAAGCAAGACGATTTGTTAAATTTAGGGAGTGACACCTACTTAAAGACCATCACGGTGACAACAGTTTTTAATATGGATTAAAATAGGGCAAGACTTGAGGCAGAGAGAGCCCTTAGGAAGCAGCCTTTTGTGGTAGCCCAGATGAGCCAGAAGGGCAAGAACAACCATCATGCAAGTAATAAGAGCTATTTGTGATAAAATATTGTTACCAGTGGTCAGATTTGACCACATATCAAATATGAGAGTGGAGAAGGAGCATCTGAGGTGGACAACCCAGTTGTGAGTCTGGTATCTCAAAGGATGGTTGTGCCCTTGGCAGAAATAGGGCTGCTCATAAAGCAGGTGAGGGTATTTTGCTGGTAGAAAAGTTCATTTTTGCTCATACTGAGTTTGAGATTCCTCTGAGACATTTGGTTTCAAATATCCAATAGATGATGTGTGAGTGGTTGTAAATATATTTTGAATAATTGGAGTAAAGATGATAATTAAACTGATGGGGGAGAGACAGAGAGATAGAAAGACAGAGACAGAGACAGAGAGAGACAGAGAGACAGAGAGACAGAAATAGAAACAGAGACAGAGACAGAGCCAAAGAGAGGCATACACAGAGAGACATAGACACAGAGAAATAGACAGAAACAGAGAGAAAACATATATGGAGAGGAGAGAGATGCAGGAATGGGCAGGGCAGAACCTTGGGTAATCTGTCCAGTTAGGGAGCAGGGCATGGGTATTGAGCCAGGAAAGATGCTGATTTGAATGATAATAAAAACGATCCTGGTTTTCAGACCCTAGATTTAGAGGTGAGCTTGGCCACAACACAGATGAGGCCAAGAGAAACTGCCTCTTCCTCCATTGCACAAAGACATGTGATTCACTGATTCCAAACCTGAGCTCACTGCCTATACCTGCCAAAAATATCTGTTGCCTTTGAGGAAGCTCTTTCAAGTTCATCAGTTGCTTTCCATGAAAAGTCTCCCTTGAGTATCTTACTCCACAGCATGGCTCAAACATCATTCCCTACCCAGAACTTTTTATCCCATTACAGATGTAGAATCAGTTTATAAAAATTAATCTTGTCTTTTTTGGGCAGGAAGATGATGGCACAATATTGGGCTGTCCTCATTTTGAACAAAATATCTTGAAATGGGCAGATGACTTAGAGTTAGCAAACCTTATGTTCAAATCCTTTTTCTGATAATTACTATGTGTGTGACTATGGGCATCATCATCATGGGTCTTTGAGCTTTCCTTTATTCATCTGAAAAACAGGGTTAAAACCTACCTCATAGAGTTGTTGCAAGGATTGAATGAGGTAACATAGAAGGTGTTTAAAACCTTTATATTCTCCTTCAATTAATCTGGTTGTGGTTGAGGTGCCAATGTGATTAACTTGTTTGAAACCTCCTAATTCTTTAGCTACTTTTTTAAGCCTGTTTCTCCTCCTGTGCTATCATTCCTTGTGTACTTCAACAAAGCAAAAATGCAGATCCATGGGAATGACACTGAAGCTCTCCAAAGCCCGGGAATTCCCCAAGGTCCCTGCATCTTGATGCTGACCTATCCTTGGCTGTGTGCCATGATTTAGATGAACCAGAGAGAAGATGCCCTTTGGGCTGTGTGTTTCCCAAACCCTATGGAGTTGACTAGAAAAAGAAAGTGAGAGTAGACCAATTGATTATGATAATTGGAAACCATTTTTTAATATTTCTTGTAGAACTTTTCTTAGCAGCAAATGTTGCAATGGGGATAGACCCAGAGCATTTTTAGCAGACCCTTAATAAGTTAAAAAAAGTCTAGAAAAATATTGTTTTCATTAAGAAGATAATTTAAAAAAAAATCACATCATTTCCCCTTCCTCCTTCAGAAATGCATCCAGTGGGGCAAGGACTTTTCTTGTGTTCTGATCTCCTGTGGATACTGGGCAGGTGCTGGGAGGAAGATGTAGGTGGAGGAAGCACAGGAAGAAGACAGAATTCTGGAAAAGCAGTTGTGGGAATTATAGAATCTATTGCCAGGCATTCCCCCTCCTACAGAAGCAGCCACAATATTAAGCCAAGCTCTGATTTCCTGCCCTTCCTTAGTGGTGTGTGTGTGTGTGTGTGTGTGTGTGTGTGTGTGTGTGTGTGTGTGTGTGTCTGTGTGTGTGTGTGTGTGTCTGTGTGTGTGTGTGTGTCTGTGTGTGTGTGTGTGTGTGTGTCTGTGTGTGTGTGTCTGTGTGTGTGTGTCTGTGTGTGTGTGTGTCTGTGTGTGTGTGTGTCTGTGTGTGTCTGTGTGTGTGTGTGTGTGTGTGTGTCTGTGTGTGTGTGTGTCTGTGTGTGTCTGTGTGTGTGTGTGTCTGTGTGTGTGTGTCTGTGTGTGTGTCTGTGTGTGTGTGTGTCTGTGTGTGTGTGTGTGCATGCTCATGTGTGCACATGTGGGCATGTGCATTCATAAGGCTGTGCACTTGTGTATGTGTGTGTTGTCTTTGTGTTATTTTGTGTAGGATGTTCACCTTTCTTATGAAAAGTTCCTTCCATATACACCATAAGGAAAAATAAAGGATCACAATGACCTTAGCTGAAAGGAAGTTACTTTGGTTATGAATGAAAATGGTAGGAAAGCATCTTTGACTGAACCACTGTTACTGTTGATAGAATCACTGTTATTGTTGATAAAACCCATGACATAGCATCCTCAGGCACTGGGCTCATACATATGAAGTTTGCTTATTACCTCTAAAATCATTCTCTATTCTTGTGCCTTGGCCTGATGTTCCAGTAGGAAGTCTCAGAATAAGTACAAATAGAGAGAATGGATGTATATGAAAGGGGCATCCTGATCCTGTATAAGCCCTCAAGGTAATAAAACATATGTTGGGTATAGGACCGTTGATATTCTGCCCCACAGAAAATGTAGAAAAACATACACAGGATTCATAAACAAGGCTTACATTTTTCTTCCCCCTTAAGTGATTCCCACCTTCCCACAAGATAGCAGGGTCTTCCAGATTCTGAGAATCACATTGCTTCCAAAGTTTCATTGCAGAGGAAAGTGAGCTTGTTCTGCAAACTACAGGCAGACAGAAGGCTTTACTCAGGACATCAACCGCAAAGATGTGGCCCACATGTTTCATCTGATTTATTTTCTGGCTTTTAGTTTCATGGTAGCAAGACAAATATTCCTGGAGCAGGGCTTCCCTGTCTACAATTGTCCGAAATTTTCTGGCATGCCTTTGAGAAAAATCATTAGTGTCTTTCTTTTCCAAGGCTAAAATCATTGCTAATCACTTCTTTATCCACAACAGCCAACTCCTAGCATATTCTGATGAGTCACAAGTCTTTCTTAAGACACCAGCGTCCCTAGAGCCAATCCCAACATTACTCACAGAAAAAGTATTACAAATAAATGAACTCTTTTGGAGGGAAGAAGAAAGGCTGGAAAGATCTTTGTTGAGTGATGAGATGTAGGAACACAAGTCTATCAGCCAAGCATTGATAAACCATTGGCCACGAGTGCTCTTTCTTACAGCATTTGTCTTTCTGCATCCATTATGATATCATGCTACCTATTACCTTTAGGGGAAACAAAAAGTAACAACTCCTCATATTGGCTTTTCGTGTGTACCATGACCTGGCACTCTGATCTAATGACAAGTGACTGATCTTGCACTCTAAAGCAAGGTTGGCCTGCTAGCTGCTCCAGGAGCCCAACATTCCATTTGTGACTGTGTTCATGCCATTGTCTCACAGTTTTGTTATTTTAAACCAGATTTGTGATAACTGACAATTTCAACACCGCGAGCAGACAGCGAGGGCTTTGCTGAAGATTAAAGAGAATGTTCGTGGAGTCCTTGAAGATCACTGAGGACAAAGGGCTGCATGTGTGTCAGACAGGATGTGGGAAACTTGATTTCATCATTCTGGTACCATAAACAATAATATTGGAAGAAACAGAAAATTTAGCTTCAGACAGAATATACGAGTAGTGGTTGAAGTAGCAGCATTTATGTAGGGATTTAAAGTTTGCAGAATACTTTAGAAATATTTCATTTGATATTAACAACCAACCTGTGAGGCAAGTGCTATTATTATCCCCATTTAACAGTTGAGGAAACTGAGGAAGTCCTAAGTTAAGTGATTTGTCAAAAGTCATATAAGCAGTAAGTATTTGAGGCAGAATTTGAACTTAGGTCTTCCTGACTCCAAGTCCTGTCCATTATCTTTTCTGACAGATGGGGCTATTCATTGACTCTCCTGGGGTTGGGGAGAGTACATTAGTGGCAGGAAGCTATATGCCATTGTTTTAGGGATTTCAATTGTAGCTGTGTACATTCACTCTATATTTGGAACATCGTTGGACTGTGTGTGTGCGCATGCGTGCATACACGTGCATGTGTGTGTACCTGTGAGTGTGTATGTGCCATTCATGCCCATCTCAGGTGTTGGTGAAGCCTGATCCAGCTGGATTGCAGTGAACAATATCCAAACTCCAGTCTTTCTCTGGAGGTTTTGGCTGCACTGGGCTGGGTTGGAATCATACTTTTGGTGATTTGCCACATTTGTAGGCGGGTCCTTGATTTTTAAATATGGAAGTGGAGAGCACATCGAAACTATCAAACTGTTTAAAAAAGGCATTAGCCACTGAGCCGCCAATGACTCTGATTTGGCTTTTGTTCTTCAATCGTTTTAATATGCAGCACTTGAGTGTCTGACTTCCTCTCTCATGGGGCTATTAATAATTTTACCAGGAAAAATATTCCTTAAGATCATCAAAAAGTGGAGGTGACCTTGGAGAGTGAAGAGAACACAAAGGACTCATTCAAACACCCGCCAAGCTCCTCACTGACCTCTTCTCCCTGAGAAGAGGTCCCTCCTACACCATGCAAGCCAAGACACAGATCAGGTCATTTAGCTTTGTGGAGAAGTATTTGCAGAAGGCAGATGGAGTGAGGCCACTGCACTATGCATATATTCTAAGATGGACACTTACATATTGAAAGGAAGCAGGGTGTCGTAGGGATACTGCTGGGATCTGGAATCAGTAGGGGCTTTGGATTTGCACCTTGGGGACTTACTAGCTCTGCGATCTTGATGGAGTCAGGTGACCTCTCTGAAATCCATTTCCTCTTCTGTATAATGGGGGTATAGCACCTATAGTCATGGATGTCAAGTACTTTGTTAAATTTAATGTGGTTTATAAATGTTCCTTTTGTAAAAAATGGGAATAGAATTCTAGGGGGAAATCTCCACCAAGACAGAACACATCCCTGCTCTAACTTATTGGATAAGTCTTAAGGTATAAGAAAAGTTAATACAAGATTGGAATCCAGGTCACTCTGATGCAAATTCCAGCTCTTTATCTAATAAGCAAAATAACAGGCTGATTTTTTTTATATATTAGAAAATTATTGCATCTCCTGTTATCAAGTCAGAAATATCCTTGTGGGACCAATGACAGAGAGGATGTTTTCTTTTAACCTCATTAAAATGGGAAAAAATCTAGAAAAGGAAAAACTTTTTTTTTTTTTTTGCCAGAAAGCAGTTTTCCTGCCTGGGTAATAAACTTGGAACTAAGAATGTAGTTGTTAGAAAGTGCTGTTATCTATTTAGAGCTTACGGAAACACTTAATGTTTAAGGCTCCATTAAGGTGGAGTGAATTATGGAGTTGTTCCTCCGGAAGGGCCTGTCAGAGACATGTTTCTGCCAAATAAATTGCCAGCAATTCTCTGCCTGATGGTGCATAGGAAAAGTGCCTAAAATAATCTGGAATTGTAGGCTCCATTTGCCAAGTGTGTTGTGACATGTCGCTTGGGATCTGCTACCAAACCAGGGGGAATTCTGAAGCAAAAGCTTGGCTTTGCAACTTAGAAGTGTTATTCTGTAACATACAGCACTATCAGTCTCTTCTAAGTTGTCAGGGTGACAAATGGAACTTTCTTCCTTGGTGACTGGTGGCAACTGTATTCTTTCCTTGTCATTGTCACTATTATAGCAGCCATGCTTTGTTTAAATGTTAAAGTGGGACAGCTAGGTGGCACAGTGGATCTATCCAATGGCCCTGGGGTCAAAGGAGCTTAGTTCAATTATTACCTCAGATACTTACTAGCTGTGTGTCCCTGGGCAAGTCACTTATAAACACCCAGATCCATCTCCAGGCATCCTGATATCTGTCTTGCTACTGGACTCAGATGGCTCTGGAGAAGAGAGTGAGCTGGTGACCTTGTACAGCTCCCCGTCACTTAAATCCAATTCACTGCAACTCATGACATCAACTCCTGATGTCATGGTCCTTTTTGAGAAAGAAGGACAAACAACACTGCTTGTTGTTATAGCCAGTTGGGGAAATTAGAATGTTCCACCTGCTCCTGGAAAGATTTGATGGAAGCACTGTAGCACTGCTTTGGAGTCAAGGTATTGGGTTTGAATTCTGCCTTTGCCAAATACTGCCTCAGTGAATTTGGAAAGTGACTTCATCTCTCTGGATCTCAGATTGCTCACATGTGAAAGGAGGCCAAAGGATGAGATGATGACCAATATGTATTCATATTTGCATGGTGCACGCACGTGTGTGTATGTGTCTTTGTGTGTAATCACTGTTTCCTCCCCCCTCCCACATATTTAGAGTTCCATTCCCCAATACTCATTGCTCATTGCATATTTCAAACTAGATGTCCCAGGGAGATGTGAGGAGAAGAATTACCAATAGTGGAATCAAAATAAAATGAAGGCTACCGAAACATTTTTTTATTGCACAGAAGAAAATAGAAAGAAATTCAGAAAGAAACCCTAGCAATCTGGCCAATTTTCAAAGTAACATTTATAATTTATTACATATTTTTATTTTTAAAAGCGAGTGATATGAAATATAGATTTGTATTTTCATATACAATCTTTGCATTCTATATACCTGGAAATATTCAGCATTTCAAGGTTTAAGTGCAGAATGAAAATTAAATAAAATTTAATTGAAATATATTAGCTACTTACAAATAGGGTTTATTTATCTTCACTTGTATCTTTAGAGCCTAGTATAGTGCTTGGCACACCATAGACATGTTTATTAATATCTGTTGATTTGACTACATGATTGATAAATTATATGTATACATGTTTTCTCCACTGCTAAAATGGAAGCCTTTTGAGGGCAGGGATTGTATCCCCAGTGTTAAACACAGTCTCTAGAACACTGCAGATACCCCCCCAATTTTTTGAATTGAGTTGAACTGAACTCCAATGGAAACACTTTTCCATTGAAAAGAATCTTTGGATTTCATAGTTCCCTTACTCTTTCATTTTCAGACATTTGGTATCATCTAATGTCTCATCTTTTGGGGACAAGAGGAATTTGATCTTAACTTTTCCCCATCTGTTTAGTTAGGAAATAACATTCCTGCCTGTATTTTAGACCCTGCTACAGAACAGTCTGAAATTCATAAACACTGCTATACAAATATACAATCTATGTCTCTAGAAATGCCAGCTCTTACTGCCCCTCATTTATATTCTGAAAATACAAAGAAACAAGAACCAGACTCCCTTTCCATTTTCATGCCTCTGATTAAATGGGACACTTGTGGTAAATCAACATGTACTTTCTAAATGAGGGACTAAGGAGCCAAATTGATGTTTGGGAGTGAGATTTTGTAGGGGAAAAAAAGCACATTGTTTTGATTTACTCAGAGTATTGGTAAGTTCCATTTTCCAATTGACTAGAGAGATGCTGTAATACCTTGTACAAACATGAGTTGTAACCTTCTAACCTCCCCTCTTCTGAGGCACAGAATGAAGCTATTTTTCATCTTTAACAAACTGCAGAAACATATGTACACCCAAGATTTCCTTGCTCATTCTAAAGACAGAGTGGTTGTAAGCAGTAGAAATAAGGATAGTATCATCTCAAAAACCACTCATCAGTTTGCAGAGGCAAAAAAAAAATCAGAATTAAAACCAGTGAAAATCCTGTTAGCTATTTTGAGGGGGCAATTTACTAAATCTTTTCCTCCATAAAAATCCTTAGGAGGTAGTGTGGTCTAGTAGTGAAAAGATTGCTGTATTTCAAGTCAGAGGAATGTGCACAACCTTAAACAAGTTATGACACCTCTCTTAGCCTCAATTCCTATACCTTTAAAATGGGTGGGTGGGGGGAGTTGGACTAGATGATTTCTCAGGTCTCTAGAACTCTAATCCATGATTCTTGTATGATGTATATCAAGACCATGAAAGAGATAGCATTAAACATGTTGGATATAACCTAGTTGTATAGGAGTACACAATAATACTCAGTTGGATGTAGAAACCCCATTGTATCTGTACTAACAATGAAAAAAATGGGGGTAGAAGCAATTCAGAGTGACACATTTGGGGACTGGTACCTTCCATCCAATAAGCATTTAGTAGGCACCTACTTTTTCAAGCACTGGAGATACAGAGACAGAAAAAATAAAAAGTCAATGGTACTGTAAGAAGTGATACAGGGCAGTAGATAGCACAGTGGACAAAGTACCGGCCTTGGATTCAGGAAGACCTGAGTTCAAATTCGGCCTCAGACACTTGACACTAGCTGTGTGACCTTGGGCAAGTCACTTAACCCTCATTGCCCCCCCCCAACACCCCCCCAAAAAATGATGATTGGGCAGTTTTTAGAAAATGCTGGAAAGACTTACATGAACAGATGCTTGCTAAATGAAGTGAACAGAACCAGGAGAATGCTGTATGCAGTAACAACATTTGGTGATGATCAACTATGATGGACCTAGCTTTTCTCAGCAATATAATGATCCAAGACAATTCTAAAAGATTCATGATGGAAAATGTTCTCCAATCCAGAAACAAACTATGGAGTCTGAATGCAGATCAAAACATACTATTTTCACTTTTTGCTTTGTGATTGTTTCTTTTTTTTTTGTATTTCCCTTTTTGTTATGATTCTTTTATAACATGACTAGTATGGAAATATATTTATATTAACTATATCAGTCTGCTTGCTGTCTTGGGCAAGGGGGGGGTGGAAATTTAGAACTAAAAATCTTACAGAATTGAATGTTGAAAACTATCTTTCCATATAATTGGAAAAAATAGAAGAAAATACTATTCCAAAAAGAAAAAAAAATAGAAGAAATGTTCAGTTTTCCCGCCATTAAGAGCTTACACTCTTCTTGTTGGATACACTATGAAGATTGATAAGTAAATACTATGTATCTATTTAGGGTGGCATCAACAAATAGGGATGGACATAGGGAAAAAAAAAAGAAGGCCCCATTAGGGCTGAGTCTCAAAGACAGATAAGGCAACTGAGAGCAGAAATGAAGCAAGTATACTGTCTAGGGAAGGGGGAGAGATAACAGGAATATACAAGAGTTTGGGGAACAGGCAGTTTTAGTTTAGTGGAGACATCAAATACACAAAGGAGAAAAATGTGAAATTGGTCTGGAAAGTTGCTTTTGAGCCAGATTGGGAAGGATTTTACATGTTCGAATAATATGTTTAATTAGGGAAATGACATGGGAATGTCTATGCCTTATAAAGGTTATCTTAGCAGCTCTGAAATGGGTGCGTTGGATTGGGGAGGAGATCAAATAAGAGGATCTAAGAATACCCCAAGAAGGAACTTATGAGGACCTATGCTAGAGTAGAGGCTGTGTGACAGGGGAAAAGGGAGTGGATGTGAAAAGAATTGTGGAGGTAGAATGGACGCTATTTGACTTCTGAAAATCAAAGGGGAGAGGGATTAGACAAGCATGTAGTTGAACTCTGAGCTTGACAACCCAAGGGAGCTTCAACTTATATATTAAAGGATGCAATATGAAGACAAAGGTCAGGGTCAAGAAAGAGACTATGAACCAGGTTTTAAACTCTCCTAGAAAAGAGGGGAAATTGATATTGGGGGTAGTAGATTATACTGATGAAAATATTGTACATATGTGCACATATAGATGGAGTGGACCTCAAAGAAGATGGGGTTATTTGTTCCTTGCTGAGCGGGATTGTCTCATTCTTTGCATTTGTATTTCCACTGTCATGCATACAGTAGATACATAATACATACTTGACTAATTGAAAGCAATGTGACAGCATCAGATAGAGGTCTGCAAGTGAAGATGGGGACCAAAGAATAGATTACTAATCATCATGGCCCACTGTGTCACTGAATATAGAGGGACAAAAGAATAACAGTCGGGGCAGCTAGGTGGTGCAGTGGATAGAGCACCGGCCCTGGATTCAGGAGTACCTGAGTTCAGATCCGGCCTCAGACACTTAATACTTACTAGCTGTGTGACCCTGGGCAAGTCACTTAACCCCAAATGCCCCGCAAAAACAAAACAAAAGAATAACAGTCACCTTTGGAGATGTTACTATGGCCTGTCACTCAGGATCTTCCAAAGAACTAGGCTTCCATTGCCTGAAAAAGATAGAAAGATGGGAACAATACAGCCTGTAGAAATCAAATGAAGGGAAGCTTTTCGAAAGTAGGACAAGAATTCCAAGATGAAGGTATTGACTATGGAGGGACAGGGACAAGGTGTGTACGTCTAGGAGCAAGACTCTCCCTCTCCTAGAAACCAGGGGGGAGTAGGGAAAAGCAGTTTGTCCTCAGCAGGAAATGAGAAATCTAAATGTGGGAGCTCTAAATATTTGTCCATTAGCCTGAGGGTTTATATGGAAGACTCAAGCACTTTCCTTGAGGAGGTGAACAAAGGAATGTGTGTCATTGGTTTCTATGTGTATGTAGAGACAACAGGATAGATTATTTCCTGGGACTCTTGGTCATCTCGTCTTTCTGGGGGTGTGGTGGGTGTAAGCAAACAGATCACCATGGAAATAATGGGAGGTTATATACCAGCATCAGCTCCAGATACTGACATGGAGAAATGTTAGAATGAGCTTGCCAATGTTGTACAAAGCAAAGCATCAGGTATTGTAAAAAAAAAATTATTCACTAGCTAATCTAATTGAAAAAAATTATATATAATTGGACTTATGAAAAATTATGAGTATATGAAAAATGATAAGCTTAGGAAAATTAGAATTGGGCCTTAAGTCCCTCCGTGGTCACCACTCAAATGAAAGAATATTTTTGATGACTAGGACTAATTTGGGGGGGCTAAAGCTGACTGGGGTGACTAATCTGGGGACTGTTGACTGACTGGCTATCTGACTGCTATTAACTTGGCACGGGCCATTTCTAAAGTTCCACCACACTGCTCCACTCCCAAATTGATAAACAAAATATTAAGAAGCCTCTTAACTAAATAATCAAAGCAGAGTTTATTTATGAGATACTATTTAAAGTTAAGAAAACAGGGAAATAAAGTACAACCGAACTGCATTGCAGTGCATCTCTTTCCACTGCTTCTCAACCTTTTGTTTAATACAATAAAGGCCTTAGCCACTGCTTGCCTTAGGGCACTCAGGTCCTTTATTCTAACTCTGAGCCCCTTTCACTTACTAAATACCCCTGCTTCTAACTTTCCTCTCCTTATTGCCTCCACTGAACCCCTGTGTTTCTCTCTCACCGACCTTCTGTCTGTCTGCTCCATCAGTCTTGTCTTTTGGCCTCTCTTTTCTCTGCTCCTAGTCCTTAAGCCTTCTCCTGCGTCCTTGTAGCACCCTATCTGTCTTCTTCAACCTTTCCCATCTCATCAGCTGCACCCCCCACCCCCCGAATCTAACCCCCAGGTCTATATATACCTTTTCTTCTCTCCACTCAAATCCCGGGGCTTCTTGCACCCACACACCAAGCTAATCCACCAGCCAGGGCAGCGGCTGGGGCTGGGGGGCTGCTCGAGCATCCCGTGCCTCAGCATAGGCTATCCAGGATCTTTTGGATAGCTCTGCTCAGGTGGGAGGGAGCTGGGGGCTTTTTGTCCCCCAGCTGTCTGACCTGGCGTCTTGTACAGTCCACGGGGTTTTGGCTCAGCTGAAGCTGAGGGGGAGGGGCACCAGTTCCTCCCAAACAGAAGAGATCCTGAGGGCGTAAGGCTTTCTAATCTCAGCCCAAAGGTAGGGTCCCCAAATCAAAATAAATTTCCACAGTACCTTGGTAATTGTCAAATTCCAAAGGAAGTTGGACACAGAGAAGGAGGATTAAAGTAACATGGAAAATATCATTTGGGATTTATAAAGGTGGAGTTCAAGGGTCTTAATTTACTAAGAGTCCTCATTCAAAGGTCATAGATGAGACTGCCAAGGTCATCTATTGCAGGGATTCTTAAGCTAAGGCTAGTGAATTTTTTTTTTAATTTAGATGACTACTTCATTAAAATTGATTTCCATTACAATCTTACATGTTCCATTTTATGCATTTAAAAATCCTGATTTTGGAAAAGCAGTCCATGGTTTTAGAACCCTTTGAATTGCTAATAGACCCATCATGCTCACACGTGATAAAGAATTCTGGTCTGGTTCAAACTAATTTATTTTACAGGTGAGGAAACTGAGGCCCAGGGAGTTTGGTATTTACATATCCTGTCAGAATCAATATATGATTGTAGATCATTCACTTCATGGTCAGTGCTGTTTGTTTCTGTATGCGATGAATAATTTTGTGAAGATAATATGATATACATGATATACATAAAATGGTATACATGAGAAATGATAGAAAATCATAAAAATGAAATTATGTGTTAAACAATGACTAATGATGCAAGTGTCATCTCCAACTCAGTTGTTGGTATGAAGTCCTACCAACTACTGGTTAGAGCAAAGGTTGAACAGATACCAAATTAGAAGAAATCACAAGGATGCTTTACCCATTTAAAAGACATAACTATGTACAATTACAACAGTTCCAATCCAGGATATTTAAACATAATGTTGAATCTGGAAAGTGGAGATACAAGATCAAAGTGAAGAACACATTGCTTTTGGCAATAAAGATTTCAGGAGTATTTGCCAAGAGAAAGCAGTGGTTACAAGGAGGAGGCCAGAAATGCTCTGAAACTATCCAAGACATGCATATTTCAATCTCTTTACCAAGTAATGAGAGCAGTCAGCCAAAGGCAACCTCAGTTTAGAGCATAAGTTCATTTGCTAAACATTTGGTAGTATTGGAGTGACACCTCCAAAAATGAGTGAAGAACAATGTAAGAACCACTGTTGGTTGAAGAAGACTAGACAGAAGAATGAGGCTCAGACTGGTTGGAACTTCCCATGAATTCAGGTAATTCCATGAAAGCACAGGTGCCCTTGTATGCATGCATAAAAAGTTACTAACATCTATTTTGTTTCTAGAACTGGCATGACATTTTGCTAGGCATTTGTTGTTGTTTGTGTTCTTTTAGTCCCATGTTTATATTTTCTACTTTACCAACATTTATCATTTCAAGAAAATGTTTGAAACCAGTATTTTCCAAGATTACAAGAAACAGAGGTTGACTAGAGGCTGTCCACACAGGATAAGGTCCCCTTTTCCAATAATATCTTCTTAAAAATTGAGCTAGGGAGCTTACAGTTTTTCCAGTGGAAGTCAAATGGTGTAGTGCTTAGAGATCTGGCCTTAGAGTGAAGAATAACTGGGTTCTGGTTCTTCCTTGGACTTATACATGATAAGTGACTCATCGCTTAGTGACTTTCTGATACTCTAAGATGCAGAGGTATGAGCATTTTTGCTAGTAGAGGAAGAGTCTTAATCATTGCATTCTACTCTACCAGAGAAATCACAGGACCCTGACCCCCAATTAATACGATGTATGAGTTCACTGCAATCATGAAAGATGTAGAAACTTCCTTGAGCAATGAGTCACGGTGTCCCCCCACTCAAAAAAAAAATAAAACCTTTGGTTGGTGCCATTGACTCTCCAATTCAAGATGTTTTCTGTAGGGCGAAGTCACTGGGATCTTCAGCAGTCACATGCAGCAATTGTCAGTGTGACCTTCTCAGTGGATTCCTCCACTGCGATCCAAATGCTCCAAAAAATAGTAAAAGACTGACTTGGTCTCAAGGTTGTGAAACCAGTTTGCTTGGCTCATGTCCTTTCTCTTTCTCTTCCCACTTTTGCTGTTCCATGGGCACATGGTATACTTAGGCCTTCACCAATGTTTGCTCTGAGAAAGATCTGGAAAAACAAAACAAAATCAATTGAAGTGTGTGTGTGTGTGTGTGTGTGTGTGTGTGTGTGTGCGCGCGTGTGCTGGTGTGTGCATGTGCACGCATGTGTGTATGACAAATAGAGCTTTTTATATGTCAATTTTGGCAGCGTTTTAGTAGAGAAGGAGAATATAAGTAGAAGAAATGACTCTTTAATTAGGGAATTTCAGACCTCAAGAGCAGGGAAAGTGATCACAATCTGTTTAGCACTGTGTAGGGACTGGGTTTCAGATTCCTCGGGTAAGTGATAGGGGCTGAAGTTGGCCAGTATTAGGGCCAAGAATCAGAAATGCTGGGAGGTATCGAGAGAGGAGAAGGAAGGCATATGGGTGTGACATTTTCAGATGTTGACAAACTTGCATTCAGGAAGATCAGGATTCAAGTCTCACCTCTGACACTTGGGAACTAGGGGATTATGTGTAAGTTGCTTTACTTGGGTGAGTCTTACTTTCCCTGTGTGCAAAGTCCCCTGCAGTGACCTCACAGGCATGTATGTTAGATATAAATCAATGCTCAGTGCCATGTTTTTTTACTCATATTCATATGTATATATAACACTCATATTCATATATGTATATATAATATATAGCACATATATTACATTAACCAGTAAGCCATCTGTCATAATATTTAAAAAGGAAGGAAAAAGCACTTAGATAAAACTAATCAAGAATTATTAAGCATTCTTTCCCTTCCTTTCCCATATATATAAAATCTGTCTGTCTATCTATCTATCTATCTATCTATCTATCTATCTATCTATCTATCTATCTATCTATCTATCTGTCTGTCTGTCTGTCTGTCTGTCTGTCTACCTTTTTATCACTGAAGTACAGTCAAACATAAATTCCTACATTTCTAATGCTCAGAAATACATCTCTTACTCTGTTTTTCACCATCATCTGTGTGTCATGAGGCAGGCAACATTCTTCATCAGTCCTTTGGAATCACGGTTGATATCTTACTTGATGAGAGTTCTTAAGTTTTTTCAAAATTGTACATTTTTATTATAATGATTCAAGCACATATTGTTCTCTTTTTTCTACTCATTTCACTCTGCATCTGTTCATACAGGTCTTAGTAAGTCTTAGAAATCATCTCTTTCCTTGTTTCTTATATCATCATATTATTTCTTCACATTTATGTGCCACAATTTGTTCAGCCATTGCCCAATTGATGGGCATTCTCCTCCCCATAGTTCCTGATTTTTGCCATTTTCCCTTCTGTGATTGTCTCTATTCCTTAATTAGCCATGAACTCTTTCTCTCTCCATAGATCTGACAGGCAGTTTCTTCATTATTTCTCTGACATTAGACAATTTAGAATTTTCTAAAATGTGTTTATGATGTGACCTTTTATATCTGGGTCATCTATCACTTCAGAGTTCATCTTGGTCTGAGGTGTAAGTGTTGGTCTAAAGTGAAATATTTGCTTGGGATACTTTATGATCTCTAAAGCTCTGGGCTGCCCCACCATGACATCTCCCTTCCATTCAAAACCTTTCCTCATTTCCTTTCTTCTGTCCTTAGAAGTTTTCCCTTAATTCCTGTCAGTTTTTCCTTTTTGATATTATCTTCTTTCGTTAGAATACAAGCTCCTTTAGGTCAGGGACTATTTCTGCTTGTATTTATAACCTCAGTGCTTTGGAGAATGGCTGGAATGGAGTAAGCCCTTAATAAGAAGTGTTTATTGATTTAATTTGAGTAAAGTTCTGAACCAATGACATTTCTTCATGTTTACATATAATTTATCATCACTCGTTTTCTCTTCACTATCTACTCCTTCAAAAAGGGCATGATTCTCTTTACCTCACAGAATACTGACAACAGTAGGCTCCCAAATGTTTTGCAGCGTTCTGTGGGTTTTTCTATAGATTCTAAGACCTTTGAACATTAGGGATTTTAAGTTAAAATCAATTCTTCAGGAGTTATCTTGTAAGGCTAGCAAAGTTCATGGTGGAATTTTGAAAGGGCCATGGTTGGTACAATTTCTTGGCCATCCAGTAATTCCAAGAAAATGATATTTTGATGACTTCAGGGCAAATGAGTCAGAAACATATGGATTAAATTACCTCCAAAATGCATAAGAGCTTAGAAATGAAAAGGGGGGGGCAGTGAGTGTTTGGCAGATGGTCAAATCCTTTTGGGCATTGCCAAACAGAAAATTAAAAAGGGGAACAAAAGGATGCACCCATCTGTGAATATGAACTAAAGGAATTGGACTTTTAGACATGGCCTCAGAGCCTAGCAGAGGATAGGATGTAGGAGAAAATCCTTTAGAAGGATTCATTGTTCTGTTCTTTGAAAGGTTCTTAATTTTTTTTGCTATTTTTTAAAGTGAAGCCCACAAACAATATAAAATAAATAACAGCAGGTTAAGGAAATCCCAGACTCCACTGCAGGCTGAAAGCCCTGCCTCCCAGTAAGCCAACAGTAAGAAGGTAGCATTGAAGACACTATTTTGTTATAAACAAGAGACCCAATATCCCACTTCCATACCTAACACAGGATGTCTAAAATGCCTTCTTTTCTCACCTCCATCTCCTAAAATCTTCAGCTTCCTTTATGGTTCAGCTTGAAGGCTACCTACTCAAAATATTTTTTTGTTCTTTTTAGTATTCCTGCCCCTCTTGACACTCCCCCATCTTTGAAATTATTTTGCATTTTTATATTTATTTTTATATGTATAGGTGTCTTCCCCTAGTAAAATATAAATTCTGACAGCAAGAACTAGTTTATTTCTCTTTTTTATTGCCAGTGATGGGAGGTGCTTAATGTTTATTGAGCTGGATTCTTGAATAAATGATCGTTGTAGTAAGGGATGCCACAGATCCTGGGAGCATGATAGAATGGGAACAGCTTTGCTAAGATGGTTGCCCATTTTTCAGGATACCACTCTCTGTGAAGTATAGGTCAATAGAATACAAGTTATTGGAAGAAAGGACCAGTTTTATGTTTTGTCTTCATGCCCCCAGCACTAAATACAAATCTTTGAACATACATAGTGTTTAATTAATGTTCATTAAATGGAATTACAGGAAATTGGGACGCTTCCTATAACTATTGTTCATTGAGCTCATTAACTCAAGGTATGTCCCATGCAAAGAGTTTTGCTGTATATTGCTAAACTTGGCCACCATGTAATTGTATCATGTAAAATCAAAGTAAATCACATAATGTAAACAAAGTATATAACATATAACAAAGCAAAACATAAAACTTATACAGTTAAAGTCAAATAAAGTGGACTGTCTTAGACCAAATCTGGCAAATTTATGAGGAGGCTGCACATCTGTTCCTTCAAGTCCATTATTCATAACCACCCAGAAGATTATCTATGTCCTAGCCAATTTTTTTGAGGGCTCCTTATGGATTCACCAAGGTATATTTACAATAAGATTGCCATTCTAATTTTGGCCATTAGGCACAATGACAGTATGCTACTTTAAAAATGATGTCATTAGTATAATTATAACATAGGCATAATTACCCTGGGTCCGCAAGGTCCAGAAGGAAACTGACTTTTAGATAAATATCACAGCCCATGAATGTTCATGATGAAGTTGCTCCTTCTTAGAGATACAGCCAAGTCAAAACCCCTTTACAAAACAATGGGGGCCATCTAGACCTTTTTTTTTTGCCATAAGGAAATCAAGAAAGTGTTATCATTGTCCTTAGTGTCCTAATTCTTTGTTAGGGATAAGAAGACAGGGCATCATATGCCTCAGTAACCATCCAGTTCTACTTATACATGAAAGTTTTGCCAAATTGATGAATTTGACTATTACTTCTTTGCCAATGTTTGTCTGATGGAATTGGACATAAAACACATTTTTGGGGGGAGGGGAGGTCATGGAGGCTGGAGTAGAATTAGCATATATTCATATATTGATGAATCCCATAAATACCAAAAAGGAAAATCAAAATCAAAAACAAAAACTTTTTTTTGAATGGCAAAGTTGAAAGAAGTTAGTAGCTATCTAGTCTACCCAGAAAAGAAAATGATTCCATGTGCAGTCAATTCAAAATGTGCTTTGGATTGTGCCCTTGGATTTATTCCACTCTCCCCTTCTCCAAGAGTAGGAAGACCATTTTTTTTTGGGGGGGGGTCTAATTGTATGGAAGCTTTTCTTGACCTCCAGCCTCAATTTGTCTTTAGCCTTTCCAATCTACAGTTGTGCCCTCTGGGGCCAAGCTGACCAAGTCTAATTTTTCTTCCAAGAGTCAAGCCTACAAATGCTTGGAACCACCTAATATGTGACTTGTATCTGTCTCTTTTCCAGTGAAATATTTCTACTTCCTCCAATAGATCTTCACCTGGACTGACTAGCTCAAGGTCCCTTTATCATCTTGGTCACCTTACTCTGGATGCTTTCCAGCTCATCAAAATCTTTTTTTTTTTCAAATGTGGCACCTAAAACTGCACATGCTACTTAATGGATATCTTAAAAGTTAACTCCACCAGTTTCACATGAATTTGCATGAGGTGTTTCATCTCTTTATGATGGTGAATGTATGCTTTTAAATGACCTCATCATCAGACTTGGTTGAAGTTTTCCCATGACTATTTGTTATTCATATATTCATTTAATAATTAAGGATTCTAGTCCCTTAACACTGTTCACCTGAACAACCATTAAAAACCCACCTAATTGCTTCTACCTCCCTCAGTCTCTAGATTCTTCAATCTACCTTCCACACAGCTTCCAATATATCCTGCCTATATTGATCTCCTGTTCAACAATCTTCAGGAGCTCCTCACTAATTTCAGTATAAAATTTAAACCCTCATTCTGATGCACGCCTCTCCACCCTCTAGTTCCAACCTACCTATGTAGCTCCATGCAATATCATTCTCCTTCATCCATTCTCTGTCACACAATATATTAGGTCAGCTAGGTGGTGCAGTAGATAGAGCATTGGCCCTGAAGTCATGGGAACCTGAGTTCAAATCTCACCTCAGATACTTCACTAGCTGTGTGATCCTGTGAAAGTCACTTAACCCCAATTGCCTTAAAACATCTCAGGCCATCTCCAGTCATCCTGATATCTATATATCTATATATCTATATATCTATATATCTATATCTATCTATATATCTATCTATATCTATATCTCAATATCATCCTGATATCTATATATCTATATCTATATATCTCAATATCATCCTGATATCTATATATCTTTATCTCTATTTATCTCTACCTCTATCTCTATCTCTATCTCTATCTCTATCTCTATCTCTATCTCTATCTCTATCTCTATCTCTATATCTTGCCACTGGACCCAGATGGCTCTGAAGGAGAGAGTGACATTGGTAGTCTTGCACAGGCCTCCCTTACTTCAGTCCATTTCACTGCACATGAATACCTCTAAGATAAGGAAGGGCAAAGAACCAAAACCACACTAAACTCCTGATTATTCTCTTACTTGAATATTCCATCTCCTGTCTTTGGCCAACTTCCCTTCCAGCCTAGAGTACCCCCTTCTCATCTCTGCCTCTCAGAAGTTTTATCTTCCTAATGACTTCAGCTCCCCAGCCCCTCATTCATTGATCTTCTTCCTCAAAATGCTTTTTCATTGCCTTTTCTCTTCTTCCTTTCCCAGCCTATCCCTGGTAGACTCAAAACTGGGGAAATTTTATTCCTTGCCTTTTTGTTCTTAGTACCTAACACAGTGCCTGGCACACAGTATGTGCCAAATAAATGCTTATTGAATTGAATTACTTGTCCAACATTTGCAATGCACTCGGGGAAATACAACCAGAAGACACTGGCCCTGCTTTCTCAGTTAGTAGGATGGGTCACAGTTAGAGAGGGCAAATCAAGGGCATAAGACCATCCAATGACCCCCAAATCTGTTGCTATGATGTATAATAGACTATAGGATAACTTTAGAGGTCAGGATATCTGTTTCAGCTCAGTATACTATGTTTTTATCAAATTTCAAACCATGCCCAAAGCACTGCTCTTGGCTCTGGGGTCTAAAGAAAAGGAACATGTGTGCAGATAGGATGATACAATAAAGTGAAAAAGAGAAGGTTCTGACAACCGGGGATATCAGGAGAAGGGATCCCCAAGAGCTGTCATTGAGCAAAGACTTGCATGAAGTTAGGGATGCTAAGAGGTTCTAAGAGGGATGCTAAGGTTCAGAAAAATGATGTGTTCTACCTACACAATCAGAACCAGAATCAGGATGCAAAGCTAGGACACCTGATGCTAAATCCAGTGCTCCTTCCTCTATACCTCTCTGGCATGAAGTAATCATACCAAAAGAGTAATCACCCATCGAGAGCAGAATCAATAACAAACTGTTCAGTATGGTAACCAGTACACAGAATTGGCTGCCTAACTTGGTACCCACTTCTATTTACCATACCTCAGTTTTCCCATCTGGAAAACACAGTTGGACTTGATCTCAAAGGTCCCTCCTATTTCTTGGTCAATGATCCAGTGTTTTAATTCATTTGGTTACTTTATTACATGACATTTTCTTGATGCAGTCAGGAAGAGTGGCTGATAATTCCAGGTCTTCATTCCTTTCTCTCTTAAAACTTTTGGCATCAAGCACTGGTGTTGTTTATATTTTCTTTTATTGAGTCCCCTCCTGACTTGATTTAAATTCCTTCTGCTGGTTGCTCTTGGAAGCACCCATTACTAGAACACTCCTTACAGATTGCTCGGCTTGGAGGGCAGAATATTACTTTTTTATTGGTAATTGCACTACAGATCATTATATGAAAAAAGATCCATTCTTTTTTGTGAGGCATAAAACCAAGTTCCCGTCTGGGTTGCGGATGTGAAAAATCCCCAGACACTTAAGGAAGAAGAGTGGGAGTATTAACTCTAAAAGAGCTCTGGCCAAATCCCATGAAAAGCTTCTCTCATCCCTGCTTCGGGGACTGTGGCTGCTCTCTCGGTGAACGGACCACTTTGTGCAATTACAATAAAGTATCGGGAAATTTCTCTGGGGTTTCATCCATGCTATTTGCCAATGCAAAATTGAAAAGCAATTTGTATGAGGGGAGCCTTTACAACAGCTGGGAAGATGAATGAATACTTTAACTAAATTAGCAGAAGTGATAGGAAAAATAATTGACTGGACCTTTAAAAAGGAACTCAGTAAAAAAAAAATGAGTTCTCCATTTTTAAAAGTATATTTTATGAGGAACTTTGTTTTTTTTCTCCCAAGGCATCAAAATCAAGCAAAATATTCAATCAAGTAGGGGAATTGGAGGCATGGAAAAACCTGCATGAAATACCTTTTTTAACTTGGTATATTAAAAGTTTTCCAATTTTCCATCTCCTGAGTCCCTCAGCGCTATCCTTGGCTCCTTCCTTTCCCTCACCCCATAGAGCCAACTATTTGCCAAATTTGGTCACATTTTCACATCAGAACCCTTCTTTCTTCTTATAGGATCATCACCTTAGCTCCGACCCTCATCAACTCTCACCTCCATTATTACAGTATCCCCTCACCCCTTCGGGTGAATCTGGGACTCCAGTTCATCTTCCACACAGCTGCCAAAGTAATTCTCCTTAAATCCAAATCTGACTACACCCTTGCCCTAATCAGTGAAAACCAGGCACTCCCTAGTATTACCTGTAAGGAAAAAAAAGAGACTCATCTGCTTAGCTTTTCTTTCCCTTCACAACTTTGCCCAACCTTTCTTTCTAGCTCCATTCTACATAGCTCCCTTTCCTACATTATCAAACTCAATGGTCTTATCTCTGTTAATCACATCCAAAACTCAATCTCCCATTTTTGCATCTTTGCCCTGGGTCATTCCCCACACTTAGATGTCAGTCTTTCCTTACTCTAACTTCATTGAATCCTGCCTTTCAGTTTAAGTTCAATCTTCTCTGTGAAACCTTTTGGGATTGTTTGGCTTCCCATTGTCCCTGTTTACTTCTATTAATTCTTTTAATATTTCTTCTTTATATGCATGTGTCTTCCAATAAAATCTAAGATTTTATAGAGTAGAGATTATTTCACCCTTTATATTTGTATCCCCAGTTCTGGCAGAGTGTCTGATATATAATGAGTGTTTCATACATGTTTATTATGATGTATGTACACACAAATACATACATATAATATACATGTATACCTATACACACATATATGTATGCATATTAAATAGGGCATCTAGGTGGTGCTGTATTTCATAGAACTTTGGATCTGGTCAGAAAGACCTAAGTTCAAATCTGTCTCCAAACTCTTACTAGTTGTGTGACCCTAGGCAAGTCACTTAACCATGTTTGTATAACCTTATTTCATTACCTGTAAAATGAGATGGAGAAGGAAATGCCACCTCCTTCAGTATCTCTGCCAAGAAAACCCCAAAATAGGGTCATGAAGACTTTGACACAACCGTAATGATTAAACAGCCATCACTACTATGGTAAAATAATGGAATTTGGCAGAGGCCCAGCGGCCCACCCTGTCAGACCTTTGTCTAAATTTAGCCAACCCTGAGAAGGCATGTCCTCAGAGGCTGTGGACTACATCATCAACAGGGAACCAATCTCAGCTACACTACTTGAAGGACCTCCCCTTTGGGGGAGGAGAAAATGGTAGAAAAGAGGACCCCAACAGAAAGTAACACACACTCACACACTTTCCCTCTGGCTTCAGAGCTGATCAGAGACTGGCTGCTGACTCCCATAGAAACTACAGACCCCTGGTAGGGGTCCAGCCCCATGAATTAGCTGAGCTAGAAGCAAGATTGGGTATCGTATAGGTTATTGTTAGAGTCAGGAAGATTATCCATTTTCCTCTTTCTCTATTCCCTTGTTCTTGACTTTATTAATTTCACCTTTGCTGTGTATTTTATTCCCACTAATAAAACCTGATTCATTTGTGGAAAAGAGACTGTTAAATTCCTTTCTTATTTGCCCATGAGAAATAACTAAAAGGCAGTTTGGAGGGGAGGAAATTTTGGACCTAGAGGTCCCTCATTATTTTCTGAACCCCAATATTATGGCAAGCCACCCAATTAACTCTCCACATATTGAATTTGGCCCCTACACTACCATAGTAAAAAAAAATATATATATATATGTGTGTGTATACAAACACACACATACAATACATACACATACATACGTAAACAATTTACATATATGTGTATAACATATTACATAATTATATCACATATAACATATCCATGTGTATCACCTGTATTACATGTGCATGTGTTTTTACTTCTCTGTGAATTCATAGTTAGTATTTGCTCCTATATGTGACAATTGTATGTCCCAGTAGAGGATAAACTCCTTGTGTATAGGGACCATTTCATTTTTTGACTCTGAATACCCAGGATCTAGCCCAATGTTTTGCCTTTTTTATGTCCCCCATCTGGCTAATTAAACAGTTACTCATACTATCCAACCAAAGTACTTAAATATTTTCAGTGCCAAGGGTGCCATGTAACAAAAGACTTCCTGGACACCATCTGTGCCACTGGGTATGGTGTTTCACTACTTACTGTTGGGTTTTCACTTAGGTTAGTCCAGTCCTCTTGAAACTTTAAATTTGTCTATGATTCTCCTCTGAACCTGACTACATTTAAAGTTTGTTTTCACCCATCATCTCAATATGGGCCAGTCCACCTTGTGGATGTCTCTGGAGACACTAAACATAGCTAGACCCTGGCATTAGCTCCAATGATGCAGAATTGACAAGTAGCAGAAGTTTTAACTTCTGTTCCCAGAATAATAAGTGAACCCCATCTCTAGAGCTGGGGGCTTGTCTTGAACATAGGTTGTTAAAGTAAACAAAAAGCCCTGGTGCCAAGAGATCCACCCAACTGAGCAGGGAATGGGGAGGGTATTATTTTTCTAATGAAGTCTTCTGTTGATAAAAACAAGGTTGACCCCATTAGTGGGGGCTTCATAAATCTTTCCTGACTGAAGGATCCTGGCCCCGTAGATTGGAGAGGGGACAAAAGAATCCAAAGAGCCAGGATGTGAAATCTCGGCACTGTACATGTGAGCAGTGCCTTAGGGACTCTGCAAAAATACATCCTGGGCCAGGCCAGCCAGGTCCAGCTCTCGTTTCCCTGCCTGCTTTCAACTGCTACTAATAACGATTTTAATTCTGGAGGAGTCTTCCTTCTCCCTGGTGTTCGAAAATATTCTAAAAGTTACATGATTGTTTTTTTTTTAGATCCATTTTCTTTTGTCTAATTTGTCAAGAAATTTCCAACTTTTCAATAATCTCATACTTTAAAAATAATTGAAAGAATTGAAATATTTTATCACCATGTATATAGTTCATGTGTTAAGTGATATTTTAATATGCAAAACTTTACATTTTAATTTAAAAATTAGAAATTTAAATTTAAAAACTTTTATAAAGTCTAATTGTTCTTAATAGGAAATTCAGAACAACTAATTTTTGTTAAACAGTTGGTGACAATTACTATGCTACAATAGGAATTTCATGAAAATTAAGGGGATCAACACTCCAATGATATTGCCCTTTCTGAAGGCATCCAATTTGGAGCAGAGGCTGAGACCTAAATGCTATATTGTTCAGTTCAACAAACACTTATAGGATACCTCATGGATGTAAGCCACATTTGTGTATAATCTTGTTAATATTATTGATAAGATATCATTTATATACCACTTCAAGGTCTAGGAAGTATCTTACAAATATAATCTCCTTGAAGCCTCACTGTAACAGTCTGAAATAATAGTTCTACTTCACAGATGAGGAAATTGAATCTCAGGGAGATTAAGTAACATGTTCCTGGTCACACCACTTGCTATTCTACTCAGCAGGATTTAAACATTGGTCTTTTTCACTTAAGTTGTTTTCAAATTCATGCTTCTTCTTTGAATGACAATCTGATTTATAATTAGAAAAGTCTAAGGATTCATGGATGTATGGCCTTATATTAGCAGGTTCCTCACAATGTATGTGGTTCATATTTAAGTCATATTTTGCAAACTAACACTTCTAATTTTAATTTAAAATTTTATTTTTTAGAAATTGGAAGAGATTTAAAAAATATGATAAATCTTTTTTTTTAGAAATGTCCCATCACAGAGTCATGGGATCCAAGAATCAGATCATCTCGAATTTATAGCAGGCAGGTACAGAGCACTTCAAGGGGAGCAAAGCACTTTCTAAATCTTATCTCCTCTGATCCTACCAACAGCTCTGGGAGGGAGGGACTGCAATTATCCCCGTTTTACAGATGTGAAACTGAGGCTGAGAGCAGTTAAGTGAATAGCCCAAGGTCACATGAGTAAGAAGCAACATGGCTAAAATTTGAAAGCAGGCTCCCTGATTCTAATGCCAGGGCTCTCTCCAATGACCCATACTATCTCCTTCTTCTGTGGCTGCTCAGAGGGATTTCTTCTATGATTCCCTTTGAATGGAAAATAAAAAATTAATCCTTGGAGCCTCCTTCCCAAGAGTGACTTGGTGTGTGGTCCAACCAATGTGGTTAGGAGGTAATTAAGTCTATTAAACTAGATCCTGGTTACTTGTGTTTACTAGGAATCAACAACTGTTTCTGGAGAATGCTTCCCACCACACTCCCCTCATCACTAAGTATAGGAGAGAATACTTTGAAGAAGGATGTGAGACTTAAGGTCAGAGGGTGAGAATGATGTGGAGGGCAAAAATGGGATAGAGATAAGCAGCTGGAATAAAACTCTCTTTCTCTGTATATATATATATATATATATAAACACACATATACATATACACATATATATGTAAATCTTGCACATATATTCCTACATGTCATACATATTTGTACACAACTATGCTCACGTGAGTGGGTCCATGTATACACATGTACATGCATTGTAGATATAGATTTATAGTTCTACATATCAAAATCTAATTTTAATTTAAAATTTTATTTTTTAGAAATATGAAGAGATTTTTAAAATATGATAAAGCTTTTTTTTTTAGAAATGTCCCATCACAGAGTCATGGGATACAAGAATCAGATCATCTCGAATTTATAGCAGGCAGGTACAGAGCACTTCAAATCCAGACATATATCTCTCTATCTATAATAAAACCTAGAATTTAGCTACTTTGTAGTAACTTTTTTGAGAATCTTCATTGTGCATCAATAATTTATAAATTAAGAGGAACATATGAACAATATAAGTGATAGTTAATGTAAATTAAGACATATAATTCTCCAATATCATAGTTCTTTATGTATCTAATCTCGAGTAGAAATCTATATCTATGCTAAATATTAGGTCCTGTGGTGCTATTTGCTTTACTAGTATAAGTTCTGTGTATGTGTGTGTGTGTTCATAGGCAAATCATATAGAATAGATAATTTTTTTGATAATTATTTCTCATGATATATTATAACACATTATATATATATAATTGAGTATATGTATTTCTATGCACATACACATATAGTGTATAATGTGTAGATGTGAATGTGTGTATATGCATATGACTGTGTGTGCTATAACATCACACCCTTCTTACTTCTGCTTAATCATCTTCCAACTATCTTATTGCTACTGTCATTGATTATAATAAAAAGGGCTATCCAAATGCTAGCTATTATTAGAATTAATAATAAAGTAATAGGCTGGGTTCTCCACTTGCTTGTGTCAGGGATTCCTCTGGCAATTAGTCTCGGGTATTCTATGGACCCCATTAAATAATATTTAAATGCATATGATAAAATACAAAACGAGTTGATTAAAATGAATCATCATCATCATTATTTTAAAACACACAGAGAATTGCTCAGATCTGGGGTAAAGGACTCTAACACCAAATATAAGACATTGTTCAGTGTTACAAGAGCTGACCTCATTTGATGTTCACAATAACTTGTGGGTGCAGATACCACAATTAATATTCCCACTTTTCTGATGAAAAAGACCTTGGTTCAGTGAAGGAAGCTATTCATCTGGTCACAGATGTCCTCTTTGGTCAAGCCCAGCTTTCTGACTCCCAATTCAGTGGTCTTCTGAGCATGGTGCACTCACTGCCTTTGAATAGTCACCACTTTAGAGATCTAGAATTTTGAAAGTACATATTCTTCCCACATACATGCAGGTCACTTATATTTATATTTTTATGGATGGACAAACTTTTCCATGTGGATTTGCTCCCCAAAGCTGCAGCTCCCAAATCATCTATGTGACTATATTGCCTCATAACCTGTTCATGTCTTTCTGTAAATTATCTACACATGTCCATCTGTGGGCCCTCTTCTGTATGTATTGAAATCTTATGGGTGCCAAGGAGCCATTGCTGGTGGACTGTTGTCTGCCTTCTGGCTCTCCTTCCCTCTTGGTGGCAGTTCAGTCCACCTGCTTTTCAGGGGAAATCGTCTGGGGACATAGTCGCTTCATGGTATTTTATGTCCCAGGCCTTCCCCATATATGTTACAGGTAACACACCTCTGCCAAGTACTCCTCCATTGCCTTTGGGGTTATCCTTTAACTTCACTTTTTGCAAAGATTGGGCCTTGCAAGATATATAGTAGGACTGAAAGAATATTATTGTCCTTTGCTTCAGGAAAAAGTATGGAGTTTTTAAGAGCACTGCACAGTTTCTGAAAGGCACCTGATTTTCTTTATCATTTCTCAACTGCTTAAATTTGTTAAGAGTCAACAGTTACTAAGTTTAGAGAGATTTTCTGTTTTCTACACATTCCAAGCAACTGGGTGACTCCAAAGATGTGATCTGTTGTTTATGAAAGCCTGCCTTTCACCATTTCACACCTACAAAAAGAGGCCTTAGAAGCATTTGAAGATGACTTTCATAGAGGGTTTTTGTTTTTACAGAGAAGAGAAAATAGGTCTATGGATCAGTAGTTACTGATATTTTGTTAGACATCAAGCAAATTACAAATTCTAATTGACTAGACTTGACAAATCAATATCTGTTTGAGAAGTGCCACAAAGATTGACAAAAAACGCCAAAAAGATTGAAAATAAGAATTAGGACCAAAAACAGCAACATAAAATGAGCTGGTCATATTGTGATGCTGAGGGAAGACAACCAGCTGGTCTTTGGAATCCAATGATATTTACTCAGTGGCAAGAAAATGAGAAGGCCTCTGACCAGGCCTTTAATGGAAAGCCAATAAAATAAACATATTTAGTAACATATCCTAAGCCTGAGTTCTTTTCACAAATTACAAGTTTTTAGCATAGAATTTTTTACCTTAAAATTATATTTTGATGAGTATTACAATATAATTGGTATCTTTTTTAAATAATCCTGTATAATTAGTTCTTTGCATTTAACATGATTCTTCTAAAAGGGTGCTGAAAGGTTTCAGCAGGACCAAGGCACAAACAATAGCTGAGAGCCCCTGGTCTCAGACACAATTTACTTGTAATCCTTTTCTCCGTAGAACTTAGCACAGAAAGTTCTGCTCCCTCATATCCCGGAGCTTTTCCCCCAATTCCTGTAAAACCTTTTTCATCAGTCCTTGGGAAAATATTATTCTTTGTTTGAAGACCAGTAAGTAAAAAATAGGTATAACAGAAAAGTAAAGCTTAATTAATCATGGGTGTCAAAGTCAGTTTATGTTAGTAGCTAGTGTACTTTCTAATGTCACACATCAGAGCATGACCATTTTACATCATCCTGGCTGTTGGTATCACTAAGCAAGATCAGTCTTTCCTTGGACTTTCTCCTAAATTCCAGACCTATTTTCTGTCAGTAGGAGATCTCCAACTAGATATACCTGCATTGAGGTAGTACCTGTGTGAGTCGGGAGAAGGGAAATATGAGAGAGCTTGTGAAATGATTTGATAACAGACTGAATATCTGGAATTTTCCAGTCTACTATTTCTTGAGCCCTCCTTTGTAACAAAGAGAAGCAATTAAGCAAAGTGTCCATACTAAATCACTGGCTGACTATAGAAGCACTGTTTTATTCCAATAATACCTTAACTCTGCTTGCCTTGGCCCCAAACTGAGTCTTCCTCCTCCTCCTCTAATTCCATATTTCTTTTTATGTCAATATCATTCCTTTTGTCTTCCGTGTTTGAAACCAAGGCATGTCATAAGAATAGTAAATCTAATGTAGGGAAAGAGGTTGGAACATGGAGCTAACAGACACTTGTCTTTAGATGCCCCTTCAGCATGTTAAGAGCTGGAGGGAAGGAAGAAAAAAAAGAAAGACATTTACATGATAATTATATATTTAAAAGGAATAGCAAGTTGTATAGTTTCATGTGTAATCATCTTTTTTCTTTTTTTATAGCATGTTATGGAAATGCATGGTTTATTCCATGAATTAAAAACATTTTTTAGAAAAAAAGGAACTATTGAAGTACCAAACCACTTTGATCTTTAGTTCTCTCTTCTACAAAATAGGGTCATATTTACCTTATAAGGTTGATGGAAGGATCACATCAAAGTGCTTATTTAAAGAACTTTATATCCTTCAAAACACTGTAGAATGGTCAGCTCTGAATACCTTTTGTTCATCTCATTTATTTATCTTTTTACCTTTATTTACCTCTTTCCTCACATCTAACCAATTTGTAAATCATTTGGGTGCTGTATGCCCAGTCTCTCTTTCATGCATCCCCTCCTCTCTAGGCTCATCCCTGCTTCCTGTTTGTACAAGTTCCATAGCAAAGAAGGCGGCGGCTCATGGCCAATGTCTGCCCCCTCCAGGTCATATGTCAAATGGTCACATGCTAGACCCTGCACCTCATCAAATACATCTCTCTCCTGGACTCTCCATCCTCAAGACCCTCTTTAGACTGGCCCCTCCCTACCTCATGATGAGGAGAAGTTTTTAAAAGAGGTGGGATAACATATAAGAGAGTGTTAAGGCAACACCTGACCTTGTGGCTTATGCCATAACTGATCAGGTGTAGGCTGCCTGACCATGCCCCAGAGGCTCTAAGCAGGGGACAGTCTCAGTCTCAGAAAATCTCTAAAAGTAGTCTCAACTTCATTTGTTGTTTTATCAGACATTATATGGAACCATGTATTTAGTGCTTATGTCACTATTTAGGAAGGACATTGGGAGCTAGAGAGATTTTGGAGAAGGGCCCTCAGGATGTTGGAAAGTCCTGAATGTGTGTCTTAGGAGGGACAATAAAGAAACTGGAAATGTTTAGCTCAGGGAGAACATAAGAGGTGAATAAGAGCCTTAGAAGGCTTTTCTTGTGAAAGACAGGTTAGACTTGTTCTTCTTGGCCCAAGTCTCAACTTCATTTGTTGTTTTATCAGACATTATATGGAACCATGTATTTAGTGCTTATGTCACTATTTAGGAAGGACATTGGGAGCTAGAGAGATTTTGGAGAAGGGCCCTCAGGATGTTGGAAAGTCCTGAATGTGTGTCTTAGGAGGGACAATAAAGAAACTGGAAATGTTTAGCTCAGGGAGAACATAAGAGGTGAATAAGAGCCTTAGAAGGCTTTTCTTGTGAAAGACAGGTTAGACTTGTTCTTCTTGGCCCAAGGAGGTATAATTAAGAGCAATGAGGTAAAGCTGGAGAGAGGAAGGCTGAGGCTCGAGATTTATTTTTAAAATAAAAATAAACCTCAAACCACCAGTTTCCTACCAAAGAATCATGAGGTAGCATAAGAAGAGGTGGGTTCCTAGCCATTTGGTCATTGGTGGTCTCCCAGTGGATGATGGATGATATCTTCTTGGGGCCTCTTATATCAAATATCTATCTCTCTATTGCTCTATATATCATATGTATATATATCAGATACATATATATGATATATATAGACATATATCAGATATAGATGTATACATATGCATACACATATATCTGTATGTGCGTATATGTATGCATGTGTATATATTTGTTTATTTATTCATCCATTTATTTATTTGTTTGTTTATGCATTCATTAACTCATTAATTTATTTATTAATTTATCTATCTTTCTATCTATCTCTCTATTTATTTATTCCCTGTTCTGAGAGTACTTGAAGGCCTCTGAGGGGCTTTATAAACCCACAATTTAATGACTTCTGGAGAAAAGTTAAGATAAAGTTGATTTGCCTTTGTATCAATCAATAATTTATTAAGAATAATTCTGTATAAGACACTCTTACATTTTGGGAATATAAAACAAATATACATTAAACTCTCTCTCCAAGAAGCCAACTATTAAATAGGGGAACTAATACATACCCTTACAAGTATGTAAACTATAAGCACCAGGTAGTGTGTGGGGAGGGTTTCTTTCTTGGCTCTCACAGATAGGTCTAGGGCTGGAGGAATCTATAGGATATTATTGTGATGTTTAAAATCTAAATTGTGGTCGCCTTAAATCAGAAGCTTCAGCACCAGTCTTTGGGCATTAAACATTTATTAAAGCATAGAGGTATTCACAAGGAGTTCAGAAAGTTAAGAAAAAGGAGTCCTACCTAGCCTAGAGTTCCAGCCTGGTTGGATTCTTCCTGAAGTCCTCCTCCACGAGCCTGCTTTAATAAATGTTTAATGCCCAAAGACTGGTGCTGAAGCTTCTGATTTAAGGCGACCACAATTTGGATTTTAAACATCACAGTTTGGCAACCATGAAGGCATATGAGCATTCCCACACTTGAGCAATATATACAGACCATGCAGTATGTCAGGCTTAAAATAGGTGGATGGGATATACATCCATGCCACCAAACATATTGGAGGAAACTGAGTCAGGTCTAATCAGATGCATGGGATTGAAACGTCCAAGGCATCAAGCATATTGGAAAGGGAATAGAAGCCAGGTGTGGAATGAGATGGGTGGGATTAAAACTTCCAGCCATCTGTGCAGTACCTGGACTTCATAAGTGTCTCCCCTTCTGTGAGAGTTCAATGCCTGCTCTTGTATGTATTCCTCTCATGGGTAAAGGCAATTAATGTCTTAAATGGTAAATTCCCATAATCCAAGTCTCTGGTTGGCATCATCCAAATCCATTGGTTTTGAAGGTGTTCTCAAGTTGAGTTCACAGTCTAGCTTCTGAGAACAATACCTTCTTAAGGGCTAGCCAGGTGTGATTACAATCCGGTTAAATTGATGTAGGCTAATCAGCAGTCAACCACTCTCACTTGATTCAATCAGTCTAGATTAATCTCCAGGTGGGTCTTTGAGTATCTGCTAAATCTCATTATTTCATCACACTATGGAGGTCAATTCTTGTTTGACACAGGAGGAAACCAGGTTTCAGAGAGGTTGAGTGAAGTGCCCAGGATAAGACAGGTAGCAAATATCAGAGGCAGGTTTGAACTCTAGAGTCAGGCTTTTTCTAGGACATTAGGAATGGTCTCATGAAGAAGCTAGTGTTAGAGCTAGGGTCTTGAAGAAATCCGAGGACCCCAAGAAGCACAGCAGAGACAGGAGAGCATCCTGCCTTAGGAAAATGCATGGAGGTTGGAGATGGGGTGTTTTGAGTAAGGAATGGCAAGTTAGCCAGTATGAATGGATCACAGAGTTTAGACAGGAAAGTCAAATGAAATAAGACAGGGAAGGCAGGTTGGGGCCAGTGGGTAAGGATTTTTAAATGACAAATAGAGGAATTATATTTAACCTTAGAGATGCTATTTGGCCAGTGGTGTTTACTAAATAGAATGGGGATGTAGTCAGACCTCTACTTTAGGATAAGCAATTGGGCAGCAGAGTAGAGCATATGGATGACAGCGGTGATGTGACTGGAGGGAGAGAGAACATTTAGGAGGTGATTGCAATAGTCCATTGTTAAGGTAGAAACAAGGAACTTTAGTAACAGAATGGATGTGTGTTGATAGACAGTAAAGAGTGAGGAATGATACTAAGGATACAAATCTAGTTAACTGGGATTATGGTGATGCCCTGAACTACAATAGAGGAGCTTGGAAGAAGATAGTGCTTGTAACCTCATCAACCAGTATAGTTAATTTGCATATAGCAGGTGCTAGAGAATTAATTTACCTTGTTTGTGAGAAAATCATGGGATTTGGCAGATACTCAAAGGCCCTACCTGGAGATTAATCTAAACTGATTGAATTGAGAGTGATTGACTTTGCTGATTAGCCTACTTAAAGTTAATTAGATTGTAATCATACCAGGCCAGTCCTTAAGAGGGTATTGTTCTCAGAAGTTAAGGACTTTGAACTCAACAGGAGACAACCTTCAAGACCAGTGAACCAATGGATTTGGATGCCCTAACCAATCACCTTGAAGCAGTGTGTAAGGGCTGCCTCTGCTCTGAACCTATAAAAAGCTTCCACATTCAGTTTACTGAGGCACTTCCTGGTTGAAGCAGGCTCATGGCGGAGGACTTGAGGAAGAACCAGACCAGGCTGAAACTCTAGGGTAGATAGTTCTTTTCTTACCTTTCTGAAGTCCACATGTTTTCCTTTTTACTAATACCTGGTGTGCTTTAATAAATGCTTAGTGCCCAAAGATCAGTGCTAAAGCTTCTAATTTAAAGTGACCACACATTTAGATTTTAAACATCACAGGTTGCCATATATGTATATATGTATATACATATATTAAATATCATTCCTTTTTAGCTTAAGGAGAAGAAATTTAAAAAAAAATTAATGTCACCTGAATAACTCAGAATAATGGCTTAGAATTTGAAAAAATCTGGAATGCCTTTATATACTTTCTATTAATTTATTAACAATGATAACAAAAGTGAAATGAAAAGAAATAAACCCAAAATACACACTTTTTACCTATCCTGGGACTGAGAAGGACCACAAGCGGTGATGGTAGCCAGAGATGTTCCCAGGTCTGAGGATCTGGTGGATGTTTGGATAGTCCAGCTCTTCCCCCCCCCCCAAAAAAAAATCTCCAGGTTTTGACACTCCATTGCTTTTGCTGGTGAGAACATCTGATGTCAGCCAGAACACAGAACCTCATCAACTCTCCAACAGGCTTCCTGTTTCCACTGGCCTCTCTTGGTTTTGTAAAGTTTATTACCACCTTTTGTTTATTGAGGGGAATCACCTCATAAGTTGATCTGAAGGATTCTAGGAACAGACCAACAGTGAAACATGGTTCTTAGACTGGGGCATGTTTTTAATAGTTTTATTTAGAGGAGTCACTGAAAGAAGCAGAATTATTCAGTGGAAAGAACCTTGCTGGATGGGTAATTGGGGAATTGGCTTTCAAGTCCTGACTTTGCTATTCTGTGACTCTGGGTGTCCATCAACCTGTCTGTCAATGAATGAATGAACCACAAAACATGCCCAATATTGGGGATTCAAAGACAAAAATGGAAATAATCCCTTCTCATGGAGCTTACATTGTATTGGGAAAGAAAACATGTGCACATACATACACATACACTCACACACAAACTATACACGAGGTAATTTTAGGGGGGTTAGTGCTACCAGTGTCAGGCATGGGGGAGTAGATCAGGAAGGGCTTCATGTATAAGGTTATGTTTGAGCTGAGTTGAAAAGGAAAGTAGGGAGTCTGTTATTGTTGTTGTTTATTCAATTTTAGTCCTACCCAATTCTTTATGACCCCATTTTGGATTTTCTTGGCAAAGATAGTGGAGTGGTTTGTTATTTCTTTCTCGACCTCATTTTACAGATGAGGAAACTGAAGAAAACAGGGTTAAGTGACTTACTCATGGTCACACAGCTACTAAGTGGCTAAGGCCAGATTTGAACCCACAAAGATAGGTCTTACTGATTCCAGGTCCATCACTCTATGCAGTATGGCTCCACCCAGCTGTCCTAGGAATGAGAAGGGACAAATAAAGAGAGGTAGCTCATTCCAGGCATGAGGTATATAGCCTGTGCAAAGCCATGCTGATGGAAGATAGAGTGAGATATATGAAGAAGAGCAACAAAGCCATTGCTTCTCTGAATTTTAGGTTCATATTTTTTTGTCATTTTGAGGACTGCTTGGCCTCTATCACCATCTATGATGAAAAATGGACCATTTTGATTAAAATTTAGCCAAGGTTTCTTATCTTGCCAGATCCATCAGTATTGAATTCTGAAATGGCAGAGAGGATGTTATAAAAAGGGAAGACAGTGCTGGCAGTAAAAATTTGGGAGGAATATTCAAAAGGGGACTCCAGATGACCCAGAGTCATTCTAATGACTGTGGCACCAGTCTCTCTGGCTTTGTATAGACTAATAATTCAGTAAGCACTAGGAGGACTCAGGCATATGCTATTGCATTTGCTGTTACCATAGAAAGACATATATTAATCATTATATTGTAAGATCCTTGAGGGCAGACACTGAATTTTACCTATTTTTCAAATCCCTATCACTTAGTATAGTGCCTAACATATGGCAAGTGTCTAATAAATGTTTATTGATTCATTGTTATATAGATTTGTATATATCTGCTTTCTGAGGACTAATCTGGATAATTTTTTTGTAATAAATATTTTTATTTACAGTTTTGGGTTCCAATTTTTATCCATCCTTCCCTCCATCCCTTCCCCCCCCCCCCGAGGCAGCAAGCAATCACCAGCTCGAGCAGAAGATAACATTCTTCTTTTATTATCATTAATTTCCAAGATGATTTATTAAGTCTTAGAAGGGCTTTTATCTGTTTCCATGAAGGCTTGCTGTGAGTTCTTGAAATAGGTTGAATTATTAGGCAAGGGGTAAGGCTAGGTGCCAAAGACAAAAAGCTGTCCTCTTTGAACTTACAATCTGATCTAAAAGGCAATTTACAAAATGATGAGCATGAAAACATTGGGTAACACATAAAGTCAAGTCAACAAGTGAAAAATAAATTATTAAGTACTCACAATGTTCTAGGTACTGTGTGAAGCACTGAAACAACAAAAGCTAACACGGTCTCTACTCTTTAGTAAGTCACAATCTAAATGGGAAAGACAAAATGCAAATAAGGTACAAATGAGATAGGCTGTTTTGGAGGGAATATCAGAATGGAAGCATTAGCATGAAGGGAGACGGAACGACTTCTTGCAGAAGGGAGAATTTTAGCTGAGATTGAAGGAAGCTAAGAGATGGAGAGGATGGGGAAGCATAATAGAATTTGGAAAGTTTTCCCCATGGGGACAGGAATACTTTGAAGTTAAAAATATGAGAATCTGTTGCTGAGTTGCCTTTAGGTCTATTTTTAAAAACTTATTTTACTTTTGATAGATATAGCAATCTTCACTTAATTCTAAGGATACTTTTGATAAATGAAAAACAATTTTAACTTGGAACTTTGAAAATTATATTATTATTACTATAGAGTTGAGAATATATTAACAATAAAAATATATTTTATAAATAAACTGCATATTAAATGTTTTAATAGTCATTTGAAAAATGCTAAACTCAAATAATAATTAAAGATATTTGAATTTAAACAACTTAAACACTATTTCATGCCCATTAAACTCACAAATTAAATAACAGCAACTGCACCATCACCACCACCACCAACAACCTTTGTACCAGTATAGAATCTGGTATATTCGTTGTTGGTAAAATTGTTTTGGGTGAGCAATAGGTAGCATGCAGCAAATATTACAAAGATAAGTACAATATACCTCCTGACCTATTAAAGGCATCTGTGGGATAGAATCATAATAAAAAAAAGTGTTGGAAGGTTTGCATTATGGCAGTTTATGTAATTTTTTTTATACTTCCATCTGTATTCAGATGCCATCAGTTCTTTCTCTGTAGATGAATTACATTTTTTTTTTCATAAGTTGTCTTGGATCATGGCACCACTGAGAATAAATAAGGTATTCACAGCAGATCATCCTATGATATTGCTGTTATTTTGTATAAAGTGCTAATGTAAGTCTTTCTAGGTTTTTGTTGATAGCATCCTTCTCATCTTAATTTTTTAAATAGTAGAATACATTCATATACTACTTTACACACCAATTTTTTGGGGGGTTATGGCAATGGGGCTTAAGTGACTTGCCTAGGGTCATGCAGCTAGTAAGTGTCAAGTGTCTGAGGCCAAATTTGAACTCAGGTACTCCTGAATCCAAGGCCAGTGCGTTATCCACTATGCCACCTAGATGCCTCTCATATAGCACTTTAAAGGGAGATTTCCTTATAAAACCCACTTGAGGTTGATTATGGAAATAACAATTATAGCCAACATCTATATAGTACCTTACACATGAAAAGGAATTTTCTTCACAATAGCCCAGCAAAGTACCACCACCATCATCATCCTCATCTCCATCTTCCATTGTCCTTGCTTCTGCTTGAACTTTTTCTCCAGTTATTATTGCTAAATGTGTTTCCCTCCATCCTATTTGCTCCCCATGATATTCATTCCATTTCTACCTTCTTTTATCCTGTCCCTTCTCAAAAGTGTTTTGCCCCTCTCCCAATATGCCCTCCCTTCCTTCAACCCTCCCCCATCATTTCCTCCCCCTTCCACTTTCCTGCAGGGCAAGATACATTTCTATATCCACTTTAGTGTGTATGTTATTCCCTCTTTGAGCCAATTCTGATGGCTGTAAGGCTCATACACTCCCCTGCTCCTCCCCCAAATTTCTCTCTGCTCTATAAGTTTTTTCTTATTTCTTTCATGTGAGATATTTTGCCCCATTTCACCTATCCCTTTCCCTTTTTCCCAGTGCATTACTCTCACCCCTTAATTTTATTTTAAAGATGTCATCATGGGGAAGGTAGGTGACACAGTGGAAAAAGCATCCTCCCTGGACCCAGGAGAACCTGAACCCAAATCCAGCCTCAGACACAAGACACTCACCAGTTGTGTGACCCTGGGCATGCCACCCAGCTCTGACTGCTCCACAAAAAGAAAAATCACAAACAAAAGATAAATGCTTTACAGATATCATCCCTTCATAATAAATTCCCACCTGTACCCTCTGTCTATATTTATTCGTATCATCTGCCCTAATACTGAGAAAGTACTTATGTTTTAGACTTATTATCTTCCCATGTAGAAATATAACATTTTAAGGTTTAACATTTTAACATATCTCATGATTTCTTTTTCCTGTTTACCATTTTATGCTTCTCTAGGGTCTTGTGTTTGAAAGTAAATTTTTCTATTCAGTTCAGATCTTTTCATCATGAATGCCTGAAAGTCCTCTTTTTCATTCAAATCCCATCTTTTTTTCCCTCTGAAAGATTATACTCATTTTTCCTGAGTAGGTCATTCTTAGTTGTAATTCCAATTCCTTTGCCCTCCACAATATCATATTCCATGCCCTCCATTCTTTTAAAAAAAAATTTTTTTGCAGGGCAATGAGGATTAAGTGACTTGCCCAGGGCTACAATACTAGTAAGTGTCAAGTGTCTGAGACTGGATCAAATTCAGGTCCTCCTGAATTCAGGGCTGGTGCTTTATCCACTTCACCACCTACCTGACCTACCCTCCATTTTTAAAATCTAAAAGCTGAAAGATCTTTTTCTATCCGGACTGTGGCACCACAATACTTGAATTTTTTCTTTGTCCCTGCTTGCAATATTTTCTTCTTGACCTGGGAGTTCTGGATTTGGATATAATATTCCTGGAAGTTTTCATTTTGGGATCTCTTTTAGGAGGTGATTGGTGGATTCTTCCAATTTCTATTTTACCTTCTGCTTCTAGAATATTAAGACAATTTTCCCTGACAATCTACTGGAAAATGATGTCTAAGTTCTTATTTTGATCATGGTTTTGAGGTAGTCCAATAATTTTCAAATTATCTCTCCTGGATCTATTTTCCAGGTCAGCAGTTTTTCCAAGAAGTTATTTCACATTGCCCTCTATTTTTTCATTCATTTGGATTTTCTTTATTGTATCATGGTTTCTCATAAAGTCATTAGCTTTCATTTGTTCAATCCTAATTCTTAGGCATTTGTTTTTTGCTTCAGAGAGTTTTTCCATTTGGCTTTTCATGTTGCTGACTTTTTTTTCCATGGATTTCCTGAATCACTCTCATTTCCCTTTTCATTTTTTCCTCTACCTCTCTTACTTTATCTTCAAAGTCCTTGAGACCAATTAATATTTTTCTTTTAAGATTTGGATATAGGAGCCCTGATGTTGCTATCCTTTTCTGAGGGTGTAACTCAATTTTCCTTTTCACCAAAGAAACTTTCTTTGTTCTGCACCTTTTTCTGCCTGCTCATCTTGTGAACCTGTTTCTTGAATTTTACCTCCTTCTTAAAGTGGGGCCCTGCTTCCATGCTGCACTGTCCTAAGCTTCAGAGGGTCCCAGATGGATTGATTTAAGTAGAGAGGGAGATTCTTCACTTGCCTGTCATGTTCTCTGGTCTGTAAATAACTCCAGGACTACTTGTTCTTCAACCAGGAAACAAACTTTGGTTTCACTAAGGTTGAAAGAGCTCAGGTGAGCCTTTGCCTCTCCCCCACCTGGGTCTCCACCACCATTCAAGACTGCATCCTCTTTCCCTGCATGGGTCAGACCCAGCAGAGTCCTCTGCAATCTTCCTCTGGCCAATCACTCAGCCCTCTCACCAGACAGTGAGCTTAGTTCTAGAATACACTGCTTCAGAGGCTCTGGCGGTATCTTTTTCTGTCATGGCCTACCTGGGCCTGGATCTGTATCAGCACAGCCTAGGTCTGGGTGACAGCCTGGGGCTAAATTTGTGCAGCATGGTCTGGGTCTGGATCTGTGTCAGCATGACCATGGGGTTGGGCTCCACTCCTGACCCAGCATGGTAGCCCCCTCCTACCGAACTTCTAAGCAATCTTTGGCTGGAAAATAATCTCAACCCATCCTTTTGTGGGTTCTACTGCTCCAGGAATTGTCCTATCGCATTATTTGGAGGTTTTTGGCTTGAACATGTAGGGAGGTCAGAGAGGTGACAGCCTTTCCTTCCTCTGCCATCTTGGCTCTGTCCCAGCAGTGTATATAATTACAAAAAAAGGACATAATCTAAATGTTGTCCTTATGTGAATGGTTAAATGAACTGTGCTCCATTAATGCATTAGAATTATCTAGAACAGAATAATAGCTAGCATTTATACGGAACTTTACTTCTATGGTATCATTTAATTTTACGACCACCTCTTGAGGTATCTTTATCTCTTCTTTACAGCTGAGGACACTAAGGCACAGAGAGATTAAGTGTAGCAGGTTGCTCACACAGCTAACAATGTCTGTAGCAGGATTAGAGTTCAAGTTTTCCTCACTCAAAGTCTAGTATTGAATTCACTAAACTACCTATTGCCTTACTTAGCAATTAAGATAGACAATTATCAGAGAGGTAAATATGTTTGGAAAGTCCATTGTGAAATAATCCAAAGCAACAATAGTGTGGCTAGCTGACACAGTGGAATCAGGAGGATGGGAATTCAAATCTAGTCTTAGATACTTACTAGCTGCGTCACCCAGCGTAACTCACTTCACCCTTTTTGCTTCAATTTCCTCCTCTGTAAAATGAACTAGAGAAAAAAAAAACATGCCAAATCACTATAGGATTTTTGCCAAGAAAAGCTGAAATGTCAGTTACAGAGAGTCAGACACGACCAAAAGAATGACGGAATAACAGCCATTGCAACAACAACAAAAAAAAAAAAAAAAAAAAAAAGGAGAATTGGATGGCTCCTGCCATAACATGAGGAAATGAATGGGAAGTCTGATGTTGGATGCCTGGAAATTAGTCATTTTATAGGAAAATAAATGCTGAACTAGTATAGTTGTTTGTATTTCTATTTCTGGTAAATCATGTAATTTGAGAAACATGGAGCAGGTCTCAAAATCAAATCCCATTTTAATAGATTTATTAGAAAATGGAGAGAGAGGCTGCCCCATGGAAAGGCATTTTCTTCCACTGTGAAGTGAATAACCATAGTACCCATGGGCCCAATTTAAGCTTTTGAAGTTGTGCAAAAAAAAAAAAGTACCATGTTTGACACCTGTAATACTTCTGTCTCAGCACCTGAATGGCCTGGGGGGATTCTCTGCATTTAGTTAGGAACTGAACCCTACAAGCAAGTTATCAGAGTTGCTCAAGCCTGGCCAATTTTTTTTTCCCTGAAAAGATTATCAATATTGAGGCCAGTCTTTATTCACATTCCCCTTCTTCTGTTGACTCCCCCCCCCCTTCACCTTGGTCCAATGATTCTATCTTTTCCATTAATCATGGTCTGAAACACTGCTCTTTGTCAAGCCTCATAATGTGTAATGGGCTTGGATATTTGACTCAGCAGAATGAGAGGGGATGTCATGAGTGTTCTCTGGAAAGGATCAAGATGTGTACCCTCATGCATGCAGGCAGTTATTCAAAACAGCATCCCTTACCCTTGCCTGCCTGGTTTCCTCATTATTACTTGGAGAAAGGTCTCTTTTCCTTCTTTCTTTGTCTCCGTGGATGATGATTGGACTGTATGACCTCTGAGGTCACTCCCAGGTCTAAATATCTAACCCTGATACACCTACCTTTCACAGAGTTTAAACTTCTCTACCTTTGTGATTTATATATTTTTCTTTTATTCACTGTAAACCCTACAGAAACAATAACTTCCCACCATTCATCGAAACCTGAATACTACAGTGCTCAGGTGACTATGGGATATCATGCATACAGGGGTGGGTTGGGCAGGGCACTGTAGGTCTCTGGTCTATGCCCTCCCATAAAGCACCACAGGAAATCACATGACTCATTGGGCACTCTCCTTTCCTTCGCTAGAAATTGTGGGGATCCCCATGGAGGGCATCCATGACTTCCTTTCCAATAATATGTCAATACCAGTAGGAACTATGATTTCCCTGGTGTGGGAATTCATCCTGGTAACTCAGATATCAGACACCTGAAACTTAGGAAATAGTCTTAAGAACTTAATATACTGTCTTAAGAATTTCTGCTCCCTGGTGGTAATGTGGCACCATAGTGCATAGAGCCCTGGCCTGGAATCAGGAAGACTCCCTGAGTTAAAATCTTTCCTCAGAATAGCTGTGTGACTCAGAGAACTTCACTTAACCCTGTTTGCATCAGTTTCTTCATCCATAAAATAATCATGAGAAGGAAACGGCAAATAACTCTAGTATCTCTGCAAGGAAACCTCAAAAAAATTCACAAAGAGTTGGACCCAACTGAAACACGGTGCCCCCGCCCTCCATCCATCCCCATGTGGCCAGTGATTGGGCTTTTTAGATATTCTGAGGTTGGTGCTAAGTACACAGCCTATACCATGTCTGTGTTCATAGCTTTTTCTTTTTTTTCTTCTAGATAGCTTTGATTTAATTCAAAATATCAAACTTTATCAAAGATTTTTCAACTGTACTCAATTTGAGCCTTTAGTCAATGGCTAGGAGTTCCACATATTAGAAGGACTTAATCAATGCTTGTTGATTGACCATTGACTGACTGATAGTTCTCCTGGTATATCCTTTCAGAAGCCAGGTAATAGGGAAGCACCAGAAGACAGTGAGATGTCAATTTCCTGGGAGCTGGTATGTAAGGAATGGATCCAAGCCTATTTGTGAAGCCCAGTTGTTGCTCGACATTTTTCTTCCAAAGAACAATGCTCTTTAAAATGACCAATCACCTTGAAATTCTGGCACTGGCATAAGGAAATTGATCACTGAAATTAAACAGGGTCCAGGTTGGTAAGGAATGTTTCCCATACTCACATGTAACAGCCTCTTTTAAAATTACCTAATGAATGAAACTCTCAACTACAATTGCCTTTCTAAATGTAATTTCACATTAGTTCAACCTCATGCAGGGAAACAGAGAGTGAGAAAAGGAAATGCCATAGTTAATTTTCATATTTGGCATTTTTCATCACTTTTTTTCCTTTCATCATGCTTCTGAGGCATTCTGGATCAGGTCAGCCTACAAGCTGTATCCAGTTACAGTTATTTACAAGCAAATTATAAAGAGCCCAGGCTGCCTTATTTGGTTCATAAAGCATTATTCCAGCTCCATAGAGTCTGAGGTGAATTGAATAGTGATGGCACGGACAAATCCACAGCCCCACCCCTGAAAGCTGTTCCCCTAGATTTCCTCAGCTCCAGCGAATTTATCAACAAAGAAAGTTCCTGGGGGTGGATACGAGATGTAGGTAAGAGTTTTGTGAACTCAGGTACCCTAAAGACCCATAGCCATTCTGAGCAGCTGCTTATCAATTATATATTTAGCATGGAATGTAATCTTCAGGCTGTAGAAGGGACCTTTGGTTCTTGAAGCACTAGGCCAACAGCTGCCAAGCTGTGATGGGAATGAATAAACCAACCTCTCTAGTCTCTAGTTGTTATTGTTCTTATGAGAAGGTATTCATCAGTCATTCAAGGATCAGTCTCAAAATGTTCAAAGTTGCTGGTTTCTTTTGAGGATCAAATGAGATGGTATTTGTAAAAGATTTTGTAAAATGAAAACTTCCATATAAATTGTGATTATTATTTATTATAAATGTTGATCTCTTATGTGATTATTGAAGAAAGAAAGAAAGAAAGAAAAAATTTTTGTGGATATTTCTTGTAGTAGCTAAGACTGAGCTCCTTTGAGGTTTTCTAGGCATAGTGGGATCTACCTCTGAGTTAGTCATTATATGACTGGAATGTTTCACTTAATGTTTCCTATGTCCTGACATAGTCTTTGTTCCTTTGAGAGTATCCATGCACACTTCTGCTACATACTGGACATACAGGTTGGATCAATTTGTAAGATATCAACCCTTCCTGGCTTTTGAGAGATGCTGAAGCCAGGCAAGATAAGAGAAAGGAAACTGACCAGCTTTGGGAATTAAAAATAAAGGATGCCATCTTTACTGCCACAAGAGAGAAAGTACCATCTAACCAACAAAGATAAAACCAGACATCCCTTCCCACTTTTTGGATGTCTTTCTCCCCCATTCCAGAGAAAGATTTCTAGAAGCAGTGGAGCCCCAAGTGATGAGATTTTTTTTTTTGGTCCTGACATGTACATGGATTTTGTTGCTCCCTAGGGTAAGGAAGCATGCCAAGAGCACCATCAGGCATTCTGTGTGCGTGTCTCTGACTCTACACAAAGTGCAGAGAATCAGAATTCTTTGGGGGAAACTCCTTCCCTTTCCTCCCTTCTTGATCACCCTCCAGTGCTGGCTTAATGAGCTGCTTAATGTGACTCATAGGCCCCTTTCAATTCCTTTAGCACTAACAAGAGTCCAAGGATTTCACCTTGTCATATTTACATTTCTTCCCATGGTAAAGCTTTTATTTCCATGGAGCTTCCATTTACATAGAAAGCTAAATTATGCCAGCTTTAAAAAACCCTTCCATAAACCTTGGCTCCTCCAAATTTAAAACCACATGGGCATTCATGATGGTGATAGGGGCAGTGTGTTATTAGGGATCTAAGACCAGTCTTAAAGTCACGAAGCCCCAGGGTGAAGACCTGCCTTTGACACATATGAGCAGAGTGACTGTAGTGAAATCATTTAATGGCTCAGTGCCCCAGGAAAAGCTCTAAGACAAGACCATAAACTTTGGAGTAAGTAACTCTTACTGGCAAAGAGGAAGTCCTGTTAATGGGCCTTCCCTGGACTGAGAAAATCAAGAGTCTAGACAAAAGAAAAGGGATATACATATATCTGCATGTATGTATGCTTGCACACACACTTTCAATATCCTAGAAAAGCACTGTGTAATATATATATATGTATATATATATGTATATGTATATATGTATGTGTGTGTATGAAACATCATAACATAACATAGAAAATATAATATACCAAATATATAATATAACAGCATAGCAGAACACAACATAACATATGCACATATGCATATATGCATAAATATGTTACATTTATATACACAATGCATATATACAGTTCTATACATATATGTGCATATACATGCATGTGTATGTGTGTGCATGTGTATATATTTGTATATATCATATTTGTGTATATATAATACCTCTGCAACTTTAGGAAAATCTCAGTCAGCATACTCTGATACACACCAACACACACACATACACATGGATACTGAGAGTGCTAAGACAAGCTGGCTTGAAAGGGTATTTTTTTCCAGACAATCTTCATTTAATGAACAACTAAATGAAAATGATTTGTTTAGAATTGAAATGCATCAATAAGGGGGCATCTAGGTGGCATAGTGGATAAAACACTGGCTCTGGATTCCAGACCTGAGTTCAAATTTGACCTCAGACACTTGACACTTACTAGTTGTGTGACATTTGGCAAGTCACTTAATCCTTATTGCCCCACCAAAAAAAAAGAAAAAAGAAAAAAAAAGAAATGTCATCAATAGTTTTCAAATCAGAGAGATTTTGATTGTTTTTTCTTTTTATTTCTTTTCTGTTATTTTATTTTTTAATTGTTTGATGAATACAAAGTTTATTTTCTATTTATATCTATAGACATCATAAATTAATTTTGGGAATTGTCACCTTATAGTGAATTCTTAATATATCCAAAGCATTAAGAACAGATATAACCCAGAACATTTTTAAATGGACCAGCACATTTTCTTTCTTAACAAATAATTATCTATGAATAAATGTGTTGTTTATGATGAATAAGACCTGGGTATCTCTGTTCTACAGTAGACATTATTCAGAGATTCTTTTCCAAATTGAATTTCAGGATATTGTTAAAACAAGTTTTGATAGTCATTCAAATGCTTCTGTATTAATCTTTTCTCTTTGATATTTTTATAAATTTCATTAAATATTTCTCAATTATTTTTAAGGAATTAGTATTTTTTAAAATTGAGTTCCAAATTCTTACTTTCCTCTTTCCAGGGTTAAGAAGGCAAGAAATTTTTTTATAGATTATACATTTACAGTAATGAGGCATATATTTTCAAATAACATTTTCTTATTAGCCATGTTGAAAAATAAAGCTAACCGAACCAAAGCAAACCAAAAAGAAAACAGACCCAAAATAAGAAAAGTAAACTTAAAAACAGTATGCTTTGATCTGAACAGTATTCAGATTCCATCAATTCTTTCTCTGAAGGCAGATAACATTTTTCATCATAAGACCTTTGAAATTGGTCTTGGGTCAGTGTATTGCTGAAAATAGCTATGTCATTCACATTTGATCATTGTGTAATATTGCTGTTACTGTGTACAATGTTCTCCTGGTACTGGTCCTTTCACTTTGCATCAGTTCATATAAGTCTTTCCCTGTTTTTTTTCTTTTTTCCTAAAATCAACTTGTTCATCATTTCTTACAAGACAGTAGTATTCCATCAAAATCATAAACTACAATTTGTTCAGCCATTCCCCAATTGATGGACATCCCTTCAATTTCCAATTCTTTACCACCGCAGAAAGAGCTGCTATAAATATATTTGATATATCTCTATATGTATATATATAAATGTATGTGTGTGTACTCTGTATTACTGTACATGTATATGTGTAAATATACATACGCACATATATGTCCTTTTTGTGTCCCATATTGTCCTATATGTGTGTGTCCTTTTTCTTTATCTTGATCACTGTGGGATATAAACCTTCTTTTCTGTTATTTTAAACTCTTGCTTTCTAACCCCCAAATGTCATTACTTCTTAAAAGAATGTATGGGGGCAGCTAGGTGGCACAGTGGATAAAGCACCAGCCCTGGATTCAGGAGTACCTGAGTTCAAATCCGGCCTCAGACACTTGAGACTTACTAGCTGTGTGACCCTGGGCAAGTCACTTAACCCCCATTGCCCTGCAAAAAAAAAAAAAAAGAATGTATGCATGTATTTGTAGGTGTATATACAATATGTAGGCAAGTAAAATATACATATATGATTAAATATATGTGTGCACATACACATATAAACATAGTGCTATAGCAGTTAATTTATGGGTTAGTGTATACATAGTATCATATAATTAGAGCCAAAATGGGCTTTAAAGTTTATCTTATCCAATCTGCTTTTGTACTTGAGGAAACAGAGTCCTAGAGAGGTTCAGATTTTCCTGTAGCATAGGTAGGGATGCAAACTAGCATAGTCTGACTGCCAGCTCTAGCATTTCTAAAGCATGATACATCTATCCTCTGATTCTCTTCCTTCTCCTTTCATTAGAGCTTGGTCTCCCACCTCTGATATTCCCACCTAGGCTCATATTCAAGATTTTCCATTTATTTTGCCTAGAACCAGGGTGCCTTGGGCCACATGCTGGCCTGGTCTCAACCTTGAGTCTTGAAGCATACTCTCAGGGAATATCCCCATTTTTGCTTTCCCACTGTAGCTCTCTGACTTGTATTGTCTTTTTCTATTAACCTGGTAAAAAAAATGATTTTCTTTGGCTGTGTTCATTCTTTAACCTAGAGGCTCTTTAACTCTTTCTGTGTCATGGGCCCTTTCAACAGCCTGTTGAGACTATGGGTTCCACCTCAGAATTATGTTTTTATATGCATGACATAAAATATATAGGCTTACAAAAGAAACCAAATCTAATGTAATACAGTTATAAAAATATATTTTTAAGTTTATAGACTTTAGCCTGTGAACCCCTGAATAGATTTCATCTGTCCTGTGAGCACTCTATGAGGTGAGGTGAAGTGGAGAAGTTTGGCTAGGCACTGTCCCCAAGCTTTAGGACCTTAAAAGCTCTGGGATGTGTGAAAGTCCAGTATATTTTCCTAAATTATTCAACATGTTTCTCCCTGACCTCTAATTCTGTATAATTTTCTCTCTCTGATCAGTCCTACTATTTGGAAATGAAGCTTCAAAATTCATTCTCTACATGGGGCCTCCAGGCTCTTTCCTTTCTTGGCAAGATATGAAAACTAGCCATCAGCCTATACTTTTAGGCCTCCAGAGCTGAATTCCTACTTTTTCTCCTTAGGGAAATGTTGCCTCATTCTTTTCTGAGCTCTCACAAAAGAAAACCTGACTCCATGTGAGAGTTTTGACTTCTGGATTTCCTATGGAAAGAATTCTCAGTCAAGCTCCAGCACTGTTACAGGTGAAACCCTATCTAGTCATCTTGTCATTAATCCTGACAGTTTGAGCTGGGACTGGAATGTAGCAAGAGTTCTGGAATTGATTGGTAAGCAGTCCTAAGTTCCTCATCCATTGCCTCACTAATCACAGAGGGGCATTGTCTCAGCAAACAATGAAGCTTTATTGTGTGGCAATCACCATTTACTGTTGCAGCTACTAAACTATCTCTAGGGGCCCAGAGCCTGCCCCAATCTCCACCCGACTCGCACATTGCCAAGTGCCATTTAAAATTGCAATCATAATGGTATTTATTGATAATTAAAGTAGAAAGAAGGAGCTCATAGAGTGATCTCATCCTGAGAGAGTCATTAGGGACTAATCTGGCTTGAAGGTTTAAGGGAGAACCACATACCTTCTATTGACTGTGCATGAGGTGAATCCAGCACATGATCATGTGGAAAGAGGCAAGCAGAAAGATAAAGAGAACAGCTCTGAGGGTACTTGTCTTACAGGATTCTCCAAAACTACTTCTGGCCATAGGAGTGACTCATGGGATCAGTCCAAGGAAGAGATTTATGTCATGGAAGGAGGAATTTGCGTTCCTCATGAGCATGTAAGTACCATGCTCAGTGTTAGACACTAGAAATACAAAGACAAAAGTGAAACAGAACCTGTCCTCAAAGACCTTACATAGTCCCAAGGGAAAACATCTGCATACACATACACAATTGAACAAATCTTAGGCACACATATTGAATATTTGCACACACACATGCATGTATGGAAAATAATTTGTTGTTGTCATTTCAGTCGTTTTTGACTCTTCCTGACCCCATTAGGGTTCTTTGGGGCAAAGATGCTGGACTGGTTTGCTTTTTCCTTCTCCAGCTCAGTCCATAGATGAGGAACCGAGGCAAACAACATAGTGCTCTATCCACTGTGCCATTTAGCTACCCCATATGTATGGATGTACATGCATATACTATATATATGTGCTGCATATGCATGTAAGTATATGCATATCTATATATGTGTGTGATAGAGGGTCTATATTAGATGCTATACAAGTACTAGCTATGAAAATTTTTAGTAGCTACATAAGTGTGTCAACTTCCATGCATGCACGCACACATGCACATATACACATATGAGTGAAAGAGAAGAAATAGAGTTCCAATCTGGCCTTGTGCACTCTCTAGTTGTGTGGCTCTGGGGAAGTTACTTAATTTGCCTCCCTCCCTCCCAGTCTGTAAAACTGGAATAATAATAGCATCTAACTCCCAGGGTAGTTGTGAGGATCAAATGAGATCATATTTGGAAGGCACTTTGCCAACCTTAAAGTGCCATATACATGCTGGTTGTCATTGATGTTATTGTTATTATTATTAGACACAGTACAAGTAAAATGTTTCTGGCACACAGACATTAAATGCTTATCGACCGGATGTTAGACTAACAAAGAGAGACCCACTGGAACTCTATGAGCAGTTGAATTGATATGGTTAGACCTGTGCTTTAGGAAAATCTCTGTAGGGGGCATGTGGAAGATGAATCATTGAAACATTGATGTTAACAGTTAGAAAGGATGTTAGCCCCTGCTGCCACACACACTTTCCACTTGGGCATCCCAGAACTAGCTTGCAAAGTGTGAAGTGAAAGGTGTTACATCTAGTGACATCAGAGAAGGCTCCAGGGAGCAGGAAGGGGTGAGAATGAAGGCTAAGCTGGGAGTGGAGAAAGCAGAAAGTTGTCAAAATTGGCTGGAGGATAGGGTGGAAGAATAGGAGTCATGCTAAGGTGGAGGAGAAAAGAATGTTTGGCCCCTGGTTATGGAGAGAATCAAATGAAGAGCAAATAAAATACTATAGTCAAGTATTTCCCAGCATTCCCTGCTCTTCAGAATCTTTTGATGGCCATTTACTTACCTTGGCTCATTTGCTTCACATTATTAAGGGGGAAGGGAGGGAAAAGTGGGGAATATTTAAAGTTAATTCAGGCCAAAGGGGTTCATTCTATTTCCCTGAGAGCACAAACAAAGAAGAAATGGCACTAAACCAAGAAAACATTCAATTAGGACAAAAATGAAGGGTACGTCAAGAAAACAGTGCCAGTACATGTTGCCCACTGGGTGGTGTCCTTCCTTCTCTGCAAGCAATCATTTGGGAGTCAGACTCTTCCAATCAACTGATTCTAGTAAGGACTAGAAGCAGGGGCTCAGACTGTCACCAGAGGTAGTTGGAGTGTATTTGGGAAAGCTCTTGACTGAGGGCTATCTCTCAAAGGGCTCTCTTTAGTATATTCCAGTCCGGGAGGAGTTCTCAAGGAACACACTTATTGAAGCTGGTTGCCAACCCCAGGGTAGTACTGTAAGTCAGAACTGCTTATGTACCTGGAGAAAGACAGTTATCATGTCTGTTTATGGACTTGGTTGGGAGATTCCTTTGTAAGGGGCATGTACTGCCTTGGGGTGGGGGAAGAAAAAATAAGGCTATCTTAAATTGAACATATTATCAGTGCAAATAATTGTATAAACTATCAAGACCTAGGTAGAAACTTAAATGCAAATGACATGATGTCCCGAGGTGCATGGGGATCAAAGAAGCCAAATGATATAATTTCTTTGCCCCTCCCCTTCTTACAACCTCTTGAAAATTTTTACTTGAGGGTCTTGGAGCAGGTCTCTTCACTGTTGTGATCCTTAAATAGCCTATCTATAAAATGAGGGCTTCAACTTAAAAATTTTCAAGGTCCTTCCAAAGTCTAGATTTGCGACCCTGTGATCCAACTGGGGCCATGTAAACTCAAAGCTCTAGTTATATAATTACGCATTTGTGTATTCATATTATGGCCTCTGGTTAGGAAAATACATGATACTTGAGGGTACTGCTGTTTGTTTTTGCCTTTGAACACCAAGTGCTTGGTAGAATGCCTTGGATATATGAGGTATCTAGCATGTTTTTATTTAATTGATCTGAATTATCAGAAAAATGTTTTTCTGGTCTTCTTCCATGGGCTGTGAGGCCTTCATACATTCCCTTTGGGTATGCCACACCCCAGTGATGAGCTGCTAGTTATACCAATAAGTATATTCATGCCTTTTGAGCAGAAACATAAATAGCTAAGCATGCAAGTATCTGGGGCTAAAATCTATTCTGAGAGGGAGGAGGTGGCTAAGGTTTGATCATTCCTTTTTGTGGCTAAGGGAGACTAGGAACAGAGTTAATGGCATTTAAGCAGAGCGATTGGAAACCAGGGGGTTAGAAAGAGCAGGAGGTAAGGAAGAGAAGACTACTCTGAGCCAGAAACTGAATTGGAGCTGATAAGAGAGTGACTACAGGGTCTAACGATGATGTGGCTATTATCCATCTGGACACGATGGCATGAATTTGATAAAGAATCAGTGCCTGTTGAAGAACAGTATCATTGAGAAGGTATAAAAGGGGGACAGTGGGGCAAGGTGCTGCCAACTCCTTTTGGTAAAAGCTGGCTTGGGAGAGGGGGGCAAGAGAGGTGGTGAAAACAGGGGAGTGTTTGTGTTTGGTGAGCATTGGAATGTGGATGGAATGTGAAGGAAGAAACATTGGATGAAAAGAGTCTGTTGACTGAGAAAACTGATTTCAAAGGGGAGCATGGAAAGGGAAGGCAGAGGAAGAGAAGGATCATGATTGGGTTCAGGATGGACAGGGGGCTACCTCTATATACCACATTTAAAGATGCTCTACTGTCACCAGACACCTTCCCCCTTAGGGACTTGGGCCAGAGGAGAGGATCGTAATAGCTACTAACACTTACCAGGGCTGGTAAGGATCCATGGCCAACCATTCTCCAAAGCTGGTTCTAGGGGGAGCAGATGCAGCCCCACCCCAGCCCCCAGAGCCAGTGTGCCCCACCCCAAGTCAGCACTTGGGCCCATGTCCCAGTCACTTCATGTTAGTCTCATCTGCTTTTAAAGAAAGAGTAACAATTTCCCCTAATTTGTAAGTTTTCCTCTGTCAAGTACAATATATGTCGTCTTCAAAGGATAGTTCATCTTGGATGACATGGGAAGTTAGAAGGGCAAGGTGACCTTAAGGCAGGGAATGGGGGAGAATTATACAAAAAGTATGGTATTCAGCTTCAATGCTTCCTGACTCTGTTCATACAGAAGATACCTCTCAGATCGTTAAAGGGAAAAGCAGGGCAAATATGGTGAGTGAAAGTATGGAGTGTGACTTACAGCCAGCTAGGTGGCACCACAGTGGATAGAGTATGTATACATATACACATACATACACACATATGTAATGACCTCACCTTTGGTCATGCTTGAATATACATAAACATATATACACATATGCATAATGCATGCACATGCGTATATGTATACATAGTTAAGCATGAAAAGGAGAGGTTATTTGTATATTAGTATATATATACACATATATACATATACATCTATATACATCTATCTTCTGTTTGTCTGTCTATCATCTATCTATCTACTTATCTATCTTTCTCATCTATCTCATCTACCATCTACCTTGACAGCACTGCTATTATTGGTGAAAATAATACCCTGGACCATTAAATTTCCAAGTACAGAAATCTATAGCTTTAAAATATTGACATCATTAGCTATATTATTTAGTTTATTTTTGGTTGAAACTGGGACCCTGGTACAATAATATATCTTTTTTTTTAAAGGCAATGGGGGTTAAATGACTTGCCCAGGGTCACACAGCTAGTAAGTGTCAAGTGTCTGAGGCCGGATTTGAACTCAGGTACTCCTGAATCCAGGGCTGGTGCTTTAACCACTGCGCCATCTAGCTGCCCCTAATAATATATCTATTTTGAGTATAGAAAGAGTACAAAGATAACAAACAATTTAGTGGGAAAGATTATTTGCTAAAATATCATTTATTCAGAACTCCACAATTATTCACATGTTCATTCAAATCAAGGAGCCATGCTGTAGCATGAACAGTGTGTCCTGGAAGCAGCACTACACTTTAAGAAAGAGTAAAAAGCCAAGAAATAGTAAGACAGGATGAGTAGGCAGAGAAAGCAGAAGACCATCGAAAACTTCTTTGGGGGAAAGGTAGACCACAATACATCCACAGAAGAAGAAGATAATAACAGGGCCAAAGCTCCAACATCCAAAGCTTCCAAGAAAAATATGAACTGGTCTCAGGCCATGGAAGCTCTAAAAAGGGACTTTGAAGAAAAAGTTGGAGAGATATAATGAAGATGTAGAGAAAGAGAGGAAGGAATGGAAAGAGAAATGAGAGCAATGCAGGAGAGTCATGAGAAAAAAGTCAACAGTTTGAAAAGCCAAATGGAAAATGAGATTAAAAAACTGTCTGCTGAAAATAATTGCCTAAGAATTAGGAATGAACAAATGGAATCTAGTGACTTTATGAGAAACCAAGACACAGTAAAGCAAATCCAACTGAATGAAAAAATAGAGGGCAAGGTGAAATATCTCCTTGGAAAAACAACTGACCTGGAAAATAAATCTAGGAGAGATAATTTGAAAATCATTGCACTACCTGAAAACCATGATCAAAACATAGTTTAGACACCATCCTCCAAGAGATTGTGAGGGAAAATTGCGCTGATATTCTAGAAGCAGAAGCTAAAATAGAAATTGAAAGAATCCACCGATCACCTCCTGAAAGAGATCCCAAAAGGAAAACCTCCAGGAATATTATAGCCAAAGTCCAGAACTCCCAAGTCAAGGAGAAAATATTGCAAGCAGCTAGAAAAAAGGAATTCATATACTGTGGAGCTCCAATAAGGATAAAGCAAAATCTAGCAGCTTCTACATTAAAGGGCCGGAGGGCATGGAATATGATATTCCAGAGGGCAAAGGAACTGGGACTACAGCCAAAAATCATGTACCCAGCAAAACTAATCATCTTTAGAGGAAAACATGGAATTTCAATGAGAAAGAAGACTTTCAGGCATTTGTTATGAAAAGACCTGAACTGATTAGAAAATTTGACTTTCATTCAAATCAGACCCATTAATAATAAAATCAGCATGCTTAAGGGAATGATTCTGTCTAATCCACTTTAGGAAACCAATGATTTTCACATCCTTTTGAAATCACCTTCACTATGTGGAAAGTCATCTTTCTTTGTTCAGTGGTTAGGAGACACACTTGACAATGCTCATCATTAGTTTGACTTCTCAGTGAGGAGGCGACATTTCTTTAGTTCATGCCAATCTCTGATTTAGTTGGCCAGTATTAATCCACTGTATAGCTTGTGGAAGAGTCTATTCTTTGTGCATGACATCCCATCTCACCACTAAGCATTTTCACAGGCTGGCCAGGTAGTGGGAATGCTCTCTTTCCTTGTCTCTACCTTTTGGCTTTCTTGACTTCTTTCAAGTCTCAGTTAAAATTGCATATTCTTCAAGAAACCTTTCCCAATTTTCCTTAACCTCAGTGACTTCCATTCTGACACTGTCCCCAATTGATCCCTTATACACCTTGTTTTCACATAGTTGTTTGCCCATTGTCTCCCCCATTCCATTGTGAGTTCCTTGAGAACAGGGCCTGTTATGTTTTTGCCATCCTTAGTATCCTGATCACTTAGCACGGTGCCTAACACCCCAGAAGTGTATGACATGCAGAGTGGGCATTGCTCTCTTCATTATTCATGTCAGGGAGAAGCGAGATCACTGGTAAGCTTCCTCTGTATAGCCCTTTTGGAAAGTCCATGAAGTTAAGGCTGAAAGCTGAGCAATAGGTGGTCATTTCTGCTGAGGTCAAAGGGGAACCTGAATTGTGAGGAAGTCACTGGGGGGTTAGTGGGGATATGGAGGTCAGATATAGAACAAACCACCCATTGAGTCAATAAGCATTTATTTAGCACCTACTGTATCCTGGGCACTATGGAAAATGCCTGAGGATACAAAAAGAGGCAAAAGGCAGTCTCTACCTTCAAGGAGCTCATAATCTAATCCAGGCAGGAACATACATGCATATCACAAAGCACAAGTACTAGCCTGTCTAGCAATGCACACTGTATGTTTGTCTGGCTCAACCTGAAAGAGCACTTAGTGCAAATAAATATTTATGTCTACTGTTTCCTTGATCTCAAATATGGACAGGCTAAGATTCAGCCCAGATTTAATAATTCTGACTTCAGAATTTTCAGGTCATTGACCTAAAACACTGCTTTAAAGTGATTTCCACATGATTACAAAAAAGCACTCTTGCCTTAATATTTTCCACGTAGCTTGTATCAAAATTAAGCAGTTTCTTGTTGCCTGGAAGAGATATTACTGAAGCCATGGTGAAGCTGTAAATATGTTCAGGAATTCAGACAATTATTAAATGTTCACACACTGCAATGAAACATGCCCCTAACATAATACATATTTAGAGTTGGCTTGAAGTAGATTTGGGGGAAGGACGAGCTAAGTAATTCACATGCTTAAAACAGACTTCATGTAGCAGTGTGAAAGCTCCAAAAAGTTCAGAAAATAATGGTGTTCCGTTGTGGGGATGAAAATTGTAGCTGACATTCTGGCCTTCATTTGATGTGAATTAGAGCTGGTATGTCAGCCCATATTTCCATCCCCACAACTGAATTTCCTTGCCCTTAGACCTTTCACATTACATCAATGTACCTTTTAGTTGCTCAATATATTCCACATGTTGGCATGAAACTGTGGTAACGGGGGTTAATTCTGCAGCACATGCTTGGTCTGAGGAACCTGCCTCCTCTGTTGTCCTCCAGATTGTGCTGTCATGGAAAAGACTCAGGGAATCTGATCCTGAGAAAGGGGTACCTCCTCTTTTTCTTTTGGAAAAAAAATGAGCAGCCCCACATGTCTTCAAGCTCCACCTCCCAGCATAGCCATGGAGGATAACCCTCACAAATCAGAATGCACTTTAGATAGAAAAATGTAGTCTGTGGCCTCATGTAATGATTACAGGCATCTCCTTTATACTTGTTCTCATCTCTTGGTGCTTTTCACCAATGGCTGAAATAATAGATTTTTTTATAATCAATTCCTTGATTCAGGCATTCATTCACTTCACAAGGATATACTGAGCATCTAGAAGCACAAGGAATACAAATACAAAAATATAAAACAACAAGATCCATTGACCTCAAGCATCTTCCATTCCAATAAGGAAAAGTACTGTGAAGAGATAATAAATGCAAAATATGTAAATAAATAGTGTAATTTGTTGGTGGAAGGGAGGTGACCACTAGATACTGGGAGGATCAGGAGAGATTTCTGGGAAATAGAACTTTGAATAAAACAATGTATTCTCAGATTCAAAAGTGTGAAGGGAGTGTATTCCAGGAAAGAGGACACAGCCTGTCTAGAAAGTACATTCAGATTCAGATGTGGACAGCACAAAAGAAGTCCACAAACCTTCCCTTATGAAATGAAAATGAGGAAATGGAGACAAAATAGATTGGGAAATACAATTCAGTTTGTTGTTTGACCTTTAAAGAAATTGAAACAAACATAGGAGAGAGAGAGAGAGAGAGAGAGAGAGAGAGAGAGAGAGAGAGAGAGAGAGAGAGAGAGAGAGATATCCATATCTAGATATATTTTAATTGGTTAGGATTCTCCCTCATTCTTGTGTCCCAGTTCTGATACCTTAGACAATAGCTTAATTAGATTGACAACATATGGTAATATTTGTTCACTAGCAATTGCTTCCTGGCATTAAACTCAGAAAGTCGATGATTGGGTCATTTTTCCACACTATCATGTCACTCTTCCCTGTTCATAGCTTTGCATGACTATTGGTCTGAGTCTTATAGATCTTAGGGTCCCTTAGTGCCACTTGGATATCTTGAGAGAACTTTGATTTCATCTATGAGTGTTCCTCAAATGTTTCAAATCTCAATCATTCTTTGTTTCTCCTGTATGATTCTTATCCCAGTCTCTCCATAAATTTCCCATAAATCAGCCACCTAACACATTGGTCCATATTGCATAGGTTTTTTTTTTTTTGTTAGTTCAAGAATTAATGCTGATCTCATTTTTGCAGTATGACTAGTCCATGCTGCTTCAGTCATGTGACCATAACGTCCTTTGCTTATCCTCGTTTCACACTGGTCATTATTTGTGACATACTTCAGTCTCACATGCCTTTCCATTGTCATTTAGTGTCTTGTAAATTTTTATTCTCCTGATGAGATATCCCATGTTGTATTAATCTATATCCTTTATGATACTATTATTAAAGATGCATCTTGTAATTGTTGGGGCTTTGTAGTTTTGGAAAATGCAGTACAATTTCTCAAATTCAGTCCTCATATAGTGATAGAGACACATTGTGTAAATAAAATAATAATAACTGATATTTATGATAATTTAAGGTTTCAAAAGCATTGTGTACATATTGCATCATTTCACCCTTACACTAATGCTATCAAGTAGGTACAATTATTATAATGTATTATCATATATTAGAAAACCAGTTTTGAAAGAGGGTAAATATTGTGGCAAGGAACACACAGCTGGTAAATGAGATTTGATGTCCCATCTTCCTGGTTCCAACTTCAGTCATTGTCCACTGTGTAATGTGTTTTTCCTTCTTATATTACCTTTATAATATTTTGCATCTTCTAGATTCTAGAATTTCATCTGTGTAAGCCATATGCCCACTGATATGCATTAGAGATTGTTTGTAGGTTAGTAGTGTGTCATGGAGGGTGGTCATGGGCTGAAAAATCATTGCTTTGAAGCCAGCCTGGAGATGAGCTCAGAACCTCATGAGGCTGACCCAATGACAGGTGATTGATAGTAATTTTGTTTCCAATTTGGTTTATGGATATGTTTCATGATTGTTCCACTGATAGCAAAAGTCATCTTTTTACCATTAATCTTAAGGTTATCATAGTTGTTTGCCCCCACATTGGGTTTTTTCCACTATAAATCATTCTCCTGGTTTTGCTCATTTAATTCATCAGTTAATGAAAAACTCTTCAAAATTATTCATTTTCATATTGTCAATGCTATAGTACAAATTTTCCCTTTAATTCTGTTTATTTTATTTTGCATCAGTTCATATAGGTCTTTCCAGATCACTGTAACCATCTATTTCCTCATTTCTTACATTCCAACTCTAAACTATTTCCATAATATTCATATACTATGACTCATTTAGCCATTTTTCAGTTGATCATCATCTTTGTAGTTTCCAGTGTTTTGCCACCACAAAAAAGTTGCTATCAATATTTTTTGTCCATACAGGCCCTTTTCCTCCTTTTTTGTCTCTTTTAGTCAGAATTCTAGCAGTAGTAGAGCTGAGTCAAAGGGCATGCACTGGTTAGGATCTTTATTATTCTAAAATGTGTTCCAGAATGGTTGTACTGATCCAGAGGTCTACCACTAATGAATTTATGGGCCTGTTTTCCCACAGCCTCTCCAACATACATACTTTTCCTTTTTTGATATCTGTTTCAATCTCATAAGTGTGAGGTGAAATCTCAGAATTTCTTTAATTGCTATTCTCTAATAAGTAGTGATTGGCATTTTTATATGATTATAAAGAACCTGGGGTTCTTTCCCTAAGATCTGCCTGTTCATATCCTTAGGCCATTTATCATTTGGGAATGTCTAATTCTTATAATTTAATCAGTTTATATATCTAGGAAATGATGATACCTTTATCAGAGAAACTGATAGTAAAAATTTTTCATAGTCATTTCCCTTTTAATCTCAGTAATATTAGATTTGTTTGTGGAAATAAAAAGGGTTTTAACTAGTATGATTTTAAAATTATCCATTATAATTTTTGTGATCCTCTCTATTGCTCATTTAAATATAAAATTTTCTCTTATCCATAAAGCTTATAGTTGTTGTTCTTCCTATGGTTCTCTAATTTATTTATGATGGGACATTTTATATCTATGTCATATACCGGTTAAGTCCTGAGATGTTGGTTTAAGTCTACCTTCTTCCATAATGTTTGTATTTCTAAGCAATATTTTTTATCAGATTCTGAGTTTTTAGATGAACAGAAGAGTGGTTTCTACTTATTGAATACTATGCTAAAAGTGTTTAATATTTGCTCCTATGTACCTGATCTATTCCATGACTCAGTCTGTTTTTTAACAATAACAACTTACTTTGCTAATTAGTTTTTTTAAATACAATTTGAGATATGCTACTGTTAGACCTTTTCATTCCCATTTCTTGTCATTATTTCTCTGAGATTGTTGACCTTATTATCCCTTCATATAGAACGTTTATTATTATATTGATTCATATAATTTTGTGTGATTTTGCATGCAGTTAATCCAATATTAGAATTAATTATTCCTAAAATGAGGTAGAATTTACTTGTGCATTCATCAGACCCTGGAGATTTTTATTCTTTGGAAGTTTATTAATTCTTAAATTTCTTCCTTGAAATTTGAGTTTTTATTCTTTATCCTTGATCTGTTTATTTAGAAATTGTATTTTTTTAAATAAACATTTGTTCAATTAATTTCTCAGCTTTATTGGAATATATGAGCAAAATTACTCCTAATAATTCTTCTTTGATTTGTTATGTATTTTCATCTTCCATTTTTAATACTGATAATTTGCTTATCCTCTTCCTATTTTGTTCAAATGAGTTAATGGATTATATATCCTATTGTTTTATTTGTCCTAAGTTCTCCTAATTTTATTTATCAATTTGTTTTATTTTTGCTAATAGTAATTTTTCTTCAGTTTTCAAGAATTGTTTTTGTCTAATTGGATTTTTAAAAGTTAATAATTTTTCCATAATTTTACTTGCATTCCCAATTCATAATCTATTCTTTATATTTTAATCAATAAAAATATTTAGGGATATAATTTTTCCCTTAAGTACTAAGTTTGCTGCATTCCCCAAATATTAGAAAAGTCTCATTTCTGCCATTATCTTTAATGCAATTATGTATAGTTCCTATGATTTTTCTTTGACCTAATAATTCTTTATCTTTATTTAGTATAAAGTTGTTTTTAATATTTTTTCAGTGACCTTTTGGTAAAACTTCCATGACATTGTATATGATTTTTAAAATTTATTTTCATTTGTGATAATTAAAAAAAATCAGAAGACATGATAATTTTTGTAGAGGTGCCACATGCAGCTCAGAATACATACATATATACATATACACATATATGTATATATGTATATGTGCGTGTATGTATGTGTATATATAATGTTGTATGATGATTAGCTGTGACAGACCTAGCTCTTCTCAGCAATACAATGATCTAAAACAATTCCAAAGAACTCATGATGGAAAATTCTCTCCACATCCAGACAAAGAACCGTGGAATCTGAATGCAGATTTTCCTTTCCTGAAGTTTTCCCCTTTTTTCTGATTCTTCTTTTACAATATGATTAATGTGGGAATATTTATAATGCGATTGTACAGTTATAACCTATATCAAATTGATTGCCATTTTGGGGAGGGGTTAGGAGAAGGAGGGAGGAAAAAATTTGTAAAGCCCTTTAAACATATCATATAATTTATTCTGACAACAATCCTTTGAGATAGGTGCTCATATCACTCTCATTTTACACAGAAGGAAACTGAGATGTCCAGAGACTTACCAAGGGATGCCCAGCTGATAAGTGTTATGTCTTCCTGGCTTCAGCTCTAGCACTCTATCTACCACACCATGGAGATGCCTACTAAGGGAAAATGATGTGCACATTGATAAATATATAGAAATACAGACTAAGCAAATATATAGTTTTTGGAGGATAGTTTTACTAATGATGTGGTAGATCAGGGAAGACCTTATAAAGGTGTCCCTTGAACTAAGTCATGGAGGAGGGCCAACTTATCCAAGAAGAGAATTGAACTGAAAGTAGTTTAAGGAGGAAGAAAAGAATAAGAACTAACGTGATTTAGATACACTTTGCTCATGGAAGGTGGCCCCGAATTTGAGACTTAAAAGACACTAAATATTGTAATTAGGAGGTAAAGAGTGTGAGCTATCCAGGAAGAAAGAGGATGACCCTTCTGGCCAAGAGATGGGAAGCAGGAAGTCAAGCTTGGGAAGTAGCAAGCTCATTCTGAATAATGGTGGGAATGAATGGGAATATTAAGGAATAAGCCCCCAAAGATAAGCAGAAGCCAGATGAATGAGAGACTTAAATGTCAGGGTAAAGATTTTTGTTTTGTCCCAGAAGCAATTATGAAGTGAAAAAGCTTTTTGTGTAGCAGAAACCTGTGGTCACACCTGTGTCTTAAGAATATTAATCTCGGTGAACGTCTAGCCTGCTCACATTTTCAGTATCACTTATAAAAGGGAGCCTAGTACCTCTCCCACATTGCTCCAGTCTAGTACTTACATCATGAAAACATGAGAGAAACTCACACCTTTCTGAAGGGTGATTGTGCTTCAGCTCAGGAATGTCTTTCAAGCCTTCGCCTGGAGACCTGTGGTTACTTTCAGGATGATTAAAAACTGTTTGAACACTTGTAGCTCAGAAGAAAAGAAAGGGTCACATTTCACTTATTTCAGTATTCACATCTGCCTCGGCTGATCATTTCCCTGATCTCTGGCATGGCTGCCAATGCCAACTGCAGAACAGTGTCCTTATATCTAAGGGGTCTTGGGAATATCCCCCTACTGCTGCAGACAAATATGCGGCATTCTGTGAGCTTGGCAGCCACTTTATTCTGGAAAAGTTAAAAGGGCTCTGGTTTTCCTATATTGGCAAGAGAGATGAATTCTCAAGTCCTGAATCATTTATTGAGAAGGGTCTGCCTTGGATCCCCTGGAGGATCCATCAACAAAGTGCCAAAAGGCGTGCTCTGAATGGGAAGCTGGGCGGTGCTCAACAATCTCTCTCTTTCCACAAGAGGACTTAATGGATATATGTGGAAACCTTGACTAGCACAGATACTGACAAGCTTTTGCCTGACTTTAATGTGACCCTAGTGACTGTTCTCCAAAATAAGTAGATGGCCAGGGTCACAAAGCCCCTATATATCAGAGGCAGAATTTAGATTGTTATTTTCTTTAGTAAAAAACTGGCTTTCAGTCCAGTCTCATGTTTTCTCTTTTTTATTATTGTTCTCACCATCATCATTCTCATCTTGCTCATCAGTATCAGTATCATTGTCTTCGCCATTATCATTATTCCATTTCAGAAACATTTATTGTCTCCCAGCTAGGCAGGATAATCAGCTCTTAAAGAACTGGGTTATTTGGATGCAGAGTTAGAAGTGATACAAAATTTGCTCCCAAGGAACTTTTAATCAAATGGTTGGAGGAAGCTGTACTTTTCAACTGCAAACACAGGTGGTGAAGTCAATAGAGATTCTCTTTCTATAAATATTGGATTCAGGAGGACCTGGGTGTGACTCTTGCCTTAGAACTGTGTGACAGTATCTGCTTTAAGTATCAGTGTCCTCATCTGTAAAATGAACTGGTTTGATATGATTGCTTCCTGTTCTATTGTATGGCAAATTCCCTAAATCACAGGAGATGCTTTCTGTAAACTTCTCAGGATGAAAAAGACATCAACATTTGGAAAATGTGCTCCTGAGCTCTTTGAATTTAGCTACAATAGTCCTCAAAGGACAAGTACTTGCAATTAAAGTTGGTCTACTTAGGACAGACCCGTGAATGCTTGTGTTCTGCTGCAGGAGTCTTTAAGAGATCCAGGGAATTCTGGGTCCTGCTGAGGCACCTGGAAGAAATTTAGTGAAGGTGACCCTTCAGGAATGTCCTATTGACCTAGGGTCCCTGTGATACAAAGAAGGATATGTGCAATAGGAAAGTCTAGAGAAAGTCTTAGGAGAAATCTGAAGATAGACAGATTGCTTTCAGCTTCATAAAGTGAATGGGAGAAAAGTGATTAGGAGAGACCTGGGGAAAGTCTCATGGAGATCAAGATAATATCGACATTGAACCTTGAAGGAAGAAAAGGAATTTTAATTGTGGAGAGAAGGAAGCAATTCTAAGTATGGGGGATAGCATACCCAAAGTTCCTTGTGATGGGAATGACCAGGAAGAAAATTAGAGATAGAGAGGAAATGAATCAGATCATAATGCAGAACAAATTGAGGGAAAAACTGTGAGATAAGGATTATAACTATTTTGGAGCCATATTGAGGACAACATTAAATGTCAGGATCAGGCATTTATATTTTATTTTTACATAATAGGGAACCACTAAAAGTTTATGAACAAAGAAATGATATGATGTCACTGGTGTGAGTTCTAAAAAGGAGGGAAGAAAACCTGAGTATAAATATCACCTCAGTCACTTACAGGTTGTGTGACTAAATCTGTGTAGGGATAGTAATAGAGTTTATCATAAAGTTATTCTATGGGTAAAATGAAATGGACTTAGGTAAAGTACTTTAAAAAGTGATGATATGTATATGCAGGAAGATTACCTGATAATGAAGTTTAATAAGTGATGAATTGCAAAATTTTCTGAGTAAAAGTTCTGGGGAAAGGATATAAGCAAGTCAACCAGGTCATTGCTCTTAGGCAGATAAGGTAAAGTCCTATACTATGAGAGAAGGTGCAGTGGAAATAGGAATTTGGAGACAACATATTGCCATAGACTTATCACCTTCTTGAAGTGGACATTCCCTAGTAGGTGGTGGCCTGTTCTGTGCTACGCTTGGCCTTTTCATTCCATGTTCATCTCAGGTGATCCTGGCTAGAAACCTTCCTGACTTTCTCAGAAGGCAGCTAGAGGGGTACCTCAGTGAATAGAGCTCTGACCCTAGAGTGAAAAATACACCCAAGTTCAAATCTAGCCTCAAATATTTCCTAGCTGTGTGATTGAGCAAATCACTTACTCTCTGTCTGCCTCTGTTTTCTCATCTGTGAAATGGGGTTCCCAGGGTTGTTATGGGATGGTATTTGGAAAGTGTTTTGCACAATTTCAAGTGCTACATAAATGCTTGCCAATATTATTGTCCTAAACTAGTAGAAAATTCAGTGGCTAAGCTTTTATACTTCCCTCTTTTTACCAGCCCATCTACCTGATAATGATTTCTATCCCTATTCACTTGCGTGAAGACACAGGAGAAATAACTTAGCCAGAGGGAGCATAGGGTTGTCAAAAAGGAATGAGGAGGACCTCTACCTCTTTTCTGGACAAATATTTCTCAAAAAGAATTTCCTACAACATACCATCAATCAGCAATTAACTAGTGCTAATATTTTCTTTTGAAATTTCAATATTTCCTCAGGCTGTATTGTTCATTTGCTACTAAGAAGTCCTTCAATCAGCTAATCAATTTACCTAAAACCTGAGACTGTCAGAGAGATGGATCATCTAGTTGAGTGGGGGTAGCACTGATTCAAGTATCATGAGACCTGGGCAGGGCACCTAGTTCTAGTACTGTAGGAGCTGGGTATAATTTACTTGACTTTTTGAGCCTCTTTTTTCATTTTTATTAAGAAAGATTACTGAGGCAACAAAGTACCCTGGAGAGAGTACTAACTCTGGAGTCAAAAGACTTGATCAAATGCCGCTTCTGACACTTATTGTTTGTATAATATGAATATTAAAGAGAGGATGAATCCAAGACATTTTGAGCTAAGTTGCAGATATGGCTCCATGAGGAGAAAAGGGATGTCATGCTCCCAAAGTACGAGAGACATCATTTACCATGGTGACTTTGTCCCTACATAGATGTCCATCTACCATTTTATGCTTTTTTGTGTTCATACTTCCCAAAGACAGTGTGTGCATTTTTAGAAGTTCCTCCAACTTTATAAGGAAAATGCCAGTCTTCTTATTAGGATATTTTAGCAAATGTTATGACTCTAAGTTATGTGGCTATGCTGGGTGGGGTAGTGCTAGAGTGCTACTCTTCCAATCGGGAAGACTTGAGTTCAAAACTTTGCTCAGGCACTAGAGAGCTGTGACCCATAGCAAGTCATATAGTTTCTCTCAGACTCAATTGCATCATCTGTAAAATGAGGACAATAATAACACCTCAGTGTCAGCATGAGGATCAAATGAAATAAGATATATATAGAGAGAGTTCTGTGAATCTCAAATTGCTATATAAATTGTTGCTATCATCATCAATCTTCATCATCATCGTTGTCATTGTCATCACTGTTGTTTAAAAAACTTACTTAAAGTAAGACTACACCAATGGGGGTTCATGGATGGGGCACTACTCTATTATTTTATGATTCCATAAGATACCATGAGAAAGAAACACAATGCAGAGTTGATTATAGAGACGGAAGACCTTGATTCAAATTCTTCTCCTGCTACTTGCTATATTTGTGGTCTTGGGCAAATTCTTTCATCATTATGGCCTCATTTTTCCCATCTGTAAATTAAACAGGTAGGAGTAGTTGCCCCTTGTAAATTGTTCTAATTCTAAATGTTTGATCTTTTAGCTTCCTCCTAAATCAACACTTAATTGATGCCACAAATGCTGTCTAATTTTGTTTTTGAGGTTGGTCAGCAGTTGTGTGGAAAGAGAAAGGATGGATAAAAAAAGGGAGAAGGGCAGGCGTGGCAAAGGGGATGCTGGCGGCAGAGTGAGTTGAAACATGGGTCACAGTTTATAAAGCACACATACGTGAATCCTTGTAACTTGAACCTGGGTAGCTGTGAATCCCATTCTAACCAGAGGAACATTTATCATCTGTCTGGCCAATCCCTGAAATAACTCACATTCTTGGGAATCTCATTACATCGATCTCCACACCCTTATTTTTCTCTCCAATTTAAATTCAGGATCATATGCAAATGTGCAGCTTTTGTTTTCCACAACCTCTTCCAAAACTTTGATAAATATTATGACCAGAAAGCTCAAGACTGACCTCTGGGGTAATGTGATTATCACAAAATAATGATTTGGAAACCAAGTGTGTTGAAAATAAAATTCAAACCATTTCATCAAAGTGGAGCAAGACTTATTTTGAGATCTTCCTCCCACCAAAAAAAAGTTCATTCCAAGATCCTTTATCTATGACTCCCTGGAGAAAGGGCAGGAAATGAGGGAGGTCTGAGGATGGCTGCTCTTCTCCTTTGCTGAGAATACTCCCCAGCTCAGCCTGCAAACACCTTTTGTTTGCCAAGTCTCTTGGGGGAAGCTGGGATCTGTGCTGACCCCAGTGCTGGGGATGAACTTGACCCTACATTTCAGTGATAAACAAGAGGTTTGGTCAAACAAACTGGTTGTTTTTGACTCATGTAAGCCAATGGACACAAACTGACTTCTATGTGTGGATACAACAGCCTCAGAGGGATGATTCAATGGTGCAAGTTCAAAGGAAAGGTTTTCTCTCTTGTCTTATGCTGGATTTTCAAGAACACTTTCTGAATTAGTGGTGCCAGAATCTACTAAGGATGACCACTGGCCACTTAGGTGTTAGGGTTAGAACTAGGAAGAATGCCTTGCTGAAAGTGAGGCCTTGGATAGCATAACTTTATCAAGAACAAGTTAATCATGTCAGACTAACCTCATTTTCTTTTCTAATGAGATTCCGAAATTGGTAGATGAAGGAAATGCCTTAGACCCAATTTACTTAGATTTTAGTGCTCTTTATGAAGTAGCTCCTTTGACTTCATGTGAAGAACAAACTAGAACAGTGGGCTAATTGTAATCAGATGAAGATGAGGAGGAATCCCATCCCAATTGCCATCCTTGACAATTCACCAGAGAATAAATGTAGTCTTGCATTGGAGGCTTGGTATCTGAAAAATATCTTGAATTTTTAATGATATAGAAGGTTAATATAGGTAAAAGGTGTGCTGAGGCACTGAAGAAAATGAATTGGGAATTCAGACTGTACTGATAAGACAAGGGTTCCAGGCATAAGGTGGTGAAAGCACCATTGTTCTCTGCTTTAGTCAGACTTCCACTAGAGTCATATTTAGTTCTGGGCACACAGTTGAAGAAGGACATTGATCAACTCAAGTGTCTAGATGAGCATATCTGGGAGAGAGTAGGGTCTTAAGTCTATGTCACATGGGGAATCATTGAAGGAAATATGAATGTTTAGCCCGGGCAAGAAAAGATTCAGATGCGACATGACAGCCGTCTTTGAGATTTGGTGGCTGTTGTTTGGAGGCAGGTATAGATGTGCTCTGCTTGATCATAGGGGGCTGAACAGGACAAAAGGGGGAATAGAGGAGAATTATAAAGAAGACACATTATACTTGTTTTCAAAAACCCTTGGAAGTGTTAAAAACAATAGATAGTTGGGGTTGCCTGGAAAGCAGCAGATTTTCTTTCCTTGGAGGTCTTCAAGCAGAGGCTGGGTGATTATTGGTTTGAAATGACATGGTGGGCATTCTCATGGGGCATGAGTTGGATGAGAGGCCTACTTAGTTCTCACTGAAACCGCACACTACATTATTTGATTTTTAAAGTACTATCAACACCACCTACAAAAGGCCAAATCATGTGGATCTTGTTATAGAAATTGATACAGTCACTAGAATAATAGTGAAGGAAGCCTCCAGACTATGCAAAAAGATGACTCCTGAAGTATCCTGGAATCACTCAACATCCTGCCATGATCAGGGGGTCAGAATGATACATCAGAAACTCCCTATGGGACTTGATCTCATGTAGACTAAGAACAAAATTCCCATGTTCTATTCTACACCCACCATCCCATCCCAATCCCTATCCTTGACAATTTACCAGAGAATTACCACTGGCAAAACTGTTCCCATAATTTTTATGAATGGCATTGATCCATAGAGAATGAAAGATAATAGTTTACTAGATGTGGCCCTACCAAATACTCACATAAGAGTCAAGCTTCATTTAAAGGAAAACTTTCAATCTGACTAATCCAATGTAAGAGATGATAAAGTGTGGTAAGGGGAAGCTCAGCTCATCCATGTCACCCTGCCTTCTCCTGGTGTTGTCCCCAAAGATGATCTCAGAGAGCCCCCATTCTATTACTTTAATTTCTCCATGAAAAATAGCTGTTTTTTTTTTCTACCTGGATAAGAGTTAATAGAACATTAAATATAAAATTATCAGAGCAGAAGAACTACTTGTCACAGAACTTTATCCACTTGAATTCTGTCAAACATGATGTAAAGAATGAGGAGGAAATAATAATTACAACAGCAACACAACCACAATCATAACTGTTATTTGTAAAGAAGATTGAGGAACCAACCCTAATAACACACACAAAAAACATAATGATGTCTGACATGTATATAAAACTTTATTATTTTTTTATTTTAAAAATATTTTCAATTTTAATTTTTTTGTGAGTCAATTGAGGTTAAGTGACTTGCCCAAGGTCACACAGCTACTAAGTGTCAAGTGTCTAAGGCTGGATTTGAACTCAGGTCCTCCTCACTCCAGGGCCAGTGCTCTTACTACACCACCTAGCTGCCCCCAATATAGAAAACTTTAAAGATTACATAACTTCTATTTCATTGGTTTATTGGAGCCATTCAACAACCCCAGAGAGGTCCTAATGTTATTATTATCACCTTTTTTACTAATGGAGAAACTGAGGCTTCAAGAGTGAGAAAGGGGAAAAGCGTTTATCAAGGACTATGCAAATATTTTCTCATTTGGGGAAAAAAAAAACATTGGGGAAATTTGCCAAACCTAAAGATATTAAGGATTTTGCATGTATCAATGTAAATCTTAACAATTCCCTGACTCAGTCTTTATTATATGTTTGAGAGTTGTCATAGCTGGATTATTTATCACCCCTCTGGCCAAGCTACCATGGACCTTTTGATTTAGTTACTTAGTCAGTTAATAAACATCTGTTACAATGTAACAGCCATTGCACTAAACACTGGACATACAAAAAAAGGCAAGAAGAGTTCATGTTTTTGAAGAGCTTTTGATTTGCTGGGGGAGACAACACAAAAGCAACTATGTACATACCAGATATATACAGGATAAATTGAGCATATTCCCAGAAGGAAAGTCCCATCAGAAAGAAAACTAAAAAAGATATCCTGCAGAAAACTATTTGAAATGTCTCCAAGGAGGCCAGGGCTGCTCAGTTGATCCCTAGTTAAAAAAATCCCTATTACCTAACTACAAGGTCTTCATTTCAACCTTTATCAGATAGTAGGACTCAACAGAACTTACATTGTGATAAAAGAATTCTGTGGCCCAAGGTCAACTTCATGTCACAATAAGCCATCAGGGAAAGACTCAAGGAAAGTAGTCCCATCTTAAAAGGATTGCTCCTTTAAGGGTTTTGAAAAATCCTTTTTTATTGATTCTTTTATTTTATATTACCTATATTTCCAAATTTATCCCTCTCCTATACCCTTTAAGAGGTCTATTCCTTATAATAATGGATATAATAATTAAATAAAAAGCAGGTCAGAAAAATTAACCTATAGCATTAAAAATACATCATTTTATGCAGAGATCTATTTCCATGCCCCTTCCCCCACTCCCCCAAAGAATGAGTATGGTACCTTTTCATATGTCATCTTTGAAAGCAGGGATGAATATTACAATCATAACTTTTTTCTTATTATTCTTTTCATTGTGATTGTTTGATCGTGTAAACAATTTCCCTAGTTATATTCTTCATTTATATAAATGCATGCCTTCCCATGTTTTCTGTGTTCTTTATTTGATTTTTATTTGTTTTATCAATTATGGGAACATTTTGTATGGTTCATTTAAGAACCATTTGTTCATATCTTTTGACAAGTTGTCTAATGGAGAATAGCTTTTGGTTTCATAAATTTCTTTTGTTGTTGTTGTTGACTGCATATCTTGGATGTTCATTTCTTGCTAGAGATTTTTCCAGTTAATTGTGTCCCTTCTTTTATCCTAGAAGCTTTGTTTTTTTCCTGCAGAAGCTTTTTATTTTCATGTAATTGCATTTAGCTCTTTTATCATCATCTCTATCCCTTGTTTGGTTAAGACTTTGCTACCCCCCTCCAGCATGTCCAGCCAGAGTTATAGAAAGAACATAGTCTAGTTTCCCTCTCCTCAATAATACATGTGTGTATACATCCCTTCATCTCTCATTTCTAAGCATAGACTTCCTCCTTTGTCTCCATTTCCTCCTTCTCTCTTTCCTCCCCTATGTCCCTTTCTCTCTCAATAATCCAATTCATATGATGATTAAGATCATATCTCCATTTTGAATTTAGTGCAGTATTTGGTAAAATATATTGCTCTAAACCTTATTTCTACCAGATAGCTCTCCAGTTTTCCTAGCAATTGCAATGAAATAGGGAGCTATTTCCTAGTTAACTCATGTTCTGGGGCTTTTTGTGTACTCATTTATTGACTTCACTTCTTTTGTATTATTTCTTGTCTTGTCTGTTACCCTAATCTAGTTTTATTTTTTAAAACAATACCAAATAACTTTGCTAATTACCACTTTCTTATATAATCTGAGGGGGAGAAGTCTAACTGTACTTTTACTCCTCTTTGTTTTGTTTTGTTTTGATTATTTTCCTTGATAGAGTATTGGACTTAAAGTAAGGTAGACCTGAATTTAGTCCCACATGAGACTCTTTCTAGTGGTATGACCCTGGGCAACTCTCTTAGCCTTTCATACCCACTTTCCTCATCTGTAAAATGGGTATAGTATTAGCACCTCCTTCAAAGGTTCATTGAAAGGATACAATGATATATCTTAGGAAAAGGACTTTGCAAAACTGAAAATATCCTTAAAATGCTATTATTAGTATTATTACTATTAATGTTACTGTGTTATCCAATTGTATTCTGTAGTGTATAACTCTCCATGATCAAAATTGGGGTTTTCTTGGCAGAGACATTGAAGCAGTTTTCCATTTCCTTCTCCAGCTCATTTTACAGATGGGTAAGGAAACTGAGGTAAACAGGGTGAAGTGACTTGCCCAGGGTCACACAGCTAGTAAGTGTCTGAGGACAGATTTGAACACAGGAAGATGAATACAAGGTCACACAACTAGTACATGTCAAGTGTCTGAGGTTGAATTTGAAGTCAGGTCCTCCTGAATCCAGGGCTGCTTTATCCACTGTGCCACCTAGCTTACCCAAGAATTTTTAACTCTAGATTAAATCATTATTTTCAATGTATTTAGGTAGAATATTTTTCTATTATTCTATGGGAATAGTTATATAGCGATTTATCTGAAAAAAGATCCCTGGGTTTTGGTTGATTGTAAGCTCAGTAAAAGTCAACAATGTTTACCACCTCACACCTATCAGATTGGTTAATATGACAAAAAAGGAAAATAATAAATGTTGGAGAAGCTGTGGAAAAACTGGAACACTAATGCATTGTTGGTGGAGCTGTGAACTGATCCAGCTGTTTTGGAGAGCAATTTGGAACTATGCCCAAAGGGCTATGGGATTCTTCATACCCTTTGACCACTGATAGGTCTGTTTCCCTAAGAGACCATTGAAAAGGGAAAAGGACCAACATGTACAAAAATATTTATAGCAGTTCTCTTTGAGGTGGCAAAGAATTGGAAATCGAGGGAATGCCCATCAATAGGGGAATGGCTAAACAAGTTGTGGTATATGAATGCAATGGAATACTATTGTGCTTTAAGAAACAATGAGCAACAGGAGTTCAGAGAAACCTGGAAGGACTTATATGGACTGATGCTGACTGAGAGGAGAATAACCAGGAGAACAATTTAATCAGTAACAGCAACATTATGTGATGAACAGTGGGAATAGACTTGGCTCTTCTCAGCAGTGCAATGATCCAAAACAGTTTCAAAGAACTCATGATAGAAAATGTTCTTAACATCCAGAAAAAAAGAACTGTGAATTATGAATACAGATTGAACCATACTGTTTCTAACTTCGGACTGTTTTTTTTCCCTTATTTTATGTGGTTTTTCCCTTCTGTTCTGATTCTTCTTTCACAAGATGACTAATATAGAACTATGTTTAATGTGATTGTACATATAGAACCTATATCAGACTGCTTTCCATCTTGGGGAGGAGGAAGGGAAGGGAGTTTGGGAGAAAAGAAATTTGGAAATAAAAATCCTGTGAAAACAAATGTTGAAAACTATCCTTATATGTAACTGGAAAATACCAAAATACTTTTAAAAAAAGTCAACAACGTGATACAACTCTACATGGGTTCCAAAAACTAATAAGACCTTAGTCAGTAGTCAGTCCATTAGATTATAAACTCTTTGAAGGAAGGGATCTTTTGCCTTTTTTGTATTTCTAGCACATAACATGTCTGTCTCATAGTAGACACTTAATAAATGTATATTTATTGATTGAGACTTTCCTTGATTTATTCTTAGTCTTGACTGAGGAGGTGATAGGACTACTCTTCCTCTTTGCAGTACTACATTCACTTCTGGGCAATACATTTTAGGATGGATATTGAGAAACTGCAGAGCTTCCAAGGGTAGTTAATTAGGATGATGTAGGGCCTGGAAAGTAGGGGGGCAAAAAGTGATTTGTGTCATAGTGCTTATTTTTAAGGATTTGAAGAGCTATTGAGTGGAAAAGTGATTAGACTTCTTTTTGGCTATAACAGAGGGCTGGGCAAGTAACAATGAATGGAACTTGGAAAGAAGCCAATTAGGCTTTCTGTTAGAATGAACTTTCTAGTAATTAGAATTATCCAAAAATGGATTGTGATTCCTTTCTAACTGATGGGATCCCCCATCACCAATGTCTGAAGGCTAGGTGACCGTTGATTTGGAATGTGGTAGGGAGAGTAGGGTAGGGAGGGAAGAGTGGAGAGGGTTCTGTATAAGGTATGCTTTGTACTTGTTGACCTTTAAGGTCCCTTCTAACTTCAAAAACCATGTGATTCTGTGATTCTACTTTCTTGCAATAATAATTTGTAAAATTAGAAAAGGAAGTTAACTTTTTTGTTGGAGAATAACTATCATAAATTCAATTTAATCATAAAATGAAAAATGTGAAACATTTAACTGCTTGTTTTTAAGCCAGACATCCCGTGTGCATTTTGCAGTTGAGTTTCCTGCCAATAGAATTCCCAATGTAGACCATTCCTTTCCTGTGAGAGCAACTGAGTCAGACCAATCCCATGCTACTGGAACACAGGCAAAAATATCCCCACACCTCAAGGATTTCAACTCTCCTGTTGAAATTTTCAGTGTCATTTGTCCCAAGTCTCGATGCCTCTGACAGATACTCACACCCAAGTTTTTATCAGCCTTGGATTTTGCTATAAGTCAAAATTCTTTGCAAATATTTGTTCTAGTTTTTCCTCTGGAACTATGGGAGGAGGTTGTTGGCTGAGGAAGGCAGTACAGGATGTCTTTTGGGGCCTAGAGTTATATTTGGCATGAACCACTGTAGGAGAGACACTGCTCTTAAAAGCAGATCTATTTGGTTAGGAGTTAAATGCTGTCGTTTACTACTTTTCTGAATGAAGTGATGCCTTCTGTTAGGAAATGGGCCATCCGTCCACAGAGTCTGAAGATTTAAATGAGTTCCTTCATGTCTCCACACTTTCTGAATAAATGATTTTGAACATTATGCTGGCCCTATTTAACTTGCTTATATAGTATACTGGGTTTTAATATGTTGGGAGTTAGATTTTTATTACAAAGAGAATATGTTGAAATGCCTAACAGAGCATGGTGTGAGTTTTTACTTCCATACTGAATTTTCTATGTTTTCTGCAAAAATTAATGCTGTCATTTATGAAGATTTCAATTTCAATGGCCCTACCTCTCCAATCCTCCTTTCTTAAAGACACTAATAGATTTTAGTGCTTAATTCTAGAACTTTTACAGAAAATTATCCTTTCCAAATTGTCACCAACTAAAGCCCAAGTTTAGGGATAATATTAGCAGATAAAGGAAAGTCACTTAGCATTTCTACTTCTAGCAACTCAGAATATTGTTTGTAACTTTATTAGATATTGATTTAACAAGTATTTGAGGGGACACTTTGCTACTCCAAATGTGATTATTCAGGAAAATACAGTTCTTGAGAATGGGAATTTCAAATGGCTTTAAAAATTGTTCCACCATTATTCTCCAATTACCTTCTTGGTGGTTGGTTTGGTCTCTTTATAACTGACTCCTCTCATCTTTGTTGTTTCTCCTCCAAATTAACTTATTACTTTGATATTTGCATACAACATTGTATTTGGTGATGGAAATGACCTATTTATGAGACCTACACTTGAGGAGTTGTACGTACAAGATTTACACACTGAGGCAGGCTTCCAGGACGGGATTTCATTCCCTTCAAATCAACTCAACAAATGCAATGTCTCCAGTGCATCCAAAGCACTGTGTGGAGTCTTTCATCTACAGAATCTTATTGAAGGGGTAAGGCATGCTCACAGAGAGGTAAATAAAGGGTAATGTGAAGAGGGAAGAAAGCACCAACACCTGAGGGACAAATGGGAAATTTTCAAAGAGTGTGGCACATGAGATCAGCCTTGAAGGAAGATGATTTTTTTTGTTTAGAGATTAAGAATATATTCTATACCATGAAAGAATAATGACCTATGAAAAGTCATCAAGATGGGAGATGGAAGGTTGAGTACATTTTGCTCACAGGCTAGTGTAGCTGGATCACAGAATACCTGAAAGGAAGTATTATGAAATTAATTTAAAGGCATTCTTTTTTTTTTTTTTTTTTTTTTTTTTTTTTTTTTGTGGGGCAATGGGGGTTAAGTGACTTGCCCAGGGTCACACAGCTAGTAAGTGTCAAGTGTCTGAGGCTGGATTTGAACTCAGGTACTCCTGAATCCAAGGCCAATGCTTTATCCACTGCGCCACCTAGCTGCCCCTAAAGGCATTCTTAAAAGCTGTACTAAGACCTGTATTTTAGCCTCAAGGTAATAAGGAGCCACTACAGGTCCCTAAGCAGGGGAGGGACATGGTCTGACTCAGAACATAAGAATCTCATTTTTGTTGTTTTGTAATGGAATAAAATATAATGGCAGTCTAAGATAGTAGTCTAAGCAAGATGTGATGAACATCTTATCTAGGGTGGCAGTTTTTTGAATGGGAAAAAGAAGATATATCCAAGAGATATGGAGGAAAATTTGTAAAACTTATCAAGTGTTTGACTGTTGTGTGTGAGGTAAAGGAATGAGGCATATATAAACATGAGGTTGCAAATTGAAGTGACTGGGAGGATGGTGATACCATCAATTGAAACAGGGAAGACTAGAGAGCAATAGATGAATCAGCTGATGTATAAATAGATACTAGGATGATTATATAGAGGTTGAAATTAAGTAAGCATTTAATTACAGTTGGGAGGGAGAAAGATAAATGTTTGGATCAAAGGGCCAATTTGGTAGTTCTATACCCAGACTGGGCAAGATAACATAGTTCTAAACTAAGGGATGAAAAAGATCAGATCTCCTTAAAATCATGAAGATGATATAAGATAGATTGGGGAGAGATGGTACAGGAGATTGATTGTAAGTCCTTAGAGGTCTATGTGACTCCAGATCAAGTGAAGGAATAACTGATATCAGAAGTTGTATTCAAGCAGAGCTAGTAGTTATTGTGTAGAAAGCAGTGGCAGTATTTGGTAACCAGTGCATCTGTGGAATAATATTTGAGAATGAGCCAGGGTTTACCCTGGAGCTCCTAATATCAGAGATGGTAGTACTGCCCTCTGGTGGAATAATCAGGAATGGGGCATGTTATGGAGAGAAAATGAGAAATTTTAGACACCATGAATGAATATATATATATATATATATATATATATATATACTCCTATACTAGGGACATTTATATAGAAATCCCTAAATTCAAAAAGTTTCCATTCTAATAGGGAAAAGATACAGATATAGATGAGTGATGGGTCTTTTTGTGTACATGAGGTCGTTGGGGAATAGACTGACAACCTTAATTAGGTAAAGTTTATTTGGATATAATAATTGAACTTCAGTAGAGACAAGTGTTGGAAAAAGGTTTTTAGATGGGAGTCAGGCTGTTATAAAGGCTTTCTATCAAGACGATGGCCATGAAGTATGGAGTAAAGTGAAACATGATGGGGGTGGGGTTTTCTGAGGTAGTGGGTTGTTAGAAGCAGTCACCAAATGCAACACTCATTCCCTAATTTTACAAGTTACTATTGTAACATAGTAGACACACAGAATCTTATGTCTGAGGTTGTTAGGTACCATGGTTTTATATAAATACTACTTACTACTACTACTACTACTACTACTACTACTACTACTCAAGGAACAGCAGGGGAGGTATCCAAAATCCCCTCTGACATTCCTGAGTCTTTATGGGCCTCATCCCCTAACAAGCACAGTTCTTAATCCAGCAACACTACTCCCTAACTTACCATTCAATGAGGTGGGGCTCCTTAAGTCTGCCATGCCTGTTACCTTTAAAGTTAAGGTTTTTATTTTTGGTTTTGCTTTGACTCCCACAGGGATTTGTAGACAGTCCCACATTATTTTCCCAAATTTTACAGCAGGATCTGGCCTCTATTACCTTTAAAGGTTCCACACTAGTACAATATGTTGATGACTTACTTTTGGCCTCTCCTAATGCTGAAATTTGTCAGGAAGATAGCCGTCACTTACTGCTGGAGCTGCACAAGAGAGGACACAAGGTTTCCAAGACAAAGGTACAATGGTGTTTGCCCCAGGTAGAATATTTAGGATTTATTTTGGCTGCTGGAACTCACTCTGTCTCTTCTAAGCGAGTCCAGGCCATTCAACAACTCTCTGCCCCCACTACTAAGAGGCAGTTGAGAGCCATTCTGGGAGCAGCTGGGTACTGTAGACAGTGGATACCCTCTTTTGGTGAAATTACTAAACCCCTCATAGCTCTTACAAAAAGTTCTGTTCCAGACATTTTACAGTTGGATCCCCAGCATCTCTCAGCCATAAAAGAATTAAAACGGGCCTTGTTATCAGCACCTGCCCTAGGACTACCAGATTATAGTAAGCCTTTCACTCTCTTTGTGCATGAACAAAGGGGGGTGGCTTCTGGAGTCCTGACTCAGTCACTGGGGCCTAACCAACGTCCTATAGCCTACTATTCAATTCAGCTGGACCCTGTAGCGGCTGGAGCGCCACCTTGCCTTAGAGCAGTGGCGGCCACAGCGCTTTTGGTAGAAAAAGCCTCTGATTTGGTCCTAGGTAACCCTCTAACTGTGCAATGCCCTCACGAAGTGGAGGCTCTCTTACTAGCATTTCCTTCTACAGGCAAAAGCACTGAAGCACATGGCCTAGTTTTCTGGCCCACCTCAACTATTTTTTTTATTAATTTTTGTTTTTTTTGTTTTTGTTTTGACTTTTGAAAGGCACTGAAAAGACCTGGAATTGACCGCACCTTTAAGTTCTTTAAGAGCACAAAAGGGTGCTTAGCGAATCTTTTGCTTTTTATCGGCGCGGCACGGACGGTCTCTCTCTCTCCAAAGGGGAGAGAGACCTCAAAATGGCTGTTTCTACTAGAGATGATCCAAGTTTAGAATCAGATCAGCAGAAACTACTCCCTCTGCAGGAAGCTATAGAACATAGTAAAAAGGGAGTGCCAATTCAAGTCAGAAAATATAGCCCCTTTAGACCAAGTGACTTGAGCGCATGGAAATCAATCATCCCTAGTTTTGAGAAAAATCCAAACACTGTAATTTCACAGTTAAGGACTATATTTAATGCATATCAACCCAGTTGGGCTGATGTTACTTGCCTTTTTAGGGCTTTAGCAGACCAGCTAGAAGGTCACTGTAGAAATCATCTCAGACACAGACAAGAAGCTGCTTCTTATATTATTAACCATAGACAAGAGTTTGAGTCTTTTAGAGTAAATGACTCCCCTTTTGAAGAATATGTTGATGAATTAAAGAAATTTGGAAAGTGGGGAGGAAATGATACAATTGTAGCATTTGCTAAGCAGCATCAGCTGAATGTTGTGGTTCATCAATTAAATCAGCCTTTATTGAAAATCAGTGACACAGTTTGGCGACCCTGAAGGGACCTTAAGGACCCTCCCACCCTCCCTAGTTTGGCCATAAGCCAGCTAATTCGGTGGATTTTCCAAATACCTCCCCCCCCACCCCCACGGACTTTGCCTCATTTGCCTAATCTCCCTTGCTTTAAGCCTCTAAAAGTCTTGCTTTAAATGGAAAAGCCAGCCCAGTTTTAAGGGCAAGATGCTCGAATATTCTACTATGGGGGAAATTCTCACATATGGAGAGAGTCGTCAAAATGAAATTCTCACATATGGAGAGAGACCTCAAAATGAAATTCTCACATATTGGCCTTTTCAGTTTGGTGAGTTTTTATAAGGAATATAGACTAAGCCTAGATTTAAGACAATTTGTATTGTATTTCTATTTTCCTATCCTTCTAATCAACAACACCTTATATACAATAAAGGCTCTATCTAGAAAACCAGAAGCTTCTTCCATTTACTAGTCTGGGAGATAAATTAAGGGAAAAGTTAAGTAGGGGAGATTTATGATCTAATATCCAATTTTAATCTCACAGTTTTTACTACTACTACTACTACTACTACTACTACTACTACTACTACTACTACTACTACTACTACTACTAGTACAACCACCACCACCACTACTTCTATTACTGCTAGCACTACCACCACGACCACTAGTATCACCACCATTACTATTACTGGTTAATTGTTTGTCCTTCATGCTCAGAGAGAACAAAAATGACATAATGGTGTTGGGTGGCAATGTATAGTGTGCCCAGTTATGACCGATCAAACCAATACAAGCTCAAAAGGCTCTATCATAGGTTGGGCATAAATAGTCCATATGAACATTTAGAGTGGAGATGTCTCTAAATTTTCACATCTAGTATTTCTTTTGAACCTCTGCAATTCTGCTTTGCTCATAGAGCACAGCACCATATTTGGTTTGGGCATGCCATGCTTGAGCAGTCCTGTGCCAGTGTCTCCCATGTCTCACCATTAATTCCAAAGTTCTCCAGAGATACCTTGAGAGTGTTATATCACTTCTTCTGAATCTCAAGTGAGTACTTATTCTTGTGAGTTCTTTGTAAAATAATCTTGTGGGCAAACATTTGGCATTCAAGACATGTGGCCAACCCAAAGGAGTTGTGCTCTCTGCAGTAGTGTTTGAATGCTTGGCCGTTCAGCTCAGGAAAGGACTTCACTGCTTCTTACTTTATCTTGCCTTCAGAATCTTCCTAAGATAATTCATATCAAAGTGATTCAGTTTCTTGGCATGACATGGGCAGATTGTCCAGCGTTCATAGGCATACAACAATTTGCACAAGTTGCAGACAACTGATCCATATGCAGAAGTTATTTTAGCCTCATAGGTTGCATTGAGTGCAAAATCATCCAGGAACAAAAAATCTTGCACCAATTCTCTCTCCACTTTAAGCTTGGCTTATAGCCTTTTCTAGTTAAATAATTTACTCTCAGTACAGTAGCTGACCTTGATGCTGTTTTGATCCTTATTGAAGGCATACAATAACGTAATTGAAAAAGTCATACTAAAAAGCATAGGAGCAGGCATATAACCCTGCTTCACTTCATTGATGACTGTGAAAGCATGAGAGCATGATCCATTATCCAGAGCCTGTGCAAGAATGCCATCATAGAACTGATTTATAATCCCGTTGAACTTCTTTGGATAACCAAATTTTGCCATGATTTTCCACAAGCCCACACAACTGATAGTATCAAAGGCTTTGATCAGATTGATGAACACTATATACAGACCTCTCTTCTGCTCCTGGCAATTCTACTATTGCTGCTACTGCTGCTGCCACTAGTACTGCTACTACTACCACTACTGCCACTATTGCCACTACTGCTTCCTGTACTGCTACTGCTATTGCTATGGCCACCACCACCACCATTACTACCACTATTATTACTAGTACTACTATCAGTGATAGTACCAGTACCAGTATTACTGTGTGCAGTGCATTCAGGGAAGTCTAGCACCTCTGGTATGAGGGATTGCCAATCCCTCTTCAATGCTGCTCATCCACCTTTGGTGTTCACCTGTCACCCAACTACTCAGAAACACTCATCAAGTAATTTTTAGAGGCAAGATTGAAATTCATACCTTCCTGATCCAGTGGTTTCTTACTCTAAGTCTTCCTGATGAGCCTACTTATGTGTAAGGGCACTCACCACTAACTTAATCTCAAGGGGATGAGTTATTGAGATGTAGAAACTCCTGAAAAAAAAAGCCATATCTATTAAGTCCTAGATTAAGCCTGTATACCCAGGCTGAGAAAATCACAGATTCTTTATGCTCTGAAGATCTTTTTTATAGTTATTGCCATTCTTGGTAAGCATGCTTTACATGTAAAAAAACCTTGACTATGAATTACCCAGAGTTCTTCATTTTTCAGTCATGTTGGAAAAAGAACTCATACTTACAGATCACTTGATTATGTATAAAGCATTTTCTTTTTAACAGAGGGAGACAGATGGGGCAAATGGCAAATGAGATGCGCCTCAGATTTAGCTGGAAGAGAGTGGGTAGGGATGGCCTTAAGGAAATTGTACAATTCCTTTAATGATCTCCAGCTTTTTCCAAACAAAGCCCCACCTTTTTGCTACCCATATTTTACCACTAGTCATCTGTAGAATTAAAAATCTATGTCATTCGGAGGAAAAAAGAGTAGGGCAGGGTGAATGTAACATAATGAAAATAAGGAACCACATGGAAGAACCAGTTTATGGAGGCATCAATGGATAACAAAAAGGTAGATGGGCAGTTATTGTCTCAGAGGGGGATAACTCACCATGCCGATGCCCATGTTCTTTTCTGGTATGTAGCCTTAGTTTTTGAGGAAGTGAGGCAGTGTAGTTGACCTCCCCTTAGTAAACTTACTTGAACACGAATTAATGGGCTATTATCTATGTGTCCCTGGAGGACACATCCATACAGTTAGATTGCAGATCCTTTGAAATAGTCCAGTTTTCTTACCAATAACTATATAGAGCAAGTGGTTTCCAGATAAGTAAACCAAGGCAAAGTTCCTCAATACTGGGCCTTACATCCAAAAAGTCTCAGTACTGCAATTCCAACCTGCAACTTATTGCTTTCAAGGGTGTCTATATATTCCTTCTCTGAGGCTGTCTCTCCGATTTGAAATCACTTTCATTAAACTGTTGATTTACTGTGTGACAGTAGACAAGTTATTTCCCATATTTTGGCCTTGTTTCTTGCAGACTTGTAAAGTCCTTTGGAGATGCTTAGATGAAAGGCATTTCCTATCTTTGTAGAAGACATGATCTTTCTTCTCTTGTATGCCTTTGGATTATGTTTTTATTTTCCCTCTCTCTACAGTGATCAAGCATGCTTAAAAGGAGAATTTTTTCTCCAAATTCCACTTTTCTTCAATCTTTCAGCAGCCATCTTGTACCATATGATTCCCCAAATATCAACACATCCCTGCAAATTCAGAATATAAATGAAGGTCTGGCCTTTGGCCTTGGGCCCATTCGATGATGAGTGGGATGTAAAGCTAGACAAGGGGATTTGGGGTTTCAGTGAGGCTGAAAGGAAGTTTGTATGCTGCTGATGACAGGCAGAAACTCATTTTCTATGGCAGGAAAGAAGCAGAAGGTGGTGGCTCGGTTCATGACTGATAAAACCCACCTCAGCATGGGGGGCTTCCACTTAGACACAAGATGAACAACACTCTTGAACTGGCTAACTATTCAGACACACAGACACGTGGTTTTTGTTTGGAGAGGGAGGGGAAGAAGGGAGGATAATATAGAGTTTCTTTCACACCTTTTACTTATGAAAAAGAAGCTTTCTGAGAGACTGGCAGGATGCTAGCAGTACTCTTTTGAGGGTGACTTGGTATTCCTGTAGTAAATTTGGTGAAAGGACTCCCTTTGACACTGGGGTTCAGAAGGTTAAATTCCTGTGGTTTTACCCAGGACTAGTCCAAAGTGTCCCATTTGTGACATTCCACTGATGGGACTGACAGCCATAAGGGATAAAACTGAGAAGGGAGTTGAGACATTTAAAAATATAATTAATCTCAAATCAGGCAGAAAATGTCTCTTTCTTCAAATGAGTTTTTCCTAAAATTTGAGGAAAGGAATTCTTGAATGAAAGAAAGAACACATATTAAATCCTAACTATGCACTTTGTAAACACTTATTAAATGCTTACCGTGCACTTTGTAAGGACTGTGCTGAGTGCTAAGGATACAAAGAGCAGATCAATATTGCTCCTAATGATAATTAACAACAAAAATAATAGCAATAACGATAGCAAGTGTTTGTAGAATGCTTTGTTTTGCAATTTGCTTTTGTCTCAAATGCTATACAATATTAATATGGGATCCTCACACCTCCCTTTGGATGCAGGTGTTGTTATTATGCCCAATTCACAGATGACTCACCAAAAGTCACAGAGGCAACATTCAAATTCAGGTCTTCCTGACTCCAAATGCAGCTCAAAGTTGACTTAGGGAAAAGGAAAAATATAGGAGGAAATAGCATCGGGTCCAGTGGAAAGGCTGAGTTAAGAAGGTAGATAAATCCCTTCCCCTCACAGAGTCCTACCCAGTCCAATAAATTCCATCTCTCCCACTTTAGCCAATGGAACTATTTTTCAAAAGTGAAATGTGGTTTTAAACACTAATCATGTCTATTAGGCAGACCTTTGTCAACATTTGATATTCAAATAGGTACTGGCGAAATAGGCAAAAGTGAGACACTTTCTGTCCTCAAAAAGCTGACCTTCTGTGGATAGATCATATACACAAATGAAAAAAGGCAATTGTATTTGCAGAGTAACAAGTTGTTTGGGGTATTGGGAAAAATTGTTTTTAGGAGATGGTGATTGAACTGACTATTGAATGGAGCTAGGCTGACTCAAGAAAGAAGTATATCGAAGATGTGAGGGACTACTTGTATAGTGAGGTGAGGGGTCTGATGTCAAGTAGAGGAGACAGATGTGGGAGAGACAGTTTGACAAAACAGATTCTGGCACTCAGGGGTGTCATATAAAATAAGGCTAGCAAGGGAAGCTTCACTGTGAAGCTGAGGATTTGGAATTTTAACCTGATCCAAGAGGTAGAAAGCAGCTGGGGACAAGCTGGGCCCTTTCCCTGTGACCCTGGCTTGGAAATGAATGCTGGTGCCTTTTGGCTAAAGGTCAACACTTTCCCATCCGACCAGGGTCTCCATGTTGCTGCATCATAGTGGCAGTGCTCTGCATTTTGAGCATTGTAGGGAAAAGGTTTCCCTGGCATTCCTCCTGCCATTAGAGCCCTTCCCTTCTGTCTGAATACCATCTGCCAAAATATGTGGGGTCCTGCCGAGAGAGTGGGAGGAGGCCACAGACTGCAAGGAGGCTGGGCCCCTTGTGTTTCCTTGAAGGGACCCTGAGCATCAATCTTTCTGCAAGACAGCCTAGCATGGAGGGGAAGAGAGCCTCTTTAAATAAAGAACAAAAGGAGAATTCTCTAAGATCCATCTACTTCCACAGACTTTCTCCCTCGCTCTCCCTCCTCCCTCCCTCCCCTCTCCCCTTCCCTCCTTACCGCTCTCTCTCTCTCTCTCTCTCTCTCTCTCTCTCTCTCTCTCTCTCTCTCTCTCTTCGCTTTGGCTCTCTCCCTTTTTCTTTCCTTCTCTTTCTCCCTTTTTCTCTTTTTTCCTCTCCCTTTTCCTTTTCATCCCTCTCCTTCTCTTCATCCTTCTCCATCTCCTCCTGTCATTTTCCTTCCCATCCTCTCCATCATTCTGTGTCTCTCCTTCTCCTTCCCCCCTCTCTCTCACTTCCCCCTTCTCTTTCACTTTTTTTGATGAGGTAATTGGGGTTAAGTAACTTGCCCAGGGTCACACAGCTAGTCATTGGCAAGTGTCTGAGTCCAGATTTGAACTCGGGTCCTCCTGAATCCAGGGCCAGTGCTCTATCCATTGTGCTACCTAGCTGCCCCTCTCTTTCACTTTTTTCTTTCCTTCTCTCTCTCCCCTCTTTCCTTCTCTCCTCTCTCTTTTCTTCCTCTCCCCTTCACTTTCTCTCCCTCTCCTCTCCTTTTCCTTCTCTCCCTCTCCCTTCTTCTCTCTCTCTCTCTTTCAGACACACACACACACACACACACACACACACACACACACACACACACACACAGAGTTTGTCCCCACCTCCTCCAGGATGACTGTGTTTTCAGATGGCTCAAACCTGCTATATGAGAGAGTTTAACCCAAGAAAAAACTCCAAGAGGTGGAGATTTACGAGGCTTGAATGATCCAGGGCTTGGCTTTTCAAAACCATCTAATTGAGCCTTGGAGTCTGGTGTGCTTCATGTCAGACATCTGCATATCAGCTGGCTGCCCAGAAACATGCTAATTTGCTCACAGCTAATCAGTTTCACATGTGCTGCAGCATCAGAAATGACATCACCAGAGGAACCACCGACATGCAAGCTCACCCTCTGCCTCTCCCAGCATGATGCTAATGGGCTCATCCCTTGGTCTCTCTGCACAGAGTGCAGATCCTTGATTCTCAGGGCAGGGAAGGTCATTAGAGTAAGCGGCTTCAGGGTTATTGATCTACAGAGAGCTGGGATATTGCTCAGGATGTTCTAGCCCTGTGTCTACCTTTGGTCAGGTCCAGAAGGCAATACTGAGGTGGGTTGATGACTGTGGGGTTAGATCACCATCATCAAGTGATAGAAGGTTTGTATTTGATTTGTAGTCTCATTACTACCTCAAACCCTTCTGTTTAAGATTTTTTGGGGGACTGGAGCACTTTTAGGCTGGGTCTCTATAGAACCAGGGATTTATTAAAAACTTTTTGTGCAAGGTCCCCATTTATATAATACATACTGAGGCAGCCATATAATACAGTGGACAGAGGACTGGACTATGCCTGATGTCAGGAAAAGCTGAAGTCAACATCTGGCCTCAGATATTTATATGCTATGCGACCCTAAACAAGTCACAACCTTAATCTGCCTCAGTTTCCTTTTCAGTACAATGTGGATAATGATAGCAACGACCTTCCAAGGTTGTTGGGAATGTAAAGAATTAATTGTTATTTGAGGTTTTTATCCCTTTGCACCAACTGGCCTGGGGCTCCGCAAACCACACGGTGCTCCACCCACTGGTTGTAAGCGTTGCCGTGGCACTGGCACCTCATGCTATCACCACTCGCTGATGGCTACATGGACCTGGCAAAATTATAATGATTGGAAGCCTAGTGAGGGCAGTCAGGTTACTGACAGAGCAGCCAGACAATTGGTTGGGGGCTGTGTGGGGTTTCTGGGAATGGGGAGAATTCAGCATTCTAGCTGGAAGCTGGAAGGTGACAGGAGCTCTGCTGTGTATTCTCAGCTGATTCCTGGGTGGTGGTATTTTTCAGGTTGTATAATTTCCCTTTCCCAATTTTATTTCCTTTCCCTTGATCCTACTGATCCTGTTTGTGTTGTTTTTTTAAGTTCGTTCTTGTTAAAATAAATCCTGTTCTGTTTTGAGGGAGGCTGCCAGTCTCCTTCCTTGCCCCAATATTGCGGCAAGCCGCTTAGCTAACACTCCCCAATTAAAAAGTGGTCCCCACAGGAGATAATAATTGTAAAGTGCTCAGCACAGTGCCTGGCCCCTATTAAGCACTATATAAATGTTGGTTACTATAGTAATTATTATGGACTATTATTAACTAGAGTAGAAAATAGTTACCAAGAGGAGTTAATTGACTTAATGGGATCACACAGCAAGTGAAGGTAAGAGACAGAGACCAATGTCAGGACTTCTTGATGACAGGTCTCTGCATCTATTGATGATGTACCCTGCTGTCTCCCTGTCCAGATGCTGGTGGTGAGTCATACACATAAGGCATCCATTGATTGTTGCCCATTCTTGTTTAAGTTTAGTAGACTCGAAGAGTGTCTGCCTTAGGAAGTCTTGTAGACTATTTGGGCTTGGAGGACCCTCAGAGTCCATCCTGTTATCACCCCACCCCCACCCCCACCACATTTTATGGATGAGGAGGAAGCTAGGACCCAGATCCTAACTCTAAGGCACTTTCTCAAGATGCACACATCAAGTTGCAGAGATAAGGCTTGAACCTGTATTGGCTGCCTCTATTTTCTTTCCACTCATTACATGACCACGTAAACATACGGAATTATCTAGTCATGAATTTGAGTGTGGACTCTTACATATATTCACTGCATGTTTGAGTAGAAAGTGACCTTAGCAATACTCAAGTCGATTGACTTCACTGGAAAACAGAAGGAACTGAGGGAATTTTATGGCAGGCCCAGGTCCATACTTTTTCTTTAGTGACAGGAAAACAATCTTCACCATATTCACATGTGAGACGTTCACCTTCCAGTGATGGTTTTCTAGGATCATAAAAGCATTGGTTTAGACCTGGAAATAACCTCAGGGGTCATAAAGTCAAACCTCTCTATTTACAGATGAGGACACTGAGGGATGAAGATGAGGAAAAGACTTGTCCAGTGTCTCATATCTAGTATCCAAGTCAGTCTTAGAAACAAAGTCTTCCTAATTTCAAGTCAAGTCAAGCACTCTATCCATTATTCTGTAGTTTCTTTTTTTTAAATATCTTTTTGAAATTACACTTGAGGATAATTTTTAACATTCTTTTAAAAAATATTTGAATTCTAAATTCTCTCTCTTCCTCCTTCCCTTCTCTTCTCCCTGAGACAGTAAGCAATCTGATATAGGTTATACATACTGCAATGAGTCCTTATAAAATCCTTTTATTAGGAGAGCAAAGGCTTATTAGTGTTTGTTTAAAAACTCCTGGCCCTAGCTCATGTGACTTTCCTTTATTTGTAATATTGGGCAAACATCATCCAGACAAATGGGATCATTTGTGTGGTAGTTCAGCATCCCAGTCGCTGAGAAGCCTGGGAACAGAACTCCAGCGGTTGGCTGCCCATGCGATTTACTAACCCATCAGCCACACCAATAACACTGCTCTCTAAGATAATATTTAATGTACTTTTGTAACAAGCACTTCAGGGAATTTGGGGAAAATATCCAGCACCAAGATCCCAACTCATTTTTGGAGACTTTGAATGTGGTGTACTTCTCAAGTTTCTTTCTGCATATTGCTACTTAGAAATCAACCATAAAAGTTGGCTTATTATGTTAAGGTTGCCAGAACAAAACCAAAGTACAATAAACAGACACTCATTGTTATATGAGGCTTTGAGGTTCTTGCATCGTGAGTGACAATAGAAGGAAAGGAATTTACCAATGCCTTGAAGGACAAAGTCATGTCAATTGATACAGTGCATTTGTACACATTAAGACAGTAGGAGAAAAAGTGTTATTTTCAAAATTAAAGTAAAATATCTTTTTGATTTTTTGTCTTTATTTTTAATTTATGGCATAAAACAAACATTTCCATAGAATAGCACAATAAAAAAGAAACTTGTACAAGAAACTGCAACTCTATTATGTACGACTTTCTATTTCTTTCAAATAGACAACAAAATTATTATGTACATTTTTTCTTTCCTTTTTCCCACCCTGACCTAGAATTGTCTACCATTAGACATAAACAGATGTGTATATTCACATGTATGTGTGTATACATATATATACATACATATATATAAAATTATTCTATACATACCTTTATTTATCAGTTCTTTCTCTGGATAGAGATAGTAACTTTTTCATAAGTCCTTTATCTGGATATTTTAATGGAAAAAAATACATAACTTATTTGCTCAAAGTTGTTTGTAAAACAACATTGCTGTTACTGTTTGCAATGTTCTCTTGGTTCTACTCATTTTGCTCTTCATTATTTTTGCAAGTATATATCTTCTTATAATCATAAATATTCTCTAATAATTATTTGTATTGAAAGTACATTTGTACAGATAAGATATATCATGGTTAATTGTAGTAAAATTATAAAATGTTATTGAAAAATATATATTGCATTAATTGACACAATACCTGCTTCTTGTATCCCTTTTAAGGAAGTAAAAAAAAAGGAATCTTATGCCCATTTTACAGTTGAAGAACATAAGCATTATTTTCGTGTGTTCACTTGTTCACAAATGAGATTTCTGCCTTCAGTGATGTCTGCCTCCAGCAGGCAAGTAGGGATTCAGAGGGGAGATGGTACCCTATCAACATGCATTAATGGGAGATCTGCCTTGCGAAATGAATCATGTGTATGAGGGACTACTTCTTAAATTAGTGTTGATTTCTGTAGGAAATGAAGTGATTTTTGAGAATATGGCTTTGAATCACTTATAAGACATGATATCATTTGAAGATCTTCATGTTTGTAGGATGAAATGTGGAAGTAAGGTACCCAGCAAGCAATGACATGTTCAGGGAAAATTGAAAGCTACAAAAACCTTAATGGGATTAGAGTCTACATTCTGTGAGGTCAGGGACTAATTGGTTCTAATTTTAGTATTACAGTTAACTAGTATATATGTTTAATGCATATTGCATTAAATTACCACATTACCCTATTTGAAAGGAATGTCGAAATGACAAATAGATAAATAAATAAATGGTTGCATGAAAATAACTAACTATATCTATATATCTATGTCTGTCTGTCTATCAGTGGTACCATACCTGGAGTCAGGAAGACCTGAGTTAAAATATGGTCTCAGGCATTTACTATCTACATGACCCTAGGCAAGTTAACTTAATCCTGTTTGTCTCAGTTTCCTCTTTTGTAAAATGGGCTGGAAAAGGAAATGCCAAACAACTTAAGTTTCTTTGCCAAGAAAACTGCATATGGGGTAATGAAAAGTTGGACATGACTGAAAACCAACTATTTAAAACATGCATATATATATAAGTATATATGTGTATATTATATGTATGTATTGTAATGTACACATGTGTGGGGAATATGTCTGTATATATACATATATACACATATACACACATACAGACATAAACACCTGTACATGCACATGTATATAAAGCATTTGGTAGTTCATTATATACCAGGCCCTATGCAAAGTGCTAGGATGTAGGCTTGAGCACCTCGCCCTTGACCTCAAGGAGATTCCATTTTAGGAAGGGAAGTCAACAAAGCCCATTGGAGAGTCGAAGCCTATTGGGCCACAGGTTAATTAGCTGCCACATCGTACCAGGTAATGGTGGAGGGATTCCATGACCGTTCTCAGCCTTAGACTAAGGAAGGAGAGTAACTAGCATGAAGGCATAGAAGTCATGGGAATTATCTGCTAGGCCTGAGATTGCCCCAAAGTCTAAAGCAGAGCTCACTCTGGGGCAGGCTTTGAGCTCAGAAAAGGTGACCTGTGGGTTTAGCCTGGCTGATATTCACCCACTGATTTGGTCTCAAAGTGCCAAGGCTTGAGGAGGTGGGAGAAGGTTCTTCATTTGTTTGTTTTTGTTTTTGTTTTTTTGGCAGAGCAATGAGAGTTAAGTGACTTGCCCAGGATCACACAGCTAGTGTCAAGTGTCTGAGGCTGGATTTGAACTCTGGTCCTTTTGAATCCAGGGCCGGTGCTTTATCCCCTGTGAAACCTAGCTGCCCCAGGTTCTTCATTTTTTCTGGGATTATGCTTGCAGGCTCCCTACCTGCCAAATGGACACACATCTTGTCTCTCTTTAGGAACAGCACATAGGAAGGCAGCAGAAGGGGTCTGGAGATTTGAATTGGAAATTTCAAACATGGAATGAATAAGGAGAATCATAACCCCATGTTCTTCAAAGTACCCAACAGAAATATCATAAGTAAAGCCACAGTGGGGGTAGAGACTTCAGGGCTTCACTCCAGTGGGAAATATATGATGTGCAGACAGTGGCATTTGGGGACACCCTCTCCATGCCCACCTCCTCTTTTTCCTTCTCATTTCGTGGTTGATAAATTCATTGGGGACTGAAAATGTTTGAAGTAAGCCTCTGAGTCCTTGGTTAGGAAGCAAGAAAGCTTGTTTGCTAAGTGTGGGGTCAAGTGGCAAGGCCATCCTTAAGCCATCATTGTCTTTCAGGAAGCTATAAATGAGTTGAAGTCCAGGCTGCAGCCTAGGAAGTTCTGCTTTTTATTTACAGGATAATTGGACTCCACTCCACTGGGTTCCATAAGGGAAGACTACAGACAGGCAGACAGCCACTGCCTTGTCCATGGCCATTGTCATGGGGGTTTCTGTCCTTCCCCCCTGCTTCTGATTATTTACTCCTTGCTCTGCCTCCCTGTGGATTTCCTTCTGTGGATCTCTTCTCATCCTTAGGAGGTTACTTGTTCTTGGCTTTTGTAAGTGAGGGAGGCAAATTAACTGAACCCTTGTTCCAAACACAACACAGCAGAAGTCCCTGCTGTCTCCCCACAAGCTTGCTTCATTGATTCTATAGGAGGGCCTGCCAATCAATGCAAGTCCTCTTGGCATAGAGGCCACTCTTGTCCCCAAGGCACTTCCTCCTTCTTGTGAGAGTCAGATCACTATGCTTGTCAGTAATGTCCATTTTGGAAACAGAAAGAATAGAATTGTCTTGTTTTAATCTATGTGCCTTGGAGAAGCTGCTGGGTCAATGGAATACGGATCATAGACTTTGGGCAGAAAGACCCTGAGAAGGCCAGAAATCCACCCCCTCCTTCTAGCTTGGAGGAAATGGAGGCCCAGTGTTTTGAGTCAAGTGCCCAAGGCCACATAGGTACCTGATAGGCATCACTGTTAGGCTCATGACTCTGGTCCCAGGGTCTAGGTGCTTTCTAATCTGCCACCGCAAAAGTCTAATGAAATGAACACCAAACTACGAGGCAGGATACCTGGTTTCTAGTCTGGGCTCTTGCAATGGCTAGAGTCAGGAGAAATGTTGCAAAAACAAAGGCTAGGAACCTCATCTTCCTTATATGTAGGGGGAAGAGCTTGCGTAGATAATTCCTACATTACCTTCTAGTTATAACATTCTAGACATCAGTATTTGGGATAGGAAAGAACATGGTGCAGTGGATACACTGTTGCAGATGGTAAGTTCCTTGAGGGCAGGGGCTGTCTTTTGCTAGTTTTGCATCCTCAGCACTTATTATACTGCCTGTAAAATGCCGCAAGCCTAATACATATGTATTGATTGAGTGCTGACCTTAGAGTCCAGAAAATTTGGGTTCAAAATCTACTTCCAGGGTCAGTGTACTTGTGCAAGTCACTGACCTTCTCTGCCTCATTTTCCTCCCCTAAAAATTATCTTGAATATCTCCAGTATCAGTGGCCAGGTTTGAACTGAATAAACAGACACAAGGCACTTTGAAACCTCCTTGTGTTACTGAAACTCCTGCTGTTATTCTTCTTTGAGCATCCCTTAGAATCTTGAAACTGTCATTATTTTAAATTAATAAAAGCTGACAGTTCCTGAAGCAACATGATCCATTCAGTCAATCCATCTTCATTAGAGGATGGAGAGATGCTCAATCAACAATCACTCACCAAGGATTCCTCAAGTACTTACATGTATCCCAGCTTTACCGATGCACAAACTAAGCTCTAGAGAAATTAGATTTCTTGCCCAAAATCCTGGTCCAGGAAGTGTCAGAGAAACCAAACTGTGGGTGTGTGGGGGGGAGGGACTGAGGAGTTGAGTGAGCTAATCCTCTGAATGATAAAGTCAGGATTCAAAAAAAATTTGTCCAGGCCACAATTTTGGCCTGAATTGGGTAAAGTGAAATTTTATAGGGATAAACATAATGTCCTCCCCTTGGGTTTTAAAAAAATATTTTCAAAAGTTTAAGAACAGAGCAGGCTAGCCAGCCCTTTGTTTGAAAAATAAAGATTTTTTTTTAAGTGGACTACAAGTTCAATGGAAGTCAATAGGGTAATAGGTACAGCCAAGAAAACCAGTAGGAACTTCAGTTAGATTTAGAGAAATAGGTGCAATTATTATCCCCAATTTAGAGACAAAGAAACAGAGGCAAATTGAAGTAAAGTGACTTGTGCAGGATCACACAGCTAGTAAATGTCTGTGGTGGATTTAACTCAGGTCTTCCTGACTCCAGGCCCAGAACTTTATCCAGTGAACTACCTAACTGCTAATCTTAAACAATAATGATCTAATAAATATCTGATGAAGGAAATGTGATTTTACAAGTACCGACCATGTGCCAGACACTGTGCTAAGCACTTTACAAATATTATTTCATTGAGCCTCACAATAATCCTGAGAAGTAGGAGCTGCTGTTACTGTCATTTTATAGATGAAGAAAATCAGATTGAGGAAGGTTAAGCCTTGGCAAGGTTCAAACAAATAGCAAATATATGAGTCCAAATTTGAACTCAGATCTGCTTGCACCCGGCTCCAGTGCTCTGTGCACTGAGGCACTCCCTGCGTGGAAAAGAAGCCTATTGCTATACTGAAGGCACTCCCACTATAACTAAAGAAGGTTACACATAAAGGATGGTGCAGCAGCAAGGCAACCTGCGAAATTTGAGCATTGTATCCATTGGCTGGATACACAGGGAATATTTTATGGATCTTGTTGACAAATGGACACCATGGTGTCAGTACCAAGATATTGATTCCAGCCACTTTAATACCTAATTAATATCCACATGCTTATTTTTTTTCTGGTTAGATGAGGAGAAGGAATTAGCTGAACTCTGGGGTCCCTTTTATCTATTAATCCTCCAATATTCTCCAATATCAATAGTTCTGCCAAGGGTGTCCCATAAGGCAACACAAGGATTCATAATCTTCTATATTCTAGTTCCCAGTGTAGTCATTTAATTCAACCAACACTTATTAAGCAACCATTGTATGCAAGGATTTTGCTTGGCCCTGGACATACAAGGAAAAGAGTGAGCTAGACTTTCACATCAAAGAGTTTTTAATATAGTAGGGAGATCCAAATATATAGGAAAATAGTGTCCAGAGAAGGGAGTTGTGAAAGGAGGCAAATAGATTGGCCCATTCTTTCCAGTAGAAATGTTAATGTTGATTTCATGGTCAAGAGCAATCAGTGCAAATCAAGGGGTGAGTGTGTGTGTGTATACATGTGTGTGTGCATACATGTGTGTGTGTGTGTGTGATAGTTCAGGCAGATGGCAAGGTACCAGTCCTGGGCAGGCATTGGCATCATGGCAGAGGCTGGGTGGGTGTGTTAACATTACTAAGTTCAGGGGATCACCATGCCTTTGCTCAGGCTCATCACCATGATGCCCAATGAGTGGAAATTCCCAAAGAATGTCTTGGGCTATACAGATAGATAGATAGAGAGGTAGGGAGAGATATGTATGTCTTTGTGTCTGTGTATATGTGTATGAATATATAAATTTATATGTATATATGTATGAATATATAAATGTATATGTATACACACATTTATACATGTATGCATGTATATGCAAATGTATTTATTTATTTAGCCTGTTTTTCGTTGCTAGCAAGCAGGGTACCTGATGTATAGTAGGTGCCTAATAAAAGTTTGTAAGCAGCTCGGTGGTGCAGTTGATAGAGCTTGAAACTTGTAGTCAAGAAAACCTGAATTTGGATTTGGATCCAGACATTTATTAGTTGTATGACTCTGGCTAAGTCATTTAACCTCTGCCTCAGTTGCCTCATCTGTAAAATGGAGATAATAAATAATAACACCCACATGCCAGGGTTATTGTGATAATCAAGTGAGATAATGAATTTCAAGAGCTTTGCAAGTACTAAAGGGATACTACCAAATGTGGCTCCTGCTGCAGAGGATCATGATGGGGATTGGGATGTGGATGGTGGACCACTAGGCAGAATTTCTCATATGGCAGGCCATGCTTGGCCTCCCTTCTTAGAAATGGGCTCCTGATTGTTAGGGAAGATATGTCCAGAGCTGCCTCTGCTGCTGCCCAAGTTGAGAGCTTGTGATTTGGGGTCTACAGCTCCAGAAGCAGAGCTCACCGTCAGGGGAGAGATGGCTAAGGAGTAGAGGAAGTTCCAGGAGGAGGGAGAAATGTTTTTGTTGGGTTCCTCTAGAGAGCTGATTTAGTGTTTTCTTGTCACCAAACAAGGAAATGAAAAAAGGAAAATGTGCTGAACTCTTCAGATGATTGATCCCCCACCCCAGTGCCTGCTGCAGGGGATGATTGGGAAATGGGTTAAACACAAATCTTTGGGCTTGGCCAAAGTATGCACTTTTTTCTGGAGAAACTGGCATCATTCTGAGGTTTTCAGGGATGGGGATTGGGGCTTCTGAGTGGACAGGTAGAATAGGAAAAGAGCTGTAGGTGCCAGCCGTGGACAACCAGCACAGGAAGCTTCTTACATGGTGATGATAATATTGATGACATGCCTAACTCATTCAATGAGGAGAGAACAGTCAAAGGAATGAGGACATATCTATTGTCATCCACAGAGCACAGAATGGTCCAATTAGGCAGCTTTGTGATAGCTTGGGTCTGTTACTAATCTTAGTCTGTTTAGTTCAGCTCCATTAATTGCCCTGGTTCACTTGCTAGTCATGCATGACTAAGCTGGGGCAGGGGAGGGGCAGATCTTTTTGAGTTTCTCATGTATTTGGCACCTCAGACCTCAATAAGTGCCAAGTATTTCCATCTTTCTGTGCATGCATGCCCAGGACATCACAGGGCTCTGTCTCTTGCATGACAGAATAGTGATGTTCAGTAAGAGTAGCAATTCTGAGATAGGGAAGCCCATGCCATCATCAGGTGCGGTTGGCTCCACCATTGCTCAACCTTCAGGATGCCAGGAATGGCCAACCCCTCCCCCTCCAGTCACACTCTGGGCTGGACTGGGTTTTTGATGTTCCAGATGGTCCAATTTCTTTCCAAGCTGTTCATAAAGATACCTCTCAGTCTTTCCACTATGACTAGCAGGTTCCAAAGTCTTTTGGAGTGATTCTGATTTAGTAGGGTACACCTTGTAATCCAGGACAACAAAGGGCCTCAGAACACCACTGTGGGTACTCTTCTTCCTTGAGAAGCAGGTGAGGAACAATCTTTAAAATAGAATGGCATAGAAGTCTTCCACAGCACAACCTTCTGCCAGCAGGGCAAGGTCCCCAGTGACCAGGTAAAAGAATCTATTATTGAAGGCCAAGTCTTTGAATGTGTCTATTAACCCAGGCAGATATCAGAGAGAGAAGAGGCATAGCTATAATGCCAGCAAGAAAGTTGCCCTGAGATCTCTGCTTAACTCAGCATGTCCAAAACAGACTTCCTTGTCTTTTCCTCTAAACCCTCCATTTATTATTGACAAAGGTACCAAGATCCTTCTAATCCCCGTGGTTCAAAACCTAGGAGTCATCCTAGACTCAGAACCTCTCACCACTCCAGTTCCAAGATGGTGTCAAAGCCTGGTCATTGCCACCTTTGCAAGATCTCCTAAATATGCCCCCTTCTCTCCTTTAACATAGCCCCTACCTTGTTGTAGACTCTCATGCCTGGATTATTGCATTAGCTGCTGGTGGGTCTCCCTGCCACAATCTCTCCCTACTCCAATACATCTCCTATTCAGCTACTAAAGTGATTTTCCTAAAATACTCCTCTGATCACATAACCCCGCCCCATTCAATAAACTCCATTTGCTCTCTACTATTTCCAAGAGCAGAATGCTCTTTTTGGCATTCAAAGCTTTTCATAACGTGCCCCATCTTACCTCCCCAGTCTCCTTATACCTTAATCTCCAGCAAGTAGTCTTCAATTGACTGAGATTGGTGTTCTGCTGATCCTGCATACTAAACACTCCATCTCTCAGCTCTGTGCATGTTTTCTATCTCCCATGTCAGGAAGGTTCTCCATCCTCCAATCTGACTACTATCTTTTCTGGCTTCCTTTAAGTTCTAACTCAGATCCCACCTTCTAGAGGAAGCCTTCCTCATCTCCTCACCATTCAATGACTTCCTTCTGCTAATTAATTCTTTTTTAACTTATATATTGCTTGCTTCTTGTATATTTCTTTGTCTGCTGTCTCCTCCACTAGATTGTAAACTCCTTGAGGGCAGGGACTCTTTTTTGTTTGTTTTTGTTTTGTACTCTCAGTGCTTATTGCAGTACCTAGCACACAGTAGACACTTAATAAATGCTGGTTGATTGATGGAAGAGAATAATCCACCATAGCTTTAGCAGAGCCCATCAGTATTCTTCAGAGGTAGGGAAGCAGTACAACAGGTAAAGCACTGACCCTGGAGTTAGGAAGACTTGGGGTCAAATCTGGCCTCACATACTTAATATCTAGAGCACCCTGGGCAAATCACTTAGACTGTTCCCTGACTCAGTTTCCTCAGCTATAGAAGAGGGCTACAATTAGCTTCCAGCTTCCGGGGCAGTTTTGAGAATCAAATGGGTTAACATCTGTAAGCACTTAGCACAGTGCTAGATACAGAGGAGATGTTTGAGGAATGCTTGTTTCCTTCACACCTTCTTCTTTCCTTGGGTTTCACTGATTTTTCCACTTAGATATAGGGCTTGGAATGACTGTTCTTTTCTGAAGTCCCTTCCAGCTCTTATAGTTTGTTGTAATATGCTACATGTATCAAGTTTAAATTGTTTCTATATGAGTTATATTTGGAAGAACTCTCACTGTTTAATTTGATCCTTGAAAATGGTATACTAAAGATTTGTGGAAATCCAGCAGTTCAATGGCTAAAGAAGTAAAAGTATCCAGAGATAACCAGAATCCAGAATCCAGACCAGAACCCAGTACCCTTTATGGCATCTTAACACTCAATGAAGACAAGATTTCAAGGACTTTAAATGAACATTTTTTTTTTCTTTCTGTTACTATATACATGATCTGTAACATGTATTTTCTTCCCTCTGTAGACATTGTCAAAGCATGAGTCCATGAGGGACTGCCCCCTGGACAAAATTTTTATCTTTCTCCCTTTCCTATATTGTTATTAGTATATTGTTTGTTAGCATAGGTTATGATATTCTGTTATTTTTATTTTTTGTTTATCATTTATTATTTATTGTTTCATCAAGGAACACCTCACGGCATCACCATCTGCTGATGCCTACATGGGCCTGGCCAAATTATAATAACTAGAAGCCCAATGAGGGCAGTCATGTGACTGTCAATCAGGGATGCCAGCCAATTAGCTTAGGGCTATGTGCAGATGGCCTGGGGTTTTCTGGGAAGGAGAAGGGGGGAGTTTTTCTCCATTCTGGCATGTTAGAAGGAGAGAAATGGGACGCAGCCATTTTGTTCTTTAGTAACAGCTGAGTCCAGTTGGTGTGATTTCAGGTGGTATTATTTTCCTTCCCCTATTCCCTTTTCCCCTTGTCCCTAGTTCTACTAATCTCATTTGTGTTTTACATTTGTTCTTGTTAATAAACCCTGTTTTGTTTTTATTGAAAAAGGCTGTTAATCTCCTTCCTTACCCCAATATTAAGGTGAGCTGCCTAATTAACACTCCTCTTTTTAAATTTGGCTACTACATTGTGATTCTATTAACATCCGAAAGATCTGGATGAGAAAAGAATCATGGACAGATCATCCTCAGCTAGGTCCCCTCCTACCATTCACAGAGGGGTTCTAAGCCATGAGGTAGATTTACAGATCTTGGGGCTATGATTACAAGAGGAACACGTAGCCCCATTCCTTTGACAGCTAGATTCAATTCAATACATCAAACATGTGTACGGTATAACTTGGCCCCTGTTCTTATAGAGAATTTCATGGAGAAGAAAAAGGGATTTCTTGCTATAAGGAAGTGAAGAAAGGTGACTTCATAAAATAGTTAGCCTGGATAATTAATATTAGAAGAAGGATGTTAGCTTATTTCAGAAATCAAATTATTTTTTTTCAAAATCAATAAATCAATTTTGATAATCAAAGAATCAATATATTGTTACCAGAATAAAAAAAATAACCTTCTCTTTATCTAGAGTTATGACAAACATTTTAGAACTTTCAGAGAAATCGAGAGTCTCACCACTTCTGTCTATCTCTTTCTAGGTCCTTCTCTCTGTTTTTCTATATCTGTCTTCTCACAGGCTATTTTATAATCATTGATCAACCTGGCAAAATGATTCCCCAAAAATCACATGGTGACTACTTGACAGCTCTTAATTTTTGTCAGGCAAATAATAAGTATTTGTAGGATGATTGAATGAAAAGCAAAATGATATTTATTTGAGGTTTAAATGAATATGTGTTAATTTACCTGAATGAAAATATTAAAAGGCTTAAAAGATACCTGGCTTTATATTAAGCCTAACTTCATCTGATATGCTGCATGTCAGAGACTCTAGTAATCTAACAATTTCCCATCCCATTTCACCTCATCCTATCCCATACCAATAAGATCTTCCATCAGGCAGCAAAATAAAAACAACAATCCACTAAATACCAACTTGGAACAATCAATCAACAAGTATTCGCTGGGCACCTACTGTATACACCAAGCCCTCTGTTAGGTGTTCAGCATAGCAAGATAGAAGCAAGGCAGCACCTGCACATAATGACCTTGGTGTTCAGAGGGTAGTGGAAAGTTAGTTAATATAGTGGGGATAGAGGAATGAATGCTTGATGAATCTTGCTCTCACCAAATAGTTCAATTATGGTGATAATTTGTAGACAATGGGGTCACTTAGGTATATACTTGTTACCCAAGTAAATTTTTTTTTGCAGGGCAATGAGGGTTCAGTGACTTGCTCAGGGTCACAAACCTAATAAGAGTCAAGTGTCTGAGCTAGAATTTGAATTCAGGTCCTCCTGAATCCAGGACTGATGCTTTATCCACTGCACCCCCTAGCTGCCTCCACCCAAGTAAATTTTAATTCACCATTGAAGACTCTGTCTTTCTTGGAGTGGTAATAGTCCTTTCATCTCTTCCCTGTTTCCCTTTTGGCTCCAAAAATCCAAGTTGGGCAGTCCTTGGAGAAGTGTGATACATTCTTAGGAGCAGCTTCTCTTGATTGTATTCATGAAGGATCCTTAGGAGTCTGTAATTCTCCATTAAATATATATCTTTGGAAATTCTCTCTGAAAACCATCAGATCCTACCCAACAGGAACACAGACTGTAAAAATTATCACAGGGTCCTGCTTGAATCTTTCCCAATACTGAAAAAAAAAATGACTGAAGTGAAGCAGTTAGATCCAGTTACGGTCCCATGTTTGCACAGCTGGGCTTCATTGGGTGAGGGCTTGTGTTACACACAGTTTGTGATCGGAAGTAAATGCTTTTAAAACAACCAAAAAGACAGGTCTTGAACCTCCACCTCTTCAGATTCTTTGTTCACTCCCTGAGCTTCTGTGGAGGTCATGAGGAAGTTGGGCACCCATAGGTCATTATTAGCCTTTGATTGAAACTCACCTGAAGGACCCATAGCCTAGTGAGCACATTAGCTTGGATGCATTAAAATAGCATTAACAAATAAATACATCCCAAAGGGCTTCATACTTTTTGAAGGTTTCTATTTGTAATGTCAGGGAGAAGAGGTAGTATGATGAAGGGTCTCAAAGTCAAGGAGGAGGAGGAGGGAAGGGCACTTATTGGAAGAGGTTAAGGACCAACACTACAGGAAATTTGAAAACCCAAAAAAAGCCCCAGGACAAGCCATAGTTATTTTCAGAGAATTTCAATTTTAGCAGAAAATCTCACATTTTAAAGGGACCTTACAGGTCACTGAGTTTAACCCAGATCCCTTCAAATCTTGATCAACAAGTGTTCACCCAGCAGTTCTTAAAGACTTCTACCACATGACTGACCGATTAATGAAGTTTTTACTTATATAAAATCTATATTTGCCTCTTTCAGCTTCTAGCTTCAGACTTCTGCCCTCTGGGGCCAAGCAGCACGAGGCTAATGCTGCTTTTGTGGAATAACCATTCAAATTCATGAAGACAGCTGTCATCTCCCCCTCTCCCTCCCCCCTCCCGCAGTCTTCTCTTTGCCAGGATAAACAATCCCAGTTACTTTAACTGATCCTCTTTTATTGTGAACACAAGGCCCTTCCACACGTTGGTTTCTCTCTGTTGGATTTTCTCTGGTTTATCAAGATTCTTTATAAAAGAGATGCCCAGCATGGAACATAGTACTTCAAAGAGGATTTCACCAGATCTCGGTGCTGGATACTCTCTCTTTGCAGCTTTGTTGATACAGTTTTGGTTTTCTTGACTCATATGCCTCACTGCCCAAGTATCTTTTCCTTCCTTCAATGAAATCATAAGGCATCTGAGTCTTTCCAGAATGTTTGTACATCATTTCTCTTCCACAATCTATGATCCAGACTTGTCTACCAGCAGTTCTCAAAATCTTAATGTCTTGAAACCAATGGCCTTTAGGCATCTCACACTCTACACATTCTGAACAGAATTTGTCAGGTACCTACCTAGCCCCAGACTTATCCCTGTCCAACTTCGTTATTACTGTGGAGAGAACCACCATTCTGCTAATCTAATTTTGTAAGCTTTATGTCAACTTCAATTCATTTTACTCACTCCGTGTGGCAAATCGTTTGCTAAATCTTAGCATTTTTACCTTCCCAACATCTCTTGTATGTATCTCTTTGTCTCCATTCACATTAGCCACTATGTTTATGATCTTTGGCCTAGATTACTTCAATAGGCCTCAAATACCTCCCCATTCCAATATATCTTCCACATTGATACCAATATTCCCCTTTACCAAAGCCAAGTCTGACCATGTCACTCACTTAGTCAATAAACTCCAATACTTCCTTAGTGTCTCTAGGATCTGATATAAATGATTCTGTTTGGCATTTATATCCATAAAATCTTTTCCCCATCTCCTTCCAATGGGCTCCTCATGCTGGTGCTGCCTTCACTCCCACAGACTTATTATTTAATTTCCTCTTTGGATCTTTAATTTGAGGAAGTCTCCTTGCCAGCCATACTCACTTCTAACCTGGCTCAGGTCCTTACTCTTTGGACTCCCTTTTCAAGTCATTTTTAAATGTTTTATCTGTTCCCATTAGAATTTAAATTCCATTTGCTTAAAGGGTTATAAAACTGTGTATACCCTTATACACTGTGTATATTCTATGTAGACCCAGCTATATCTCTACTAAGTCTATACCCCAAAGAGATCATAATGAAAGGGAAAGGACTCACATGTACAAAAATGTTTATAGCAGCTCTTTTTGTGTTAGCAAAGAATTGGAAATTGAGGGGATGCCCATCAATTGGGGAATGGCTGAACAAGTTATGCTACATGAATGTAATGGAATACTATTGTGCCATAAGAAATGATGAGTAGATGGATTTCAGAAAAAAAAAACTGGAAAGACTTACATGAACTGATGCTGAGTAAAGTGAAGCAGAATCAGGAGGACATGGTACACAGTAACAGAAAAATTGGGTGATGATCAGTTGTGATATACTTAGTTCTCCTCAGTAATACAATGATTCAAGACAATTCCAAAAGACTCATGATGGAAAATACTATCCATATCTTGAGAAAGAACTATGGAGTCTGAATGCATATTGAAGGCATGCTATTTTCACCTTTTTTATTGTTTGTTTTTTTTCTTTCTTGTGTTTTTTCCTTTTGCTCTGATTCCTCTTTCACCACATGGTTAATGTGGATATATATTTAATATGATGGTACATGTATAGCCTAAATGCTCTCTTTGGAAGGGGAAAGAAAAAGGAGGGGGGGAGAAAAATGTAGAACTTAAACATTTACAAAAATAAACATTGAAAACTATTTTTACGTGTAATTGGGAAAAATAAAATAGTATTAAGTGAAAAAATAAAATAAAAAGGCTATATTAAAGGATCAAAAAAGAAAAAGAATGTAAGTTCCTTGAGGTCAAATACTGTCCTTTGGTTTATATTTCTGTTTCTAGTGCAGCAGTGTCCAGCATATAGTAAGCATTCAATCCATGCTTTCTTTGATCTAATATAATCTCCATGCCTTTGCTTGGTTGGTCTCCATATGTGGACATTTTTTTCTCCTTACCCATCCCTCTTAGAATCCTTAGCTTATATCAAGACATCATCAGTGTTGTTCAGTGGTTTCAGTCATGTTGTACTCTTTGTGATCCCATCTGGGGTTTTCTTTGCAAAGATACTGGAGTGGTTTGCCATTTTCTTCTTCAGTTCATTGTAGATGAGGAATTGAGGCAGAGTTAAGTGACTTGCCCAGGGTCACACATCTAGGAAGTTTTTGGAGTCAGATTTGAATTCAGGAAGATGTCTTCCTGAGTTAAGTCCTGGCACTCTGTGCACTATAGCATCACCTACCTACCCCCACTGAATGATATTTCAAGTCATTCCACTGGAGTTTCTATTTCTTTCTCTTTACTGATAATGACCACTGTTCTAAGAGTTTCATTTCTACACCAGGTCAGAAATGATTAATGTCAGTGCAGAGACATTGAGGTTGCCTCTTATACATGCATGAACAATTTCTCTAACCGTTTTACTCAAACCCTAGCTATGACTGGAGAGGGTTGCATTATTACTAGTATACTATTGCCATTGCTATTACTAGTGGTATTATAACTAGGATTAGTGCTAGTATTAGTTACAAATACTAATATTACCATTACAATTACCAGTATTATTGTTTTAGTATTTTTACTAGTAATACCACTGTTACAAGTAGTAGTACTATTCCTACTACTTATAGTACTATCACTGCTACTTTTGCTGTTACTGCTGTAGTAGTGGTGGTGGTGGTGGTGGTGGTGGTGGTGGTGGTGGTGGTGGTAGTAGTAGTAGTAGTAGTAGCAGTAGCAGCAGCAGCAGCAGCAGCAGCAGCAATAGTAGTAGTATTGATTCTTCTAATATTACTGTACAACCATCACCTGAAAAGTGTCCTTGCTTTTGAATGGGTCTCATAACCATGTATGGATTGTCATGAAAACTAGGGCACAGGGCAACCCTTGAGGGTCCTGAGATGAACTCTTTACTTTTTTCTTCTTTTCCTCTTCCTCTTTGCATCCCATGCATGCTTTATTTGTTTGAATAAATAACATTCCACTGACTTAGTTTGGCAAAGACAATTGTGGTTTTTCTCCCTTCCTAGTGAGTGATGGACATTACCAATGGGAAATGGAAGAGGCTTCTTTCCTTCCCCTTTGTTCTACTTATGCCTCTCCCACTTTGTGTGTCTCACAGAGGTCAACATCATGTGGGCAGCACACCAGACACATCACAGCTCTGAGGACTACAACTTATCCACTGCCCTGAGACAATCTGTCTTTCAACTCTATACTTCATGGGTAAGTCACATGGCATGAGGAAGAGAGATAATACAGTTCTCTCATTTTAAAAATCCCTCACATGTCATTCTCTTTCCCCTTCTTAATAAGCAGATGACTAGCATCTCATATATGGGCTTCCTCCTTTTTCTGTGACCATGTTCACTTAAAGAATGAGCTTTTCACTAAATCTTGATTGAGTGTCTCACAGTCCCCCAATGTGACCTGAGTGTTTTTCTTTGGAGAACTAGCACATGTGTCAAAGAAGAGAAAGCAGGGAAGTGGGAGGAGAGCCCGTTCCCTGCAGTTCACACACCATGGGGTTTCTGTCTCAGTAATTCCTTAGAGATGAAGGTCACATGAAAATAATTTGGGGATTGATTCTTATCCCTTTATGACTCAGTAACTTTCTTTCTTTTTTCTTTTTGACTCAGTAACTTTCAATCCTACTGTGTTATTGTCATGTCAAGATGGTCACAAAACAAGATCTGAAACTAGTGGCTTTTTTTTTTTTTTGCGGGGCAATGGGGGTTAAGTGACTTGCCCAGGGTCACACAGCTAGTATGTGTCAAATGTCTGAGGCCAGATTTGAACTCAGGTACTCCTGAATCCAGGGCCAGTGCTTTATCCACTGCGCCACCTAGCTGCCCGCTGGTGGCCTTTTCTATTCCCTGTCCCAATCTTCTGCCCATATCATGTAGGCTGCTACTACCCCAGGACAAGTGCTCCTCCTGGGACTGTAGTAACGGCCTCCTAATTGAATTCATGACATCTAATGTCTTCTTTCTCTAGTCTATCTTGCACATAGCTCAGGAAGGATATTTCAAATTCTTTATACTTTGATTTCCAGTATTTAGCAAGATGATTTAGTCATTCAGTCACTAACAATTTAAGGCCCCACCCTAGGTTTGATACACATAGTATGTACTTTATAAATGCTTGATAATTGTTAATTAATTGATAATGGTCAGGATACCATTCCCAAAGCACAGATCTTATATTGGGAACAGGATGAAACAAAACTATGGCTGTTTCTGCAAAGGGCCTGGGCATCAGCTCTCCTCTGACTCTTCTCTCTGTGACTGCCCAGCCCAAACAATTTGCTCTTGGCCACCACTGCCCCTGAGAATTGTCTGCCCCTATTCGAATGTAAGTCCTCTGAGGTGAAGATGTCGCTTTGGCACTTCCAGTTCTTAATGCCTAGTGAATACTTAATAAGTGCTTAGCATTCATTCATTTAGTCACTTATTGTATTTTCAGAGCCTTGAACATGAGTTGTTAAAAACTTTCTTCAACTGAACTAAATTGAACTCAGTGAGGCACTGTTAATCAGCCAACATATACTCAGTGCTTGTTATGTGCCAGGCACTCCGACGGGTGCTGAGCACACAAAGAGACAAGGGGAATAAGCGATAAGGGACCTTCATTCTGACCAGGGTACTGGAAGGGAGACCAGCATCTGGGGACTTGTGGTCCCTACTGCTGCCTCAGGGGTAAGTGTGACCTGTTGTATTAACCCGCTGTATCGTAATGGCCCGGATCATCTTGGCTTTTCTCATCCCAAAGACTGGGAATGGGGGTGCATTCATCATTGGTCACAGCGATTCTAGTAACAATAATAACTAGCACTTATATAACATTGTAAGGTTGGCCAAGTACTTTATGAGTATTACCTTTCATCCTTTCTAAGCACTAAGAAATAGGGGTTTATTCTCTTCCTTTTACAAATGAAGAAACTGAGTCATAGAGATTTAATGAATTGCCCAGGATCATACAGCGGACAGGTATTTGCTTTAGGATTTGAACTCAGATCTTACTTAGATCCAACATTCTAACCCCTGTACCATATAGCTGCTTCACTCCTAAGCCCCCGACTTCCAAGGTGGTGAACTGATGTTTTCAAAGATATTTTTTGCTTTTGAATTTTATATATGTATACATAAGTACTTATATTTATACATATTCATTTATGCATATAAATTTATGTACAGCTAAGTGGTATAGTGGATAAAACTGGTACTAGGGTCAAGAAGACTTCTTGTCCGGAGTTCAAATCTGGTCTCAGATATCTACTAGCTCTGTGACCCTAGGCAAGTCACTTAACCCTGTGTTTTTCTCACTTTCCCCATCTGTAAAATAAGCTAGAGAAATGACAAATCACTTCAGCATAACTGCCAAGAGAACCCTAAATGAAGTCATGAAGCATTGGGGAAGATTTAAAAATGACTGGCCAACAATTTAAATGCACACACATCCACACACACACACACTCACACACACACACAATATATATATATTATACATTTCACATTTCTGTGTGTACATCAATACCTGGATATATATCTCAACATTTCATTAAATTAAAAGCCAGTCACAGTGGTAGAGCACCATCAAGTTTGTATAATCCTTTACTACCACAAATCTGAAGTAAAGAAGAAATTTATTATTTTCCCTATTTTACAAATGAGAAAGATGACTCTGAAGACTCAGTGATTTCCCTAAAATCATCCACCTAGTACATGCTAGAAGATAAATTCCATTTTATATTGAGGTCCCTAGAATTTAGATGATGAGACAGAGGGTCCGGATTGGTCAGTCAATAATATTTATTAAGGGCCTTTGATGTGCAAGGCCCAGGCCAAGCATCAAGGATACAAAGAAAGGCAAAAGAAAATCCCTGCCTTGAGAAGCTCACAGTCTAATGGTTAGGGAAGAGCAAACCTTCCCTTGGGATTGCTTGAGTCCTGGGAGGTGGCTTTCCCCTACTCCATCCTTGAACTAAGCAGGTCATATCCCCTTTGTGGTCCACCAGCTCTGAGCTAAGTGGGCTGGCTAAAGAAAGGTCCAGCCTAGCTTCCCATGGGGAATGGACACAAAGAGCAGCAGTGAAATCCCACGGAGGGAGTGCTGACATTCAACTAGTCACTAGCTCCATAGTCTCCTCATCTGTGAAATATTGGGGGTTATACTCAGTGACCTTCATGTTTCTTATAACTCAAAGTCAATGCGTTCCCCTATTCAAGGGTAAAGGAGTCAAAGCCTGTGATAGTTAGTAAATGAGTGGATGAGCCTGGATGATTCACCTTTCCCTTTTAGTGACAGCAAGGGTCCTGAGTCCTCAAATCCATTTACAATTTTATTGAATAAAGTCTATCTTCTGATATTGTATGGTGGGTTTGATCTGGATCTTCCTAGACACCAAAAAACAGAGTGACATTTCATAGGCTCTTGCATCCTGCTTATCTGCTGTATATGTTCTTTTTTTTTCTTTTTTCTTTTTTTTTTTGCTACTCTGTGTTTTTTCAAGATCTCTCTACATGTAATGATAACCAAGTCATGGAACTTGGTAGTTGCAAGGACAACAATGTACCTTGGAAGAGGTAATAAATTGGCTGTATCTTCAAAGTGAAAATGCAGCTACTAAAGGAAAAGGTAATTTATGTTCAGAAAGCTTTTCTTTTTCCTATGATGGCTGGCATGCCAGAAGGGACCTTCTTTTATTCAAATTACAAATTACTAAAGAATCAAGTTGCTAATTTATAGCAGCTCTTTTTTTTTTCTTGGTGAGGCAATTGGGGTTAAGTTACTTTCCCAGGGTCACACAGCTAGTAAGTGTCAAAGGTCTGAGGCCAGATTTGAACTCAGGTCCTCCTGAATCCAGGGCAGGTGCTCTATCCACTGAGCGACCTAGCTGCCCCTTCAAATTGCTAATTTAATATTAAAATAATAATAGTTAATGTTAAAAATGCAATATTAACTGGATTCTAAACCAAAGTGTAAGTGCTCCACAAGCTGGATTCAGTAAGGATTGCCCACTGAATGCAACTCTCAAATACCCACCAAATGCTAGTTCTTCCCTGCTTACCCTGTACTTATTATGCTTATATTTATTCCATCTAAACCTATATGTTACCATATCCATCTATCTCTCTATCTATCATCTTTCTATCTCTATCTATCTATCTATCTATCTATCTATCTATCTATCTATCTATCTATCTATCTATCTATCTATCTATCTATCCATCCATCCATCCACCTACTTACCTACCTACCTATCATCTATGTATCTAGCTAACTAGCTATCATACATCTATCATGTCCCTCATTAGAAAACAGATTTCTTATTAGGATAGATATAATACTTTCCGCTTCATATACTTTTATGTATATAATACTTAATTCATAAATTTCATTATTAGCAGATCTCTCCAGGAGTTCCATATCTTTTCCTTGTTTCAAAAAAGACAATGAGTAATTGGATAGATCCAAGAAAAGTAAATACAGAGCCATGGCAGCATCCAAGTGTGTATAAAATGAGGACACTAATAGAACATTTTTTGCATAGGGCTGTAATTAGGAATAAATGAGCTAACATATGCAGAGCACTTTTTAAAACTTAAAGGGCCTAAGCTGTTACTCTTGTGCTTGGACATGAATACAACAGATGCCAATTTGGAGTAAGCAGCCATAGGAGGTGTTGCATGGAACAAAGAGTCTTGGGGGGTTAATAAGCATGACCCCTGGTGAACAGAAGATTGACCCAGGGATGTCTGATGACCAAGAGCATGTTCTTTCACAGAAGATGTTGGTTTTATAATCCAGAATGCACATCTTCAGGCTCTGGATTTGAAGGAAGGAAACAGGATAACAGCTGCACTTTGTAGACCTGACAGCCTTGAGTCCCAGGTGAAAAATTCAGTTCCAAGGTAAGCAAGAGATATCTGTTCCAGACACTGAGGATGTTTGGCTCAGATATATTATAACATAAACATAACCAAAAAATATAGACATATGTGGAGACTAAGTAAGTAAAAAGAACCCAAATAAGTCAGGCACATAAAAATGAAATAATTATTATGTGAAAGACAATGACAATACTAATATCTAAATTTATATGCCAACATGAGGATTTAGAAAAAATAAATGGTTAAGCATGTACATTTCTTTTTAATTATACATACATACATACATACATACATACATACAGGCTATTTTAAAGGGTTTCCATGACACTACTTTTCAGTGTGATTTTTTAAATTGAGTACTTTATTTTTATAGAATTATATTAGTTTTCTAGATTATAGGATAACTTATGTTATCTTCCTTATATTGAATTATCTTAGCTTTGCTAATACAAATCATAAATATACGTGTTTATGTTTTTAGTTTCTTTGCTAAAATTATAAAATTTGTTTTAATATTAGTGAAATCAATCAACTAATTTTCTTTGCCAGCTTTATCACTTCTTGATTTGGTTATCAGTACCATTTATGACTCATAAAAGCAGTTTGGTAGAATATCTTTTTCTCAATTACTGTTAATATTATATGTTTGTTATTGAGGGGCAAAGCAGTATAGAATAGATATTAATTGTTCTTTAAACATTTGATGGGGGGCAGCTAGGTGGTGCAGTGGTTAGAGCACTGGCCCTGGATTCAGGAGGACCTGAGTTCAAATCTGGACTCAGACACTTGATACTTACTAGCTGTATGACCTTGGGCAAGTCACTTAACCCTCATTGCTCTGTTTAAAAAACAAAACAAAACAAAAAACATTTGATTGAATTCACTTCTGAATCCATCTGGGCCAAAATTTTATTTCTCCCTTTTGATAATTCATTTTGCTTGTTGGATAGACATCTCTTTTTTGAGATTGGATAACATCCTTAATGAAAACACGAGCAAATAATCATAGCAATATAGCACAAAAATGCCCCGCTCCCCCACCATTATTTCCCTCACTATTAAAAATTTTAAGTATATCAAGAATACACATACTTTTTTTTTTTTAGTGAGGCAATTGGGGTTAAGTGACTTGCCCAGGGTAATACAGCTAGTAAGTGTTAAGTGTCTGAGGCTGGATTTGAACTCAGGTACTCCTGACTCCAGGGCCGGTGCTCTATCCACTGTGCCACCTAGCTGCCCCCAATACACATACATTTTAATGTATTACCACTGGGAACATGGAGATAACATTAGTCCTATTTGCAGATGGCTTGATAATTTATTTAGTAAATGAGAAAATAATTAAATTATATGGTTAATAGTTTCTTTCCCCCAATCAGAAGCACTGGAGTTTAAGATCCATCCCTGTGTCGATATCAGGAATTGTCCATATACTTTCTGAACGAGTATAATGATGTTAAATTAGCTTTCTGAGCACGTACAACCTGTTTATTGACATATCAGTTACAGTATAACTGCACTACATCTTACTTTCTCCTTTGATGTATTTGTGTGTCACTCCATCCCTTAGAAAGTCCTGCGTGTGTGCTATATATGTAGGTAACTATATCTATCTATCTATCTATCTATCTATCTATCTATCTATCTATCTATCTATCTATCTATCTATCTATCTATCTTCTATCTATGGTTTCACAGCACATTTGGGTTCATACCATCTTCTTACTCTCTGGCTGTACTCATTCTTATCTTGTCTTCTTGCCAAATGATCTTGAGAATTGTTGTGAAGTTAATTCTACCCAACACCTTCTTCCCTCCCCCCAAATATCATCTATGGATTAAGAAGTATAAAATGAGATACATGGCTTGTTGGCCTCCCCCACAAATGCTTCTTGAGCAATGTTTTCCAGAGGTATTGCTTTTGCCACCCATTGCTTTCCTACCATTGGTATTAGTGCACCCCTTCCTCTTTCCCTTCCACAAATATTGGAGAAGGCATAGGAGTCAAGTTAATGTACCTCCCTCTACAACACTGTCATTTTTCCAAGAGAACACAGACAAAAAGTCCAAGGGCCAAATTAAAGCAAATCTAACTTTGTTAACACAGTTGCTTGGGGGTTAGAGGACCTGTAGTCTGGCGTGTGACTAAACCTGTAGCTAAATTCACATGGTTTATGTTAATGGTATTTAACACATAGACACATCTAGGTAAAAGAAGTACTTGTAGGCCCCAGTGATATGATCATGTCTTTAAATCTCCTGCCAATTCCATCCTCACACTGATGTCATATTTTAAAAAGACAAACAAAACCCAAAAATAACTAAATGAAGAGTGGAAAGAGGGGATACATTATTTTTGTGGACTGTGGTGAGGGTATTTAAGGAATTTCCCTCCATCTTGACAAATAAAAACAAAACAAAGCAAAAAAAAAGTCAAGCCATTGATTGGCAGTTAAGCAAACCACTGCTACTGCACACCATGCTTACCTCCTAGCTGCAGAGGCAAAGTGCTAGGCCTGGAGTCAGTAAGATCTTGGTTGAAATCAAACCTCAGATATGTAGTAGATCTGAGTTCTGGGAAAATACCTTAACCTCTGTTTGTATTTCTCTCCTCCACTGAAAAATGGAGGTAATAATAGCAACTACCTCTGGTGGTTGTGAGAATCCAATGAGATAATATTTATAAAATGCTCAGCACAGTGCCTGAACACAATACATTCTATATAAATGATTAGTCCCTTCCCTTCTTCAGTCACCATTAAAGTTTTAAATGAGCTAGATTCTACCATAGACTGTGAACATGGCACCAACAGACTACTTTAGAGTGTCCTTTAGATACTTTGCTAAAAAATGCAGTTGATTTTAAATTTCCTAATAGGTCATTAGGTTAGTCAATGCATAGTGTACTGGGCCTGGAGTCAGGAAGATATGAATTCAAATCTAGCCTCAGACACTTATTAGCTGTGTGATGCTTGGTAAGGCAGTTAACCCTGTTTGTCGCACTTCCTCATCTGTTAAAAAGAATTGGAGAAGGAAATGGCAAACCACTCCAGTATCTTTGCCCAGAAAATTGCATCCTGGGTCTTGAAAAGTTAGACATGACTGAACAACAACTTTTTTTGGGGCATGGGCAGCAAGGTGATACACTGGAGAAAGAAATGGCAAATCAATTCAGTAACTTTCTAAGAATACCCCATGGGCTTTGTTGATGGGATCACATAGAGTCAAACATGACTAAATGAATGAACAATAATAATCAGATGAAAATAGGAGACAATATGGCACTAGGAAAGGGCCTGGATATTGGAATCAGAGGACCTGAGTTCAAATCTTGATTCTGCCACTTGGGTCTCTGTTTCCTTATCTATGAAATAAGAGGGTTGGACAGTATGACCTCTGAGGCCACTTAAAGCTCTAAATCAATAACCCTTTGCCAATTTCTAGTACACAAAATGTAGAAGAAATCACATTGAGTAAACTATGCAATATGCAATGAGTTTCTTACTATTAATCTTATTCTATTGCAGTTACATGAAAGATCTTTGATTGAATCCTTATGAAGTCACCACCAACCACTCTAGATTATGGAGCCTTTATATCTTTGGATGTAGGAACTTTGACTTTGTTATCTTCTTCTGAGGGTATATTTTGATCTTTCTTTTCACCAAAGAAACTTTTTTTTTGTCTGCTCATATTGCTAGCCTATATCTTGACTTTGAACTCCTTAAAGTGAAGTACTGCTTTCAGGATGCTCTGTCCCAAGCTTCTGGGCGTCCCAGGTGGTATTATTTGAGGAAAGACAGGTTCTCCACTCACCTGGCCTGTTCTCTGCTCTGTAAATATTTTTTCTTCTTTTGTCCTTTTTTCTCTTCTTTATTTTTTAATTTTTGCAGGGCAATGAGGATTAAGTGATGTGTCCAGGGTCACACAGCTATTAAGTGTCAAGTGTCTGAGACTGGACTTGAACTTGGGTCCTCCTGAATCAAGGGCTGATTATCCACTGTACCATATAGCTAACCTACCTTTATATTTTAATAGACAGAGTTACCCAGTTTTTTAGCCTCCCCCCAAAAATTCATCTCCTAGCATCCAAGCTTCTGGTAATGAGATTTTTTGAATGCAGGTCCTCAAAATGGTGGATACCCACTACAATTCCAAAAGGAACTCCAGGTCTTCCTTGCTGTGGAGAACTCGACAAAAGCAGTGCCAATCCAGCAGAGTCAGGGTACCTTCTACACTATGATGAGACATGTGCATGGGATCTTATCAGAAAACCTTTCCTAATCCTGAGCTTAATGATTATTTCCCCAACTATGCTGTATTTAATATTTGACAACATAAAAATATATTTTTTAAAGTATAAACCAGTTAGGAATTTTCAAATATTATTCAAGTGAGAAAATACTTTGTTTAATGACAAGGTAGTACAGTGGATTGTGCTCTATCTGTATATCTTCCACACTTGGTTTGGCATCTATACTCTGAAACACTCAGGCCATGCTCATTCACTTGACCATGCCTTTGTTCTCTTTACTGTGAGTGAAATTAAGGATATAGACCTTATGTTTGACAAGATTTCATGAAAATTAATGATTTCATTGCTCTCATGATAGCCAGGTTAAGTAATTAATTTAGTCTACATTAAATGTACTATAAATGTCCCAAAAGGGAATCCTAAAGGATGACTTCACTGCTGCAGACTAAGAAACTAAACCAGTCATATAAACTTGAGACATTTTCCACGTTTGTTTTTTTCCTGATGGCATCGGACTTTAGCCACATTAGCCAACCCAATTTTCTCTGGAGATGCTATTTGCTACTCTATAATATATTCAGGAAGGGATCAACCCATCTAAGGACTTCCCATATTTATTGTATGCTAATGGAAGTGACATAAAATGATTGGGCCAAATGACTTCTGAGTTGGCCACAAGCCAAATAAATGACTTGAGTTTTTTTGTTTGTTTGTTTGTTTTGTTTTGTTTATAAAATGATTTAAGGAATACAATAAATACAAAGTGAGCTGACAACATTTAAAAAATTTGCCTCTTGTGTTCTGTGTCCTCTGCTCAGGGCCAAGGGAGATATAAAGTTCATATAAGAATTGGTCTTTGCCTTCATGGAATTCTTGAGGTCATCAATGAAGATAGAAATAGAAAAGACATGCATAAATCAGCCTAGTCTTCTGCAAAAAGAATGGAGAAGTACAGGACGTCCTTGAAATGACATTTTTCCTAATTGTAGACAAATAGCTTTAACAAGTACAAAGCGATTTGTTTCTCCCAGGCAGAAGTAACCTCAAAGATCAATTTTGTGACTTTCTGGCTTTTCTGTATTAGGAGCACTGAGTTACATTCAAACGGGGAAAGTGGTAGTCATGCTGTTTCTTCCCCTCCTGTTCCTATGGAGTTTTTCATTTAATAAAATATTTCCTGCCAACATAGAGTAATTCTAGAAGGATCAAAGTAATTAGAAGAAAACATTAGCTTCTGTTTACTTGTGGATGCAAACCAGCCCTGTGGTCAGAGCAGAAGTTGTTTTCCTAAAGGCAGAAGTGTTTCCGTCTGTTAGAATATACAGCCCAAGAAGATTTTGCTCCCATTAGCATATCCTGATTCTGGACACTCTCTTTTGATATTTTGTAGTTGTTTTGTTTGCTTTTCCTCAGGTAGTTTTTGTGGGTGTCGATTCTTGTTTGTTCTTTGTTTTGAAAGAGGGCCAATGACATCTATGGATGATAGTTACCAATAACTAGTTTTGCTCTGCAAGGAGTCATCTGAAATAGAAACATCTGTTCCTTTTCCTTTCTGATTCAGCAGTCCCTATTCATATATCATGGATTTTGAGCTGGAAGGGAACTTAGATCTCACTTAATCCAACTCCCCCATTTTAAGGATGAGAAACCTGAACCCTAGGAGGAGGACTGACTTAAATGACTCGTAGTACAAAGATTTGAACTCAGGTCTTTAGAATCCAAATCCTGTCCTTTGAATACCATATTACTCTACCCCTATCCTTCTTTCCTTAGGTGTGGGTATGTCCAGGTCACCCCCCCCCATTTATAGTGAACATCCACATACTATGTGGAGGGACAGAGGGAGCAAGGAGTGGAAGGAGGGAGGGAAGGATGGGGCAGAGAGAGAGAAATAGAGAAAATAGAGAAATAGAGACAGAGATAGAGACAGAAATGCAGAGAGAGAGAGAGAGAGAGAGAGAGAGAGAGAGAGAGAGAGAGAGCGCTCACATGAATAAATAGAATAAGGTAGAATAAATGGAATTTACCTTTTATTTAACTGTATCTGGTTTGAGAGTGAGAGGAGCTGGGTTCAGATCCAAGCTTGACCACACACTACCTGTGTCATCTTAAGCCCATCTTTTCGCCTTTGTTATCTTCAGTTCACATATCTGTAAATGAGAGATTGATAAGGTTTCCTGGCTTTCAATCAGGTCTAGATTAATCAGTCAACAAGTCATTGTTAAGCAGTTTACTATGAAATCCCTTTTGTCTATCTAGCTTAGCTAATTATCTATCCATTGGCCTGTCTTTGAAGAAAAAAAAGAGCATCTAGAGAAAATTTCCCTTGGAAAGGAAGCATGTTCTCAACTTCCCAAGGTTAACAGGCTAACACAGGGAGTGTGCTATGTCAACACACAGGATTCAATTCTTTAAAAGACTGTCAGCAGACTGAGTTTTCTGCATAGCTTTAACCTCATTACACAATGGAAAACAAATGTCACGAAGTCCAAATGGCTAAGAAATGTATAAGACGTTTTTAACCATACATGCCTGAAACATACATTCAGAAAGTGGAGTCACTGATGTTACTTCATGTTTATTTCCACTCTAGAGCATTCTCTTTTATTTTTTTAAAAACTGTCCTTGTTTGCTTTTTCTCCATCAGATCTTTTACTGTCCCATGGCACTCATCATCCCTCCTCCGGTGTATGCTGTCCATCTCCAGTTCAATCTTCTCTACCAGTTTTGGATACACACTGAGGTAAATGCGGTTTTAAATCCTGGACCTAAACAGTTGGCCTGAGGCAATGTCCTGGAAATCTGCTAGCAACTGATTTATTGTGTAAGAAAAATCTTTGTCTGCTTTCTTTAAGGAAAAACAGCTGTTCATTTTTATTTCTCTTGCAGAATATATATTGCTAAGTTTATAAGAAGCAATGAGGCCAGTTGGTCCCAATTAAATAAAACCATTTTTGAACTATAAAGTATCAAAACATTTTAATACCAGATTTTAATGTGAGCGTGTGTTGTACTGTAGCTTATTAAGCATGGTAAGAGGAAGGATGAAATTCCTTTGGTCCTAGAGATAGGAACTCCAAACAGAAATATATTGTTATGCAGAGTGAAACCTTCAGTGAGGTCTGATGATTGGAGAAATTTGGAATTTGAAAATTGGAGGTATCTAAGTTGTGGTATTATGAAGATTTTAGATTTTTCTATTTGGGTTCTAACTTATTGATGGGCATCAAAAGACTGACTTCTGGGTTAATATGTTTATATATATATATATATATATATATATATATATATATATATATTGTTGATGTAATCCTATACCTTTATCTTGGGATGAATTGGTGAGGCAATAGAGTCAGCAATGCTAGATATATAAGCAAAATCCCCTGGATTAGCACCATTAAAATGGCCAATAAGATAACCACAATACAAAGGATGCAAAATTTATACATAATACAGATCTACAAATACAAGGACACATAGGTGCTTCTCCACACTTTTGCTATTTATTAGAGAACAATTTAGCAATTCGTTGAGAATTTCTCTGTCAGGTAGAAAAAGTTTATTTGACAACATAGGCTCAGACAAGATAATCTTCCTAGTGTCTGTCAGCTCTCAAATTCTTGAGTTACTGGGCTTGTTACTGTTACTTGTTACAAGTTACAAGTTACAAGTTACTTGTAACTTGAGTTACTGGGTCAGTACTTTTAGCTGCAGCATATGTAAAAATGACATTTTGGTAAACATAAGAGAGTACTGTTGTTGTTTGTTGGTTAGTCACTTCAGTTGTGTCTGACTCTTCATGATTGCATTTGGGGTTTTCTAAGCAAAAACAATGGAGTGTTCCTTCTCCAACTCATTTCACAAATGAGGAAACTGAAGCAAACAGGTTGCAGTGACTTGCCCTGGGTCACATAGATAGTAAGGGGTTGAGATTTAAACTCAGGTCTTCACTCCAATTCCAGTGCTCTATCCAGTGTTCCACCTAGTGTGCTGCATATAAATGGCTAAGATTTTGTCTTGAATGGCCTGTTGACTTTATATTCTTCACATGATTCTTGTGGTTATTTATTTTATTTTTCCAGAAATCACACTCCAATAAAATCACCTTGAGGAGGGAATAATAATTGAGAGTGACACTGATGAAACACAACATTTATAATATGATTTTTATCTGATTTTATCCTCATAACAGACCTGTGATTATTATAATCACCATTAGCTACATGTGGAAATGGAGCATCAGGGAGGGAAAATGACTTATTCTTAGTCACACAGGTGATAGGTGACCTAGGAATCATTTAAACACATCTTCTTGACTCCCAATCCTGAATTCTGTTTTCTATAAATGGGATCTGTATTTTCTTTCATAATCTGCTCCATTCTTTAAGCCCCTAAAATAGTTTGCTTGACTCTGTTCTTTGTTTAGGTATTTTTAATTAATTAGCACAGAAGTTCTGCATTTGGTTTTATTTTCTTCCCCAAATTCCAAATGCTTTTGGATCACATCCTCTTTACAATCTTAATTCATTAGATGAAAAAAAAAGTTAATACTGCTTATAACTAATCCAACAGATACCTGCTTTGTGAGGAATTCATTCTGTAGTTGAGGTTGTGATTGGATCTTGACAGGGAACTTGAAAATTATCATTTTAATTCTTCCAAGTCAGACAGTAGTTGCTGGGCATTTATTATTGGTATTGAGTTTGTTTCTAGTTTATCTGACATAATTTTGCTGATTGGAGAGGTTGTGCAAATATTCATCTGAATAGTCCCTTATATGGCTGGCTTTTGGAATTGAGAAGTTGCTGATGGAGGTGACAAAGACTTCTCCCTAATATGACCAGAAGAGATAGCTAGAGTCAAGATACAGCCCTAAATGAGTCAGCCTGAGATATTTAAAGATAAGCAAATAGTCAATGAAAACTTTAAGGAAATTATAGCTCATCAAAGATATATGCACATCCCTTCTCTCCACACTCCCCTGCACAGAGGGTAGTGGGGCTGTGGTAGATAACAATCCCTTTCTAATTGTGACATTGAATCGAAGGCAACTGTCTTACTTCATCTTGGTGACTTCTTGTCCAATAAGTTCTTCTTTTTTTGGGGGGGGCAATAGGGGTTAAGTGACTTGCCCAAGGTCACACAGCTATTAAGTGTCAAGTGTCTGAGGCCAGATTTGAACTCAGGTCCTCCTGAATCCAGGGCTTGTGCTTTATCCACTGCACCACCTAGCTGCCCCTCCAATAAATTCTTTATCCCTATGTTAACCAGTTCAATGTAGCTGGGTTTTAGGGGACATAGTGGGGCAGGCTGTGCTGCTTCTCTGATCCCAGGAAACTAGCTGGAAACATTTTTCTTACACTCAAATGAAAATAAAAAGGTTGTGATTCTTTCTTAGACTCACTGGATTCTGATTCAAGAATCAGAGAACAAGAGTTGGAAGGGACTTTAAGGTTTATTAGATCCAACTGCTTCATTTTTCAGGTAAGGTAACTGAGGTTCATAAAGATAAAAGCAAACAAACAAGACTTTTGAGGATGTAAGGATCTCCTCCTAATTCTGGGAGAGTTGTAATGGAATTTGGAATAGCTAAAAGCATCCATTTCCCTTCTAGCTCCTTTTTTTCCCCTAAGGCTGTATTCCCTGCCTTTTATTTTTCCTTTCACTGTTTCCAGCTTCAGGATATAAAATACAATTTCTCAAGGTTCCATAGGCTGTGCACTGGAGGAGAAATCCAAGAGCTGCAGAAAACTAGCAAAGAAGTAGTTTGGTCCATGGCTATGCTTCTTGGCACCTTTTCTCCAAGATTAAGGGTTTCTTGTCTCAGCAGCAGATAGCGTATGGGCAAAAATTAATAGCAAGGAAACAAGGCAGAGAAATGACAAAGTATATAAGAATGGAGCCGACATGAGAGGTTTGGATGCGTGTAACCAGCTCTTCCTTCTGAGGGTCCTAAACCCATTAAAAAATAAAAGAAAGGAAACACCCTAAAAGTCACAAGATATTCACAACAATTAAATCCAATCAACAGATGACCATGAGTACTTGTACTTACTGGCCAAAGAAGCTTCTAAAGCACTAAGTCCAGTGAAGATTTCTATGACTTTTATGTGGCCATTATCCTCTTCCCACATTTTAATGACCCATAGAGACACCTAGGCATTGCGTTTCTGTGTCTCCTATGGAGTAGAATGTCAGGGGTTTTTGATGGTGACTTTAGCTTTGGCAGCTCCTAGATCTTTTTCACTGATTTCTCGACACCCAGCCATGTTCCAGGTGGTTTCAGTTTCTGGTATTCTGTCTACTTGGTAAGTGGATTTGAGCTGTAATTATGACAAGGCAATTGTCATTTAACATGTATCACATATACGAGTACATATTTCTTTTTTTGGGGGGGAGAAAGATTTTCAAATCTAGGAGTTCATTTATAAAGCAAAGTAACCAAGTAGAAAGTCCCTTAATGGATAATAGATCAAGAATTCCAAAGTAACACAATCTTAGGGAGTTACTGGAGGACTGAGAGCTTAAGAGTTTCCTTCCAATTTTGTCATTATGGGTCAAAAGCAGGACTGAATCCAGTTCATCTTACTATGAAGCTCATGCAAAGTGCTTGGCAAATAGCAGGTGCTTATTAATTGTTTATTGACTAAAGGCAAGCTCTTTATATATACTGTAACATGGTGCCTCTCCATTGGATATGTATGTGAGACTTTCTTAAGAAATAGAAAATCTAAATAAAAATAATGCAAGATAGTATTAGTATTAATTATAATAGTAATAATTCATGTATATATGTTATAAAGGTAGTATTTAAATTCTGTAAAGTCCTTTAAATACATTACTTCATTTGATCCTCAAAACAGACTTGTGAATGAGTTATTATTAGGTCCCTTTTACTGAGGGACAATTTGGGTTTTGGAATGGTGAAAGGCATTGGTCAGTTTCATATAACTAGTAAGTTCTGAGGTGATATTCCAACTCATATATTGCTGATTCAAATTTCACTTCTTTATTCACTATGACTTTTTCAATGTCCTGATCACCTTTCTTCACAGAAGTTCATAAATTCCTTAGTAGAGTAGCAAGATATAAACTAATTAATCACTGAAAATCCAAGAATTTCTGGAAAGAGAATTTCCATTCAAAATAAATGCTAAAAATATAAAAGTTCTGGGAAACCATCTCTCTTTCTTTCTAACTCTCTCTCTCTCTATATATATAGTATCTATGTATTTGTGTGTGTAAACACACACAATTACAAAATATTCTAAAGAAATAAATGGAGATAGCATTGGAGGGGTATTGAATATCCATGGCTAAGTTGTACCAGCAGACATAAATTATTAAAAATAAATATATTGACAAGTGCATATGTCTGTTTAGTTGAAAATAAACTTTAGGGGCAGCTAGGTGGTGCAGTGGATAAAGCACTGGCCCTGGAGTCAGGAAGACCTGAGTTCAAATCCAGCCTCAGACACTTAACACTTACTATCTGTGTGACTCTAGGCAAGTCACTTAACCCCAATTGCCTCACCAAAAAAAAAAAAAAAAGAAAGAAAAGAAAAGAAAAAGAAAAAAAGAAAAGAAACATGAAGTTTAAAAACATGATAATTCTGTCTAACAATTTTCCTTTAATACTACCTCAATTACAACTGCATTACTTAATAACAAAATTTTCTTAAAGGCAATAAAAGGAGACAGACTACCAAGAAAAATAATGGAATAAGTAGGAAATAGGTTTAAAAGAAGAATAATACCCCCTCCTCCCAATTCTGCAAAACACCCAGAGAGAGGTTACCTCATATCCTTTCTTTGAGTCTAAGCTCAGTTTTTCCTATTCTTTAGTTTTCTCTTCTGATTGTTTTGTTATTGTTCTTTTCAATTACATGGTGGTACATGTAAATATTATTTTCCACGGTCTGCTTACTTCACTTTTCTCTTCCCAGGCTACTCTGAAGTTTTCTATTTTTCATATTCATTGATTATTACAGCCCCTATTACCTTATTATATTCATGAAGCCAAAGTGTTTAACCATTTCTTTTTATTTTTCATTTAAAATAAATTTTAATGATATAATTTGATATCAAAATAATTTGTAGATACAACTCCCTTTCTTCTCTCCCCCTGACCATCATCAAATGTGATCTCATGTTAGTCCATACAAATTTAAATAATTTCACTGAACAAAGAATTAAAAATTCAACATTTTCTCCCTCTCTCCTACACAAAGAAACAAACAAAACCCTTTCTATGCATAGCTTCATAGCCTGGCAAAGCAAATTCCTATATAACCCATGTACATAAATGCCTGCCTATGCATTTGAAATGTATCACCTCTTCATAGGGGGCTTGGGGTTGAGGTTGGGTTTACAGTTCCCTCCATTTTTATTCTTTTGCATTTGTGGCTACTTACTAGATTGATCAGTGTTCTAAGATCTGTGAAAGTCATTTTTCTCTGTAATGTTATTATTGTATAGGTGTTCTTTTTTCTCATTTCACTCTAAATTGTCTTAGAGTGTCTTTCTAGTTTCCTCTGAAATTGTCCATTTTAATATTTGTTAATTATTCTATTATATTTATATGACAAAATTTGTTTAGTCATTCCCCAATAGGAGGAAACTCCCTTAATTTCCAATTTTTGGCTGCCATGAAAAGAATTACTACACATATTTTTTGTACATATGCTACACCTTTTTTATCTTTCTCTGATTTCTTTTGAGTTATAGGTCTACTAGTAGTAGAACTAGATCAGAAGAATACACAAATTGATAACATTAAGAGAATTAATCAAATTGATTTCCATAGTGACTGGAACGATACACAGTTCCACCAACAGTGCATTGGTGAACATTCTCCCTAAAATGATTTTTTCTTATTGCTACATATAGCATTTTAACCATTATATTAAATAGTAGCAGTGGTAATGGACATCCTTGCTTTAACCCTATTCTTTTTGGAAAGTATATTGATATAGTATATTAGTATATTGATGAAATATAAATTTATTCCTATGATTTCAAGAATTTCAATAGAAATGTGTGTCAGGCTTTAACAAAAATATCTTCAGAATCTATTGATATAATACTCATTATATTTTTTAAATAGTTCTTTACATAGGATTCCCCAATAGTTAATGTTTTATGATTTAATATTTTCTAAAGAAGGGGGGAGCTAGGTGGTACAGTGAATAAAGCACTGGCCCTGGAATCAGGAAGACCTGAGTTCAAATCCTACCTCAGACACTTGACACTTACTAGCTGTGTGACCCGGGGTAAGTTATTTTGCCCCGCAAAAACAAAAACAAAATAATAATTTCTAAAGCACCATGATACATACACCCAAAAACATAATCTTTACAGTCACTTTATAGCAGCAGATGAAAGGTTTTATGAAATTATTTTCTTTGTTTCCATTTATTTTCTACCTCAAAGGGGGCTCAGAAAGATAGTTGGTGTACATGGGGCCTTCCTTTGCTCCTTTTAAATTCAATTTATTTATTTATTTTTCCTTTTTTTTGAGGCAATTGGGGTTAAGTGACTTGCCCAGGGTCACACAGCTAGTAAGTCTCAAGTATTTCAGGCCAGATTTGAACTCAGGTACTCCTGACTCCAGGTCTGGTGCTCTATCCACTGCACCACCTAGCTGCCCCTCAATTTATTTTAACAAACATTTTGTAAGCACCTGTTATGTGGCAGACACTGTGCTTGGGTCATGGAGTCATAAAGAGAAAAAGGAAAACAAAATAAAACCATCCCTGCCTCAATGAGCTTACACTATTGGATCTTGGAATGCACAGAAATATGGAAATGTAAAATAAATTCCAAGTAAGGACAAAGTAAGCACAGAGCAATCAGGAAGCACTTATTCAGTGCTGAGTGTGTTCTAAGTGGTGTGCTAAACACCAGGGATACAAAGGAAGGAAAAAAGGGGGAGACCTCACAGGAGCTCTAGGTCCAGTGGATGATAAAACAATGGAAATAACTATGGATACATAAGGTGAATTCTGAATGAAGGTAGGGAGATGAGGGGAGAATGTGCTAGGAATTTAGCCTATGTAGAAGCCTGGAGGCAAGAGCTGGAATAATGTATAGTGAGAACAAAAACAAAGAGCTCTTATTTATATAGCACCTAAAGTTTCATTCACAAGCTTTATTGCAGATGTTTCATTCCATCCTCACAACTCAGGAAGCTAGGTCTTATTATTGCCTTCCTTTTTACATGTGAGAAAACTGAAACTGAGAGATTTTACATGACTAACCCAAGCTTCCACAACTAGCACATATCTGAGGCAGGATTTGAAGTCAGATCTTTCTGAGTGCTTTACTTCCTGACTTCTCCTTCCATATATACTGCTCTCAAGACTGTACAACTTCTCTACCTAGAGAGCTGTTTTAAAGGGAAAACCAAAACAAACAAACAAAGAAACAAAAACTTTACGAGGAATAACCATTAGGGTAGCTTAAGAAATTATTATGGGTACTAAGTGCTGGAGCTACAAGTAAGCAAAAGAAATACACTCCCTGACCTAAAGGAGTTTGCAATCTAATGAAAGAAAAAAATCACCAAAAGAAGCTAAAAAAGGAAAGGCCACGTGCTACTCATGTAGATGGGTGATGAGGATGAGGATGAAGAAGCAGCAACCAAACAGAGCAACTTGTGGTAAATGAAGAGATAATTGGCACTTTTTAAATATCTCTCTGATATGTTTTTATTTGTTTCATTAGATATTTCTCATTTTTATGTAACAAAATCAAGATTTGTTTTTATAAAATTGCATTTCAAATTCTTTCCCTCTCTACCTTCTTCTGCCCTTGAGAATGTAAACAATTTGATGAACATTATACATGTGAATTCATGCAAAACATGGTTTCAGATTAGCTATGATATAAAAGAAAACACCATCCAATAAAAAACAAACAAATGAGAATAGCAAAGCATGTCTGTTTGTTTTTTAAGTATGCCTTGATCTGCTTTTAGACTCCATCATTTCTTTCTCTGGAGGTGGGATAGCATTTTTCATCATAAGTCCTTGAGAATTTCCTTGAATCATTGCATTGGTCAGAATAGCTAAGTCATTCACAGTTGATCATTATGCAATCTTACTCTTACAATGTGCAATGTTCTCCCAATTGATGGGCATCCCCTCAATTTCCAATTATTTGTTACCACAAAATGAGTCATTATAAATATATTTATACATATAAGTTATTTTCCTTTTTAATGAGGTCTTTGGGATGCAGACCTAGTAGTGGCATTGTTGAGTCAAAAGGTCTATGAAGTTTTATAGTACAGTTCTAAATTGTTCTCCAGAATGTTTGGATCAATTCACAACTCCACCAGCACTATATTAGTGTCCCAATTTTTCCACATCCCCTCCAACATTTGTCACATTCCTTCTCTGTCATATTAGTCTGATAAGTGTAAGTTTGTTCTTCAGATTTTTAGTTTTCATTTCTCTAATCAATAGAACATTTTTATATGACTATAGTTAGCTTTAGTTTTGTAATCTGAAAACTTCCTGTTCATGTATTTTAAACATTCAAGAATTGGGGAATTATTAATATTTTCATAAATTTGACTTGATTCTTTATATATTTCAGAAATGAGGCCATTATTAGAGAAACTGACTACATTTTTTTCTTCTAGTTTCCTGCTTTCCTTTTCATCTTGGCTGAATTGGTTTTGTTTGTGTGAATCCTATTTTAAATTTAATGTAAACAAAATTATTCATTTTATATCCTCAAATATTCTATCTTTAGTTTGGTCATAAATTCTTCCCTTATCCCTAGATTTTACAGGTAATATCTTCCATTTTTTCATAATTTGGATATGATAGCCCCATTTATATCTAAATCATGTACCCATTTTGACCTTCTCTTGGTATACATTGTGTAATATTGGTCTATACCTAGTTTCTGCCAAATTGCCTTCCAGTTTTACCAGAAATTTTTGTCAAATAAGGAATCCTTGCCCCCCAAAGCTTGAATCTTTGAGTTTATCAAACACTTGAGATACTCAGGTCCTTGCTTCAAGTGTCCTTGGTATCACAAGAATCCCTTTAGCTCCTTAGGGCTATTTTCCCTCACTCTCACTGAGGTAACAATGAGAGACATTGAGAGGAAGAGCATTCCAGTGCTAACCCTAATTCTGCCTCTGACTCTACACATAGAACATTGCAAAGGAGTCCTTGGGTTTATTATAATGAGGTGTTTATGTGATACATAATAGATCATTTTGTGTAATGAATCATTTGTTAATGTAATCATACCAGTATTAAATTTCATAGATTTTCCTTCAGTTTAAGCTTGAAGCAATTCCAGCAGACTCCCTTTATTAATATACATGCCTCTTAATAGGGTACAAAGCACTTTAAGGACATTAATACACTTAATCTTCACGTCCCTGTGAAGTGGTTGCTATAGGCATGATAGCCCCACTTTTATATATTAAATTTAACAGCCATTTATTAATCACCAGTTAAGGGTTGGTTGCAAGGCACTGAGAATCAGAGAACCTTCATATCTATCATGGCTGACTGAATGTGCTAAAAGTCTCAAAGGGATGATTCAAACCCATGTGTCTCTTGCTAGAAGGGACCATAGTCTCACTCTAAAGCACTGACTCTTATTCCATGAAACAAATGTGGTAGATTTAAAGTGACTATGATTATTTTGCTTTTCCTCTTCCTTCCCTCATTCCTTATCTTCTTCTTGTACTCTATTGTAAAATTCAGAAAAATTCTGTCCTTAGTCCTATTCTTAGCTCTCTCAATCTTTTCTCCCTCATTGATCTAATTTCACCCAGGGGCTGTCAGTATCACCTTTGTGCCAAATCATTTAAAAGGCCCTATTTCTCACCTTGACTTTTTTCTCAATCTCCAGAAAGACATTGCTAATGGTTTAGTAGGCACAGTGTGACCTAGTTTATGGATGGATGATACCTTTTGACATATAAGGAATGTATGACACTAAGTTGTTTAACATCTCAGTGCCCCAGGAAAGTGTCCATAATTACATACCACTCTTGAGTTCTCAATATTCATTAGTAAAGTGATTTTCCCTACTTTGACTTCTTATGATGATAACAGCATGAGTTTGCACAAAAGGACCAAACAGTGAATTTCATTAGAAATGTAGAAAGACATGACATAGATTTCTTGCCTCCTCAAGAGCTCAGATTTCATAAGCACTTATTTCTTTTCTTAAGGACAAATCTCATCTGTTTTTGGAAGTAGAAACTGAAGCATATTCCTTTGGAATGACAACTAGTTCTCCCCCTTGATCCCCTCATTGAGGGCTAATGCAACCAGAAATGATGAAGACTGACCTTCAACATAATATATGACTAACACAGTTACTCACCTCCTTTGTTTAATGTATAAACATTCCCTAGCCCCATTCTCCATCCAAGCTAGGCTTCCCCTCTGGAATTCTCTAGTAGGGATTCATCAGAACAAGACTCCCTATGACACTCTTTATGATCCCAACAGCCTTATCCCTCTAGATTGTTTTATTTTCAAATTATAAATATTGTTTTTTCACTCTGTAGCATGGAAATTTGGCTACCTCCACATTACATGCCTACTGAAGTAGAAAACTGCCTAATCAGATAAGAAAACATTTGGCAGTGAATAAATCAGCCTTGATGGAGGATTTCAAAGTGTGAAACTCTATAGATGAGGGACTATCCAAGGAGGTCTGCTTTCCCCTGTTGCCCCATAGAGTAATCAGATGGTCAATATGGCCGCAGTAGCCATCTGTAAAAACACCAGGACATGTTGTCATGAATTAACTCGGCAGCTCTAGTGGGGAATGTAATTAAGATTTTATTTTTACATTTCCTTACCAGATGGTCCCAAAGATAAATTCATCCTCAAATGTCCACATTGATTAAGATTTGGGAAAGGAAACTGTTTGTTGTTTTAGGGTCAACCAATTCAGAAAATGAACTCAAATTACTTTTCTCTGTTTATGGTCACCATGCACTTCATCACAATCTTCACACAATTAAATAAGGAACAATTATAGATTTAAAACAAGAGCAAACATATATTCTCTAACAATCTTGCTACCATCTGGACTGTTTTCATTCTATTCTATTGTAGAAAGCATGTAAAGGCCTCTCTGAGCTAAGGGTTCATTCTTTGGTGATGACAAAAGTTGCTACTCAATATTTAGCCTTTTAATTGGACTTTATGATGCTATTTATTCTGATTATTTGAAGAAAAAGGATATTGGATTGATGCAGATTTAAGTATATAACACTTTCTCCTAGAAGTATCAGAATTAGAGACTATAACATGGGTTCTTATGATCATAAGCCCATAAAAAAGCTGAGGTTGAAGCCATTCTTGAACCAAGATTTGGCATTGCAGCTTTTAGGAAGGTGGTCTATTCTTCTAACAATTTTCTATATAACATGCAAAGACTCAGTGTTCTGTAATAATTCATAATGCAAAGGTGTGCTGGTAAGTAATTAACAACCATTTCTTTGCCTGACTTTTTCTCTGCTCCTCCAACCTCATAGAAAAGTTTATTTCATTATATATCCTCCAAATCTCAGTGTTTCAATTAAAATTAAATTGATTTCACTTCAATTAATTTTAAAAATATTATTATGATCACTGCATATGAGTCTTTTGTTTGATTTTTGGCTTATATCAGTTCATGCAAGTCTTACACTGTCTCTATGGATTTACCCTCACACTAATAATCCATTTATTCATATACTGTGATTTGTTGAGCTATTCTAAAAAAAGAACAGCAACAAGGACAACCACAAACATGCATTTTTCAAAGTGGAATAAAAATGTATAAGGAATTCCATTGACAAGTTTAAAAGTATCAAGTCAGGTGTATTTGAATAGTGACTGGCTGCTCAAGTGATTTAAGCATCACTGTAACTAGAAAAATCACATCTTTTTCAAAAATAATAAACATTTTTTATTTATAGTTTTGATTGCCAAATTTCATCCCTTCTCTTCTCCCTCCCTGAGGTGGTAAGCTATCACATCTTGATGAAGCTAGGATTTAGACATATGGAGATGAGGGTTCTGATTTACTGCTCTCTGCCTCATTCTTCCTCAACATGATGGGCCACTTTGGGACCTTTCCACAGCCCTCCTTTGGTTTTTTTTTGTTTGTTTGTTTATTTTTTTACAGGGCAATGGGGTTAAGTGACTTGCCCAGGGTCACACAGCTAGTAAGTGTTAAGTGTCTGAGGCCGGATTTGAACTCAGGAACTCCTGAATCCAGGGCCGGTGCTTTATCTACTGCACCACCTAGCCACCCCCCTCCTTTGGTTTTACCAAAGAAAGGAGGAGAGGAGAAGAAAACAAACTCTTTGTAGCTTTTCTCATGTCCCAGGAAAGGAATAGTATATTCTATTTTAATACTTTGCTAATACATGTCATATCTTTGGAATCAGACATGAAAAGATATTTTCTATTTTTACCTGGATCAAGTCAACTTTTAGGTAAAAGGAGGTAGAGTTTTACGTATTTTATAGCAAGCATGGGAACATTACACAATTGATATTAAAATTGAAGTCCCTTGCAAGCCCTATGGCTGTATCTGGCACAGTGTAACTGGTGAATAAATGTATATTGACAGAAAGTCAATACAGAAAGTAGGGTTTCATCCATTCCTTAGATTTGTGTCTCTAGCAATTAGCAGAGATTATCATATGATAGGCACTTAATAAATTCTGATTAAAAGATTCAATTCAATTCTATCAATATATAATATGCATCTATTATGTGTCAGACATTGTGCTATGTGCTGCATTACTGAACATTAAATAATAGAATTCATAGATATAACTGTAAGCATTCAGTTAGTTTTTTAGACCTCTAGTCAACATAAGCCATGAGGATTTTTCAGGGGGTTGTGGACAGGTTCCAGAGCCAAGGAGTGTTTGGAATCAAGGACTCCAAAGAATCTTGGTCCTGGTTAAGTGGATCTAGGCATGAAAGAAATGGCATCAGAATTGGGCCCTAAAGGATGGGTGTTTTTCTATGGACCAAGAGAAGTTTGGTCATTCTAGATAAAAGCAAATAAGTGAACAAATTAAACAACCCAGACAATATGTGGTTCAATATTTCAAATTCTTTTATATTCAGAAACCAGCTCTATTTTGGGGCTCTAGCCTAGTGCAAGTAAAAGGGAACAAAAGGAGATAAAGGTAGGTTGAGGCAAGCTTGGGAAGGACTTTGGAGGGAGTTTTGGCTTTGTTTTCTAGGCTTCCTTTCCTAGAAATGATGGAACTGATTTCTTCAGGGGAAAAGAAATGAGGCTGTGAAAGGTTTTGGGACCACCAGCTTGTGGGAGTTGCTATTTTTCTGGTCAGTTTATCTATCACCCTTTTCTTCCTCTGTGGAACATGAGAGGGTATATTAGGTGATAGAATAAAACAGGTGGATGTCTCTGTGTATGAAATAGGAAGACCAACAGTAGACACACAGACTGTGCCTATGTTTGGAATACAAAAGAACACAAGAAACCATTTTGGAAATGATGGACATATTTGGAAGCATCCCCCTTTAAGCACTGCTCCCATTTCTCAACAAGGTGACATGAGAGGAGAACAAATTCTTGACCTAAGTCTACATTTGAGCATGAATACCAGGGGGTCACTGACTTAATGAGATGGAGCACAAGAGAGGACACATTGTTCAACAGGGTATAAGGAATACCTGCAGAGAGATAACACTTCTACTATTTTATGAGCTATGTAATTCTCAGCAAGTAACAGTTGCTCTGGTGATCAGTGTGCTCATATGTAAAAGGGCCATGGTAATATCTATAGTGACTAACTTCTAATGTTTCTTTGAGACTCAAATCAGATAGTATATGTCATATGTCTTAAAAACTTTAGAGCCCTGGATAAATTGTAGGTGTATTCATTTATTGGCCATGTGGCCATAGATAAATCACCTACCTTTTCTGGGTTAAATTTCCCTATCTATAAAATGGAAAGAAATCAAAGAGATGGTTTCTAATGTTAATGAATCACATATAAGGTACATTTCTTAAATGGATTTGCATTGAAAGTTAATTTAAAAAAATCTTTTATTTAGTAGTATTTTTTTCTATTACATGTAAAAACAATTTTCAATAATCAATTTATTTTTGAAATGAGTAGATGGAACTCCAGGATGTCTAAGATATCTTTCCAACTGGACATTCTCTAACACTCTTCCAAACTCCAGGCACATTTGGAGTTGTCACATGATTATCCACAGCCAAACTGCTACATTTACCCCAGCACCTTTCCATTTCCTCTTTAAAATTCCATTGTGTTAATTTAGCACCTATATCTCACCTTTAAAGAAGATGGATTTTGTGCCTGAGGGATACTTAATGTGAGGGACTTAGATGCTGACTCATTCCTCCCCTAGAGGGTCTCTCAGACTTGAAGGTACAGAGAGAACTGGCCAAGAAATTAGAGTGTGGAGTTCTATGTTCTATTTGGCTCAGGAAGAATAAGCCCTGCCTCCAGGACAGGTATCACCAATATTTAATCCTTCATGAATGTAAAGATTTTCTTTGGGTAAAGAAAGATTAAGATGTTTAAAAAATAATACACAGCCCAGCCTGCAGGCATCTGAATGTACTTGCCTCCAATCCTGCTTTCATTGCGGCTGCAGCACACCCACCCTTTCTCATCATCTGAAATACATCTGGGTGGAAAGAGCTTGTTGGCTATGCCCTCCCTCCATCCACCCCCTTCTCCTTTGTTGTTTGTTTTTGGAACACATGTTGGACTGGGGAGGGGCAAACAAGGATAAAATCTTTTTTTTTTGCCCATCTGAGCCTTTGCCAGAGATTCATTGGTTCAGGAAAGATTCATATTTAGTATTTCAATGTAATGCTTGGCAAAAAGATGCCCATTTTTGTTTCATCCATCCATCCATTCATCCATCCATGTCCTCTTTCTCTTTCTCAAATATTTGTCTATGATTTGAAAGGCTATGTGTATGCATGGTTCCAAGGAAACATATCTTAACCTCTCTCTGTATCTACATTTTACAATAGAAGCTCAATAAGAAAAGGGTTTGTATCTGCATCATTGTTTGAAGTACCTATCATAGTGATTCATACATAGTTCATGCTTACTAATGATCTGTTGACTGATTGTTAAAAAACAGGATCCACTCTATATCTCACCAATGGCTTCTTCCAGTCACTTAATGTTCTGTTGGTTAGGAGTTCTTTTTGTAATTTCAGAATATGGGATGAAATTCAGTCTAGCTCAATGAGGCAGATACTAACATATAGTGAATAGAGTTTTATAGTTGTCAAAACACTTTTGTGGTGATTTTCTCACTTGATCTCTCAACATTCAGGAAGAATATACTCTTGGGGGCAGAAGTAATTTTGTGTTATTGAACACTGGGGTAAGCATTGGAAGGGCCAAACAATATGTAAAGACTTCAAGTGTGAGCCTGAGAATGGGTTGTGTGCTTGTCATCCAAGGAGCAGCCTAGTATGTTTATCAAAGGATCATCAGCAGTGGGGATCAGTCACAAGACAATAAATCTTTTGGCCACACCAACTCTTGAAGACAGCTCATCAAATTACTGACAGATGTGATTGCTAAATCATTGTCCATTATATTTGGAACTGCATGGAAAATAGAAGAGGAACCAAAGATGTCTAAACCACTGTATCTAGCAAGCCCTAGACAATATCAGACTGTATTTTACATCTCAGCTAGCCATCCCTCCACCCCACCCAGTTACCTTAATCAACCTTGCATCTGATCTTCTACTTCTTGCTTTGGGCCTGGTAGTAAAATAAATACCACCTTTATTTCTAGAAGGAATACGTAAGTTGACAGTCTTATGTGTCAAACACATAGTTGCTGTGATTTCCAGACCCAAATCCCCTTACCTGGCCATTATTCAATCATAGAACTTTGTCCCTACCTATATGAACATAATAAGCTCCATGATGGAAGAGATTGTCCATTAGTGGAGGGATGGCATATACCAACACATTCACTGGTCCTTTAGGCATAGGAGAATTCATCTTTTCAGTTGCTGATAATAACTATATCATTAACCCATGCCTGAAACAGGAATGACAAGATGTAAAGAAGTTATGTACTAGAGTGGGGAAATTTTTCTCAAGTTACATGTATAAGGAAATTTTCACATCAATTTTTAAAACTTTGTGTTCAAAATTCTCTTCTTCCCTCCCTACCTACTCTCCCTTAAAAACTCAAGCAATTCAACATTTTATACATGTTCAGTCACGCAAAATATTTCCACATTAGTCAAGTTGTGAAAGAAAACACAAAAAAATTTAGAAAGAGGCACTAATAAAAATTTACTCTTAAGTCTGTGTCCAGCTACCATCTTTTCTTTCTCTGAAGATGGATTGCATTTTTCATAAGTCCTCCTGATAGCATCATTTCTTACAGAACAATAGTGTTCTATCCTCTCATCACATAATTTGTTTAGCCTTTCCCCAAGTGATGAGCATCACCCCAATTTTGAATTCAACTTTTAAAAATCTTTTTTAGGATACCAACCTAGTACTGGTATTGCTAGGTCAAAGAGTATGCATGGTTCCAAGGAAAAATATCTTAACTTCTCTCTGTGTCTCCATTTTACAAATGGATGAAGAGAGATTACAACTTGAAAATGTGGGTCCAGCATTGAGTTAGTAGGAGTGTTTGTTGTCAGTGGTGGTGATGCACCAATTAATAAGCTTGCATTGAACACATTCAGCATGCTAGACTTGGGCTAAGGGCTGGAGAAACAAACTGACCTTGGGACAAATTAGCTTCTGTTCTCCAAAGATAGCATTGCTGAAAATCATGATATTGTAGTCTTTGCAGTAAGGTTTCCTGATTTCCCAGACTGCTTCATCACACATTCTCACAATGGAAATAATCATTTCTTCTTCACAATGTATCACTGACTTTCTATCCAGTGAATCAGAGAGGGTGACTAGCAGGGTGACTAGGGATTTGATTCAATGCATGTAAAACTTATAATGTACTGGTAACTTTAAGGAAATCAGTCAGGAGAATTACTGAAGGAGAAGACGAGGGACTTTTTAATCTGACAAGTCATTATGGATCAAATGCTACTGTAATGATTGGAATGATGCCACCTGCTAGAGAGCTACTGTAGGAAAGCTCCACCATGAGGAGAAGGCATCTGAGGGCAAGCCATGCGGTCAGTTCCTTGGCATCAGGAAGTGATGTTTGCTCATGGGTACTGTCTATCAAAGCTACCAGCCTATCAAGTTGAGGAGCCTCCCATTTCTGGGAGGAGGACATGAAATAGGAAGCAGATGTTGGCGAAGGGGTTCGTCTCTCTTTTTGTTCCTGACTGTGCCATGGTGGGTCAGATGATGGAGTCTCTTAGAATTAGTTAGATTTTTACCTCTCTCTGTGATTCTAATGCTCTTTAATAAATACTTAAACACTTAAATACTCTTGCTAAAGCTTATAATTTATTAGCGGCCACTCATTAGATTTTAGATAGTATAGCTAGAATTTTAGCCCCTTACACTACATACTGGGTAAAAATGCAAATTTTATCATTAATTTATATAAGAAAAAATTCTGATGTATGAGCAGAGTGAGAGGTTCACACAGAAAGCAATTTTCATAAGGTAACTCTATTCAGTTCCTATATGCAACATGTCAATATTGACCTGCCAAATCTGAAGATGTTAGAATGGGAATGACCTCAACATCCACTCAGCCCAGTCTGTCCTGGACTAAGAATCTCCTCTAAGTCCTACCACAGAAAGTAGGCAGCAGGGTGGTTAAGTGGCTAGAGTAATGGAGTCAGAGATAGAAGGAAATACACCTTAAGTCACATGGTGGCTGTTTGACCCTGGCCAGTGTAAAAAAGCTAAGTATAAAACACAATCTCAAAAGCATGAAAATCTCTATGAAAATAAACTCATACAATTAATTTCAAAATGTAGATGTAATAGCATAGAAATCCTATGTAACCTCTGAACTAACATTATCACTCTGAGTGAATTTAGAACACTTTTGATTCTGATATCTAAAATACCCAATACACATATCAATACCTTGCTGCTTACTTCTACATTTCTATAAAATATGTACCCTTCCATGGCAAAAGAAGCAGAGTCTTGAACTATGATGATGATTGTCACTTTTATTCAGCTTAAGTTTGTCTTCTTTAACCCCTCTATATTGTCTTGTGGAAATTTATTTTGATTTGGGGACCCTACCTTTGGGCTGAGATTGGAAAGCCTTAGGCCCTCAGGGTCTCATCTGTGTGCCCCCCCCCTTCAGCTGAGCCAGAAAGCCCCGTGGGCTGTGCAAGACACTGGGTCAGACAGCTGGGGGAAAGAAGCACCCACCTCCCTCTGCCCTGAGTGGAGCTGAGAGATGCTGGGGCCTGTGCGGCTCCAGCATAGCCCCCCTCCCCCAAACAGCTGCAGCCCTGGCTGGCAGATTAGCTTGGTCTATGGGGGTGCAGGAAGCCTTGAGATTTAAGTGGAGAGAAGAAAAGGTATATATTTACCTGGGAGTTAGACTCAGGGGATGGAACTAGAGACGGGGCTACAAGGACGCAGGAGAAGACGAGAAGGACTAGGAGCAGGGAAAAGAGAGGCCGAAGGGCAGACTGACAGAGCAGACAGACAGAAGGTCAGTGAGAGAGAAACACAGGGGTTCAGTGGTAGCAGTAAGGAGAGGAAAGTTAGAAGCAGGGGGATTTACAAAGTGAAAGGGGAGTTATAATAAAATACCTAAGTGCCCTGAGACCTAAGGCCCTTATTGTATTCAAGAAGGTCCAGGACCAGCAGGTGGGAAAGAGATGCAGTGGAAAGAGACATGTTGCAACGCAGTCAGGTTGTACATTTTATTTCCCTGTATTCTTCATTTTAAATAGTATCTCATAAATAAACTCTGCTTTGGTTATTTAGATAAGAACCTTCTTAATATTTTGCTTATCAGTTTGGGAGCAGTGTGGTGGAACTTTAGAAATGGCCCACATTAAATTAATAGCAGTCAGATAGACAGTCAAAAGTCCCAGATCAGTCCTCCAGTTGGCTTTAGCCCCCCAAATTAGGCCTAATCATCAAAAATATTCCACATTTGAATGGTGACCGCGTCAGGACATACGGTCCAATTATAATTTTTCTAAACCTATAATTTTTAATAAGTCAAATTATATAATTTTTCCAGGTTAGATTAGTTATTAATAATTAATTTTTTACAGTCTGTTGGTCCTTTAATAATACAAATGCTTAATAAGGTTACTAATTAAGACAAAAGCAGATTAACAAAATTATGGACAAAAGGAGCATATCTGTGATTTAAAGGGTTTTCTAAGGTTGTCTTGGGAAAACCACAGCAGGTTAAGTTAGAATCACAGCCAGGCTGGGGAAGGGCTGAGCCTAATTGAGTAGAAGCTGCAAATATAGATACAGAAAGCTGTGCATGCACAAGATCAGAATCTGAGGAAGGTGGATTAGGTCTCTTGACCTCCTGGGCAGGAGGATCAAGGGGCTTGGCCAAGGGAGGTGGAGGTGGTGGGGTCTGGAGAGGAGGGGAGGGACCAGGACAATTTGAATCAGACTTGATTTTGAACTCAGGCCTGGGTTCCCCTTCCCCCACTTCTAGGGGATTAAAGTCTTCTAGAGAAGACTCCAGGCATGCAAAATTAGAGCAACAATTAGTGTTAGAACTTGGAAAAGCTACAGGAATCAGAGGTTTCTCTGAAAAAGCATGGGTGGCATATGAAAAAATGCTCTAAATCTCTAATGATTAGAGAGATGCAAATTAAAACAACTCTGAGGTACCACCTGACACCTATCAGATTGGCTAAAATGACAAAAAAGGAAAAAATAAATGTTGGAGAAGTTGTGGGAAAATTGGAACACTAATCCATTGTTGGTGAAGCTGTGAACTGATTCAACCATTCTGGAGAGCAGTTTGGAATTATGCCCAAAGGGCGATAAAGCTACCCATACCCTTTCACCCAGCAATACCAGTTTTGGGTCTTTTTCCCAAAGAGATCATGGAAGGGGGAAAGGGACCCACATGTACAAAAATATTTATAGCTGCTCTTTACGTGGTGGCAAAGAATTGGAGGTTGAGGGGGTGCCCATCAATTGGGGAATGGCTGGACAAGTTGTGGTATATGAATACAATGGAATACTATTGTGCTATAAGAAACGATAAGCAGGAGGAGTTCAGAGAAACCTGGAGGGTCTTGCATGGGCTGAGGATGAGTGAGATGAGCAGAACTAGAAGAACATTGTACACAGTAACATCAACGTTGAGTGTTGATCTACTGTGATGGACTATATTCTTCTCACCAATGCAATGGCACAGAAGAGTTCCAGGGAACTTGTGATGGAAGAGGATCTCCAAATCCAGGAAAAAAAAAAAAAGAACTGTGGAGTATAGATGTTGATTGAACCATACTATTTCTTTTGTTTTTGATGCTGTTGTTTTTTTTCTATTTTGAGGTTTTCCATCATTGCTCTGATTTTTTTTCTCTTATAACATGACTAATGCAGAAATAGGATTAATGTTATTATGTGTGTATATATACATATACATATACATATATATATATAAAACCTATATCAGATTACCTGCTGTCTAGGGGAGGGGGGAGGGAGGGGAGGGAGGGAGAAAAATCTGAAATTGTAAAGCTTGTATAAACAAAGGTTGAGAACTATCTTTACATGTAATGGAAAAAAAATAAAATACTTTATTAATTTAAAAAAAAAAGAAAGAAAAACCATGGGTGGGAGAGGTGGGGATATTTATATTCCCTTGTGTGAGCACCTTGCTGGCTCTTCTTACAAAAATTAAAAGAGAAAATCCACAAAAACAATGCATTAACATGATCTTATCCCCCATTTGTCTGGTTAAACAGAGTAAAATCAGAAATAGGGTATTTAGGGACTTGAAAAAAAAACATTTGAAAATTAAAAGGTAAAACAGCCAGTACTTAGCAGTTTAAAGGGACAGGGTAAGGGAAATTTCTTTCCCAACTGGAAGATCAGCAGACTGAGGTTCAGCTTTCCTCTTCACAGTCAGCCAAACTGTAAGGGGCTAAAATTCGAGCTATACTATCCAAAATCTAATGAGTGGCTCCCAATAAATTATAAGCTTTAGCAAGAGTATTTAAGTGTTTATGTATTTATTACAGAGCATTAGGATCAGAGAGAAAGGTAAAAATCTAACTATTTCTAAGAGACCCTATCATCTGACCCACCATGGCAAGGTCAGTAACCAAAAGAGCCAGAACCCCTTCTCAGCATCCGCTTCCTACTTCATGTCCCTCTCCCAGAAATGGCAGGCTTCCCAAGTTGATTGGCTGGTAGCCTTGATAGATAGTACCCACAGGCAAATGTCACTTCCTGATGCTAAGGACCTTGACCACATGGCTTGCCCTCAGAGGCCTTCTCCTCATGGCAGAGCTTTGCTACAGTAAGTCTCCAGCAGGTGGCATCATTCCAATCATTACACCAGTCACCTAACCTCAAAGGCTCAGTTTCTTCATCTATACAATAAAGTGAATAATAGTAAATTTGTCATTAGTTTGTTGTGAAGATAAAATGAGCTAATCTACATAAAATGTTTTATGAAACTTAAATAGCCATATGAATGCTCAGCAACATCATTGTCATTGTTTTTACAACATCATCATGTGCTTTTCCTTGGAAAAAAGAAATAGAAAGTGAAGCCCCATTTCCCCCCACCTCAGAGTCAGTCCACTTGACTTTGGGATAATTCTAAATGGAGGAAGATTTTCTTCACATAAAGTTCCAGTTTGCATTTTTCCAACTGTCAGCCAATGCTCTCTTCTTACCCTTGTGATTAAGCAGAACACATCTAATGCATCTTTCATGTGATGGCTCTAGAAAAGAAATAACTATTTCCTCTAAACTTCCTTGTGTAGCCAGGGTTGAAGTTGCAATAAATGCAATGGATTTTTCTAAAAAGATATCCTTATTTCCAAGTGTTGTTATACTTTCTTTTTTTATCATTATTTTCTAAATTTTAATTTTTAAAAAATATTTTATTTTAATTTTTTTCTAACTAAATGTAAAGCTATTTTTGTTTCTATTTTTTCTCTCACCTTTCCTTCCCTCACCCCTCCTGAAGGCAGCAAACAATCTGATAGAGGTTATATGTTACAATCATGTTAAGCATATTTTCAGATTAGTCATGTTGTAGGAGTAGAATCAGAAAAAAGGGAAAATACAAGAAAAATAAACAAAAACAAGAATAAAAAAAACAACAAAAATGAAAATAGTATGCTTCAATCTGCATGCAAACTTCATAGTTCTTTTTTTCTGAATGTGGAGAGCATTTTACAGCAGAAGTCTTTTGGCATTGTCTTGGATCATATTATTGCTGAGAATAGTTAAATCTGTCACAGTTGATCATCACACAATGTTATTTATACTTTGTACAATGTTCTCTTGGTTTTACTCTTTTCACTCAGAATCAATTCATGTCAGTCTTTCTAGATTTTTCTGAAATTTATTTGCTTATCATTTCTTATAGCATAATAGTGTTCCATTGCATTCATAAAGCACAACTAGTTTAGCCATTTCCCAATTGATGGGCATCCCCTCATAACTTTGCTACCACAAAAAGAGCAGCTATAAATATTTTTTGTGATCTTTTTGGGATATAGACCTAGTAGCAGTATTGCTGAGTCAAAGGGTATGCACAATTTTATAGCTTTTGGGGCACAATTCCAAATTGCTCTCCAGAGCTCCACTAACAGTGCATTACTGTTCCTATTTTCCCACCTCTTCTCCAACAATTATCTTTTTCCTTTTTGTTTTCATATTAGCTAATTGCATAGGTGTGGGGTGGTACATCAGAGAAGTTTTAATTTACATTTCTCTAATCAGTAGTGATTGAGAACATATTTTCATGTGGCTATAGATAGCTTTAATTTTGTCTTTGGAAAATTACTTATTCATATTCTTTGACCATTTCTCCATTGTGGAATGACTTGTATTCTTATATATTTGATTCAGTTCTCTATATATTTTCGATATGATGTCTTTATCAGAAACACTGTCTGTAAATATTTTCACCAGCTTTTCAGTTATACTTTCAAAGTTTCTTTCCAACTTTTCTGTTATGTCATCACACTTTGCTTTCAAACAGGTCATTGAAAACCTTGGACCTTTGGAACTTATTCTCAACACCCCAAGCCATCATCGGGTTCATCATGGTGAGTGAGTATGGAGAGTATGTGTTGTTATTTAAATTTGGACACACATGTTTATTGCTACTTCTTGGTGTAATTATATTAGAATGCACCTATTCTAATTTGAGCAGTATGTTAAGAAGCCCAGTCTAACTTGTATTCTTGGCTTGACCTTATGGCCTAGACATGTGAGGAGGGAATCTGCTTATCTTCTCCACCTTGGCATCCCACGAACCTAAGCGAAGGGGAAAATGGATTAAGTAGGCTTGGGAATGATTCTTCTAGTGGCATGCAATGGCCCAAACCTTTGGCACAGAAACTTTTGATGCTCTGTTCATACATGGATGAGAGTATGTCCTAGGCAATCTGGCTCCAGCATGCTCTCTGCCACATTACAGCCCTTGTCTCTGCACCCAGCAGTTCCATTTGGGCCATGTGTGAAAATGTGACATGGCTCCCAGGTCTACTAGTTTCACTTATTAATTTCAGAGAATAGATTCCCTGGATTTTCCCTCTATAACCAATGTGATCTAGTCAGTTCATGATTAAAGGAGCTTTCTTTTCCTGAGGAAAAAAATGGGGAAAACATTTAGGACTGCTAACCTGCTCAAATCTCAGTGCATCATAGGTTTAGAACTGGAAGAGACTTTAGCCTAACCTGCTTCTCATCCCCTAATTTAATAGATCATGCAATTGAGCTTTAGAAAGTTTAAGTCACCTAATATCAGTCTTTTTAAAATATTTATTTATTTAGAATTTTCCCTACTTGACATGTAAAAACATCAATTTTTAAAACTTTGTGTTCTGAATTCTCTTCCTTCCTCCCTATCCTCCTAAGAACTCAAGCCATTCAATATAAATGATACATATGCAGTCATGCAAAACATAGCAGACAAAAAAACATTTAGAAAAATGAACTAACAACAACAACAAAATATGCTTCCATCTATATTCAAATACCATCAGTTCTTTCTCTGTAGATGGACTGCATTAAATAAGTCCTTCAGAGTTGTCTTGGATCATTGCACTGTTGAAAACAACTCACTCATTTGCAGCAGATCATCTTACAATAATGCTGTGATTTTGTATACAATACTTTTCACTTGGCATCAGCTCATGTAAGTCTTTCCAGGATTTTCTCTTAGCATCTTGCTCATATTTAAAAAAAATACTAATCTACATATATATATATATATATATATACATACATATATATATAAATATATATATATATATATATATTGTTTTAAAGGGAGATTTCCTTAGAAAATACCCATGAGGTTGATTATTGCGACAATAATAGCTAACATCTATATAGTACCTTATACCTGACAAAGAATTTGCATCACAGTAGCCCAGCAAAATATGATGATCATCATCATCATCTTACATTTCTCTTACCTCTGCTTCAAGTTTTTCCCCAGTTACAATTGCTGTTTCCCTCCATCCTATTCGTTCCCCATGATTTTTATTCTATTATCTATCTTCTTTTATACGATGCCTCCTCAAAAGTGTTTTGCTTCTGACTGCCCCTCCCCCAATTTGCCCTCTCTTCCTTCACCCATCCCCCTTTATTCCCTTGCCCTTCCACTTCCCTACAGTGCAAGATATATTACAATACCCACTTGAGTGTGTATGTTATTCCCATTTTAAGCCAATTCTGATGAGAGTAAGGCTCTTTCACTCCCCTGTTTCTCCCCCATCTTCCACTCCACTTCATAGTCAAATAGTCTTTTGATACCAAATCCTATGTGTTTTTTTTCCACACCACTTTTTGTAACATAAAACACTATATTTTTAAATAGCTTCCTTGTCTATTAAACTATAATAATAATGGCAATCATCTCTAAGAGTTGTTATGATGATCAAATGAAATATTTGTAAAGCACTTCACAAGCCTTAAATTTCTGTAAATACTTGCCATCATTATGATTATTGTTATTACTATTAGTACAAACAGTTTGATTCAGGTAAGTTTATGTCTAATTTTCAATTGTTAAATTGTTTCAGTTATTTATGACTCTGTGATTTTCTTGGCAAAAATATTGGAGTGGTTTGACATTTCCTTCTCCATCTCATTTTTCAGATGAGGAAACTGAGGCAAACAGGGTTAAGTGACTTACCTAGGGTCACACAGCTAATAGGTTTCTGAGGCCAGACTTGAACACATGAAGATGCATTTTTTTTAAATCCAAGAATCTTTTTTTATTATGATTTTTAGTCATTTATGCCATGAATTCATAGGACATTTGTTCCAACAGCTCAGTTTCCTTTCCATTGGTCCTCAAAAAGTGTGCTTCTCTGGGTGGAGCACGCTGATGTTTCAGTTGAACCCAGGTGCCTTTTTCTTTGGCCTGCTCCTTTTTCTGGTCATTTTCTTTTACCCTCTTCAGGAAGCTATCTCTGCTCTTAGAATGCTTAATATGCTCAATACGCACATTAATTCTCTTGGCTAGAATCTTGCCCTTAACATGTTTGTTTACAACAATGCCTACCACATGTTGAATAACATTATGGACCCGTCCAGTCTTGCCATGGTAACATTTGTGGAGCATTCCTTGCTGAACTGTGCCCATACCCTTGACATTTACTATGTCAACTTTCTTGTATATTCGCATATATGTAGCCAAAGGGACATCATGTTTTCTTTCTTTCTTTCTTTCTTTCTTTCTTTCTTTCTTTCTTTCTTTCTTTCTTTCTTTCTTTCTTTCTTTCTTTCTTTCTTTCTTTCTTTCTTTCTTTCCTTCTTTCCTTCTTTCTTTCCTTCTTTCCTTCTTTCTTTCCTTCTTTCTTTCTTCCTTGGCAATCAACATTTATTTTATTTTTTCCCCATTACATGTAAGGGTAGTTTTCTACATTCATTTTCACAAGATTTAGAGTTCCAAATTTTTCTCCTTCCCTCCCTCCCTTTCCTCTCCCCTCCACAAGTTCGTAATCAGGTTATATATAACACCTTGTTTTCTAAAGGGCCTAGAAAACATATATCGTGTCCCTCTCCTTTTTCCTTTTGTGTTCCTCATTTTGGCACAACTCACTGGAATATGGCAGAGCTGGCAGGAAGGAAATAAAGATGTATCTTACTCACTTCATGCCCAGTGCTTTTACTGTCCTACCAATTCAGTTGCTAATAACTAAGCACCTAACATAACCACACTATGAAAAAAAAAAGAAAATCACTCATTGTTTTATGAGAACTCATCATTTAGCAGATGGGTTAGAAGACAAGCTGGTGGCAATATCTTAATGAGCTCTCTAAGCCTTGGGCCAGTCAATGACTTAATATTAAGTTTTGGAAGCAAGGGCAGAAAAGAAAAAAAATCCTCTTTCACAGATGATGGTAAGTTTCTGAAAGATCAAGTAAGTTATACCTCACCAACTGACAGGCATAAAGTGAATAAAATGGGGAATCAACCCAATCATTAGCTGTCCAAGGTATCCATTAGGTTCTTGTCATTCCCATCTTCATTTATTCTCCAGATTTCTTCACTTCCCTACTTCTATTTGTAAATCCACCATTTGTCACAGTGTCTGACATATAGTGAGCAACCAGGTGGTGCAGTGAATAGAGTACTGGGCCTGAAGTAAGAACTACATCTTCCTGAATTAAAATCTAGCCTCAGATCTTAACTATCTGTGTGCCACTGGGCAAATCACTTAACCCTATTTGCCTCATTTTCCTCATCTGTAAAATAAGATGGGGAAGGACATGACAAATGATTTCAATATCAATGCCAAGAAACCCCAAATGTGGTCATAAGGAGTTAGATATGACATATAGCAAACATCTAATGGCTGCACAGTTTGCATATTTTGTCTTTCAGCTATCTATCTAATCTAATTTATCTATTAATCTAACCATTTAATCATTCAACTATCTGGATGTCTGCTTTTCTATTTGACTTCATTGCTATTCTGATAGGGTACAAAGGTATGGATGTTCAGGGAAGACTGGTACCTCTCGCATCATGCCTGCTGAGCCCTTTTCATTGTTGCTTTCCAACTTTGGTGTCCACCTGTTACCCAACTCTCACCTGTGGCTCCAACAAAATGTAGAATGCTTAGTGTCCACATGCCAATAAATCATTTTGGCAAATGAGCTAAATCAGGTTGATGTTAACTGATGGGCCTCAAGCCCACAGCCGAGGAAAGGGATGTTTCCATCCCAAATATATAAAGACTTTCCCCAGCAGAATGTGTGGATATGAACAAGTTATCCAAATGGTGAAGGAAGGCTCTGTAAATCAGGTAGAGCTTGGTCAGACGTTTAAGATGCCAAGGTCATCCACTACATCCTGAGCTATCACCAGTTATCTTGAGTTTTGTCTTCCGCTGGAATGCAGTGACTCTATAAGACTCAGTGTAGCCAGTAATTTTGCACAACTCTGCCTCACAAAACCACAATTTAGGCATGGCTCAAAATGCATTAGCCACCCATTCCATTTTACCATTTTACCTACCTCAAAGTCCTTTGGCAACAGGCAAGCAATAAAGCAGCAACAGGAAGAAAATTAATATATTGAACTTCCCACTGAAGAAGAGGTTTGGATGGAATTTGGCTCCTCGTGTGTGGCAAAGCATTTGGTGCTCAATCTATTCCATCTGAAATTTACAAGGTAGGGGGTCCACTGCTCATATAGAAGCTGACTAAAATCTTCCCTATTATATAGCAAGAGGAGGATATCCCTGAGAAGTTCAAGGATGCTTCCACTGTCCATCTTTATCAAGGAAAGGGAAATGTGCTGTCCTGTGACAATCATGGGGGAGGGTCTCTGTCTCTTAGTCATTTCAGGTAAGATTCTTATTAGAGGACACTATAATACACTAATCCATCATTTAGAAAATTGTCATCTACCCTCTGAGAGTCATTGTGGCTTCAAAAAAGTCCAAAGAATGGTCAATATGGTATCTGCTATCCTGATAATTCCAAGAGAAATGCCAGGAGCAGAACAGAGGTCTGTCCAGGACATGCCTTGGTTTGACCAGATCCTCTAATGCTGTCATGGGCACTTCTGGAAGATCATGGCAAAATTTGGTTTCCCAGAAAAGTTCATTAGAATAGTATGCCAGGGGGCAGCTAGATAGTGCAGTGGATAGAGCACCGGCCCTGGATTCAGGAGGACCTGAGTTCAAATCTGGCCTCAGACACTTAACACTTACTAGCTGTGTGACCCTGGGCAAGTCGCTTAACCCCAATTGCCTCACTAAAAAAAAAAAAAAGAATAGTATGCCAGTTCCATGATGACATGCTTGTATGGGTTCTGGATAATGGATGACACTTTTGCATTTTCCCAGTCACCAGAGGAGTGAAAAAAGGCTGTGTCCTTGCTCCCATATATTTTAGCATGTTGTTTTCAATAATGTTGTCAGACACCTTCAATGAGGATGGAAACATCAGGTCAGCCACTGAAATTATTTAACTTAAAAAGACCACAAGCCAAGACTAAATGGGAAAGACGTTTGATGCATAACTTTCTATTTGCAAATGATTATGGACTTGGTGAAGCCTCTGCGGCTGAGATACAACAGAGTTTGGATCAATTATCTACCACTGCTGCTAATTTTGGCCTGATAAAGAATGCCAAGGTTCTCCACCAGCCAGAAGTGCTCTATCCATACGTGGAATCATTGGTTACAGCTAATGGAGAAGTAGTAAATACTGCGGATAAGTTCACTTACCTTGGCAGTGTATTTTCCAGGGATGTCTGCATAGATGATGAGGTTGATACACACAATGCCAGAGCTAGCTCAGTGTTTGGAGGCTTCAAAGGAACGTATGAGAAAAGAGTTATTAGACTGACCAGCAAACAGAAGGTCTACAGAGCTGTTTTGCTGAGCACAATGTTACATGCCTGTGAAACCTGGACAATAGGGAGCCTTGGAATCATCAGCATCAGTGGCTACTTCTGAAACTTGGCCCAAAGACTGGTGAGGGGGTCCAGAGGGTGGCCTGGGGTAAATAGTAGGGCTTTCTGCTGGAGCAGAGGCAGAGCATGACTCGAGTGCATATGGCCCAGTGAGAGAGGGTCACAGGCACAACAAGCCTACATACAATCAGATTTCAATTAGAGTTCTGCTCCCAGGTTAAAGAGTAATCAGGCTCATGGTTACTGACAGGCCAGGTAGGCTGAGCATGAGCCTCTCTTTAAATTGTACCTCCTCGGACCCCCTGAAACTTGGGCCAGTGCATCCTGGAAACAGCACTACACGTTAAAAAAAAGGAATTAAAAGCCAAGAAATAGGCAGCAAGATGAGAAGGCAGAAAAGGCAGCAGACAGTGGAAAATTTCTTTGGTAACAAGGTAGATCAAAATATACCCCCCAAAAGAAGATAACAAAGTCAAAGCTCCTACCTCCAAAGTTTCCAAGAAAAATAGGAATTAGTCTCATGCCATGGAAGCACTCAAAAAGAACTTTGAAGATGAAGTAAGAGAGATAGAGGAAAAATGGAAAGAGAAAAGAGAGTGAGGCAGGAGCATCATGAAAAAAAAAAGTCAATAGCTTGGAAAGGCAAATTGGCCAAATGGAAGAGGAGATACAAAAGTTCTCTGAATAAAATCATTGCTTAAGAATTAGGATAAAACAAAGAGAAGCTGATGATTATGATAAATCAAGACTCAATAAAGCAAATCCAAATGAATAAAAAATAGAGGGCAGTATGAAATATCTCCTTGGAAAAATGGCTGACCTGGAAAATAGATGAAGGAGAGATAATTTGCAAATCAATGGACTACCTCAAAACCATTATCAAAAAATGAGCTAAGACATCACCTTCCAAGAAATTGCGAGGGAAAATTGCCCTGATATTCTAGAAGAAGAAGGTAAAATAGAAATGGAAAGAATCCATCTATCACATCCTGAAAGAGATCCAAAAATGAAAACTTCCAGGAATATCATAGCCAAATTCCAGAGATCCCAGGTAAAGGAGAAAATATTGCAAGCAGCTATAAATAAGTAATTCAAGTACTGTGGAGCTACAGTCAGCATAACCAAATATCTAGCAGTTTCTACATTAAAGGACCAGAGATCATGGAATATATGATATGATATTCTGGAGGGCAAAGGAACTGGGATTAAAACCAAGAATCACCTACCCAGCAAATCAGTGTAATCTTTCAGGGGAAAAATGGGACTTCAATGAAAGACAGGACTTTCAGTTATTCTTGATGAAAAAACCTGAACTGAATAGAAAATTTGACTGTCAAATACAAAACTTACAGAAGTATAAAAAGGTAAACAGGAAAAATAAATCATGAGGGATGTTAACAGATTAAAGTGTTTACATTCCTACGTGGGGAAATGATACTTCTAATTTAAAAGAACTTTCTCAGTATTAGGGCAGGTTAGCTGTTGATTCATTTAAATTTTGTTGTCAGTTCTTCAGGAGTTATATTTTTGTTTTGTTTTGTTTTTATTTTGTTTTTCTCTTAGGAAGAAACCGTTATTGCATAGACAAAAATTTTGCTGGCACCCTTATTATTTGGGATAGAATTTTTGGTAAGTAACATTAGTGGAAATCAAGCAAGCAAATTAGTGTTCTAATTAGCACAAATGTAGTGAATGGTTTCTGAAGTTTTACTTTTTAAATCTCTCTTCCAGGAACATTTGAAGCAGAAAATGAAAAGGTTTCATATGGCCTCACCCACCCCATTAACACCTTTGAACCACTTCAAGTACAGGTATGCTCAATTTTTTTTTCATTTTGGGGGCATGAACACAGCCAAGTCAAATCAACAAGCATTTATTAATTCTTTTCTGGGAGAGGAGAGGAGATGAGAGGAGAGAGGGAGGGAGGAAGGGGGAGGAAGGGAGGGAGAAGGAGAGGGAGAGATTCACAGACAGCATACACAGGCACACAGAGACTACAAAGACAGAGACAAAGAGACAGAGACAGAGAGGAGAAAAGAGGAGAGGAGAAGGGAAGGGAAGATATGAAAAGAGGGAGGGAAGGAAGGAGAAGGGGGGACATATGGTTTTCCTATAGTCAAACATGAGGACCAGTATGCATCACAGACAGTGTGTGAATTCAGTGTTTCTGCACTATCAGGATAACTTTCTTTGTTTTCTATATTGCTGCCTCAAATATAAATATCCAAGAAGTTGACCAGGTGATATAACTGTCATTCATTTGAAAACATCTGTAATTCTCTCTATTTTTGAAAAATAAATCTGGCCTGGATGGTTTCCTGCATCCCAGTATGCCTTGAACTAATGAATCATTTTAATTAATAAACGATCTTTTGTTAAGCCCCTTTTATATGTCAGGTGGGTCAGCTAAGTGGTGAAGTGGATAGTGTGCTAAAACTGGAATCAGGAAGACTCATCTTCTTGAATTCAAATCTGGCCTCACACACTTACTAAATGTGTGACCCTGGGCAAGACACTTAACCCTGCTTCTTTTATTTTCCTCATCCGGAAAATGAATTGTAGAAGGAAATGGCAAATCCTCCTGTATTTTTGCCAAGCAAACCCCAAAAGGAATCACACCTGACTAAAAATCAACCGAACAACAATGTGTCAGGCCCTGTTCTGGATGCTGGGAGATAAGCAAACAAACAAACAAAAACATGCACACAATTTATGATCCAGTTCCTAATTGATATAAGCTTATATTTTAATTTAAGAAGGAGAGTGGGGCCGGTAAATACATGTACTTCGGTTGAAAAGTCAGAAACAATTGGAACTGGAAGAGGACTTGGATAAGAAAAGGACACTTGGTTGACCTGAAACTCCCTCTATTAGATTGATGAGATTGATTGTGTCATTTACATTCTCAGTGGTCACATGAGAAATGAGGATGGCCTAAAGTTCAGCTCAAGGACCCTATAAGCACTATTTAGTTCACAGAGAGGGAGGGAAACATTGGGAAATCAGGGTAGTTGAGCAGTAATAATTTTTGAGAATGGGGTTTATTTTATTTTTAATTTATGGAATAAAATAAGCTATTCCATAGCAATACAATAAAAATGATGATTGCACCTGCACCTGCGAATTTATTATTTATTTATTAACATTTATATAGTTATTATTTATTTATTTAATTATTTATTATTCCTTTCAAATATACAATAAAATTATCATGTCAATTTCTTTTCTTTCCTCCCCCCATTCTAGAGATGGCTACCATTAGACACAAATGGTGTGTTTGTGCATGTATGAAATATATGTGTGTAAATATGAATATATGTATATAAGTACATATAATAATTTTACATATGTATGTATAATTATTCCATACACACTTCTATTTATATATGTACAAATATTCTATATTATATATGTTTACATTTCTGTTTGTATGTCTTATATGTTTATGTACACACAAGCATGTAAATTTATTCTATGTATACTTGCATTTATCACTTCTTACTCTTGAAGCAGATAGGATCCTTATATGTCCTTTATAGTTAATTTGAATATTTATGATAGTCAAAATAACATATTTTCTTGGGGCAGCTAGGTGTCGCAGTGGATAAAGCACTGGCCCTGGAGTCAGGAGTACCTGAGTTCAAATCTGGCCTCAGACACTAAACACTTACTAGCTGTGTAACCCTGGGCAAGTCACTTAACCGCAATTGCCTCACTAAAAAATATAATAAAACATAAAATAACATATTTGCTCAAAGTGGTTCTGCTGCCGCTTCACTCTTCAATATTTCATGTAAGTTTTTCCATATTTTTCTAAAATTACTGAGCTCAGCATTTCTTCTAACACAATAGTATACTATCACAATAATAAACCACAACTTGTTTAGCCATTGTCCAATTGATGGGCATCCCTGAAATTTCTGGTTCTTTGCCAATACAAAGAGATCTGCTATAAGCATTTTAGAACATACAGGCTCTTTGCCTTTTACTTTAATCATCTTTGGAGATAGACCAAGTATTGGTATTGCTGGGTCAAAGGGTATAGGTAATTTAGTAACTCTTTGGGTATAAATCTGGATTGCTCTCTATAATCTTTGGGTCACTTTACAATCCCACCAAAAATGAATTAGTGTCCTATTTTTTCCACATCTTCTCCAACATTTGTCACTTTACCATTCTATCATTTTCACCAATCTTTCAGGTATAAAATAACTCAAGGTTGTTTTGACTTGCATTTCTCTAATCAATAGTGATTTAGAGAATTTTGCATATAAGTATAAATTGTTTTGATTTCTTCATGGGGAAACTGCCAGTTCATATCCTTTGACCAAATAACAAGTGTGGAATAACTTGTGTTCTTAGAGACTTAACAAAGTTCTTTTAAAAAAAAAAAATAGATATGAGGGGCAGCTAGATGGCGCAGTGGATAGAGCACTGGCCCTGGAGTCAGGAGTACCTGAGTTCAAATCCGGCCTCAGACACTTAATACTTACTAGCTGTGTGACCCTGGGCAAGTCACTTAACCCCAACTGCCTCACTTAAAAAAAAAAAAACAAAAACATAGATATGAGACCTTTATTTGAGAAACTGTTCATAACATTTTCACCCAAATTTTGTTTTTCTTCAGATCACAGATACATTTGTTTTATTTATACAAAACACTTTAATTTAATGTCATTGAAATTATCCATTTTACACCAAACCTTGCTCTCAGTCTCTTGTTTATTCGTAAATTATTTGCCTATCCATAATATTGAGAAGTAGTATGTTCCATGTTTTTCTAATTTTCGTGCAAAATATCTGCATGTAACTAGGCCATGAATCCAATTTGATGTTATCTTGGTAAATGGTGTAAGATATTAGTCTATGCCCACTTTCTACCCTAATGCTTTCCCAATAATTTTGGTCAAATAATTAACGCTTATTTCAAAATATTAATTCTTTATACTTGTAGAATATAAGGCTATTGTGTTTATTTGCTGTAGTAAATTGTATGTCTACCTTATTCAGTTGATCAGCCTTTCTTTTTCTTAGTGAGTAGGAGATAAATTTGATAATTACTGCCTTAAAATATAGTTTAATATCTAATACTGTTAAACCTCCTTCCTTTACATGATTCCAATGAATTTTGTTGTTATTTTCTCTAATTCAGTAAAATATTTTTTGGTAACATAATTGGGATGCTTTTGAATATATAAATTAGTTTGAGTGAAATTGTCACTTTTATTATCTTAGCCCTGTCTACCCATGAATAATTAGTATTTCCTCAGTATTTAAATCTGATTTTATTTGTATAAAAAGTTTTAAAAAATAATTTTGTTTATATTGTTCCTATAATGTAGATTATAATTTGAGGTTTTATAAGGAATTAATTGTGATTTAGGGTTTCCATGTCCATATCTTTGCTTCATTATGATCAGGTTGAAAAGATGTAAACTTGAAAAGCCTAAGAGAAGATGGGTGTGTACTTGAAGAGATTATAGGAAAGAACAACTAAATATCTGTGCCTCTTCTAGTAGTTCCCCTAGGTCCACATGGGCCTGGCCAAATTATAATGGGGACAGCCCAGGGGGTATGTTAAACTAAATGGAAACTCAGCAGGGGTAAGAAACTCTCCTTCCTGTGGGAGAGGAAAAAGGGGGGGGGAGAGAGAGAAGCTGTGTGTGGAGCTTCAGCCGGAACCTGGGAAAGACTGCACAGCTGACTCTTATTGAAACTACAGACCCCAGGTGGTGGTAAGTTTGTGTAAGTGAGAGAGCTCTTTGAGCTAGCTGAGCTGGAAGCAAATTTGGGTTTTGAGTCAGTCTTTGCTAGAGCCAGGGAACTTATTCATTTTCTCTTCCCCTATTCCCCTTCTCGTTGTCCCTGGCTTTATTAACTTCACCTGTGTTGTAAATTTTGTTCCCTTTAATAAAACCTGGTTTGTTTGTGGAAAAGAGGCTGTTAATTTACTTTCTTATTAGGCTGGTAGGAATAACTAAAAAAGGAAGTTTGGAAGGGAGGAAACTTTGGACCTAGGAGTCTCTCATTATTTTCTGAACCCCAACATTATGGCAAGCTGCCAAATTAACTATCCCCATATTAAATTTGGTCCTGACAGTTAAAAGATAGAGGATTCCAGTTGATCTCTAAAGGATGGGATAGATGTTGATAGAATATTCAAATATTCAATATTTTAGTAACTGCCTACTATAATATATACCTTAGATTGTTACTTACTTCCCTTCAATACTTATCTGATGTGTTTTCCATCTCCTTTCTTCCTGTTCTGTCTCCTTTCCTTCCTCCTTCTTTCTTCCCTTCCCTCCAATCTTTCATTCTTCCCTCAATCTCTTCTTCTCTCCATTCCTCACCTATTTACCAAGTATTTCCTACATGAACAGAATGATGCTAGATAGGCATTGGGAGGTATCCAAAGAAGGACAAAGCATTATTTCCGAGTTTCACAGCAAGTTTTATAGCATGTAGCATATGCTACTGTCAGTTTTATTTTCTTTTTGTAAAAATAGTGCTCTGTTTTATTTGAATTCCGTTCCTCACTGTTTTATTCACTTTAACTGAAGCCAGGTTATATTTTTATCCTTTTAAATGAAACCTCACCTGTGGCATTTAAACATTTATGGGTTCCCTATCTATGTCCCACATTTTAGGGAACTTAGCTGGGGTTTCTAATATATTGTTACTTAGAAATTAGAGCCCATAGCACCAGTTTTGGACATTAAGCATTTATTAAAGCATATTAAATATTGGTAAAGATAGAGCACATGTCCCCAAAAGTTTAGAAGTTTAGAGAAGAGAGAGTAAGCCATGTCCTGCCTCCTTGAGCATCCCAGCCAAGAGAGACTCTGAGCATAAGTTACTTGCAGTCAGGAGGAGAGACAGCCCTTCCACACTGCTCAAAGCTAATTGGCTAACATCATACTAATCCATTGGTTCAATGGACTTGAGGGTGGTCTGGCACAGTACATGCTGAGGTCAAAGTACAGAGGGCAGGACCTCTGGGGGGGGAAGCTTTCAGGTAGCTGTGGTTTTGAGTGAGATAACTTACTGTAGGTAATCATCAAGGTCAATCTACCTTTCCTCTGAAATTCTCCTGACTCTGGGTTGGCCTTAAGAAAGGTCAGGCAAGGCTCTCTGGTTTAGGCCCTTGAGCGGGGGCCTTTGGGAGTCCCCAAACCCATTATTTTCTCACACACCACACACACATCTACACACATTGATTCTCTTCATTAATGCCTCTCTTCATTCTTGCTTTGGGCAGAATGCTATTCTGGAGCTTTCCCTGGAAATCTATAATCACTGGTTCTTCCCCTGATCCATGGGGCTTTGTTCTACTTTCCCAGCTTCTTTAGATTTTTCTTCCCCTATGGTCCTGTAAATCAAACATTGAGGACTAGCAGTTTTAATTTATCAATTAGTGATGGCTTCAAGGATAACTAACATGAAATGAAGCAGCTTCAGGATCCCATAATTTTCTGAATGTCTGTAAAGGGTTTCCTGAATTCCAGTAGTATGTCTACTAAGCTGGTATTGGGATTTTCTATGATTGACTTTTCATTCACCAGGATTTTCAAAATTGAGTTGCCCACATATAGTAACATTTAAAGAACAACAATAGAGGGGCAACTAGGTGGCACAGTGGATAAAGCACCAGCCTTAGATTCAGGAGCATCGGAGTTCAAATGTGTCCTCAGACACTTGAAACGTACTACCTGTGTGACCCTGGGCAAATCACTTAATCCTCACTGCCCTGCAAAAAAACCCCAAACCAAACAAAAAACCCAATAAATTTTGGTAAATAGTTGTTAAAGAATTATATTGTTGATTGTTCAGTCATTTCAGGTGTGAAAAACTCTTTGTGACCCCTATTTGGGGTTTACTTGCCAAATAAATATTTGAATACCTTGTCTTTTCCATCTCCAGTTCATTTTACAAATGAAAAAGCTGAAGCAAATAGGGTTAAGTGACTTGGCAAGGGTCACACTGGTGGTAAGTGTCCAAAGCCAGATTTGAACTTAGGTGGATGGATCTTCTTGACTTCAAGCCCAGCACTCTATGCACTTTGCCACCTAACTGCCCAAATAGGTACATTACTTCCAATTGAAGAATCTATCCCCATAACTACCACCAGCGTCACTCGTTTCTGAAGTTCACATGGATAAGAGAACAGAAAATTTATTTTGTCATTAGTAATGGAAATCCAGAGTGCAAGTTGCTAGCCAACACTTCTGGAAGTTTTATCTCTTAACAAAAAGGTTTTCCACTACAATGGTTTCCTAAATACTTTTTCTGCCCTTCAATATAATCAGGAAAATATTTTTGAGCTAGAAAAACATTGTAGAGAATACAATTGGGATTCATTAAAAATCCTTTTCCTAACATGCATATTGTTTCATTCAAAAAGTTTCCCCTTCAAAGCACTTTATGTTCAACTGCTTAATTTATTGTTGTGGTCAAAAGGCTTTAAGGGAAAGAACCATTCACCCCAAATTCCATGTTATAGTAAAAAGAAATATAATGCTTTGGTTACATATTTATTTAAACTTTTCCTCACCTAGGAAAAAAGTAAGTTATACTTCCCCTTCCTCCACAGCTTCATCACTTGCAGAATATTTGGACTACATTTTGGATCACACCTGGGTTCTGGAATAAGTTGTCTGTCATATTCAAAGGACCAGGATGGAGTCCTGGCAAACCTAGGCTTGGCCTTCTTGAGGAAATCCCTGAGGTAAAGAGTATTTTCACATCCTGGTTTACTTTAGCAAAATAATTTTCAACTCTACAGGAGCCATTTACTGTAAATTAGAGACGAGCAAGATGGAGACTTGGATAATTAGGGAACTGAGAAAGAGCTGGATTGGAATCTCTATTCCCCCTCCCCTCTGTCTTTCCTAAATCTCAAAGCATTTTTTCTGAGTGTTTTGATTGGTTTTTTGAATACAAAGTGAGGTTAATATAAAACAAAGAAATTCTGATATGGATTCTTGGAATTCCAGTTTAGTTCTGAGTGTAAGAAATGAGAAATGTTTAAGATGTTCGTGTCATGTAATAAACCAGTGTTTCATAATCCGGTCGTTATGCTTCACACTGTGGATTAGGAAGAGGATAGTAAATGAGTCCTTGCCCTGAAGGAGGTAACATGGACTTTTCTTAAAATAAAAATAGGATGATTGAGGATGATGAGATTGATGAATAGTATGATGAGGATGATGAGGATGATTGATTGATTGATTGATTGAGGATGATGACAAAATGTATGATACTTTTCTGGGCTATTGTTTTATGTTTTTGTTTTTTTGTTTGTTTATTTTTGGCAGGGCAATGAGGGTTAAGTAACTTGCCCAGGGTCACACAGCTAGTAAGTGTCAAGATTCTGAGGCCAAATTTAAACTCAGGTCTTCCTGAATCCAGTGCCAGTGCTTTATCCACTGAACCACCTAGCTGCTCCCTTTGCTGGGCTATTGTGAAGAAAATTCTTTGTCAGGTATAAGGTACTATATTAATGTGACCTATTACTGTTGTTGCAATAATCAACCTATGGGTTTATTGTAAGGAAATCTCTTTAAAGTACTATATAAATGTAGTTTACTATAAAAAATGATGAGCAGGATGCTATCAAAAAAACTTGGAAAGACCTACATGAGCTGATGAAAAATGAAATGTGCTGTATAGAGTAATATTGTAAGATGATCTGCTGCGAATGACTTGGTTATTTTCAGCAATGCAATGATTCAAGACAACTCTGAATGTCTTTTGAAAAATGCAATCCATCTATAGAGAGAGAACTGATGGTATCTGAATACAGATTGAAGCACAACTTTTGTTAGTTCCTTTATCTGAAGTTTTGTTTTTGTCTCTTTTCTTTCACAACCTAGCTAATGTAAAAATGTTTTGCATGACTGCTCATGTATACCTTATATTGAATTGAGTTCTTGGGATAGGAGGGAGAGAAGAAGGCAATTTGGAACACAATGTTTTAAAAACTTGATGCCAAAATTTCTATTTTACATGTAATTTGGGAAAATAAATTTCCAAATATCGACATGGAAAAAAAATAAGAGTAGGAGAGAAACAATCACTCTAAGTCAGGTATACATTTCAACACTTGTACCATGAAAAGAAAAGATTAGTAAGTGCCTTGTTACTTAGTAGTAGAGAAATTGTTTAGGTTATTCAGGTCAAGTTAATTCACGCTAAGGACTGGTTCATCTAGAATAGTCGAGTATGCAATTCCAATCAATAGTCAAGTTTAGGGATTCTCTTCCTCTCAAACTTTGGTAGGGTAAGAAGAATTGTAGAATGACACCTGAGTAAGCTCTGTGGGCCTGCTTAGCTCCACAATTAGGAGAGACAGGCCTAAATAGAGAGGGCAGAGTTGTTTCTTCTTAGGTGTGGGTGAGAGGCATGGAATAACCATATTTAATCATGAAACAGTGAGATGCTCTGCTGGAGCAGACAGAAGTGAGAGTGAGAAGGAAAGGGGATGTGTTAGTATTGGCAAAAGGTAAAGACTAGGAATCAGTCACAGCAAAGTCCAAGATGTGTCTAATAAAAAGCAAGGCTTACATTTAGGCTGTAAGATTTGGTGTCCTGTTCAAATTGCAACACTTTTTATCTGGACATAAATTCCATTTTATATGACTGTTCATGGTTGAAAGATTTTATGCTTATTCAAATGCAGCTGTGCTAGTAGCCATATTCCTCCTGCTCCTGGAGAAAACCTGCCTCTGCTGCCCCCATTTATCTTCTCTGATGGTAGCTGGTTATCCCACCTTCTGCTTTGTCTGATTTAAAAGTTTACAATGAGTTGATATTGATAGGTAGTTAAAGAATATAACTGGCCATAGCCATCCATTGCTCATTCATTTTCATGATCAGGATGAACTTCTGCTCAGTTCTTTGGTGATTTTTATTGTTTTTAAGATGTAATCCATCAGTGACTGACCTTGAAGAGCTGAACATCATTGGCCATGTCAGTTAAGACTGTATAGTCCATACATTTTGTAACTATAGGGAATGAGGCACTTGAAAGCTGTTCTTAACTAGAAATTCTTGTGACCTGGACCCTTCAGTTTGAGGAGAGGGACAGGATAACCTGTCCTAATCAAGAGTCGTCACAATAGGGGAATGGTGGGACTGTTCCTAAGAGTTCAAAGCTAGCCTTCATAGCTCTGCTAACTTTTGACCTCCTATGCTTGAGAGGAGGTAGGGAAGGGAGATGGCAGACAGAGCCCTGGAGCAGGTAGAGGTCTACATAATAAGTGTACATAATGGGTCAGTAGCCTGAAGTGAAGACCCACTGTCCCCACATTTGTTGTGGTTGTGTTCAAATTAGGACTAGAACTTCTAACACCAAAAGATCATTCTAACTAGGAATTTCTTTTTCTTTTTTTTTAAAGTGACCATTCTCATAGCACTATTATCCATGGCCCTGACTTGTTTGGTGAGAGCCTGTACAAACATATAGTTCTATTAGCAAAGATGGGTTTCACTGACCAGGAGGACATTTCTCTTCTTGTCACAGGTCACAGGAAAAGAAGTGCCTTATGCTACCCATGTGTCTGGCTTACTCCAGTTGTATGCCCTTATGCAGTTTGCTCTGATGCTTGGGTTTTATGAGGATACATTTGCTGACAAAGACGTAAGTAATTCTCCGATGCTTAGCTAACTAGGGGGTGAATGATCTAGTCCCTTGTTTTCCAGAGCAGACATGATCACTCATTATATCAGGTCTATTGCTGTGATTTAATTCATCCCCAAAAGGGTCTAGGTCAACCTTGGGGAAAAAAAATTATGTCGAGGGATTTGAATTCAATTCACATGGAACCCCTAAAACACTGATTAGAATATGTCATCAAGGGTAGTTTTTGGGAAGGGCCCATGTCCAATGGTATCTTAGGAACTTTTATGAATTAGTAAGCCTAGGCGTAACTGCTGACTAGAAAATTCCTTTGGGATTGGGCAGAACCAAGTTTCAAACTAGGAAATAAAACTTTTGAAGAAGCGTAATTTTATTTCAATTTTCATTCTTTGTACCTTCCTTAAAGGAATAGAGTCATATATTCCCATCAAGACAGATTTACTGAAAGGTCCACTATCATTTTGTCCCACCTTTAGATCATTGTATATTGTGGTAGCTATGAGGAAGACTATGGAAAGAACCCATGGGGAGCTTGCAAGTTAATCCAGGATAAAAGACATGGCTACAGACAATTAAAATATCAAATTCATATAAAAATAAAAGAAACACAAGCATGTTAGAGGACAGAAATTATTCCTGGCTAGGAGTCATCAGGAAGGTATTACAGAGATGATGACATTTTGCTCAGTGCATAGTCTGTGGGAGATAGAACCTGAAAGATTTTGGTTCATATCCTGATTCCTTACAATTACTATCTGTGTGATACTTGCCTTAACTTCTTTGAGTGCAAATTTATTTGCTTGCCAAATGAAGGAGTTGGACTAAGTAGTTTCTTAAGTCCCATGAAAAGGGGGGAGGGAGCATTAGGTGAGCCGATCTGGGAAGGAATTCTGTCCTAGGACAAGAATAAGGTAAGAAAAAACACCTGGGTAGAGTGTAAGCTATTTTGAGCTCATGGGAACAATAGGTATAGAAAAGTAAATTTTACTCAAGGCAGAAGTCTTAAACCCTAGAGAGTGTAGATTGGACTTCTTTAGAAAATGGACAAATTTGACATTTTTGGATCAGAGAAGAGTGCTTTTGAAAATGTGCTCTGGCAGCAAGATTTGGTATCAAATGTAATAGAGGGAGAAAGAACTCTGACAATGAAATGAAATTCAAGGACACCACTGTACCAATCCAGGCAAGAGATGGTGAGCCTGAAGTGGAAGGACATGAGGGAGAATTATACTGAAGGAGAATTCATGGAACATAAGGCATAACTGGAGTGGGTTGATAGAAGGATGAATCAAAAATGAATCCATTGTTGATTGACAGAGAATTTAGCAGCACCATTCAATGAAAGAGAAAGGAAGAGGATGGATTTGCTTTGAGAAGTGATGAGAGTAATATGTCAGAGAACATTGAGTCAAGAGGTTCAACAGACAGTTAAAAATTTAAACAAACAAAAAAACATCAACAAAATCCTGGGTCTCAGGCAAATAGTTTGGCACATAAATATAGATATATGTAATTTAAAGTGTTAGAATTTATGAATATTGATAAAATAACAAAAGAAAGAAGTAGGAAATATAAGAGAAGTATTATTGGATCAAGTTCAACATTTAGAGCTAAGATTCTTAACTTGGGTCTCATAGACCCTCTTGATGGCAGTCTGGCAAAGTCAATGGACCTTTTCTTAGGAAACAAAAAGAAGTACAGAGGAAAGCAATTACACTGGATTACAGTTATTAAAATATTGGGAAAAACACAAGTTCATAGATGATAGGTTAAGACCCCCTGATTTGGACAATTATTTAGCTATGGTCTTCCTGACTCTAAGTCTAGGGTTGTAGCTGCTATGGAACTGAGGTGCCATAAAGAATTTTCACATGCAAAATAAGGAGTATTTTAATTTTGTTCTTAAAACAAATAAGTGAATAGAGAAAAATTTTATGAATAAAATATTAACCCAAACATAGTAAATAGTCTTATACGCTGTGATCAGAAAACAGGAAAACCTGGCTGACTATATATTCCAAATGATGGGAAGATTTCCTAGAGTCTTTTGTTGATAGAATGTTGTTGAGGTACATTTTTGCTTCAGGGTTAATTGGCAAAACCTACATATGCACATTTACATGTTGTCAACTTAAAAAAAAATGATGACTGTGGGTACAATAACAATTCTTTTTCTTTCTGTTTTGTTTTACTTTTGCCCCAAACTTAAATAAAACCCTTGTGTTCACACCCTGTTCACATCTGCTGGAAAGGCTACTTGGGATACATTTCAGGAAATGCTGAGTCATAGGAGAAAATGGCCACTCTACCTCCCATTAAGTGAAGGGAAAAATTGCCCTAGCTATTCTATTCCATATTGAAAAGGATCTAGTGATTATACTGAATGGAAATGTATTTTTTATATGGAGCTTCCCATGATTAAACTAATTTTCTTCTTGTTTCAGTCATCTCTATGGCACTTTAATAGGTTCATGATCTCATCAATGTAGCTACGCTTGAAATGGTGCAAAGCAACCCCCATCCAACCCACTCTGGGTGATGTTCATCCATGTCCGTCCCACCTATTGCACAAAGTCTTTCTCTGAGAATTTTCATATTTCCTAGGCATCAGTGTACCTCTTTTTTGTCTGTCATCTCATATTTTAAGAGATTGCATTAATATAAAGTACTACCTACAGGTCCTGAGTTCATCTACAATGTTGAGCTTTAGTCAACTGCCTGGAGCAATAGAAAATGAAGGGAATTAATTGCCCTGCAACACATCAGTAGGACTTGGATCCAGATCTTTGTGACTCCACCGCCAACTCTTTCTCCCTCTTACTCTGACACCACAATAGTTCTACAATCTCATCTCTTTGGCCATTCTTTTTAGCACTGAAGACTGTGACCCATTCGTGACTGTCTAATCCATGTGAGTCTCACACATGTCCTCATATAAAATTACTGCAGGGGTGCTAGCTACATTTCTATAGGTCATTCTAATATCCTTTTCTGTGGTAAAATTGCATCTTGTTCTTTTCTCCCTAACTAGCTCCCTAGCTTCTAGTCATGATGGTAACTTCATGAGGAGCCAGAATGAAGGGACAATAATAAGAAATAAGATTACTAAGGGGAACCTATACAAACCATCCAAAAGATCAAAGAGTTCAGCCTAATTTCCCACTGCCAATCATTGCCTTTCTTAGGAAATACCAGAAGAATTGGGTGTGCCTTTTTTCCTTTACTAATTTCATAAATTAATTATCGATTAATTTTCCAATTGGTATGGATTCCAATGGAGCAGACAGGCTAATTCTTGCTCTCATTTGACCAATATGTTTTTTCTCCTGATTATATATGTGCATAATAACATGCTTCATATCAATTATCTTGTATAATTATGCAGTATTGCCACCTGCCCACAATGCATCTATGCATTGTCCTCTATGTTTTCTCCTGATTCAGTTCTTCAGAACTTCCCTCTGTGCCTCAGATCTGTGATCCCTTAATACACATCTGTGCAGTGACCCTGGAAGAAAGAATATTGGTATTAAAGGGAAGAGCCTTTATTTTCAGGCAAAGGATGGATTTATTAATAGAACATTGCAATTGTCCAAAGGTTACTTCCTTCCTATTCTCCTTTTATTTGGTGAAGGGTCCAACTCCTTTTCCATTTTGATTGTCTATGCTACTTAACCTTAAATAAACTCCATTGGGTATCTTTCATGGTTTAAATAATAGGCATTCTTCATCCACTTGTTTTTAGATTTGTTTTGTTTTGATTTTTCCTATGTGGCTTTGATAAACTGAACTCCTTGAAGTTATTAAGGATCACAAATAGGAAGTCCTCCTAAGTTTATGATTGTTATGATTTTTTCATTTTAATAAAATTGTTTTGTTATTTTCCATTTACATATAAGGGTAGCTTTCACCATTTGTTTTCATAGGATTTTTAGTTCCAAATTTTTCTCCCACCCTCCCTTCCTTCCCTCCTCCCAAAGACAGAAAGCAATCTGATATAGGTTATATATGTGCAATCACATCAAACATATTTCTGCATTAATCATATTGTGAAAGAAGAATCAGAGCAAAAGGGAAATACCTCAAAAAAGAAGGGAAAAAACCCCCAAAGTAGAAACAGTATATTTCAATTGGTACTCATAATCCACATTTCTTTTTTTCTGGATGTTGAGAACATTGTCTATCATAAAGCTCTTTTAATTGTTTTGGATCTTTGTATTGCTAAAAAGAGCCAAGTCTATCACCATTGTTCATCACACAATGTTGTTGTTACTATGTACAATGTCCCCCTGGTTCTGCTCCTGTCAGTGAACATCCGTTCATGTAAGTCTTTCCAGGTTTCTCTGAACTCCTCCTGCCAGTCATTACTTTTCACATAGATTTTTCAAAACTTTGTGTTCTCAATTTTCTTCCCCCCTGCCTCCTCGACCCTCCATATGAAATCAAGCAATCCACTATAAATCATACATGTGCAGTTATGTAAAACATCTTCACATTAGGATGTAAAAGAAAATAGACAAAATAACTTTAGAAAAAAGGAGCTAAGAGATACAATTTTACTTCAATCTGTATTCAGATACCATAAGTTCTTCCTCTGTTGATGGTCTGTATTTTTTATACATACTTCTGATATCATCCTGCTCAATATTTCTTTCACAGTTACTATGGCTAACTGTATTACCCTCCATCTTATTCTTTGCCCTTGATATTTACTCTATTTCTTATCTTCCTTCATCCTATCCCTCCTCAAAAGTGTTTGGCTTCTTATTGCACCCTCCCCCAATCTTCCCTCCCGTCCTTCACCTCTCCTCCCCTCTTATCTTGTTCCCCTCCAACATTCTTTCATACCATATGTGTGTGTGTGTATCTGTATCTATATCTATCTATCTCTATCTATCTCTATCTATCTATCTATCTATCTATCTATCTATCTATCTATCTATCTATCTATCTATCTATCTATCTATGTTGTTGTTGTTATTGTTGTTGAGGCAATTGGGGTTAAGTGACTTGCCAGGATCACACAGCTAGTAAGTGCAAGTATCTAAGGTTGGATTTGAACTCAGGTTCTCCTGAATCCAGGGCTGGTGCTTTATCCACTGCATGTTCTAGATGTCCCCCCGTGCCACAATATATTACTATATCCACTTGAGTGTGTGTTATTCCGTCTATGAGACAATCCTGAAGAGAGTAAGGCTCACTCCCTCCCCTGGTCCTTCCCCATCTTCCCCTCCACTCCATAAGCTTTGTCTTGTTTCATTTACATAAGCTACTTTACCACCTTCCACCTCTCCCTTTTCCTTTCTTCCAGTGCATTCCTATTACCCCTTAACTATATTTTAAAGATTTCATCATTGATCATCTAGGTGACACAGTGGACAAAGCACTGGCCCTGGACCCAGGAAGCCCAAATATGACTGTAGACATAAGCCACCCCACCCTTCCTGCCCCACAAAAGACAAGGATAAACAAAAAATAAATGCTTTACAGATATCATCGCTTCATATTCAATTCACACCTGTGCACTCTGTCTCTATATATTCTTTCCAGCTGCCCTAATACTGAGGAATTTCTTATGAGTTAGAAGTATTATTGAGAACTGGCCCTGGATTCAGGAGGAGCTGAGTTCAAACCCAGCCTCGGACACTTAACAATTACTAGTTGTGTGATCCTGGGCAAGTCACTTAACCCCAATTGCCTCACCAAAAAAAAAAAAAAGTATTATCTTCCCATGTAAGAATGTAAAGAATTTAAACTTTTAATATCCCTCATGATTTCTTTTTCCTGTTTACCATTTTATGCTTCTCTAGGTTCTTGTATTTAAAAGTCAAGTGTTCTATTCAGTTCAGGTCTTTTCATAAGGAATGCCTGAAGGTCTTCTTTTTCATTGAACATTCATTTTTTCCCCCCTGAAAGAATATAATAAGTTTTGCTGACTAGGTGATTTTTGTCCGTAGTCCCAGTTCCTTTGCCCTCCAGGATATCATATCCCATGCTCTCTGGTCCTTTAATGTAGATGCTGCTAGACCTTGGGTTATCCTGAGTGTACCTCCACAGTATTTAAATTCTTATTTTCTAGTTGCTTGCAATATTTTCTTCTTGACCTGGGATCTCTGGAATTTGGCTATAATGTTACTGGAAGTTTTCCCTTTGGGATCTCTTTCAGAAAGTGATTGTTGGATTCTTTCAATTTCTATTTTACCTTCTGCTTCTAGAATTTTCCCCGACAGTTTCTTGAAAGATGATATCTAAACTCTTACTTTGATCATGGTTTTCATGTAGTCCAATTATTTTCAAATTATCTCATCTGGATCTATTTTCCAGGTCAACTGTTTTTCCAAGGAGATATTTTATATTGGCCTTTATTTTTTAGTCATTTGGATTTGCTTTACTCTGTCTTGCTTTCTCATAAAGCCACTAGCTTCCATTTGTTCAGTCCTAATTCTTAGGCAATTATTTTCTTCAGAGACCTTTTGTATCTTGTTTTCCTTTTGGCTTTTCAAGCTGTTGACTTTTTTCTCATGATTATCCTGCATTGCTCTCATTTCTCTTTCCATTCTTTCCTCCACCTCTCGAAATCTTCCTTCTATCTCTCCTACTTTCTTTTCAAAGTCCCTTTTGAGCTCTTCCATGGCCTGAGACCAATTCATATTTTTCTTGGAAGCTTTGGAAGTTGGAGCTTTGACTTATTATATTGTTCTAAGGGTGTATTCTGGTCTGTCTTTCCCCCAAAGAATCCATCTCTTGTCTGCTGCTTTCTCTGCTTACTCATCTCAACCTGGAAGCAGATGTCTGATTGAAATATGATTCTCTGTGATGGAAGCTAGGCATGCTTATGACATTCCCCCATTGGGCCCCTACCATTTGATTCAGTCCACTGATTCAGAATCAGGGCAGTTTGCCCCAACTCCAGCAGAGATAGCAGCCCCTTCACTCTGGCCAACTTCTGAACCCTTTCACAAGATCACGGGCCAAGCCTCAGAAGAAGCCATCGGTGCCAAAGACTCTGATGCCCTGGAGGTGAGGTCTATTTCTGGCTGGGTCTACCCAATGCTGAGCATCTCTCTCAGCCCAAACAGCAGGTGATCCCAGTTGCTGTCTTTTGCTGGAAAACAGTCTTACTCTGTTCTTATGTGGTTGTCTTATGGCATTATTTTAGAGTGTGTGGATGGGTTTATTGAGAGCTTGGAGGATTAACAGCCTTTCCTCCACCATCTTGGCTCTGCTCTTTTATAATATTTAAATGCTTGAGCTGATGGTCAAAAAAAGTTTCCACAGGATTTCAACAAGATTGCATAGCCCTATACATATGAAACCTTCATTAACTCCATGGCAGGTGGAATTTGAATCTAAGAAGGCTTTTCACCAGAGCCAGTATTGTCCCAATAATGACACCTCTCTGCACGATACAAGATCCTTCATAGTCCAGCATGATAAGTATTGGCTCTGGAGTCTCCGGAAATGGGTTAAAATCCCAATTCAGTTACTGTGTGACTTTAGAAAAAGCATGTCACACCTATGCCCATAAGTTTCCCTATCTACAAAAATGAGGGTGTTGAACAACATAGCCTATAAAGGGCTGTACAGCTATAAATCTCTCAGTCTCTCATCCCATGGTTACAGCATATACTGGCCAGCCCTTTAGTCATCCTGGCTGTTGAATGAGCCCTGACACCAAATGCTCTGAGTGGGGTATCATTAGCACAACCTCCATCACCATTCGCTTTAAAAACCTCAAACTAATCAGTTCTCTCACAATCTCAGCAGATGAGAATGCCCAAGCATTAGCAATTGGGATATTTGGCTAGAGCTAAAAGAGGATCTGGGACAAATGATTCCCAAACACTGAGGAACCCATCCCTCTGTGCCATGAAAACACCCCAGCATGGTGTGCAGATGAGTGTGGTAACAAGTTGTCCCAGATGTTCTAAATAAAAGTTCCTAAGTCAAAGACACACACACACACACACACACACACACACACACACACAGAAAGGAAATTTACATCTTAGGTTTCATAGAATACTTTTATCCTTTCTTTAAAGAAAAGCCTAGGGAGTTAAATATATGAATCAATTTAATTGAGGGTCCATGGCTGCTTTTCAAGGTATGAATATGACATGTATGTTATACTTATGCAAAATACATACAACTCCAGATCATCCCCTGACTCCCTCTCTCCCCCCCCAGCTCTGGTTCACACTGCTACAAAGTATGCTATGATCAAGCCAAGTGAATAGATTGACCAAGGGAAGTGTTAAGTGATGATGTGCTTTGAGGACATAAAAATTGAGTGGGGTACCCTCTCATTCCTGACAAATTCATTCCACAATAAAAATCTTTAATCTGTTGGTTTATTTTGCTATTCTGTGGGTTTATTGTGTAAGCTATACTTTTACTGAATCTGAGCAGCAGCAGCATCAATAACACTACGACCAACAAAAATAATTGTCTAGAGTTTTAAAATCACAGTTATATCTCATCTGAAAGTAGGAGTGATTTGGTCTCCCATTTAGTATTTATTTAACTTTCTTTTCTTATTATTAGAAATAACATTTCTAGTGTTTTATCTGATAATGTTGAAGTATCTTTACCAATGTTCATTATAAGGAAGATTTTTTTCCTTTCTCAATTGAAAGTAATTATACTGATTTTAGATACATGTACATAATCATATAAAAGAAAAACAATTTCCTACTTATACATTTTAGAAATTTAAAAAAGAAATTATATTATATTTTCTTTGTCTTGTTTTTACTTGATTTAGGTAGCAGGACCATATTTATATAAAAATAAAGTAAGTAAAGGAACTTTTGTATATATATTTCAATAAAAATGTCCTTAATTACTTGGAAAAAAAACATATCAACATTTAAAAAATTGAATTTCTTTCTTTCTTTTCTTTCTTTTTTTTTTTTTTTTTGGTGAGGCAATTGGGGTTAAGTGACTTGCCCAGTGTCACACAGCAAGTAAAGTCAAGTATCTGAGGCCGGATTTGAACTCAAGTCCTCCTGAATCCAGGGTCAATGCTTTATCCACTGTAATATCTAGCTGCCCCCTTAAAAATTGTATTTCAAATATTATTCCCCCATCCATTGCCTTCATCTTCCTCAAGAAGGGTTTATATTTGATACTGGTCATACATGAGCAGTCATACAAAACATATTTCTATATTAGCCCCACTGAAAAATAAAACAGACAAAAATCCCAATAAAAGTAGAGATTTTTTAAAAGTATGCTTTGATTTGCATTCAGACTCAATCACTTCTTTCTCTGGAAGTGGATAGAATCTTCCATTATAAGTCCTCTGGAATTGTCTTAGATCAAGTATTTCTATGGTTTTATTTTGTTTCCATTTTCTTTTTCAACAGGGCTCACTCATACAGAAATATGTTTTGTATCACTTCACATGTAACTTTTTATTGTTTTATTTTGTTTGTGTTTTCTTTGGATCATTTATTTATGAGAAAAGGTAAGTCATTCAAACTTGATAATCATAAAATATTGCTTGTCTTTTGTACCACGTTGTCCTGGTTCTCCTCACTTCACTTTGCATCAATTTGTATATCTTCCTGGGATTTTCTGAAACCATTCTACTCATCATTTCTTTTTTTTTTTTATTTTTATTTTTTTTTGCAGGGAAATGAGGGTTAAGTGACTTGCCCCGGGTCAGACAGCTATAAAGTTTCAAGTGTCAGTGGCCAAATTGGAACTCAGGTGTTCCTGAATCCAGGGCTAGTGCTTTATCCACTGTGCTACCTAGCTGCCCCCTTCATCATTTCTTACAGCACAGTAATATTGCAACACAATCATGTAACACAACTTATTCACCACTTCTGCAGTTAATGGGCATTCCTTCAATTTTCGGTTCTTTGCTACTAAAAAATGAGATTCTGACAACAATTTATTATATATGTATATGTATGTATGTATCCTTTTTTCCTTTTTTTTAGTTTATTTTTTATTTAGAATTTTTCCCGTTACATGTACAATAAAAACAAAACAATTTTTTCACATTGATTTTTTAAAAAAAAATTGTATTTCAAATTTTCTTCTTCAATCCTTCCTCAACCTTCCCTAAGAAATCAAGCAGTTCAATCTAAGTAATACATGTGCAGTTGTACAAAAAATCTTCACACTACTCAGGTTGTGAAAAAAAATAGACAAAATAAGTTCAGAAAGAGGAATGAACAAGTAAAATTATACGCCAATATGTATTCAGATACCATCACTTCTTTCTCTGTTGATGGTTTGCATTTTTCATACATCTTTCTGATGGCATCATTTCACAGTTACTATTGCTAACTATATTACACACCATCCTATTCCCTTCCCTTCATATTTACTCTATTTTATGCCTTCCTTCACCCTATCCCTCCTTAAAAATGTTTTTCTTTTTAGTGCTCCCTCCCCCAATCTGCACTCTGTTCCTTCACCTCTTCCTCACTTATTCACTTCCCCTTCCACTTTCCCTCAGAGAAAAATATACGACTATACCTACTTGAGTGTGTATGTTATTCCCTCTTTGAGCCAGTACTATTTTTTTGTTTGTTTGTTTGTTTTTCTGCAGGGCAATGGGGGTTAAGTGACTTGCCCAGGGTCACATAGCTAGTAAGTGTCAAGTGTCTGAGGCCGGATTTGAACTCAGGTACTTCTGAATCCAGGGCCCGCGCTTTATCCACCATGCCACCTAGCTGCCCCCTGAGCCAGTTCTGATAAGAGTAAGGCTCACTCCCCTGGTCCTTCCCAATCTTCCCCTCCACTCCATAAGCTTTTCCTTTTTTGATTTACATAAGCTACTTTACCACCTTCCACCTCTCCCTTTTCCTTTCTTCCAGTGCATTTCTTTTACCCCCTAACTTTATTTTAAGCATGTCATCATGGGTCACCTTGGTGACACAGTGGACAAAGCACTAGCCCTGGACCCAGAAGGCCCTGAGCCTAAATATGACCATAGATATAAGCCACCCCACCCTGCCTGCCCCACAAAAGACAAAGATAAACAAAAAATTAATGCTTTACAGATATCCCTTCATATTCAATTCACACCTGTGCTCTCTGTCTATGTATATTCTTTCCAGTTGGCCTAATACTGAGAGAGTTCTTATGAGTTAGAAGTATTATCTTCCCATGTAAGAATGTAAAGAATTTAACATTTTAATATCCCTCATGATTTCTTTTTCCTGTTTACCATTTTATGCTCCTCTAGGGTCTTGTATTTGAAAGTCAAGTATTCTATTCAGTTCAGGTCTTTTCATAAGGAATGCCTGAAAGTCCTCTTTTTCATTGAAGACCCATTTTTCCCCTGAATGAGTATAATCAGTTTTGCTGACTTGGTGATTTTTGTTTGTAGTCCCATTTTAATGCAGAAGCTGCTAGATCTTGTGATATCCTGACTGGGGCTCCTCAGTACTTAAATTCTTTCTTTTTGGCAGCTTGCGATATTTTCTCCTTGACCTGGGAGCTCTGGAAATTGGCTATAATATTCCTGGGAGTTTTCCTTTTGAGATCTCTTTCAGGAGGTGATTGATGGATTCTTTCAATTTATGTTTTACCTACTTCTTCTAGAATATCAGGACAATTTTCCCTGAAAATTTCTTGGAAGATGATGTCTAAGCTCTTTTTTTGGTCATGTTTTTCAGGTAGTCCAGTGATTTTCAAATTATCTCTAATGGATCTATTTTCCAGGTCAGGAGTTTTTCCAAGATGATATTCCACATTGCCCTCTATTTTTTTTTATTCATTTGGATTTGCTTTATTGTTTCTTGGTATCTCATAAAGCCATTAGTTTCCATTTGTTCAATCCTAATTCTTAGGCGATTATTTTCATCAGAGAGCTTTTTCCTTTGGCTTTTCAAGCTGTTGATTTTTTTCTCATTTCTTTCCTGCATCACCCTCATTTCTCTTTCCATTTTTTCCTATAACTCTCTGACTTTATATTAAAAGTCACAGAAGCTCAGCCTCCCTGGGACTTCATTTGTGTCAGTGTTACTGGGAGTTGAGTTCCACTCCTGTCTTGGCACAACAAGCCCTTCCTTTTGACCTTCTAAGATGTCCTTGGTTGGAAAATGTTCTCAGCATGTTCTTCTGTGGGTTTTGCTGTTCCAGGAATTGTCCTATGCCATCATTCGGAGGTTCTTTTGAGCAATCATGTCATGAGTTCAAGAGCTTACTGCCTTTCCTCCACCATCTTGGCTCTGCCCTGGAACTCAGCTCCATCCCAGAACTTTTCTCCATCTGTGATATTTTCTGATCCCTTTACCATCTATGGGCTTAGAAGCTGCTAGTACCATCACCAATGCAACCAAATCCAAAACCTGCTACTAATATTGTCAGGGGAAAAAGAGCTTATGTTACACCAGGCCAAAACTCCAGCTGGTGAGATAGACCTTTCTAGTAAACTCTTGATTTGCTTTGGGCTACAATATTGTTTGACCTTGATCATTTTTTGGTTCTGCTACTCAGTGTTTTGATTTGAGACATTATTTGAAAGTTATTTGAATGGAAATTTGCGGAGTTAAGGTGATTTCCTTCTTTTATTCTGCAATGTTGGCTTGGATTGAGTCTGATTTTGCACATTATTTTTCTCATTCTCATTATTCTGTGTGCTGATGAAGAATTACTGCTTATTTGTAGAATTCCATAGTACTTTCTTAGACTTGGGGCCTCTGATAAAGCTTACAAAGGCATGGAAATCCAACAGCAATATTTTTTCCTGTTTCATTGCAGCCAATAACCACATTGAAAAAGCTGTGGCAGGCTTGTCACTGGGGGTCCTGCTGTGGTTCCACAGGGTGCTCTGTTTATACATAGATCGCAGTGTAGAAATACTCATTTATTTTATATGGTTGTAGATTGCATATGTAGAATTTCTTTGGATGGACGAAAAGGGAAGCTATAGGGCACACAAAGGTGTGAAAGGCACATTCCTTCCTTGATGCCACTTGCAGAATGTATATTTAAATATATGGTGTTTAGCTTAGTGATATAACCCACTGGCTTTTTGTTGATCTTGGGACAGCCAGGCTTGAGAAATCATTGCTTAGCTTCCAGGGTCTATTTCATGGGGTGATACTGGGAGCCAGTGCTGGAAATGAAAATACCTTTGGCACTCGTATGCTCCCCAACTTAAAACAGCTAAGGGAACATTTGTCTTTTTAAATGATATGAAAGCACACATTTCAACTTCTGGGCTGAAAAAGGCCCTGATTGTTAGTGTGGGAAGTCCAGCAAGTGCAGATAGGCTGTGACACAGATCACTCAGGCTATTCCCTCCCCATTAAAGAGGAAATTAAGGCACTCCAGTATAAACATGGAAACACACTTTTGTAGTCTTCAAATCCCCTGAATGTTACAGTTATTCACCATTTACTTTAAAATTGCCTGTATTCACAATTTTCTTACTGAGAGAAAAAATAATATACTGTATTCCTCAACACTCCTACCAGAGACTATGACCTGGGTCAAAGTCCCAGATCTTAAAATAACCTCCAGAGTCCATCTGCACTATATTCACTTTTCTGCAAGTATGAGCCATTGGAAATGGTTTCATATTAATTTCCTATACTTTGTAGGTGATTATTAAGGTAATATGTTCAGAGACATTTGAGTCAGAATGAGCATCTTTCTACCCTGCCTGTGGGTAGTGAGCAAATAAAATAAATTCGCTGAAAAGGCCGGATGTCATCTCTAAATCCCCATTTAATACATAGCGATTTTGGAACCTTGAAGAATGATGGTTGGTTAGTTGATATGAATAGTGTAGTGTGGGTGCTAATTCTCTACTGGGAAATGTTACAGGTTGACAGTAAAAATAATTCACTTTGCAAAATTTTAATTTAAAAAACTGACTATTTCAAGTATGGAATCAGATGTATCTTATCATTATTTTTCCCATGACAAGAAGGGAATTGGCCCTGGCTATTCCTTTGTGTTTTAAAAACATTTCAGGGTTTAATCAAAATCAATTAACTCTAAGAAATTATTGTGGACTAAATAAGTGGAAACAAAAATGTTTGGTAGGTAAGTTGGACCAGAGATATTCCTCTATTAGACTGAACACTGTTTTAAAGCTTGTCCTATGATTTCTTTGGAAAGGGGAATTCCCACATGAGGCAACTCCTCCCAATTCATGTCAGAATTTCCTTTGAAATTTATCATCATATATAGTTGCCTAGGGCACTAAGTAGTTACATGACGGGTTCAAATTCAAACAGTCACTAAGTGTCACAGACAGAGACTTGAATCCATGTCTGAATGATTCCAAGGCCAGTTCTCTATTGCATTTAACATAATGTATCCAAATAGTGCATGTAAAAACAAAACTAAAGGTACAACTCAGGTGACATAGATGGAATGTCAGTGGCCATTCAGTCCAATTCAAACACAAAGGGCCTCCTCACTGCCATGTACCTAACAGCTGGCATTTAAAGTCTCAAAACACTGAACATCTGAGAGCTCATATTGGGCAGGGCGAGGGGCAGGGCATTCCCCTAGTGTAAAATGCAGATCTGGGAACTCTTAGTACTTTGAAATTCTTTGATTTTTTTTCAGTACTGACACTCTGCCATTTTTGTTGCTGTTCATTTGTTTCTAATTCTTTCTAACAGTTGTGTCTAATTCTTTGTGCCCCCATTTGCGATTTTCTTGGCAAAGATATTAGAATGCTTTGTGATTTCCTTCTCTAACTTTTTTTTTAGATGGGGAAGTTGAGGCAGACAGGGATAAATGCCTCGTTGAGGGTCAGACATCTAGTAAGTGCTGAGACTAGATTTGAACTCAGGTTTTTTTGACTCCAGATCTGAAACTCTACTCATTTACCACCCAGTTTCCCTTTTTGTCATTATTTCGATTAAATTTTATTTTTCTTTCATATTTTTTTCTGTTGTGAATTCAAAACACCTCCAAACTATACACTTAATATATTATTACCAAATTTTCAATTGGCACAAACCATGTAAGGACAGTAAACACTGTAAATGATGTGTCAGGATGAAAAAAAAATCGCAAGATGCCATTGGATGGGAAAAATGGGGATAAATATAAAGTTGTGCATGGGTTCAAGAAATGAATGTTGTAAATTCCAGGATACAAGAGATATAGTTAGATTGTCTGGAAAAGAACTGGGGACATTATTGGCCTAAAAGGACAATTATTTTGATATAGTGGCCAGAGACCCAAAGAGTTCTTAGAATACATGAAGAGAAGCATGAGATGAGAGTAATGAGTGGCTTGCTGTCCTTTGACCTTATCAGACTAAATCGGAAGTATTGGCTTAATTTCTGCCTGTCATGTTTTAGGAAGGACATTGCACCAAAAAAGGGTGTGCAAGAAAGTAAACCCAATGATACCATATAAATATCATTTTAAATGGTGCTAGTTATTTCCCCTTGAGAAGAAGATGGAGCAGGGCCACATATTTGAGGGACTATCTTGTAGAAGAAAGGAAACACATTCTTTTCAGGCCTAAGCTGCTTAATCAGGTTAGGGGCTTCAAGAAAGCAAATTCAGGGTGGAGAGAAGGATAAAATCACTGACAATTTGAGTTACACTAAAGGCGAAAGTACTACAGGGGGAGGGTGTACCTGCTCTACCCCCACTAAGTTCAGGAGGTTCTCAGAGAAAACTGCTGGCTATGTTGTCAGGAGATTCTTGTCAGTTGGACTCCATGGTCTTGGAGATCTCTTCCAAATTGACTTTCTGAATCAGAATCCTGCACTCATTAAATAGGCCTTTTAAGCTCTTAGTCTCCATTTTTACAGGTTTATTTTATTTAATTTGTAATTTGCTTTGTCATGGACACTCCTGGTTGCCATTAGTTTCCATGTATCTAGACTGCAGGAAGCATCATTGTACTGGGGGCACTGCTTCCTCCTCTGAGGTAGAATGTAGGAGGACATTGGAAATTGGAAAGCTGGAAAATGCATCAGCCTGTGGCCAAAGTGCTCGTGAGACTCTCCAGCCTACATTAGCTTGGTCCTCAGATGCAAGTGTATCCCAGATTCTTAGAGGTGGCCAACAGAGCTCTGGTCCCACCTCATCCCAAGCTTGCACAAGGCTTTGCATCCAGACCCAGGGACAGACTTTAAGATTCATCACTAAGGACCTGGTCCTTGGAAGTGACCCAATTCACTAACCATCTGCTAAGGCCTGATGAGGCTCTGATCTCCATTGGTAGGGGCAATGTTCCCTGGATGGAAATAGAGATCTTTGAAAGAGTGAAGATAAAAACAATGGGTTACTTTAGTGAAACATTAAGCATACATTATCTTAGCTCCCTGAGGATTCCCATTTTATAAATGACACTAGGGAAGGAATGTGACTGATCTAAGGTCACATGATCAGTCGATGGCATAGCTGGGACTTAACCCTAGATTTTCTGTTCCAGACATAAAGTTTTATTCATCTAATGATCTGTGTTTGAAGTCCAGTTCAGGTACTTAGTACCTGTGTGAGCCTGGGCAAACCATTTAACTTATCTTTGCCTGGGTTTCCCTATTAATTAATTAATACCATGCTACATTAATTAGCTCTTCTTCTTCCTTATCATCATTGTTGTCATTGTCATCACCATCATCATTGCCAGAATTTGTCACATTAATGTTTATAAAGAACTTTATTTGTATTAGCTTAGCGAGATTTAATCATCTCTAAGGGCATAGCTACCCCCATGGGATTGATCCTATTATTATCTATATTTTACACATGCTGACACTGAAGTTAAGTCCGTTGAAGTCATTTTCCATTGCTATTAAACATTGAAGACATGATTCAAACTCCCATCTTCCTCATTCTAATTCCACTACTTTTTTCCCCTCTGAGACACTTTCCCCTTCTCCACATGAGGCTCCTCATACAATCATAGCTTCTCTCATGATTATGGGGTGCCAAAAGAAAAATCAAGATGGGGAGAATAGAAACTGCCTGCCTCAGGGGTGATATTTGTGTCCACAGAGAAGTCTACAGCCCCTAAATTTGTTGCCTTCACGGTCAAAATGAGGTCATTGAGTAAAAAACAATTCAGTGATTTCATGTCTTCCTGGAGTTTGCTGAAGTGATTATTTGCCAAGCCAAAAGCAAGTGAAGCTGTGACTCTCCTGGGGGACCATTGGTGGAGTTTTTTATTAGGTACCTTTTTGTGAAAGTAACAGAATCCGGACATTTTTAGTTCCACACCCTTATAATTAGGACCCTGGGAAATAGTCAGAACCTCCATAGAGTCACATAGGCTGAAAAATATAGAGCAGCAAAAATGGGCTCATCTACAGAGCGACAACAGGAAGGTCATCAATGTGAATTAGCAAAGCTGGCCTTTTTGGGGGCTAGAGTTTCAGGAGAATGTTTAGATGAACTGCTGCCCCACCCCTTAGATCCTGAAACCTTACCCTCCATGTGCCTGAGGATCAGGCAAGCTCAGCTTTCAAACAGATCAAGAATCAACCTTGAATTCTTTCTCAAAATGCTCCATTTTCCAAAAGTTTCACCAAGTATTTATTGCATGAATGAAGATGTCAAGATTTTGAAACTCAAATGCACTGGTTTAGTTAATTTTCTTTGGAGAGATAGCAAAAAGGATACTATGTGATTTAAAGAAAGGTTTGCAATTTAGTTTCTCTGGCTTTATTTTAGATATTACTCTCAGGCATAGAATAACCACATGGTTCACTGAAATGGAAAAATTGGGACTACCTACTGATTCTCTTTGAATATGAAGGAGTATTTTGGGAAGGTGGAAAAATGGATCTGCCTTGAATGAAATTACTTAGGTGCATACTATTACCCATCTGCCAACTGAGACAAGGACTGAGTCCATTATGTCTGAAGACTAATAAGGAGGGGCTCAGCTGGAGCCAGGGGTATGTTGGGTCCAGTTAATATTGACTCCTGACAATCAACTGAAATTTTCAGTTTCCTATTTCCATTTTCAGGTTTGTTGTTGTTATTCAGTAATTTCATTTGTGTCTGACACTTTGTGACCCCATTTGAAATTTCTTGGCATAGGGACTGAAGTGGTTTGCCATTTCATTCTCTAGCTCATTTTATAGATGATAAACAGAGGCAGAGTTAAATGACTTGCTAGTAAGTTTCTGAGGCCAGATTTGAACTCATGAAGATGAGCCTTCATTATTCAAAGCCTAGTGTTCTATCCACTGTGCCACCTAGCTTCCCCATAAGTTTTATTAAGCACCTACTATGTGAGTTCTTACAACTTGGAAATTGGCAAATGTTGAAAATCATAGCATAATGTATAACTTTGTTGATTTTTTTTATAATGAAGAAAATAATGGAGAAAAGGTTATTAGTGAAAATTAAACTTAAAAGTATGTCCTTACTCTTTTTTTCTGACTGAAAAGACAATTATTAGCCATTTACCAACACACCACTGGCTGAATCCTTTAGGTCAAAGGCACCTTCAGTGAAACCCATGCCAATAACTACTGCCATGAAATGTGAGGAATGCTAATGAAACCAAAAATTTCTTTCCTGTTATCAAAGGACGCTGGGAAGCATTGGGAAGGCTTTTTCATACAGGTCTTAGAAGAAAGGAAGCTAACTCCTCTTCCCTAGAACCAAGCCAATGGCAAAAGTTTGGGCTTCTGTCAAAGGATGGATAGCATTTAAAACTTTCAGGCTAAGGTAATGAGTGGCAATGCAATGATCTTTATGGATTGTGCGCATTTATTACCCTGAGAACCTGGGGTATGTCACTGCAGAGGCTTTTATATGAGAAACAGTGCTGAAGAAAATAATAATAACCATTTCTACAGCACTGAAATGTCTGCAATGTGTTTAACACCTATCATATGATTTAAGTCTCATAAAAAAACCTAGGAGTCAGCTGTTGTCATGATTTTACAGTTGAGAAAATAGAGGTTGAAAGAGAGTAAGTATCTTACTAATGGTCACACAGTAAAAGAGACAAGATTCAAATTCATATCTCTCCCATTCCAAGATTATTTCTCTCAGACTCCTCAGGAAACACACACACACACACACACACACACACACACACACACATATACGCTTCTTTCCTGAGGACGCTGGCAGAGAAGGGAGCTAGAAATGTGCTCTCCCTTTAATAGATAGGAATCTAGGCCTTTTCTTCTCTCTTTATCAAATTCTTATTCTCCTTAATAAACGCTTAAAAGTCTAACTCTTGCTAAAGCTTATAATTTATTGGCGACCACTCATTAAATATTTTAGACAGACTAGCTAGAATTTTAGCCCTTAACACCTTCCTTCTGCTCTCTGTTTTAAAACTTCTTGCTCCCTCTGTCCAAGGCTCAGATGTAGGGCCACCCATTTCAAGAGACCTTCCTGGATCTCTCCCCCTAAATTGTTCTACACATAAAGACATATGTATAAATGTTTGTACATTTTTCATATGTCTGTGCATTTTGCTTGTCCCATAGTGACTGAAAACTCCACAAGGGGAGGGATGGCTTCATTTTTTCTTTCTATTGTCTGAGACTGACCACATATTTGATATCTCATAAATACTGATTTGGTAGGATTGAATCTTGTGACTTCTATTTAGCATGTAGATGATGTTAAGAATGATTTATTTTGACAAAGACACTTCCAAATGTCCTAGTTTTTATACTGATTTTGGTAGGGTTATTAAACTGAAAGATTGGGAGATGCCACAGATACCTTTGGGTAGCTAAGTGGTATAGTGGAGATAGCACTGAGCCTGGAGTCAGGAAGACCCATCTTCCTGAGTTCAAATCTGGACTCAGACACTAACTAGCTCTGTGACCCTGGGCAAGTCACCTAAACCAATTTGCTTCACTTTCCTCCTCTGTAAAATGAACTGAAGAAAATGGAAAACCATTCCAATATCTTTGCCAAGAAAACCACAAATGGGGTCACAAAGAGTCAGACACGACTGAAAAATAACTGAATAAAAACAACAAAAGAGCTACTTATATTTTATGCATATCTTTGAAAAAAATTGACTAAAACTTCCATGAGTCTTCTCATATTGAGCACTCGATGGAGGGATGGATTCTGAAGAATACTGTAAGGGTTGTGGTGGTGTAGGAATTGAGTGTAAAACTGGGCTAAAAAGTAGATATTATTAGTTCCATGCAAATTTGGAAAGAGGTTTCCAGCTGAGCATCCCCAAAATTAAGCACTTGCACCTGGGTTGTTTAACGGTTTGATCAATGATTGGATAAAAATTTGTAGACGATACAAGATGAGAAGGGAAATATATCCCATGAGATTATAGAAAAAATTATCCAGGAAATTTGAAGGAGCTGGAACATTAGATCTAAATAAATAAAATGCAAGTCAAGAAGACCATGCAGAAAGATTTCGAATTAGATTTCGAATTCCAATTTTGCATGCCCTAAAGGAGGGATGACTGGCTGGCTGGAGGTGGGTTTCTCTTGGAAAGACTATGGGAGTGGACCCCCAGTGATCAAAAGGGTCAATAACATGACACAGCACCCCCAAATGCAAATACAACCCCAGATTCAATTGACAAAAGCCCATATAGTCACAGGGAGTGATCATCCTACTATCTTTTGCTCAGTAAAAACCAAGCCTAGCATATTCTGGTCAATTCTGGTCACTAGATTTAGAATGATGCTGTTCACTTGCAAAGGTGCAGAGAAGGGTCACAAAAATGGTGAATGACCCAGAGTTAGTATCTTCTAGGAATTAGTTGAAGGAACAGGGGATGGTTAATGTAGAGAAGAAAAGATTCAAGAGGTGAGGGGTAGGGAGAGACATAACTTTCTTGATGTTTTAGAAGGGTAGGGGCAACTAGGTGGTGCAGTGGATAAAACACAGGGCCTGGATTCAGGAGGAGGACCTGAGTTCAAATCTGGCCTCAGACACTTGACACTTACTAGGTATGTGACCCTGGGCAAGTCATTTAACCCTCATTGCCCTGCAAAATAAAGAAAGATAAATACATGAATGAATGAATGAATGATTGAATGAATGAATGAAAATGAAAACATGAACAAAAAGATTTAGTAGAGTAGGTCTGTGGACTCTAGCAGTAAGTCTTTATCAAACCATTTACCAGGTAATGTACCCATTGAAGGGAATATAGTTAGAATAAATGAAACAAGTACATAAATATCTATAGCATACATATAAGATAAATATTAATATCTGTAAATTAGCTAAATATGATAGTAATTTAATACCAGTGGAAAGATTGGCTATGTTCTAGTTGCCCCAGGGGCAGGATCAGGAACAATGTGTAGGAGAAATGGAAAGGCACCTTTAAGCTTGGCTTTAGGGACAAAATGCTGACAGTTGAATCTGCTAGAAAGTAGGCTGGGCTACCTGGACAAGTTTTCCAGCAAAGGCTGACCAGTCACTTGTCCTGTCGGATAGAGATAATTAAGACTTTTTGATTAATCTGATTTATCAATTTATAAAGGGGATACTTCATTCTGAAATGAACTTTGATCGTGTGATATCTCTTCCAATTAGAAGCCTCTGATATTCATTAAAATGATTACAATATGTAGCTTTTAAAAAACATCACTCCACACTCTAGTAATGTCAGAGGTCATCGGTTACATTTCTGTCCGTCTAATTCTTCTCTGCAAAGTCCTTAAAATTGTCATTACTAAAGGGGCCTGGGGTTGACAACAGAGGTAGTGATATTCAAAATGAGAGCTGGAATGTGGTATTTATTTATAGAAATGTTAGCTATTTCCCCCTAGGTAGAAGCACACACATGGTTCAAAGATCAGTGGAATGAGAAGCCTGGGGTGGGGGTAGAGAGTTGGGAGAAGAAGAAACATTAGACAGATTATTTAATTTGAAGAAAAAAATCATTTCAGAAAAGTGTCCAGCAAGGAAACAATCGTATTAGGGGAAACACTCAACAGCTGAAATGAGCCAAATGTAATAATGTATAAGACTACTCTGACAACATGCTATGGCTAATGGGGAAATATAGAGGGAGGCTTCAGACTAGTTCTGTGTAGTTCAATAGTCCTTTAGAGGATTCCCTTAAATGAGCAATTTGTCTGCTTGTTGATTTAACAGGCATTGTCGCAGGCCACCCTCCTCCTGAGATCAGGCTACATCATCCTGACACTGACCTCCATTGGATTCCTCATGGAGCAAAGGTAGGGTGGGAAATATTCCCTGGAGAGTGGTCAAGGGTCTGTAAGGTCAGACTCAGGCCATGTCCTGGAGACCTAATGAACAACTCACTGCACAATGGGAGGTGTTGTGGCCTTCAAAACACTGGATACAAATGCTGAACTTAGACCTTGGCTGTGTTTAAGAGCACACAGGAACAGAATTGATTATGATGATAGATGGATCCTATGGAGAGAGGGAGGGAGGGAGGAGGAAGTGAAGGAAAGAAGGAGGGAGGAAGAGGAGGAGGAAGAGGAGAGAGAGTGGAAGAGGAGGGAGAGGGAAAGAGAGAGTGAGAGCAAGACAGAGACACAAAGATACAGAGAGATACAGAGAGACAGAGACACAGACAGAGACAGAGACTCGGACAAAGAGAGACAGAAAGAGAGACAGACAGACACAGAGATAGAGATACAGACAGAGATAGAGAGAAAGAGATGGGTAGAGACACACAGAGATAACAAACACATCCACCCAACTTTGTTGTCATAAAGAAAATTAGTGAGGCAAAACAACGCATAGGCTCCTTTCTTCTGGCAAAATTTTTTACACTTGACTCGCATAATCCCCTGTTTCTCTATAGAACAGGAAGAATGTTCATCAGTTGTCCTTTAATTTCAATACTGATCATTGCCTTCAATTATTCAATTGTTTTCTACTGAATGAGCAATAAATCTTATTTTCTTGGTGGTCCATGGCTAGCATCACACTCAATCTGATGCCCCAAAATACCATCCCATTGCCATCCTTGTACCAAGGATTCCTGAATGGATTTCTGGTTTGTCAAGGAGTACCCACAAATATATAATGTGGCCAGAAGAGCAACATGTTCGATGTCAAGCATATGAAGAGGGACTAAATAATTCCACTTATTCCACATTGTCTATACAAGATTATTACAATCACACGTATGTTCTTCTTCTTTGGATACTATGATTATTTTTTGCTATTACCTTAAAAAAATCAACTACTAATCTTTTCTTCATGTCTTTCCATGCTTCTGTTTCCTCTTTATATTCCATCCCCAGTCAGTAAGTCAGCCTAGATGGCATCTGAGTGGATCTTAAAGGGTTTTACCTCAAAGATTCTACAAAGCTTTCCTAAAGGTGTGTTTGAATAGCATCACCTCGGTCACATTCAAATCTCAGTCTATTTCAGTTAGGAAGCCAAACATCATGAATGTTCAAACAGCCTACATCACCTGGTGCCTCCAAGGATCGTTTTACATCTTAACTTTGGGCCTTATAGGTTAGAAGGATTTCCCTGTAGTTTGTCTTGTACTGGCCAGGTGCAAACTTCCAGATGGATATATAAGTTTTACATTCAGAGGCCAATCAATGGGTGGCAAAGGGGCAGAACACTGAATTTCCTCAAAGCCAGGGTTCCAAGCATTTTTTTTTGCAAGTGACTGAATTTGTCAACTGAAGAGAATGCATAAGTGTCCGTATGTGTCCTGCCTTGGTGGTTGTGTTTTTCTTCTGTGTTTACACATCAAGCTGCCAATATTTACAAAGTTTTAAAACCAAACTTCCAAAAGTAATCAGTGGCAGTTTTCCTCCTCCCTCAAAGAAATATAGAACTAACAAGTATAACCTACCAGTGTGGCTCATAAAACAAGAGGCATATGGAAATGTGGAGACTACCCAGCAACATTTACTTTGTAGGAGTTTTGAAAAATACCCCAGCAGTGACATTTCAGAGCCTTTCTATATGTATATTTATTTATTTTTGGTGCTATTTTGGTTTCCTGATATTTGAAAACATTTTACCTGAAAACTTAATTAAGCAACATTTTGTCAGAACACAAGTCTTATTAATTCATTTGTAAGCAAACACAAGCATGGATTGTCCAAGCCCAGTTTTAAGTTGTTATATTTAAGCTTTTTGAGAAATGTGCTTGCTTTTATTTCCTATAAAATGTGTTAGTCCTCCTGATGAAAAATATAAGTGATTAATTGCCCCAAAAAAGGAATCTTTGAAGTCCAGCAAAAACATTTTCTCCTGAAACTCTGCATTTTAAACTGGCTTCAAAACAGTCTTGCCTTTTACAGTCAAATGAATGAGAGACAGTAATGAGCTGTCTGTCTACTGGGATCACCATATCTTTTTCTCTCTTCTGTAAGTGATTTAATAATTGAAAGGAAAAACATGATGAAAATCCAATAGACCTTAATCTTTGTAGCTTAAATAGTTGTTCATCACTGTCATTGTGAAGCAATTAATTAAGGGCCAATCTGCACGTAGTCCTAGATTAGGTTTCCTTCAAAGCAAGTTAAACAGACACAGTCCCTGCTTTTTCGGACTGTTTACAGTGGAAGACAAAATGTGGACAGCAAACATTAATCATAAATTAAATAAATTAACAAAGGGCTACATGTCCATTAGGTATCCTGTTTAATTTAGAGCACACATGTTTTATGTTCTAAATATTTCAGAATATAAATTCTTCAATTCAGCATATCAAGCAATAAATGTCTCTTTTAAAAGGTATGCTTAAAGAAATTGGCCATGAGAGCATTTAAATAAGTTTTCATTTTGAATTCTGTCACTCTCATCTTCTGCCTTGGCTTCTATATTCTCTACAGACTAGATACCCCATTAGCTGTCACCCACCGGAAGCCCTGAAGCACCAAAAGAAAGTACCATAAGACAATTTAAATGGCCAATGAAAAGAGAGGCCATTGTCCTTCCTTTTTAGGTCCCTGGAGAACCAGGGAGTTTTAAGCTAATTGTGAGTTCTCTTCAGTCCCAGTATAACCGTGACTAGGGACTAGAGCAGCCTTTTCTGTTTGCTCAGAATTCCACAATCTCTAGGTGACCCATGCTGTTCTCTGCCCTAGTCCTCTCCACCTTTACTTGAACAACTCTTTCCCTCTGAGAAATTTGTGGAGAGTTAGCCACAGATGAAAAAGCTTAAAATCAAGGGGCCATAGGAACCTCAAGGTTAGTTCTCAAAAAGATGTTATCATTATTATCAGGTTGAGCCAGGCCACCAGAATGTGACATATTTCTCACAGGTTTTACAGTTTACAAAGCACTTTCATCATAAGAAATCCAGGAAATGCTATTCCCAAGTTAGAGATAGGAAAACTGAGGCATAAAATGATTGAAGTGGTTTGGTCATGTTCACATAGCAATCCAATTAAAATCTCTTGGAACTCCGGCCTTTCTGACTCCAGGTCTAGTTCAGTATTATGTTGCCTATTTGGACACTGGATTTTTCAGCTCTTGCCTAAGCTCAAACCATATTTTCTTGTTTGGCTTTTTGGATCCCAATGTTGCTGCATTGTCTGGCCATGCTGTTGCATTGGAGCCTCCTGCTACCTCATCCCTCCACTTTGCCTGCTGTGCTGTGCCCTTCTTCTCTGTGATCTTACCAGCACCCTGGTCTCCTTTTGCTCTCACACTCAGTCTGAGACTTTCTACAGAATTGTCTGGATCCATTGTTTGGGCAAAGCTTATTTTGGAACTTGGCCAGGCAGCCTAGCTTTCTCAGACTTTCGAGTGGGTCAGCAATGCCCTCCTCATCTCCATCAGGGAAGTTTACCTAGAAAACCCAGCTCCAATGTTTCTTTCTCCATGAAGCCTTCCCCAGCTTGAGGCCAAGGATTGTTGTTGAGTTACCTTTAAATGCTCCAAAGCCCTGGACTCAGAGCTTTATGCTTTTGTATTTATTTGTTTCAGGGGACTTCTGATATGTTATTTTATCACGGGGAACTTCTAGGGAGTTCATTCTCTCTTCCAGTGCAGATTAGCAAGTAGTCTCTAACATAAATCCTTTGGAGTGTTGCCTGGGCACTCTCTACAGGATTTGTCTGCAGTCACATAACCATGGTGCATAAGAGGCAAGGCTGGAATCCCAGCGTTCCAGAGACCAGGGCTGATATTATCCACTAAGTGACACCATCTTTTGCCTTGAACAAAGTAGGTATTTAAAAACATTCACTGGTTTGGAGATTTGTCTGTTTTTTTGATACATGCACATTTTGTGAATATAACAATCAACATGAAAACATGAAATAATTCCATTTGAGGTAGGACATAGCAAAGATTGTTGGATGTGACATCACATGATCTGAATTCAAATCTTGTTTCTCCTAATTTCTACTCATGTGACCTGACTCTGGGCCTCATTTTCCTCACTTGCAAAATGAGAAGGTTGGACTAGGTGACCCCTCTAAGCTTGAGTTCTGGAAATCTTTGATAACTGCATGCCAATTAACTTTTCATTTCAGGCCTCGGGCACCCATTTTGGAAACCATCCGATGCTCATTGTTTTTAATGCTGTATCAGATGAATTACTTGAAGCCTTTCATTCCTTCAATGACATATCTTTTTGAGGTAAGATTTGGAATGCACATGACTTCCAACTATTTGAGTTGCTGAATTCTTTGGTTAATTCGGGATCCACATAAATATCACTAATATTCTCTTCTTTCAACAAAGGATTGATCAGTTGCATTGAGCGAACATTTTATTGACATGTCATCTTGTATATATTTTTTTAACTTGGCCACATTCTTGATGTCAAGTAACAAAAAAGAAAAAAAAAAGGATTTTCCTTTAAAAAAAAAGATGAATCTTCCAAAGTCTCCAAGTAGTTCCTTATGTAAATTGAATCCTATCAAGCAGCAGATGATGACCGCCCTTTAGTTGATGGTGCTCTCTTTAGGTATGTCTGGTGGGATTGTGGAGCCTTGTGTTCAGGAGGTCATTGGTAAGCACAATGTTCAAGAGACTCTTTGCAGGCATGGGTGGCACTAACGAGTCCTTGAGGGCCTTTCTAATTTGGACTTTTAGCAAGTTAATAACAATGGACTTTACTTTGCTGGTTTTCTTTTTATTCCCAGTTGTATCAGTCAGGAGACTTTTTCAGATTCAATTTTTTAAAATTTTATTTGGAAAATTATAAGGCTTTCAAGTTTTGCTAGGACTCTCCTAAGACTACTCTGAAAAATCACTAGCCTTGTCCATGGCAAGCCAATTGCCTAAAGTAAGACATTTGGCAATGGTCCTGTGGATGTGGTGCTTTTCTCTGCTGTTCAGCACCTTTGCCCTGGTGGGCTCCTTGAATACCAGGCAAACAGCCAAGGACCATATTGCAGAGATGGTGAAATGATTCTTGTCATTTTGGTTTCTGAGCTAGAGAGATGTGGCACGTTCAGAAAAGAGTCAATGTATTACAAGGGAAATGATGTACTCATTTTATAAACACTTCAATTTATCAAACCTTTTAAAGTACCTAGTCTAAGTACAGTGCTGGGCTAGGCACTGTAAATACAAAGTACAACATATGATTCCTGGCACCATTAAAATAATCAAGAATTTCTCATTGCATAAATTGAATGAATAAAAATACTAATACATGGTACCACTCCCTACCATTGTTAGGGCTGTAGCTTGACTCAATGAAATGAAAATTATATTTCCACAACCTACCTCAGAGGGTTGGGGTGAGGAACAAATGAGATAAAATGTAAACCTGAAAGCCCTATGAAAATATAAATGAGGAACAGGGGGAGGGGGCTTTGTTCCATGATAAGGAGTTGCTATGTGTTGTGAATAGAAGGGCTAATCTTAGAATTGGTCAAAATTACGTTAAATTCCTGCTTGACAAACAGTGGATTTCTGATTTTGTAAGAGTTACAGTCACTCAGAGTCTAGTTGGCTTTCTGCATCAAGGGAGGGGATTTCCACACTAAGGAGTGTCCTGTACTCACAAAACCACAGTGTGAAGGAAAATTCTAAGGGATTGTGGAGTGCCATTATTGAAATACATGCCCTTGTTCCCTGGGCACATTCTTTGCCAAATGTGAATCAGCTGTTTCATGGATTAGACTAAAAGAGATCAGGTCACCCATTGATCTAATGGGTTATGGGTGCTCCTTCTCCTACCACACCCTTACATGGACACTTAATCATCTTTTCAGATAGTTATTCTCACTTCTCTTCCAAAATACAAGAATAAAAGACAAACTAAAGAAGACAAAGGAAGTTCCCCCTGTAAAAAAAAAGTTGGAAGAAAATGAATTAATGAATAAAACTTCAATGGCATAAGAGCTTTGGAAAATTCTTTAGTTTCCTATAAAAAGTGATGATTTTGTAGGGAGAAAAAACTTTATCATTTTTTTCTGTTCTGCTGGACAAAATGAGAATATTAAAGCTCATAGAAATTAAACCATTAAACTCATGAGTAAATGTGAGATGAGGGTCACATTCTTTATAATAGATCTCTTATGTTCAACTTCATCAATGAGTCAATCATTCAATCAATTATCAATCAGTCGAGAAACATTTATAATTTCCAGGCTTGCAAGATAACAAAAAGTGAGAAAAATCTTCCCTTAAGGAGTTCACATTCTAATAAGGGATTATAAGGCATACAAAGGAGCTTTGGTCAGTATGTTTCTGGAAATGGATAAATTTAACTTTTAAGGTTAAAAGAAATTGCAAAGCAATTGCTCACATTTCTTTCTTACCTTGTCTCTTCCCCTTCCTACTCCCTCCACCCAACAACAACTCTGTGAGGTTTGTGATAGTGGTGTTATTTTTCTTATTTTAATGATCAAGAAACTGAGACAGAGAACCATAATTAGGACTATATTTGTGACTTTCAAATTTATGGTCAGGAATAAACACATATATGTATATATGCACATACATATATGTAACTATATACACATATTGTGTATATTTATAACTATTTTTATATATGCATAAATACATATTTTGTATATGTTTATGTATATATACACCTATTTTGTATAGGTGTATATATTTATATGTCTGTATTTACCCATGTATGCATATGCATACATACATATCTATGTACATGTGTATGTACATATATGTATACACACGAATAGACATACATACACATGTAGACACACACATGCACAATTTTTTGTCCATTCTTAGCATTCTATCTACCCTGGATGCATGAGGTCTTCTGTATTTATCCTTCTCTCTACTTTTTCTTTGCTAGTGTGTGAATAAAACCATGATAAATAGGCTTAAGGGCCCCATTCAATCTTAATTAGTGCCGGCTGGATGAAAACCCTTCTAATGCCAGGACACTGTGTTCTCATCATTTTTCTTTAAAAAGATTACAAGAAAATTTGAGTTCTCTAAACAATTTGTAGAGAAAATGATTGCATGTAGTCAATGCTCTTCCCCAAATAAATGAAGTATTTTCTCTAAAATCTGCTTTTAGCAGTATTAAAAGCTGTCTAATTAAAGGTTCATTTTAACCCATATGCATGAAAAATCTCTAATATGCCAGGCTTCGCATTAGGTAGGAACTTTTTCATAGTGATAGAGGTGCCTGTGGGTACCATGGATGGATAGAGTGATGATCCTGGAGCCAAGAAGACATTTAAATCCTGCTACAGATGCTCGCTGTGTGACCTAAAGTTTGTCACTTAACCCTCTGTGCCACATTGCACTTAATTACAAATAGTGATAGCAATAGTGCATTCCCCACAGTGTTGAGGGAAAATGAATGAGATCTATCTGTACATCATTTTGAAAAGGCTAAAATGCTAAATAAATGCTAGGAGCTCCTACTACAAGTACTGTTGTTATAAAGACAAATACAAAAATCTCTGTCCCCAAGGAGCTTACATTCCACTGGGAGAAATTGGCAAAAAAACAGATAAGAAAAACTGAGATATATGCAAAAGAAATGTGTTGTACTGTGGAAGAGAAGGAAAAGGCTAACAATTGGAGAGTTGATGGTATCTGGAGAGTGGTGTGCATTAAAGAGAGGTGAACTTGGTAGGTATTCCAGAGTTCCAGAGGGTTCAGAATTTCCATTAACATTTCATTCCCTTATGCCAACTCCTCCATTGATTCATAAAGGTACTTCCACTCTTGGTACATAACCATTTAGTGAGCTCACTCCCTGCTGGTTAATTGTGTAGCCTCCCTCCCCCCAAACGGAGAAAGGACCACACTCATATTGCCTTGGAAGCAACAGTTCTCTGGTGGTTATAATTTGGGGTGAAATGCCAAGGTTGGTGAATTTGATTTCATGAAAAAGTTTTAGATACCTTTCCTTAGCTTGCTAGGAATATTGATTGGGTCAGGGTTGGATGTTGTTTTTAATCAGGGCTAGTCACTTACTTCTTTTGAGGGGCGGCTGTTGTTTTTTGTTTTTTTATTTTTTGTGGGGCAATTGGGGTTAAGTGACTTGCCCAGGGTCACACAGCCAGTAAGTGTTAAGGGTCTGAGGCTGGATTTGAACTCAGGTCCTCCTGACTCCAGGGTCAGTGCTCTATCCACTGTAGTCACTTACTTCTACAAAGCCTTAAGATCTACTGTGGGACAGATACACAACTACATAGCAAGGCATGGGGAGTGTATATGCCAGGTTCTTCCCCTTCTCCATCAGGTATGTCCCTCTAATTTTCTTAAATATTAAATAAAATATTCTCCCATTGCTTCTCTCCTAGATATTGTTATTAAAATACATGTGACAGGAAAGTAAAATATTCCTTTTTATCTTTTCTCCCCAATCCTCTACTCCCCTCCTCTCCCCTCCCCTCTCCTCTCCTTTCCTCTCTTCTCCCCATTCACACATAATATTTTTTCCTGAAATATACCTGTGCATCTGTTAGCCATTTAGCTTTTCTTAGGTAGTGACTTTATAAATGTTTAACCTGGTGAGCATTTGCATCAAACAGAGGGAAGAAAGGTCAAAGGTGACCAGCTATTTATTTGGTAGAGTAGGATATAGGAACTGGGTTCAACAGAAATTCACAAGGGTTGTATTTTTATGATAATACTTGGGTTTTGTTTTACATACTTAGTCATTAAAATGAATGGGGATGGAAATTAGGTCACAAACATTGCAAAGATCAATGAAGGCCATGATACTCTAATGGTCTTCAATGAAGTTTCATGGTCATATTGACTTTTCGAAATATATTCATTTAATGTATTAAGAATTCATTAAAAACTGCTTTGCATTTTATAATATATTAATGTTAATTCAATTTATGTCTACTATTGATACTAAAAACAATTCACATTTGTAAGTCATGTTTTTTCAAAACTTTTTTTCTACCAAAACAACCCTTCTATACTGTGAAGATTAGTTTCCCATGTTTTAGTTGAAAATGAAAAAAAAAAAACATAACCTGATGTTTAGCAAAATCCAGACTTGCCCCAGGCCCCACACTTAAAATAGTGTCAGTCCTATGTCATAAACCAAGATACTCTAAATCTGGATTCCTAAATGCCATTGATACTAGTTGTAGCCCCAGGTGGTCTCAGAATTCTCCACTGTAGTAAGTGCTGTGAGCAGAAGTTCCAGCATTTTCATGGCTCTGTTAGGGAAACCATGCTAATCACAGTCACTCATGTAAATTGCAGAGGGTGTGAGAAAACTCATACTAGTCACTTTCACTCCAAGTTCATTGGCTCCTTACTATTGGAGCTAATACTGAACTATTTGACCAAGTCTCTCTTGCTATTGCAGGTTCCCTGATGTGTAAAGACACATACCTATGGCTACTTTTAAACATGTATTGATGCTGATACTGCCACTTACTTGCTATGGAACCTTAGGCAAGTTATTGGCCCTCTGGGTCTTGGTTTTCTCATCTGTGAAATGAACTGATTGGATAAGATGACCTCTACATCCTCTTATAACTTTAACATTATAGGATTTTGAGGCTACCTCATCATATCTTTGTATCAGTTTTTGTTTCTTCATTTATTATGATCTGGGATAGATGCCCTCTCTTACTGTGCACATAGTATGAATGGTGTCCATGGTGAGGGGATGACGCCATTACCTCATTATCTCCCAAATATAAGAATTGATTGCTATTTGGTGACCCCACCTGTGGATAAAATTAGAAAGCCTTGGGGGTACCCTGCACGGCTCCCTCTGGTCCAGGCATGCCCCAGCTCCCTCTGCCAAGCAGAGGTATGCAAGGAAACCCGTGCCCCAGCCGGCCTTGGGTGCTACCCCTAGGGGTGCCAACAAATTAGCTTGGGGTGTGTGGGTGGTCAGCCAGGGTTTCCTGTGAGAAAAGGGTTTTTTATTCTGGGGGGGTTAGAGTAAAGGGGAGGAGGAGGAGACAAGAAGAGGAGAGGGAGAGGGAGAGAGGGAGAGAGGGAGAGAGGGAGAGAGGGAGAGAGGGAGAGAGGGAGAGAGACAGAGAGACAGAGAGACAGAGAGACAGAGAGAAGAGTAAAGTTCACAGAGGCAGGCGAGAGAGTTAAACGCAGATGCTCAGGGGGATAGAGAGAGTTAAACACAAAGCAGCTGAGTCCGGTAGGTGAGTTTACAGGTCGTATTTCCTGCTTTTCTTTGTTCTTATTTCTAAATTTGTTCTCATCAATAAACCCTGATTTTTTGTTTGTTTTTTGAAAAGAGGTTTTTTTTAATCTTGTTTCTTATCAGTTTAGGAGAAACAGTTGGGGAAAGGGCAGTGTGGCAGAGAGGAGGCTCGGGACCTAGAGGTCCCCCTTTGCTTTCTGAGTCCGAATATTGTAGCTAGCCTCCCAATTAACTCTTCCCATATTAAATTTGGCCCTTAAAGATTGGGGCCCTGTATAGGGTTTAACGAACCTGGAGGATCTTTAAAAAAAAAACCCTTATACAAAATATGCAGAAAACCCCTATTTAGTTAACATGAACCCTGGTCACCTTCTAACTGCACGTTACTGATCATGAAGAACTTGGCAAATATATGGATGAGTGAATGAAGCGTGTGGCTACTCCTGGCATGAACTCAAAAGCATGTGTCCTCCACATGCTTAGTAGTGTTATCTTGATATCATATTAATAAGGACAACATGAATGCTTTCAAGGATTCTTTATTTCATCATGGTGAGTCTATTCTCCACTGGTAGAGATTCCAATTGTTCTGTGTTTTATCACTGGATAATGTTCATGAGCTGCACCATTATGGGGTAGATCTAGCACTGACCTTGAACCTTGCCTGCACTGAGTTCACGACTGACCTCTGGGGGTATCTAGGTAGCACAATGAATAAAGCACTGGCCCTGGATTCAGGTGGACCTGAGTTCAAATCTAGCCTCAAACATTTGACACTTACTAGCTGTGTGACCCTGTGCAAGTCACTTAACTCTTATTGCCCTGAAAAAAAAAAAAAAAGACTGACCTCTGCAACATCCAGGCTCTCTCCCTTAGGGCAGGTCACTTAATGCCTTTAAGAGCTAGTTTTTTGGTTTGTTTGTTTGTTTTTTGCTGTTTTTGTTTTGTGCATGTGTTGTTTTAGTCATTGTTCTTGGTTATTGTTGTTGTTGTTTGTTTTATTTTTGTTTTGTTTTGTTTTGTTTTTTTGTGGGAGCAATGAGTGTTAAGTGACTTGCCCAGGGTCACACAGCTAGTAAGTGTCAAGTGTCTGAGGTCGGATTTGAACTTAGGTCCTCCTGATTCCAGGGCTGGTGTTTTATCCATCGTGCCACCTAGCTGCCCCCAAGAACAAGTTTTAATCTAAATTGATGATGTTTTCAACAATGTTGTCAGATGACATCAATAATGAAGAAAATTGCATCTAGATCAACTACCCCACATTTGACCTGAAAATCTACAAGTTAAGACTACATGAAGGGGGAGGTCCTAGGCCCCTCAGATTTGGGCTAAGCTGGTTGTTGGGAAACAATCTCATTGCATTTAAAGCCTTTTTCATCTGGTAGGACTTTACAAACATTGTTTTTGCCTAATGTGGACAGTCCAAGGTTAGAGGTGAGCCCACTAGGTTTTTCCTCCTTTTTTGTCCTAACTTTATGAAAATCAGTGTAGAAAACTCCCAGAGTGGGTGCTCTCATCTTCGATGAAAGTTGTCAAATTGTTTTTAATATATTCTTAGTTTTCCAAAGGCTCTCAGAGTTTATGTGACTTATGCTTTGAGAAGCAGGCCTTGAATTCCAGTGTTCCTGGTTCTAAGGGCAGTTCTCTAGACACTGGGCCACACTTCCTCTGCTTCTAACAGATTAATGCTACTTATGATCCATTTGCTGCCCATAAACTGAACCCCTCCTGCTGCCCACATGCCATATTGGATTTTTAGCTTTATCTCTATGTGCCCAGTGAATATCACATTTGTTCTCTAAGTTTCCTTCCTGACCCTAAAGACTTTCTTTACTCTGCATGCCACCAGAGCCTCTTTACCCTGGGAGTTCCTCCACCCCTGGACTTCTCACACTGGAAGTACCTACCTTCTACTCTTTGTACCCTCTTCCTTTAATTGATGGGTTCCTCTAAAACATCATTTTATGCAGCACAATCAGATCAGATATGATTTGAAACCACTCCAGGCCACACTTCTGAGTTGTAGGACTTTCTCTCCCATTCCCCTACTTGAGTGACCTTATTCTACTTTGCCCTTTAATTTCCTTTTGATGTGTTGTCTTCATGCATTCAAATGGAAGCTCCTTGAGAGCAAGTTTTGTCTCTATATTCCCAGTACTTAGCAAAGTGTCTGGGACACAGTAAACACTTGATGAATGTTTGGCTTCTTGACTTCAATTAGAGACATGCTCTTAGTAAAGATGATGTGGGCAAAATACCTGGATTTTAGATATATTTCACACGTAGTGGTGGCCATAAAATTTACTTTCCTCAGTAAACACTATCTCAAGTCTCAGTTGGCCCTTTTTATTTCTTTGAAGCTCTTAACACTGGCCTTCTTCTGTCTCTCCTGGATCCTTCTTCCCAGTTTCACATCATGTATTATTGCCATGCCCCTACAACAATATCCTCGTGCTTCACTCTCAGTTTCCATCTCTAAAAGTTAATTTTTTTTTTTAGGGCAATGGGGGTTAAGTGACTTGCCCAAGGTCACACAGCTAGTAAGTGTCAAATGTCTGAGGTCGGATTTGAACTCAGGTCCTCCTGAATCCAGGGCCACTGCTTTATTCACTGCGCCACCTAGCTGCCCCTAAAAGTTAATTTTTAAGAAAATATACTTCAAAGATGTTATAAGTTATATATCAGATTTATGTAGTAATAGTGGCTAGAATATTTCATTTACATGATCCTGGGTGAAGGAAATGGATAATAAGTGAAAAATCAAGTCTTTGAAATCAAGTCTTCTCTCATTCGGTTCCCTTTATGTGTTTCTTATGTAAATAACAGTGTGATTTATGTAGATTATAAGTTGAGTGGTTTAAACACATAAATTTATAACAGGGTGTTGCTATTGGAGATGAGTAGGAAAAGGGCATGGGGATAGGAGAGATATTAGGTCAAGTTGAACATGGAGATCTGTGAAATGTCTTGCAAGATTTCTTGTTGAGGGGCAGCTAGGTGGTGCAGTGGATAAAGCACCAGCCCTGGATTTAGGAGGATCTGAGTTCAAATCCGGCCTCAGACACTTGACACTTACTAGCTGTGTGACCTTGGGAAAGTCACTTAACCCTCATTGCCCCAGAAAAAAAACAACAACAAAAAAAAAAGCGAAACAAAACAAAAAAGATTTCTTGTCATTACTTGACACCCAGATTGGGATTTTCTATATGAAAACTATTTGTATTGCTATGTTGTTGGGCACACACCAAATAGAAATATATTTTAATTAATGCTATTTTAAAGAGAATGTAACAGCTAATGCTCCAATTTATGCCCATGTGCACAGCTTACTATATCTAGCCAGCCCCAGACCATGATATGCTTTATATATCATTGAGACAAGTACCTGGGCTTGTCATCTGCTCTAACAACCTTTCCCCCACTTCCTCTCCTTCCCCTTCCCTTCCCCCCTTCCTTGCTACCCTCTCACCAATATAGTTATAGTCTGAGAATCTGAAATTCTCATCCCATTCAATTGAATTCTCCTGAGCCTGTTGGATCTGGTTCCAGTTAACCCTTGGTTATCCCTCTAATGCTGTTGTATTAAACTCCCATTCTCATATGTTCTCCCCAATTTTAATAGCCAGTTATTAGCACCTTGATTTCAATTAACTAACATCAGTTAGCTTTTACAAAATATTTACATCAAAAGTACAATACAAATAGAAATTACAAAGCACCCCATGCCCACCCTGTCGGGGCACATTCTCCCTCTACCACCTTGGATCCTGAGGAGAAACTCAAGCAGTTTTTACATAGCATTTGCCCCACCTGGTTAACTCACAAATCCAGTATAGCTGATGGATGAATCTCTGCAGCTCTCTTTTATCTGTCTTTGATCTCTTCTGGACCACTTGGGGCTTCATTCTTCACCATCTTCCCTCACCTCTAAATTTGGAATAGACTACTTCTATGTGCATGATAGAGTGCTAGTCTCAGAGTCAAAATGATCTGAGTTCAAATTTGATCTCAGACAGTTGCCTCCTTTGTGACCCAGAAAAAGTCATTTAGGTTCTCTTTGCCTCAGTTTTCTCATTGGTTAAATGGAAAAATAGCATATACCTCCCAAAGTTGTTGTGAAGATAAAACAAGATGATGTTTCCAAAATGTGTTGTAAACTTTTAAGTGACATACTGAATGTCCCAAAAATCTTAGTGCCATGTCAAGCTTAATTGGCTTAAAGCTAAACTGACACTTTTGCAGAGCAGCCAGGTGCAGTGGATAGAGCACCAGAGTGGAAGTCAAGACAAATCAAAAAATGACTCAACATGAACAGCAGCAGCAGCAACAACACCACCACCACCATCATCACACTCTTGCAATATCTTGTATAAATTGTATTATAACAACCATCTTCCTCCTCATTATTATCTCCTTTGATGATCATTATTCTGATCTGCCCAAGCTCATAAGATTGTAGCCATATCTAATATTCTGTCTTAAAGGAAGAAAACCCCAAATAGGAAAAGTGTAGAAATCAGTCTTCTTGGCACCCATGTTGGCTAGGAAGGAGGGCCTGAGGAATCTCTCTCTCTTTCCAGAGGATATAGGAAATCTTTTATTCAAACAGTAATCAGGCAGGAAAGAGAAAGATATAGACATTCATTCAGATGCTTATTGCCTTTTGAATAATTCTAATTCAGATTCACTAGCCAATCAATAGTAAGTCTCTTCTCAGCTTAATTTTGTTGTTGTTGTTGAGGCATTTCAGGCATATCAGACTCCTTATGACCCCTTTTTTTTTGCAAAGATGCTGGGTGGTTTGCCATTTCTTTCTCCATCTCATTTTATGGATGAAGAAACTGAGGCAAACAAGGTTAAGTGACATGTACAAAGTCACATAGCTAGTAAGTGTATGAAGCCAGATTTGAACTCAGGTCTTCCTGACTCCAGGCCTCCAGACACCATCTACTGTAGCACCTAGCTGGTCCCTTGACTTGTTTAGCAGACCAAAACCGGTTATAGAATGTCTAGTTGCCAACAGAACATGCTGAGCTTGCTCTCTTGCAGGACCCAGTTACATATGCATGCATGCTGGGGACTGTCAAATGCACTTGGACTCTTCCAACTTTTTGGCATATATTAGCAGTTGAAGGAGATAAGGGTTGCCAAAAATTTTTCCCTGAATTTTTATACTATGTGGATTTTGAGTAACATGTAATCTATGTGTTTGAAATTCATTTATACTTAAGTCATCAAAATGTTACATTTTAAGGACAATTTTATGTCCAAGAAACATTTGAATCTTTTTAATAGTTAGATGATGTTTTGTATTCCTTTTGCCCCCAAATCTGGAAAACAGGAAGTATCTGCTTGTGGGGGGGGGCAGGGAATGAGCTCAAAGAGCCAGCAGACTTGTGGCATTAACTTAACATGGCCAACCAAGGAATGTTGAGTGGGTTCTGAAATGAAGGCAAATCTCAATTAATTACAATGTTTGGATAAACAGAAGTTTAGGAGACCCCTCTCTCCCAGGGTTCATTTGTCATAGCTGAGGCCATCTCTAGCCTGCTGACTTCTATCACCTCCCATTTTTCATTGCCTCAGAGTTACCTGTTGTGTTTGCTGCTATAATCCACCAATGTCAGTGTAGTGAATTATGATCATTAGTTTAAAGTAAACATCATTTGCCCACAAGAAATTATTTCCACATCAACCTCTGTTTTCTGCTGGGCCTAGCTTTCAGCCTTCCCCTCGTTACAGTTGTTACTCCCCCTCCCCAATCTGAAATAGCCGTGTGTCCCAGATTGCGTTTCCTCCTGGCTGAGTATGCCACACTCAGGGGTATGATTTATGATCTTAGCATTTAAACATTCTATGGGCACTAACAAGTTAGTCTGGTGGATGTGAAACTTCCACACAAAAAATGAAAGCAAACACAGTCTCATGATAGAAAGCCTTGTCAGCAGACATGGACTTCAACAAATGATATTAAAGCTCTAATTTCTCCTTGAGCTTTAGTTGGGGTCACTGGGTGAACAAAGGCTCCAACCCCAAGGAGATTTCCTCTAGCAAAAGGTCCGGTGGTATATGTCTGCAAACAGAGATATTGCCCATCTTCCTCCCAAGATGGGCCAGGGAACCATCTCTTCTTAGCTGTGGCCAGTGGGCTGGTTTCACAACCATCAACAATGAGGCAAAGACGTATGGTTGGTTCCAGATGCTCCAGCCAATTGACCGTAAAATTGCTACATATTTCTGGCAAAGCAACCAAGTCAAAGCTTTGAAAAGCTCCCCTCCCCCTCATGTTCCCTCTGAAAAGCTCCTCATTATTCTTCTTCTGCCCCCTGATCTTAGCAAAAGGAATACTTCTGGAATCAATTAGAAATGTCTGCCCTTGATGAGATCTGCACGTGAGTTTGGAATTGTGAGGCTTTGATAGTGTCAGCCAACAGCTGCATTTTCAGGTGGTAAAATCCAAGAAAGAATTTTCCAGGGTTTATTTACAATCATAAAGTTTTTTTTTAAATGAACCTACTCAGGACAAGTTGGAGGCCATCTACAAAACTTAAAGGGGATTATGTATTTATTTTTTCCCAGATGAATAAACCGGTCCCTTTTTATCAGGAACTTTTCAATTACTTTGCTGTACTATGGCAAGTGACTGTAATAAGCTGGAAACCCAGACCTCCCTGCTTTAAGTTGCTTTAAGACAAGCATCTGTAATTCCTTTTGTCACTTTAATACTCTGACAAGTGAGAGATAGTTGGCATTCATCAGAATCAAAGGGCACCAGAGTCATGATGGGAAAATACAAGGAATAACAGATGGCTTTCTCTGTTGTCACTTCTCCAATGGAGACTTATGTGAATGTTTTCAAGCATCACCCAAATTCAACATGTAACAAATATTTATTAAGAACTCACTGGGTGCCAAATAATGAATTAAAAACTGAGTCTATAAAGACAAAAAAAAAGAAAGAAAAGAAGGCTATATCTGTGTAGAATTCATTCTATTTGCAACAATGATGCATATATACCAAGAACTACAAGTTAAATACAAAACAATGGGAAGGCATTAGAAACAATAAGAGGAATCTAACAATTTCAGCTTTTGAATTTATCCTTAAAGTCTGATGGACTGTAGGTGGACAAGGGAAGCAGGGAATACCTTTGGAGCCAAGGGTTCAGTCTGGGCAAAGGCATGAAGAGAAAAAGATATAAGACTCTGTACTTACTGTGAAGAGCAAATAAGTCAATGTAATGTTGGCTTATTTGGTTTTTAATGGGATCAAAATTATTGGGGTTTCACTCATCTTTGCATTCAAAGACTTTTCTGGCCAATTATTTAAAATGGTATATTTCTAGGAAAGACTCCAAGCATCTGGTGTGTGTGTGTGTGTGTGTGTGTGTGTGTGTGTGTTTCACATTTGAAAACAAAAGAAACCAGAAATTGGTATTGCTTGTTTCAAAGGTGTCAATTTGGGTCATTTTCATTGAATACCATCTGGAGTACATAATGACTTGACCTGCAATCCAGTTTCATTCTGAGGGCCAACACCTGGCAACACATTCTTTGTTTCAAAGTGTCCAAATGAAATAAAGTTGACATTGTACAGTGAACTGAAAAGATGTAATTGTTCTAAACAAGAATTGATAGCTCCATTCTGGTTATGCAAAACTGAAATGAATTCAGTTCTACTAGCACTCCCCACCTACTAAGTGCTAGGTGCTTTGGGTATACATTCAAACACATACACACACACACACACACACACACACGTATCTGCCTTCATGGAGTTTACATTCTGCTGGAGGAGGAGGGGTAACATATTCTTGACTAAGTAAAAACAATGTACATACAAAGAAATACATAGGAAATTCACAGACTTATAACCTAGTAGATATGGGTGGTGGAGACAGCCCTTGAGTTGTGCTGAGTAATTGTTGAAACAAATTTAACTCTGCAACACCCAGCTCTTAAAAATGGGGTGATTTGTAAGCTGTAGCAGAAGGAAGGAAGGAAGGATGGATGGATGGATGGAAATAAGCATTTATTAAGTAGTTATCATTTTCCAAGTGCTAAGTACTTAACAAATAGTATATCCTATAATATATCTAAAACATTCTCTTTTTGACACTGCAGTCTTGCAAAAATTCTTGTAATTTCTTGTGTTTAACCAAAGCTCATTTCTGGAACAATTGTCATTTCTTACCCAGGTCTTCTGATTTCCCCTTGAATTCAAATATAGGAGGTGATTTAATCTGATCCTTTTGGATTCAATTACTGAGTTGCCATGATCTGAGATGAGTTAACTTTGTGACCCTTACTGGGCATTGCCCAGGGGAGTAATTGGATGCTTGGTAAAGTGACATGTATCTAGAAATACATATTTGAAATATTCATCATTAAGGAATGTATTCACCCAAGAGCCTATAGGCAAGTCCCTAGAGGCTGAGTTGTGGAGTAGGAAAAGGAGGAGAGGGATCATTTCAATAGATGTTCATCCCCATGAACGTCACTGGGATCTTCCCTATATCCAAATAATTCAAGAAAGGGCCTAAGCATATGAAAAACTTGGGCTACTGACTTGAAAGAGAGATGAGCAAGGACAGAGGCTGGAACAGATGGTTTGTGGTCTTTATTTTTGGAAGAATACTTACATCAGGGAGATCATAGGGTCATTGGAGTATGTGAAGATTACTCAGTGGTCATTTGCTGCCAGTGTTCCTGGGGTAGAATAATTTCTGTTGCTTCCTTATTCAAACGTCAAATTCCCCTGGGCACTGTGGTAGACAGTGAAGATGTCGAACCAGAGGAAGACTAGGTCTGTCCCTAGCCTTGTGATGAATGAGGTTAGAGGCTGAGTCAGGTTGTACACGTGATTCTGTAGCTGGATGTGTTGTTGTCATGGAGATTATCTCAATGTGTGCAGCCTCTTCTCCTGCCTTGTTTAGGACGACAGCTTTCCACAGGTGAAATCTGGTGAGAGCAAGTATAAAGGCTTTAAATATGCTCACCATCCACTCGTGATCTTTGAGGAGATGAATTCATGGTACTGGAGTTGCCTTCAGGATGTGATCCTCCCATTTTCAGGCGAGTTGGGTGGGCCCACTTGAAGAGCATGCCTCTATCTGATTATGGCTATGACTCTCCCTTTTATTGTAGACTGGCTTTCCCTGAACCTTCTTCACACAGATTTATGAAGCAACTTACGTCTTTACTTAGAGCTTAAAACACCACCTACCTTCAGCTTTTCCTGTACCTATTTGAGCCCATTGGAACAATAGGAGATGTGAATGGTTGTGTTGCTCTATTCTCTCCAATAGATTTTTCATAATGGAGAGAGTATGGGAAAGCCTTCATTCAGAGATTCAGTTTTATCCTAAAAGCAGAAAATTCATTCCAAAGGGAAGCAGTCTAGAATGACTATGGCAAAGTCTTTAGTCACATGATCAGTGTTATCCAGCATCAGCAAATTCATGCAGAAGACTTGTAATGGAATGTAGAAATGATAACCTTTGCTACTTGATCATTCAACAGCAATGAAAAATAAGAATAAATCACACAATTTGATCACACTTCTTAACAATTCAGTTTGTGATTTTAAAAAAAATCATTATTAAATTTTGTTTTGTTAATTTATGGAATAAAACAAGCATTTCCAAAACAGTATAATAATAAAAAAGATGAGTGCATATGAAATTGCAAATCTACTATGCATGACTTGCTATCCCTTTAAAATATAAAAAAAAATCATGCAAATTTATTTTTTTTTCTTCCCTCTCCCTCCACCCTAGAGATGGCTACTGTTAAGGCACAAAAGGAAGAACTGACAAATAAAAGTATATAGAGGATAATATACCTATTTGTGAATTTAATGGGTATTGTGGAAAGATTATATCTAGATCAGAGCCCATGATCTGGAAATTTCTATAAGAAATTGTAAGATCTAGCAATAGCTAACATTTTAAAATTATTTTTCTTGTTTGTTTTTATTTTTTCATCCATCTGATAAATAATAGTGAGTCAGGGATCAACCAAGGAGTTGCATCCTTACCAAAAATATGTTGAATGCCATCTTGAATATACAGTACATCATCCAATAATATGAGGCATCTCCTGAAGTGACGCTTGGTAAAGGAATTGAAGATGTTTAAGTTTGGGGAAGAGAAGACTTTGGGTGTGGTAGGCATTCTCAGTTATTTAAAGGAGTTACTTGGAAGCACAACTAAGATTTTTTTTTCCTGTTTGGCCCCAGACAAAACAACTAGAAGGAACAACTGAAAGTTTCAAAAAAGAAAATTTAGGTTTTCAAATCACTGAATTGGACTAGATCATAGCAAGTGAGATCACTTTGAATTATGATATGATGTGATTCTCTAGCTCTGAGAGGTAATTCTGTGCTCCTTTTAAAAGAAGACAATGTGGCAAATACAAAAAAAAAAAAAAAAAAGCCCTGAAAATATGGCACAGTCTTCTAAATGAGATTCATTGTCATTTCAAAGAGTCGATCATGGTGGGGAGGAAACACCTCCCCCACCCCCCAATAAAAGCAGATAGAGAGGCAGTGTCATGTAGTCGATACAGAGCCAACCTCAGAATCATAAAGACCTGGATTCAATTACTTTACTGTCTGCCATCTAATGGTACTATACCCCAGGCAAGTCACCCCTCTATAAGGACAAGATAAATAGGTGAACTTTTTTAGATTGTTGGACAACTTTCTAAAAATACAATAAACAGTTGGAATACATGAATCTCATTCATTGTACTTATATGTTAGAAAATCAAATATATGTTGTGATGAAATAATGGGATTTAGCAGATACTCAAAGACCCAGTTGGAGATTAATCTATACTGATTGAATCAAGTGAGAGTGATTGACTGCTAATTAAGCCTACTTCAAGTTAATTGTATTGTAATCACACCTGGCTATCCCTTAAGAAGGTATTGTTCTCAGAAACTAGACTGTGAACTCAACTTGAGAACACCTTCAAAAACAATGGATTTGGATGATGCCAACCAATCACCTTGAAGCAGTGTGTAAGGACCGCCTCTGTTCCAGGTGTATAAAAAAAGCTTCCACAAACAGCTTGCAAAGGGGGTTCCTGATTAAAGCAGGCTCGTGGATGAGGACTTCAGGAAGAACCCAACCAGGCTGGAACTCTAGGCTAGACTGGAGCTGCAGCTTCTGATTTAAGGCAACCTCAATTTAGATTTTAAACATCACAATGTACAATTACCTGGGTCTACAATGGGATAGGGAGAGAAGTGAGACGTCTTGTTATGGAGAAATTGTCCAGGTCTTTTAATGACTCCAAGTTTCTCCCTGAAAAAAAGCTTTTCTTTTTAATATCAAGTTTTATTGTTTTCTGGGAATATAAGTTATGGAATGCTCCAGTTTCTTAAGGATTAACGTTAAGGATCTTCTAAAGGGCTATGGAGAAAGCACGTCGAAAGCATAGAGAACTGTGAGCCATTACAAATGAGAAATAATAGTAGAGCTAGTGCAAACCATGTCATGTGAGAAATATAGAACTGGACAAAAGCTGTGTCACATATGGAGTGACATGAAATCCATGAGAGAGAGAGAGAGAGAGAGAGAGAGAGAGAGAGAGAGACAGACAGAGAGAGAGAGAGAGAGAGAGAGAGACAGAGAGAGAGACAGAGAGAGACAGAGAGGGAGGGAGGGAGGAGAGAGGAGAGAGGAGAGAAGGAGGAGAGAGGAAGGAGGAAGGAGGAGGAAGGAGGAAGGAGGAGGAAGAAAGAGGAAGGAGGAGGAAGGAGGAGGAAGGAGGGGGAGGAGAAGGTAGTACACTTTCCAAGTGGAGAATCTCCTGTGCAAAATTATGGAGATGGGAGATAAAGTACCCTATGTATAGAACAAGTAGGTCCATCAGCATGGCTACACCATAGAATGTGTTAGAATCAGTGTACAAACAGAATGGAAAGGTAAGAAGGGGACTATGTTCTGAACAGCTTTGAAATGCAAATAAAATTTACATTTTTCCCTCTAGGTGGTACAGAGCCATTGGATTTTATTGGGGGGAGGTGACATTTTAGAAAAACAAAATATTTTAGCAGTGATGGTGGAGGTTGGATTGGAGAGGGAAGAGACTTGAGGATGAGTTCTTTCAAACTCTGTGTAAAATCTGAAGCCTAGCTGCAGTGGTCAGCAGGTAACCTGGGGAAGTGCACATTTTCTCCCTAGTTCATCCTTCCAAGAGGTTGGCAGTCTTATTTTGAACATTGGTACTGTGACCATGGGGAAGCTTTCTCTTTAGTTCCACTTCTCCCCCCCTTGCATTCTAATATGAAGCCAGCTACTCATTTATATAAGACTAAGTGAATGTACAGCAGACAGGAGTAGTAAGAACAGTATCTATTTTGTTTTGACCTATTTCTGACCACAGTAAATAACATGTGTTGGGTTCTACTTAGGTTTGAGAAGAATGTCCTGGGCAGTCAGGCCAGAGTGACATAGAGGGTGAATTCTCTGCTCCTGACAATTCCTGAAAAGGAGGATTCCAAAAACAAAACTTCCAAATGTTAGAATTAGGAAGAGCCAGAGACTTCATCTTTCAATCAGTCATCAAGATTTTATTTTTTAAGGATTTACATGTCCCAGGTATTATTAATAGTCCCTTCCCTTGAGGATTGTGTGGTCCAGTCAAACACTAAGTTTCCCAAGCTCTTAGAAAGGACCTTACTTCCCCAGATCACACAGCTAGTTGTTCCAGAATGTAACTGGGACCCAGATCTCCAGCTTCTTTTCATGACACCCCATGGTGTGGATACAAGCTGGTGGGAAGACTGCCGAGAATTCCTTCAGGTCATGCTAGCAGTTGTACTTAGATGGGATTATGGGAAAATATGAACAGACTTTAAATGTCAGCATAGAAATCATTGGAATTGAGAACATGTATTTGAAAGGACTATTCTTTATAAACTAAAAAAGGAAAATTCAGATACCATGAGGAGGATGGAATCTCAGATTCTGCCTGTTTCAAGGACAGGGACCAACCATCATTGAAAAGGTCATTATTCATCTCAGCAAAGTATCATTAACTGCCTCCTTATTGCTGGATCCTAAGCTGGGTGATGGAAATAGAGAGAAAACCAAACCAACGAAATGAACAAAAGGCATATTTGGACAAATAAGGATCTTCCATTCTTTTGGGGAGGTAATAGCCCATACACAGAGAAATAAATCAAAACTATCTAGAGACAAGCTCAGTCTACATTTAAGGGAAGGAGGTATCCACTATTGATTGAGCTAATTAGAAAAGACATTTTGGAGTAGAGGATGCTTGAAATGGGTCTAGAAGGGAATGAAGGATTTCAAGAGGCAGGTATGAGGAAGACATGCAGGAACTGAGAATGGCTAGGCACAGTCATGGATTCAGGAGATGAAATGTCTTGTGTAGATGTAGAGTTTATACAAAGAACTGGGGTAAAAGAATATCTTTCATGCTCCATCTCATTAGTTGCATTTTTCCCACTGATTTCTAACTCATTCTTCTTCTCTTTTTAATTTTTATTTTAATTTTTGGTAAAACAAGGAGTAATTTTCCATGCTCAGACCCAAGTAGTGTTAGACTGCATGTAATTTCATTGACGATGATGATGATGAAGAAGAAAAACCACCTTGTTATAGATCTTTTGGATAGCAAGCCTGAAGTCTCTGAAAAGAAAGTGGCTAGCAAGAAATGCTATATTTACTTTATCATTTAGGTGTTATGCAAGAAGCAAGTCTTTTAAGTAACATTTTCCTTCAACTGCCAAAAGGAAAAAAAAGGCCTGATGAAGGAAGATTACCAAATGCCTGGTTGGAGCCCCGAGCTCTGAGCCCAGAACACTGAACCACTTTGTCATGTTTAGAGTTGGAAATAGGTGTTATGAAGAGATGAATATACAAAAACCCTGGTTATTTACTAAATACAGCACTTGAGACTTAGACAAAATAATGCTGTTACCTCCTTGCTGATGGAATTTGAGTGATTACATCTGGCTGGACAAAGGGAATTTGGTTTATCTTAATGGAGGGCCATGTAATGCCTATATCCCACTGTTTACTTTGCTGATTGAAAGCTCATATACAGTATATGCCATGCCTTTTGTGATGCCTGATTCTTGTTTCAAGAGCACAGAATTTGAGAGTAAAGGGAGAGAGGTGGGGGTGGGTTAGCCTGGTACCTGAGTTTGTGCCATGATTGGAAATTTCTTCTTGCATTCAGTATTTTCCCCTCTGTTGGTGAGAGGATCATACTTAGGTATGCTTTCCCAGTGGGTGATTATCCCTTATGGAGCTGGTAAATTTGTAGAGCAGATGCTGAACTTTTTTTGGACCTTTTTGGCTCTCTGGTGAAACCTATAGGTTCCTCAAAATTTATCTCTTATTTTTAAAATTTTAATATGTATTGAGGGGAAGGGTAAATTTGAAGTGGAGTTAAGTTGAAAAGAATATGTGTTTTTACTCATCTGAGTTCACAGACCTCTTGAAATCTGTTCACGAGGAGCAGCATGGCCCCTAGGTTAAGGACACTTATTGTAGAGAGACTCCTCAAAGACAGTGAGGTCAGTAGAATACAGGGCACCATACCATTTCCTGCCTCTCTGACTCTGTAGAGCCCATGCCCTCCCCTGTATCTGGAATGAATTCCCTCAGCATTGCCACCTCATCTCCCTAGTTCCCTTCAAAGCATAGTTCAGGCACCACTTCCCACATGAGGTGTTTCCTGATTTCCTCCCCCAGGTGTTAGTTTTTTTTTTTTATTTCTCTCTTTACTATTCTATATAGGTATTTGCCTTCCAGGTCAATGAGGGCCGGAAATATTTTGTGTGTATCTTTCTCGGGGCCCTGCACTTTCTTGGGGAGTAGGAGAGGAAAGGGGCTATGAGCTATTGATTTTAAAGATGTAGGAAGCTTCCAATGAAGGAAGTCCCTCTTTTGTGTCTCTACCTGATTGCCATTTAGAAGCTTTGAGTTGCCAAGACTTTAGGCACTCTGAGTTGAGTTTGGGGAATTGATTCAAAGAACAGTGATTCAAAAAGAAAGGATTCCTGCAGGCCACATCATGATTAGAAAGACAAAAATTGACATTATCTATGTTGAATTTTGTTTTGAAAATTTACCAGTTGCACTGTAATCTGGTCTGGGATTGGGGCTGGGAGCTTTGCCCATCTGTCCTAGATGGTGTTGGAAGTCATTTATGACCTAAACATTGATGACCCAGGGATTTCACACCTTCATAGATCCGGGGCTTCCTCCTCCTAAGACAGTTTGAAAGTCATCAGAATCAACTATGCCCCTTCCAGTTCACCCAGGATTCAAAGAGTCTCCAAGCTCAGGGATGTCTGGTATTCAGCTTCAAAGGGCTCAGAATTCAGAGCATCACCACTGTGCTTAATGGGCGCTCTGGTCCAGCTAAACTGGCTTTCTTGCTTTTCCTTACCCTTTGTACAGGCTGCCTGCTATGCTGGGATGGTGATCACTCTTTACTTCTGCATTGAGAATCCATTCTTTTCTTTAAAATTGTCCTTTCCTGATCTCCCCAGCCTATAGCATCCTACCCCTCCCTATTTCACAGTATATTGATATCATGCGGTTTTGTTAATATTTCTGTGCATTTTTATCCTCTAGAAGACTATGAATTCCCAGGACAGGGCCTATGGCATTTTTGTCTTTCCGTCTCCAGTATCTGGCCCAGGGCCTGTCACATGGTAAATATTTAATAAATTCTTATTGATAGAGTAATTGACTAGTACAATTTCAGTTATGTATGAGCCCAAATCCCCTACCAATGTCCTACTCTGTTTATTCAGCATATCATAGAAGTTATCAACAGGCTGTGATACTTGACCTCAAGTTCTAATAGATCTTCTCCAGATAGAAAGACTTTGAATGTACCCCCTCCTTTTAATGTACAGAGTATCATTTTTCCCCGTAACAGATTATATTCTCATAATACTAATTTCAGTCATGAAATATATGGCACTACATAGAGTTCTAATTTCACAGCTTCAATGTCTATGAAGATAATCACTCCTTAGGAATTCCCTCTATGATTTTGAGAGCCCCAGGCAGCCCCAACATCCCCCCCTTAATACCTTAAACAGAAAGATTCCTTCTGTCGCTAGTACCTTGATGACTTTTTCACTCCATCATATTTATTCTTAGGGAGGGTTTTCCATGTCACTGAAACTATTACTGGCCATATCATTTCACAGTTTGGAACTGGTTTCTCATTCCCATTAATCCTCATAACAGCACCCTTCCCAGGGAGGTGAAACTTTAGGAATGCGGTTCCACCTCTGGGCTATAAGCAGCTTTAGGTTGTGTGTCTGTGTGTGTGTGTGGGGGGGGGAGGTGGAGGGGGTGGTGCCTCAGAGAACAGAGCCACGGATTTTTTTTTAGTGAATCCAGGTTTTCTTTTTGGCCTTCATGGTACCATTGTCTTTCAGGATGCATTAGCATCAAGTAAGAACATTAAATTCAAAGCCTTGAGAAAAGAAATAACAACAAAAACAAACCCTTCCTTCCCCATCCCACCTCTCATCAACTGGTTTTCCTCACCTCACTTTTGTTTTAATTTGATCCCTATCTTACTGGAGATGACATGAGCTTGGTGGTTTCATCTTACACTCAGCTGTAATCCTGACCACAAAATTTCTGCAAAAGTGTTATTTGGTCTTAATGGATCACCTTCCCAAGTGAGAGTGACTCATGAAAGGGAGAGGATTGATGCATTCATCACTCAGTGCGGAAATAAGCTATTCTTCAGGTAACCTATCATACATAGGCAAGGCTCTAAATTTAGTCTTTGGTTCTGTTTATTCCCCTGTGAGAAGAAGAATCACAAAACAATGATACCCTCTTACTACCCCCGTCCCCATGGCTCCTATATTTAATACTTGAAGAAGGCAAATTATTCTTATTTTCCACTTATAAGTGAGGAAACTTAAGAAAAGGAAATAGTTATTGGGTCAGCCATTAATCAATGGGATTAGAACTCAGGAGATATCAAATTTCAGTCAACAAGCATTTATTAAGTGCCTACTATGTACTATGTACTGCATACCAAGGTAAAAAAAAATATGAAAAAAGAAAGACAACCCCTGCCCTCAAGGAGCTTACAACATAATGAGAGAAGAAAATACATTAATGATAGCTGAGAAGGGATAGGGGAAGGAAGATATCTGACACAGGTATAAGGTAGAGAAATCCCAAAGCAATGAAACAAGGTGAGAAATAAACTATCTGAGATTAGCTTCCTTCTTAAATGGAGGTTTTGAATTTTCTGATTATAGTGTAGGGAATGTTTTCTTCCCAGAATAGAGAATATTTTATTTCATTTGAGTTATATTTATGAAGAATGTTTAAAGTATTTCCTAAGTAATAAGAATCTATTGATTAAGAAATATTAATGAAGTATCTGCTATGAGCCAGACCCTGTGCAAAGTGTTGGACATCATGAATATGTATGTTTAAAATGGCTTTCCAGATCCATTGTCTTCTCTAGAGAAAGTATTCTTCATTATCACACTTGTGTTGAATTTTGAAAATGGGCATTCATAAAATGATTTCCTCCCTCAAGCATTTGTGGATGGAGAATCTATAATTCCTATGTTGCAATATGCAGTTGGAGGGATAGCACCTACAGCTGATCCCTTAGTATATAGACTTTGGACAGGCTGCTGGAGGAAAGTGATTTAGTCTGTGACAAGTTGAAGAGCACAGTAGACTGGATGCCTTTGAGAGACTGTATAGTATTTTGATTAATCCCACTATTCTGCTACCATTATGGCTATAATATTCCTCGAGGTTTTCCTTTTGGGATCTCTTTCAGGAGGTGATTGGTGGATTCTTTCAATTTCTATTTTAGCTTCTGCTTCTAGAATATCAGGGCATTTTTCCCCCACAATCTCTTCGAGGATGGTGTCTAAGCTTAAATTTCTTTGGGGGTAAGGTAGACCACAATACAACCTCAGAAGAAGAAGATAATAACAGGGTCAAAGCTCCAACATCCAAAGCTTCCAAGAAAAATATGAACTTGCCTCAGGCCATGAAAGCTCTCAAAAGGGACTTTGAGGAGAAAGTAGGAGAAATAGGAAGAAGATGTAGAGAAAAGTAGGAAAGAATGGAAAGGGAAATGAGAGCAATGCAAGAGAGTCATGAGAAAAAAGTCAACAGTTTGAACAGCCAAATGGAAAAGGAGCTTAAAAAACTGTCTGATGAAAATAACTTCCTAAGAATTAGGATTGAACAAATGGAAGCTAGTGACCTTATGAGAAACCAAGACACAGTAAAGCAAATCCAATTGAATGAAAAAATAGAGGGCAATGTGAAATATCTCCTTGGAAAAACAGCTGACTTGGAAAATAAATCTAGGAGAGATAATTTGAAAATCATTGGACTACCTGAAAACCATGACCAAAACAAAAGGATATATCTTCTTTAATCAAATTAATTGATATAAAAGTTCTGGTTCATTGGAATTCAGGAAGAGAGAGAGAGAGAGAGAGAGAGAGAGAGAGAGAGAGAGAGTGAGTGAGTGAGTGAGAGAGAGAGAGAGAGAGAGAGAGAGAGAGAGAGAGAGAGAGAGAGAGAGAGAGAGAGAGAATATGAATGAATGAATGAGAACAAACCTGGTATAACCCTAGGAAAGTCACTTAAATTCCTCAGTTTTCTCATCTATAAAAATGAGCCTCTTAGTTCTGTGGTTCTTTCTGTATCTTTATCTATGATCCTCTAAGGACAAATCAGAGAAAACAATGTTGGATTTGAAGTCAGAAGACCTGGGTTCTAATCCTGGATCTGCTACCTATGTATGGCCTGTGTGATTTTATACAAGACATTTGATCTCTTTATGCTTTGTTTTTTTCCACCAGCAAAATTATGAAGTTGGATCAGATGACTTCTCTGTACCCTTCCAGACCTAGAAATAGGATCCTATGTTCTTTTCAGTGAAATGACTAAGGAAGAAGTTTCCCTTCATCAGAAACTTTTAGACCATAATAGGTGTTGAATGTACTTTGTGATCTAGGAGAAGGGTGCAATTGGGGAAGAGGGCCTCCCAATTGCCATGTACCCCAAGTTCCTGGCCTTCTTTTCCTCTCTAACACATGCTGATTGCCCAAGCTGAGGAAGGTTGCCCTAATCTGGTCTGTTTCCTACACAGAATAGTGCCCATGCTACCAGCCTGTCCACATATATACAGAATAAAAACATGCAAAATTAATAAGATGAAAGACCTTGACCTCTCAAATGCAGAGCTATGACGTTAGCCAGTTACTCATAAAGGTCTCCAGGACTTTTACTTTACAAGCTAGTCAAATTGGCTTCCTTACTGTTCCTCATATGGGACACTCTCCTGCTTCTTTGCCTTGGCACAGGCTGGCTGGCACCTTTACTTGAAATATACTCCTTTTTACTTCCAATTCTGAACATCACTGACTTCCATTAAAGTTTAGTCCAAGTATAGACCCCTATGTGAGGTCTTTCCTGATCCCTCCAGATGTTAGTGATGCCCCTCCCCATTTCCTTTATATGAACTTTGATGTTTTGTTTTTTTTAAGTAATGTTCCATAGTATATAAAACCTAGCCTTGGATTGATAAGGAATTTCCCTTACCATGAAATCACAGGTCAGAAACAAACAAAAACCAAATCCTGAACTATTATGGGCCATGAAGTTGAGGCAGGAGAACCCACACTAAGGAAACCCAAGTGCCATTAACCTTAAAATTAACAAAAAAGAAGAAAGGTTTTAAAGAGATTTTATTGGTCATGGAAAAGGTGAGAGATGTAGCCTACAACTTGAGTAGACACTAATTCAGAGGAGATGGCAGATGAGCATATGGTCTAGTAAAGCAAATAGGGAGGGGAATGCTGGTAGTCAGGGAAACCAGCATTCAAATTCTGAGATGTATCATGCAGGACAATTCAGCTGTAAGTATATTAGGCCGCTCATTCCCAAGAAAATAGTGAGAGTGTCAGATTGGTTGTATTCTATTGTTGTATTGGTTGTATTATCAAAATAAGTTCCCATATCTGGAATTCCCTAAAGTGATCAAATCATCAATTACATAATTGGGGAAAATAGGAAATAAATAAACAAACAAAAAAGCACATGTTAATATTCACATAATTGTGTTGTATAAAAAAGACACTGTAAGGAGTTACAGCTTTTGAATCATCTTTAACTCCATGTTCCCTCTCACCCCCACATACAAATCTGCCAATTCTTAATCGTATTTCCCAAACATTTGCCAGACCTGTCTGCTCCTCTGCACTCACTCATAATCCCCATTCTATTTACTTCAGGCCCTCACCTTGTCACCTGAACTATTTCAATAGCTTCTTCATTAGTATCCCTACTGTCTCTCTCCTCTCTTCAACAGAACCTTCATATAAATGACAAATTCATACTGACAGAACATAGATCACTACCCTATTCAGAATTCTTGGTCTCCTATTAACTACAAGAGAGAAGCCTGGTACAAGGGAAAGAGTGCAAGGTTTGGAAACTAAACACGTGGGTACAAGTCCGTGCTCTGATACTCTCTATATGATATTAGACAAGGAATATATGGCTTTAGTCTCCTCATTTGTAAAAGAAGGTTAAGCGCCAGGGCCTCAATGGTCTTTCCCAATTCTAAACCCTTCTCTCGTTCACATTAAAAAAAGAAAAGCACAAAAAACCCAACAAAAACAAAAACACCTTTTGCAGTCTGCCTCTAATTAAGGCTTTTCTCGCTTATTTTGAATTATTTACCTTCTTGTACTCAATGTTTCAGAAAAACAGGCTGTTTGCTATTTGCGCACATCAATATTCCACCTCCCGTCTCCATGACTGAACAGATTGCCCCTCCCACAATGCCCTCCATCCTCAGCCTGGCTCCAGGATCCCTAGGTTTCTGTAAGTCTTGGCTCAGGAGTTAACAGCCCTGTGAAGACTTCCCTGATCTGGCCTGCTAATTCATCCTGTCTGCTGCCTACATTTCCCTTCATCCATATGTTTCTGTTTGTTTGTTGTATCTCTTCAGTAGAATGTATGCTTCCTAAGGGCAGGGTTGGGTTCATTTTTGTCTGTGATCCCCAGTGCTTGGTGTAGCACCTGGGCGATTGGAGACACTTGGTGGAGTTTGATTGGATGTGATGGGAGCAAAAACATGTAAAAAGGAAAGAATGATGTTTCTGGGTGAGGCTGATCATACTCATAGGGCAAAGTGACAGAATCACAGCTACTTTGGAGTATCATCATTTTCACTTATAAAATAACCCATTTCTTAAAACGTAAAGAATGTTATAAAAGCAATGACTAATTTTTCCAAGTCTGCTTTATGCCAAATAAAAATAACCGTCAAAACCCTATCTGAGACTATAGTGCCAACATTCCCCAAAGAATAACAATGTGGTCCAATGGGCAGTGCTTGGACACAGACCAGGAAAACCGGAAAAAAATAACTTGCAGGAACGCTGCAGGTTCTGGATGGCCATAGTCTTCATACCAGGAGGTTTTCTTTACCCCATTGGCTGGACCAATTTTGGAGGAAAGAAAGGTGTCATTTTGGGTGAAATTGTGGATAGGGCCAAATTGAAAGCAAACAAACACAGCTTAAAATGACATCTCTGCTTTGATTCACTTGGCTAAGAGCTTCCTTAAGTAAAGGAAATAACTGGGTGGATATACATTTTTATTTTATTTTTTGGAAAGATGTGGTAACCCTTTTCTGTTGTCCCAACATGGGATGTGTAAGTTACTTTTCACAGAACCCTAAGCATTTCCAAAAAGATAGGTTTTCCTTGGCACATTCAGCCTGGGGCAGAAGAGCATTGATTGGGTAGATGGGTGAGAGTGATGTGGTGCCCACAAAAGAGTCAGGACCCTGAGGTCACACCAACATTTCATTGTATGTGTTTTCCTGCCTTGTAGACATGGAAGGGGACTTTTTTTTTTCTGTGGATTTGAGGAAAGTATTTTGGAAAACTTTGTCTTTGGGCAGTGATCTCTTTTCAGTCAGATGAAGAATGCTATTCAATTACAAGAAGTTGGAATATTGTGATTGGCCGATGCTACCAGACCTGCAGACAGGTAGTGGACAGCCAGTCTATAACTTGCTACTGTACAACCCAAATCATGGGTGTGAGAACTAAAATAATATTTGTCTACATGCGTGGCAATTAATCTTACTGGTAACTGGTACGCATAGAGTGTTTCAAAGGCCCTGCTGGCCAGACACAAATTATTTGGCAGGGGCCTGGCCTAGTATATATTTGCAGGCCTGTCTGCACAAGGATGCTGGCTACCCGACCGACCATGATCTCTATTCCAGGTGATGGATTTCTATCCAAGCAAACGAGTGACCACATATTTTCCGGTGGAATCTGGGCACCATAAAATCAGTGGAGTTGAATTAAAAAAAGAAAGAAAAAAGCCTGCAGAACTTTCTAAAAGTAATTAGGATAACCTTCACATACCAATGTGACAGTGAAAATATTTCCACTTGGATGGCAGCTCTGTGAAAAATTGAATTCAGTTCCATACTCCGTATTTGTGAGCATGTGTGTGTGTGTTTGTATGTGCATGTGCCTGCATGTGCATGTAAGTGTTCATATATATGCATTTGACTGGTCTTGTGTGTGCTGGTGTTCTTTCTTCTAAGCAATGATACCTGGGAAAACGGTGTGGTCTCATTGTGATGCCTTCCCCTTGAGTGAACTGCCAAGAAACATCCCTCAGTACTCCATGCTGAAGACAGGCCTAGTGTATCCATTCCTCCTCCCAAAGAAAAGAAAACCAGTCTGAGCCAAACAAAAGCCATACTATCATCGCGTCAGCCGCCCTTTTTCTATACAAAACCAATTAGGACATGGAAGACTTTCCACGTGTTTATTTGTGTTTCTCTAAGCAATTACTTAGGGCTAGGCTTTCCCAAGCTACCCAAATGTGGAGTCTCCCCTTGTGACAGGTTGTTTAAATTTACAACAAAAAGCTAACATTTCCATCTCCAATAAAGGCCAAACAGACATTCAATTTCAGTGCATGACATTTCTGACTCAAACAATGCCAGTGGTGCCTGTCAGCTTGTACTCATTGTTCATGGATCTGAACAAATTGGGGGTCTGTGGATTTATGGCCACGTTTCGCTAGGCTATTGTTGAGCCCAACACACATGGAAAACATGCCATGGGTGTGTTGCAAGGCAGCTTTAATGATGTAACACTTGGTTCCAGCCGACTATTTGGAGGGCGGTGAGACGCTCGGCTTTACAACTTCAGACATTGCATGGGACCTCGTAGTTACGGCCGGCTCCCAATAACGGTTGTTGGCGGGATAGCAGCAAGTGAAGTCATTGCAATTTGGAAAGGGAGAGCTAATAAAAATACACCTGCTTCAGAGTGGAAAACGAGCCTTTAATATCTCAGCTTTGAAGTGGAGCAAAGCCCATGGTATTAACTAACAGATATTAGGATTGAGTAATAATCAGCAGGCCCCAGGGAGGCCCAGGGATTGAAGAATGGAAAGCCTCTGATTTTCAGTCACATGTTCTTAAGTCACTTTGATATCATGGAGGGAGAATGGAAATAATGAGGTGATAATAAAAGCTGCCCCAGAAATGGGGAAATGGGAAAAGAAACCGGCACATGATAAAAAAAAAATAATCATGCTACTAGAGATATAAGAGAACTATGTAAAGGGAATATATCACAGCTTTTTATTAAGAAAGAAAGAAAGAATCAGAATTGTTTGAGCAAAAGATGAGAGTGGGCCAAAAAAACTTAGGATATATATATATTTTTTTAATGAATGACTTAAAGTCTAATTCAATTTATCTGCATATTCAAACATTACTAAGTGGAATATGGTGTTCTTAAAATTCATTCTATTATGTCTTGATATGAATGAAATGTGTATTAAATGCGATTTTCCTAAACATAGAAAGCAATTTGATTTAGGGGATGGAGAGCCTGACTCGAAGGTAGAGAGAGAACTATGAGTTCTATCTTGACTCAGGCCAATTCATCTCTTCAAGCTGTGGATAATTCTCTAAGACTGTAAGTGCAGAGGAGATGCAGCCTACTTGGGAGAGAGAGTTTCCTCATCCTGGAATGCCTTATTTCAGTGAAATTGCAGCCCAGACATTCTCCCTAACCCTTTTTCAAACAGAAGTCAGTGATGTTGAGCTGGCAGCCAGGTTGGGCAACAAGCATTTATTGAGTGCCTACTGTGTGTCATGCACTGTGCTAAGGACAGGGGAGACAATAAAAGACAAAAGACTGTCTCTCAAGGAGCTCACAATTTCCAATGTGGAAACATCAATTTATAAATAAAGAGACCTTCATGATCCCCTGGTTAAGTCCCTTAATTTTATAGTTGAGTAAACTGAGGCTGGTGAATGTTAAGTGCATTACCACAGTCACATAGACAGGAAGTGGTGGTCATGATTTTTTTTTAATTTTTAATTTTTTTTTTTTTTTTTAGTGAGGCAATTGGGATTAAGTGACTTACCCAGGGTCACACAGCTAGTAAGTGTTAAGTGTCTGAGGCCAGATTTGAACTCAGGTCCTCCTGACTCCAGGGCTGGTGCTCTATCCACTGTGCCACCTAGCTGCCCCGGTGGTCATGATTTGAAGCCAGATTCATTGGTTTCAAATTTAGCTCTCTCATAGACCTACCTCTATATTCTTTCTCATTCTTTTAAACACTGAAAATGTGACTATTAAATTTCATTTGCTTTCACATCACCTTGATTTCTAAATATGTACTTCCTTCCTGATTTCCACGTGATGAGTCATCTCTCATAACAAGCATTGAGAGAAAATAAAAATAAAAAGTTTAGCCGAAGCATCCAACACATCAGCCATGGTTGATGATTATTCACCATGCCAGACTCACAGTTTTCCACCTTTAAAAGAGGAAAGGAAGGGTCCCAGGTTCTACTCTTCCTGGGGCCTGTTGTTCTTCCTTGGGAAAAGGGTTAGTTTCCTCCGGGCATACACTGTTTGCCTGGTTCTGTTGGCTTCATACCATCAGTTCAAAAGAGTTTTCACATGTTTTTCACTAGACTATTATGGTCAAATCTTTTTTTCCAACAGCCTGTCATTTTCCTGTGCAGCTGATTTTCCTTTGCCATCTCACCCCCACTCTGGGCTCTCTGTAAATTGTAAAATGACTTCGTTCATAAAGCAGAAGAAGGGAAGTCACATGCTTGTTTTATCTTGTGACTTCTCCATATCTTGGTGCTCTGATACAGCCCCAGCCAAGAGTAACAGAAATGAGGAAGTCTAGATGGTGACATGGTCCTTTGGGCCTTCCATAGAAAGCTCTCCTGCTGCATGGTTCTTGTATCTGGGCCCCTTGATGGTAGCAGAGAGGCCTTTCCTCCACAAAGTGTAGGTAAATCATTGTTGGGAAGAATGGATAAAATGTTGTCATTGGAAAAATTGTCTATGGATCATTTCATGCTGTGATGTAATTATATTAAGACAGAGTTGAATGTGCTTATGTAAATATATCCATGCATATACACAGACATACACACATATGTGTTTATGTTGTTGGGGACATATGTACATGTCCTCATGGATCTAGAGGTGTGGGCTGAAATCTCACTTCTGATGTTTATAACTGTGGTGAATTAAAATTTATGTGGTCGCGCTACAAACAAGCATTAGGCAATTTAGCTGGGATTTGTAATATATTTGTTCCTTAGAAATTAGAGGCTACTGCCTCACTTTGGGGGCATTAAGCATTTATTAAAGTATATTAAGTATTACTAAAGAAATAGAGCACATGGCTCAGAAAGTTAAGAAGCCCTACATACCTAGGACAGAGGGGAAACAGAGAGCAGCGTGGGAGAGGAAAGAGTCTGCCAAGAAGAGAGAGAGACCTCTTTCCTGGGCTTTTTAACCTATCTCAGGTAGAGGTGGGTCACACTACCTTGATCCAACCTAATTGGTTGGTAACATTTAAGTCTATTTATTGACATGACTTGAAGGTGGTCTTAAGTTATTTAACTTCCTTTAGTTAGTTAGGAAGGTCGATCTACATTTCCTTCAAAATTTTCCTGACTCTGGGCTGGCTCTGCAAAGCCAGCCAGAGTTCCCATGTGTATATGTGGGAGTCTCTGAGCCCCCCAAACACCCTATTTTTAATAATTTTCTCACATTATCTATGTGATCTTGGGTCACTTAACCACCTTAGACACCAGTTTCAGTATCTGGAAAATAAAGGATTGTACCAGATGGCTCCTCAAAGGATGCAAATGATAAGCACGCCATCCCTACCTTTTTATCCCATGGAGTTATGCTGAGCATGCTGGGAGACAGGACAATATTTTTCTAGTAATTTACACACTTCAAGGATGCTGGTGGAGTTTGTGAGCTGTCCATGATGTATCCTTTCCTTTTGCTATGTGATTGACCTATCGTTTTCATTCTGGCAATGCATTCCCCTGACATCCTTGATCTTTCTCTCCATCATTTCTTACTTGTAGTGCATTTGTGCCTCCTATCTATCTTGTTACTGCTCTTTTGAATAAGAAGCTCCCCCACTGATGCCACACCAATCACCACCAAGGTCTGGTGACTCTGTCTTCTTGAAGGTTCTATGAGAAGAGCACAAACTTATTTTATCAGGCTGTACTGATGTGGTAGAAAAGGCTTCTATTGGAAGCCCATGAAAGACTCTATGCCCATTTCCTGAAAGCCAACCTACCTAAGAAAGATGATCTCCAAATCAGCCACAGAGGAGAACCAATGCCAAGTGTCAGGCACAGCTTCAATTTTCTTCTGATACCTAAGCTAGGATATAAACATCATTATAATGTCCAGTTCAGTACCTTGAGGTGATTTCAAGAGCTTTCTTCTGAAAAGAAATTTGCAAATCTTGGGGACAAAGATGCTTTTTCCCTAAATAATTGTGTGCTCTAAGAAGGTAGGCCAATTTGGTTGTACAGTTCATAGAGCTCAAGACCTTCAGTCAGGAAAACCTGAGTTTACATGTGGCTTCAGATACTTGTGAAATCCTGGATGAGTCACTTAATGCAGTTTACCCCAGTTTCCTCCTCTGTAAAAAGATCTGGAGAAGTAAAAGCAAAACACTCCAGTATCTTTGCCAAGAAATCCCAGAATGGGATCATGTAGAATGGGACACTACTGAATAATACAACAACAACAAAAAATGGCGTGGGTGGGGAAGAGAAAAAGTATCTATAAAGTGCAAATTATGTGATGGGCATGGTGCTAAATGCTTGATAACTATCATCTCAAAAGATGAGTCCAGCCTCCAAGATGAATCCAAAAAGATTATCACCTTCTTGTACTTCATGAACTACTTTATTTCACTAACTAAACTTGATCTGGTAATATGGAAACACACAAGGAAATACAGAGAAAATATTTCTATAGCTTCATTTAATCTCTTTCTCTTTTTCTTTCTCTCTCTGTTGCAAGGGAAAACTATGTAATATTTGTATAAAGGGAGGAAGAAAGGGGCATATAAATTATTTAATCAAGTGGAGCATCTAATGAAATGATTTTGCTCAGTAAAGAAATTTGCCATTGCCAAGAAAAATATTTGGAGCCCAAAGGGAAGAGGGATTGCCTATAATTGAAAGCTACCTGCTTCACATTCCCAAGGACTTTTTTTGTTTGACACTATATTGTTTAAATCCAACTAAGGAATATTGCAGAACTTCCTAAATGAGATCATTGTCACTCAAAATGTTTGGTCTGACCATCCACCTAGGAATATCCAAGTGGATGAAATATATCTATCGTCTAGATTTTGTTTTACCATGTGATAGACAATAAAATCAGTTTAGTCAATCAATGAGCATTTATTAAATCAGAAATTGTGTTAATTATTGGAAATGCAAAAAAAAAAACCCTCCAAAAAAGTTTCTGCTTTCAAGGAATTCACTATCTAATGAGGATAAAGATCTATCAAGAGCAAATCTTAAGCACAGAGGGAAAATGGACAAAAAGCAAATTCCAGAACTGAATGGAAGAGACATAACTTCTCTTGACTTAGGGAAATTGTGTAGTGCATTTAATGACTTCAATTCTTCTCACTGAAATGAAGACCAACATTTACATCAACTCTATTATTTCAGTGATTTGATGTGGCTATGATCCATGGAGAACCACATTTTGCCAAGAGTTAAAGTTAAGGATCACCAAAATGGAAATGGAGAAACAGATAATGGTCATGAGTAAATTACAAAAGATTATGGCGAGTCAGTCAATGATCTTTTTTTAAATTTACTTTTTACTATGTGACAAGAAGAAGAGAATAAGAAAGAGGAAAAATAAGAGGAATAGAAGGAAAAGAAAATACTCTTTTAATATAGGGAAAAAGCATGTATTATGAGAAATTTGGATGCTACCCCTGTCATGAGAGGAATTATTATAGTATTGATCATGGACATTTTCCTTTAATGTCCGTGCTCTGTCATTTAAAGCAATCCCTTGTTGAGATTCATGGCAGGACATGGCCTGAGAACAGCACATGTTAAGAAGCCATCTAATGTAACAATCTCTAGGCTAGCTGGGGAAAGGGGTAGGGAGGGTAAAAAGAAGAAATATATATGATAATTTTATCACATATTTACAAGGAATAGCAAGTTGTATATAATTGATTTGTATTTTTATGTGCAATCATTTTTTTTAAATTATGCTGTTATGGAAATGTTTATTTTATTCCATAAATTAAAAATAAAGTGAATATCAAAAAAGAAGGCATGTATGAATGGTGTTCACCAACAAAGCATCCTATTCTCTTTCAAGAGAAATTCTCTGTAATTTCCCTCCTGGTTTGTCTCTTTTTATTACACGCTTTCCTTCACTCCCCGATAAGTACATTTTTCCCCTCTTTTAGACAGTCAGAAATCATTCCACAGTGGAAATTCCAGCCCCTTCAAGTTTCTTCTTCACTTTTACAAAGTTTTCTTGGGTTAAATTGCCCATATTCATTTTTACCAAAACAAACAAACAACAAAAAAACCCCAAAAAACCAAAAACACCTTTTTTCTTACAATTGCCTTTCTCTCAACCTAGGCTGTATAAATGGATTTTCCCCCCTGTGGACGTATTTCTCTCACGGTGACATTATTTTACTTGAATTGAAAATAACTTTTAGTAGGCTGAATTAGAATTCTATTTGTAATGAACTCATCCTTGAAGGAAAATCTCTAAGTAGAGCTATTATCCTTCAAATACTTGGGACATTTTATCATTGCAGGAATCATTAAAAGAAAACAACACACTACCTTTCAGAGAAATATACGTAGTCTTTCCTTTTCCACTGTGAATTGAAGATTTTTTTTTTCTCTCCAAGAACTCCTCAGGCTTATCATCATGTACATAATTTTCCAAATAGTGTTGCCCATGCTTTAAGAAGCCCAGTAGAAGCGATTTCTCTCCCATCAATATTTTATTTTGAAGTGGTCTTTACTGCTAGTATATATCTTGGTGTCTCATTTTACTTATCTTTCTTGTATAATATTTCCATATAACAAAGGAGGTGACAAAATAAATGCATTGAAATAATGGGTTTTCAGCTGGAGGAAAATTTAAATTAAGGTCTTGACTCCAAGTACTTGAGAAAGTAATATAGCCTTCTGCCGATTTCCTAGTTATGGTTCATTAGGTGTCTAAATAAATCTCTTCTGTAATTGTGGCAGCAGGGAAGTAAATTGTCATTTTAAATAAAACTCAGAGAAAACAGACTAAAAAACTTTCAGTTCTGAACCTACTTCATAGAGTTGCTATTTTAAGAGAAGTAGACATAAACCCATAATACATTTTAAAATCTCTCTGGTCACTGGAATTCTAAATATATCAAACACTTAGAATTCTTCCCTTCTGTTTATATGTTTCCTCCTTTAAGGTGCTCCCAGTGGGGAAAGCAACTAGGGCAAGGGGAAAAAAAAAATCTTTGTTGAAACTGACCATGAAAATTCTGCTGATTCGGCTCTTAAGAGTATTTTCATTTATAAAGCATGTGTCTGTTATGGAGGTTAAAGAGAAAAAGAAAAAGAAAAAAAATTAATCAATGTGTTTGGCTGCTGGGGAATAATAAATGTGTCCATATTTCTTAGAATCACATTGAATCTAAGTTAGAAAAAACACCTAACAGACCTTTTGTTCCTCATTCTGATATCAAACTTGAAAGTCTTTTTTTTAACATCTGTGGGCAGATGTTACCTGAGTATTTCTCTGTCTTTTAAAGAAAGAAATATTAATAATCATTGGGGGAAAAAACATGAGTCTTATATTTTCAGCATTAGGCTTTTGTCAGTGAACTCATTCAGGGAAAATGAAATTCTATTATTAGTCACAACAAAAATCACAGAAGTCCACATTCTGTAAGTTCATTATTTTTTTAGAAGCCTGGACTTGATGAAAGGAATGTAAAGAAATTTTCCATACTCAACCTCTACAATCTCTGTGCTATCAGCTTTTTTAAGGCAATAGAGAATGAGAAGTTGTTTTCCTTTCTGGATGTATCATTGCTATGTAAAACATTACATGTATAAAACAGAGTTCATGATCCATCATCCTTCATACGCTCTCTCACTTCTCAGTTTTGCTTGAAAACAAAACCTCCTTCAAGTCCCACAGAGTCATCTTAGAGTCATTCTCAATGCTTCTCTCTCTTTCTGCCATGAAATATAATAATGAATTTCCTTATTCGTTAATACAACATTATTATTTTACATAATTATTATATCTTTCCATTCCAAGGATACCAACCTAATTCAGACCCTTACTCACACTTACCTAGATCATTTTCATAGTCTCCTAATTGACCTCTATATTTCTAGTCTCTTGCCTCCTCATTCTTTCCTATACACTGCTGCCAGACTAATCTTCATAAAACCCCAGACTGATCATCTCCCTTCCTAGTTCAGTAGCATAATTATTTCTGATGGCTAATGAGGATGATACATCATATAAGGTCTATATATTCACCACCTTTGGCATCTCATATGGTATTTGTGACCAAACCAATAAGGAGATTGGAGAGAAAGACATGTGTTTCCCTTTTGCCTTTCCTTGTATCCCCAGCATTTAGTGCAATGTGTGCTAAAGTGTAGATACTTAATAGCACGTAAATTTCAAAATAAATGGAAACAAGTTACTGAAGTAATATTTAGATATTTTAGCTGGAGTATGCAGAATTCCCCAGATCTACACAAATGGTCAGCCCCTGAGATAGTTACATTCTTTCAGTTAACTGCAGGAAAGTTTCTTTTGATGGTGGGATTTTCAATGTTGCTCAGGTTTTGTTCTATATAGAAATGTAACTGCTTTATATTTCCTTCACTGTAAGCCATAGAACAAAGAAAAGGGAGATATAGATAAGCCTTTGAGGGGGTTTCTTTTTTGTCCAGTTACATATGGTGCTGGAACAGAAGACAGCCTTCTTCAGGCAAATTTTCCTTTCTAGAAGAGGATTTCTTTCAAATAGTTTTTTCAGAAAGTTGAGATTTCCTCCAATCAGATCAGTTCCCCACATATAACAACAGACCTTCTAGTAAGCTACTCTACTTAACTTATGATAGAATCTTAGTGTCTATGGTTGCTTTCTTTTTAAAATTAAATTTCATCTTTCAATTGTCAGGAATTCATTTTTTTTCTCTTTTCTTTGCTTCCTTTCCCTTTTCCTTCTCACCATCAAGGTTCTTATATTTGTTGTATTGTTTCATTTCTCTTCCTAATTATTTATTGTTGTTTTAATTTGAATGCCAGCTCACTGAGGAAAAAAAATCATTTTTGTCTTTCTATTCTCATTTCTAGCACAATGACTTGCATAGAGTAGAAGCTATGTAACTATTTATTGATCTGATTTCTTCTGAAAACTGCCTATTTATCTACTTTGACAACTGGCTATTGACTCTTGATGTATAGTGAGGTGAGCAGAAGCAGGAGAACATTATGCACAGTGAGAAAAATATTGTTTGATGAAGAATTGTGAATGATTTAACTATTCTCAGCAGTACAATGATCCAAGATAATCCCAGAGGATTAATTATGGAGCATACCACCTACATCCAAAGAAAGAACGGATATTTATTTACCACTTACTAGCATGTTATTTTTCATTTTTTGTTTCATTCACGTTTTCTTATACAAAATGACTAATATAATGTTTTATATAACTGCACATTTATAACCTATATCTGATTTCCTGCCACCCCTTAGAGGCAGGAAGGATAGAAGGAGGGACAGAATTCGAACTCAAAAATTCACATAAAAATGTTTATTTTTTAAAAATACATTTGGCTCAGTTCCCTATATATTTGAGAAGCCTGACATTTATTAGAGAAATTTGCTGTTTTTTCTCTACAATTTCCCCATAATTTCCTTTTAAAGTGGGTTGCATTAATTTTGTTTGTTCAAAAGCTTTTTAACTTCATTTAATAAAAATTATCCATTTTTATGAACAGGCAGTTTTCTGATGAAGAAATCAAAGCTATCTATTGCCATATGAAAAAATGATCTGAATCACTATTGATTAAAGAGATACAAATTAAAACAACTCTGAGGTACCACCTGACACAATTTGGAATTATGCCCAAAGGGCTATAAAGCTGTGCATACTCTTTGACCCAGAAATATCACTTTTGGGTCTTTTTCCCAAAGAGATCATAAAAAAGGGAAAAGACCCACATGTACAAAAATGTTTATAGCTGCTCTTTTTGTGGTGGCAAGAAATTGGAAATTGAGGGGATGCCCATCAATTGGGGAATGGCTGAACAAGTTGTGGTATATGAATGTAAATGAATTCTATTGTGCTGTAAGAAAAAATGAGCAGGAGGACTTCAGAGAAACCTGGAAGGACTTGCATGAACTGATGATGAGTGAGATGAGCAGTACCAGAAGAACATTATGCACAGTATCATCAACATTATGTTTTGATCAACTGTGATAGACTAGATTCTTCTCACCTATCAAATGGTACAAGAAAGTTTCAAAGGAATGATGGAAAAGGCTTTCTAAATGTAGAAGAGAAAAAAAAAAAAGAAAATGTGGAGTATGGATGCTGACTGGACCATACTATTTCTTTTGTCTTTGGTGTTGTTTTTCTTTTTTGAGGTTTTTCCTTTTTGCTCTGTTTCTTCTCTTATAACATGACTAATGCAGAAATATGTTTAATGTTATATATATATATATATATATATATATATATATATATATATATATATATATATATATATATATATATATAAACAAATGTTGAAAACTAAAAACAAATATCCATTTTATTTCTGGTGATCCTCTATATCTCATGTTTAGTCATAAATTCTACCATTATCTATACATCTGACCAGCACATTTTCCAATGCTCCTGAAATTTACTTATACTATTACCCTTTATGTCTTAATCATTTATCCACTTTGATCTTATCATGAAATATGTTATAAGACGTTGGTCTAAACATAGTTTCTGACAACCTGATTTTTAGCTTTCCCATAATTTTTTGTCAGATGTTGAATTCTTACTCCAAAAGCTTGGATCTTTGGATTTATCAAAAAACTAAATTATTCTAGTCACTTATTTTTCTCAATTATGTACCTTATCTCTTCCACTGCTCCACCAGTCTATTTCTTAGCTAGTTACAGATTATTATGATTGATACTGCTTTGCAATATACTTTGAAGTCTAATTCTGTTGGCTACCTTTCCTTCATATTTACCCATTAATATCTTGATATTTATGGACTTTTATTCCTCCAGATCAATTTTGTTAGAATTTCTTGTACCTCCTACCTAAAGCCATCAGCAAGTATTATATGCAACGGAGATAAATTAGAAGTGTTCCCAATAAAATCAGGGGTGAAACAGGGATGTCCATTATCACCCCTATTATTTAATATTGTACTAGAAATGTTAGCTTTAGCAATCCAAGAAGAAAAAGGAATTAAAGGAATTAGAATAGGCAAGGAGGAAACAAAACTATCACTCTTTGCAGATGATATGACGTTATACTTAAAGAATCTTAGAGAATCAACTCAAAAATTACTTGAAACAATTAACAACTTTAGCAAAGTAACAGGATATAAAATAAATCCACATAAATCATCAGCATTTCTATACACAACCAACAAAGTCCAGCAGCAAGAGATAGAAAGAGAAATTCCATTTAAAGTAACAGTAGATAATATAAAATACTTGGGAGTCTACTTGCCAAGACAAACCCAGGAACTCTATGAACACAACTACCAAACACTCTTCACACAAATCAAATCAGATCTAAATAATTGTAAAGATATCAATTGCTCATGGATAGGCAGAGCTAATATAGTAAAAATGACAATACTACCTAAATTAATTTGCTTACTCAGTGCCATACCAATCAGACTACCTAAAAAATATTTTATAGAGCTAGAAAAAATAATAACAAAATTCATCTGGAAAAACAAAAAATCAAGAATATCCAGGGAAATAATGAAAAAAAAATTCACAGGAAGGTGGGTTAGCGGTACCAAACCTGGAGCTTTACTATAAAGCAGCAGTCATCAAAACTACCTGGTACTGGCTAAGAAATAGAGTGGAGTATCAATGGAATAGGGTAGGCACAGGAAACACAGTAGTAAATGACACTAATAATGTAGTGTTTGATAAACCCAAAGACTCGAGCTTCTGGGATAGGAACTCAGTATTTGACAAAAACTGCTGGCAAAACTGGAAAATAGAATGGCAGAAATTAAGCATAGACCAACATCTTATACTTTATACTAAAATAAGGTCAAAATGGATACATGATTTAGACATAAGAGGTGATACCTTAGGTAAATTAGGAGAGAAAGGAATAGTGTACCTATCAGATCTTTGGAAAGGAAAACAGTTTATGACCAATCAAGAGATAGAGTATGCTATAAAATGCAAAATAGATAATTTTTATTACATTAAATTAAAAAAAATTTGTACAAACATAAACAATGCATCCAAAATTAGAAGGGAGGCAGAAAACTGGGAAACAATTTTTATGGTCAGTACTTCTGATAAAGGCCTCAGTTCTAAAATATATAGGAAACTAAATCAAATTTATAAGAATCCAAGTCATTCCCCAATTGATAAATGGTCAAAGGATATGAGCAGGCAGTTTTCTGATGAAGAAACCAAAGCTATCTATTGCCATATGAAAAAAATGCTCTAAATCTCCAATGATTAGAGAGATGCAAATTAAAACCATTCTGAGGTACCACCTGACACCTATCAGATTGGCTAAAATAACAGAAAAGGAAAATAATAAATGTTGGAGATGCTGTGGAAAAATTGGAACACTAATGCATTGTTGGTGAAGCTGTGAGCTGATCCAACCATTCTGGAGAACAATTTGGAATTATGCCCAAGGAGCAATAAAACTGTGCATACCCTTTGACCCAGCAATACCACTTTTGGGTCTTTTTCCCAAAGAAATCATGGAAAGGGGAAAGGAACCCACGTGTACAATAATATTTATAGCTGCTCTTTATGTGGTGGCCCATCAATTGGGGAATGGCTGGACATGTTGTGGTATATGAATACAATGGAATATTATTGTGCTGTAAGAAATGATGAGCAGGAGGAGTTCAGAGAAACCTGGAGGGTCTTGCGAGGGCTGATGATGAGTGAGATGAGCAGAACCAGAAGAACATTGTACATAGTATCGTCAACATTGAGTATTGATCTACTGTGATGGATTATATTCTTCTCACCAATACAGTGGTACAGAAGAGTTCCAGGGAACTCATGATAGAAGAGGATCTCCAAATCCAGGGAAAAAAAAAAAAGAACTGTGGAGTAGATGCTGAATAAACCATACTATTTCTTTTGGTTTTGGTGCTGATGTTTTTCTATTTTGAGGTGTTTCGTCATTGCTCTGATTTTTCTCATAACATGACTAATGCAGAAATATGTTTAATGTTATTATGTGTGTATATATATACATACATATATATATACATATTTATACACATATATACATATATATACATATATACATACATATATATATATATGTAAAACCTATATCAGATTACCTGTTGTCTAGGGGAGGAGGGAGGGAGGAGAGGGAGGGAGAAAATCTGAAATTGGAAAGCTTGCATAAACAAAAGTTGAGAACTATCTTTACATTTAATGGGAAAAAATTAAATACTTTATTAATTAAAAAAAAGAATTTCTTATACCTCTATAAAGTAATAATTGGTAATTTGCTTGATAGGATATTGGGTAAGTAAATTAACAAGTAGCTTGACCATTTTTATTGTATTAGCCTAGTCTACCCATAAGCAATTAATATTTATCCAATTGTTTAGATATGTTTTTATTTGCATGAAAATTATTTTATAATTTTGTTCATAAAGTCCATGTGGACTCTCAAGTATTTTATTGCTTGCAGTTATTTTAAATTAATTATCTTTTTCTATCTTTTCCTGCTAGGTTTTATTGTTAGTATACAGAAATGTTAATTATTTACTTGGGTTTATCTTATACCCTGCAAGTTTGCTGAAATTGCTAATTGTTTCAATTAGTTTTTTAGGTGATTCTGTAGAATCCCCTAAGTATGCCATCATATCTTCTGCAAAGTGATAGTTTTGTTTCCTCATTGCCTATTTTTATTCCTTCAATCACATTTTCTTGTCATATTGCTATAGGTAGTATAGTATTGAATAATAGTGATTTCAATGGATACCCTTGCTTCATCTCTGATCTTATTGGGAAGGCTTCAGTTTTGTCTAATGAGGAAAAATAATATTATGTTATAGCATATTAACCTAAAATCCATCTTTTTCCTCATTTTGTTGATCCTATTTTTCACTCTATATTACCAGGCATGATCCAGTAATATGATTACTCCCAGCCCCCAAGATATCTAGTCTCTTTTATTGATGGATTTAAGAATATAAAATTTCCCCAACTTATTGTTTTTGTTACATCCCACAAGTTTTGGAATGCTGTCTCATTGTCATTTCAAGTGAAATTATTGATTATTTCTCTATATTTATATGACCCACTTATTCTTTAGGATTAGATTATTTTGTTTTGGATTAGATTTTAAACTAGGCAGCTAGGAGATACAGTGGATAGAGCACTGGCCCTGAAGTTGGGAGAATCCGAGTTCAAATCTCACCTTAGACACTTACTAGCTATGTGACCCTGGGCAAGTTACTTAACCCTAATTGCCCTAAACATCTGGGACCAGCTCCAGTTGTCCTGAGATAGATAGATAGATGGGTGGATGGATGGATAGATAGATAGATAGATAGATAGATAGATAGATAGATAGATAGATAGATAGATAGATAGATAGATGCATGGATGGATGGAGAGAAACACGAACAGTTTAACATTATTGATTCCCTTATGATTACTCTTCCATATTTACCTTTTATACTTCTCTTGTGTTTTTCATTTGAAAATCACATTTCTGGTCTTTTCATCTGGAATTCTTCAGTCCTCTATTTCATTAAGTATAAATTTTTCCCTTAGAGAATTATACTAAATTCAGGTAAGGTATTTTTTGTGTTTTTTTTTTCCTTTCCTCCTGGGTTGTAATGGCAGCTCTTTTGCCTTCCAGAATATCATATTCTTCACTCTTTAACATGATGGCTGATAATTCTTGTGTAATCCTGACTGTGACTCCAATGTATTTGAATAGTTTATGACTCCTTAAAGCATTTTCTTTTTGATTTGGTAATTCTGGAATTTGTCTATAATATTCCTGGAGGTTTACTTTGTGGGATGTCAATCAGGTCCTGATTGGTGGATTTTTAAAATATCCATTATTTCAATTCTATTTTCATAATTTCTATTATTTTTTATTCTTTCAATTCTATTTTCAAATTTCTATTCATTTTTTCAGTTGTTTTAAGCCTCTGACTTTAGGATATAAGGGAATCTTTCCTTTATAAATTCTTAAAATATTATATCTAGATTCTTTTCTTTTGATCATCAATTACAAGTAATCCAATGAACTCCTTCCTAGATCTATTTCCCATATTGATAGTTTTTCCAATGAAGTATTTCTCCTTTTCTTCTATTTTTCTTTTGAATTTGTTTTATTGTTGCTTAATGTCTCATAAAATCATTAACTTACACTTGCCCAATTCTAATGCTAAGTTACAATTTTCTTAAATTATCATTCGTACCTCTTTTTCCATTTGGCCAATTTTGTTTTTGTTTTGAAGGTGTTATTTTCTTTTATATTTTTGTTCCTCTTTTACCAAGCTGTTACTTATCATTTTATATATTTTCTTCTTTTGCTATCATGTTTAACCTTATTTCTTTTTGTTGTTGTTGTTTTGGTTTGTTTTGGTTTTAGTGAGGCAATTGGGGTTAAGTAACTTGCCCAGGGTCACACAGCTAGTAAGTGTTAAGTGTGAGGCCAGATTTGAACTGAGGTATTCCAGGGCTGGTGCTCTATCCACTGTACCATCTAGCTGCCCCTAACCTAATTTTTCTTGAACATTCTTAATTTATTTTTTTATTTTTAATTAATTTTTTAAATTTTTTAGTGAGGCAATGGGGGTTAAGTGACTTGCCCAGGGTCACACAGCTAGTAAGTGTCAAGTGTCTGAGGCCGGATTTGAACTCATGTCCTCCTGAATCCAGGGCCAGTGCTTTATCCACTGTGCCACCTAGCCGCCCCCTTAATTTATTGTGAAAAAAAAAAAGGTCCTTCTAGGAATTCTTCTTAGTCTTGTGTCCATTTCACAGTTTCCTTTATTTCTCTGCTTGTAGTTTTAGTACCATTATTTTTTCAAGTTATTTTTGTTGTTTGTTCATTTTACCATAATATTTATTAATTTCCAACTTTATTTTAAAGTTTGGTTCTGTTGATTGAGTAGGGAGAAAAGCACTGTTTCAAGCCTCAGGCTTTTTTGCACTATTGTTTTCAGAGCTTGTTCTGGGGGCCTATAAGTTCTTAGTACTTCCAAGGTGGTGTGATCTTGGGAGAAGTGTTACCCCTCATCTCCTGGTCTGGACAATGTTCCTTACCAAAGAAGGGTCTCTTATCCTTTGGGATTGCAAGCAATGATGTTCCTTAGGTCCTGTGTTCCCTTGGAACAAGAAGTGTTACTAATTCTTAATATACCTATTACCCCACGTCTGGAAGTGATACTATTCTTCATAGTGACATATCCCTTATGACCAAAAAACAAAAAAGAAACATATTCTATTCCTCAGAGCTCTTGTTCCCTCTTGAACAAAAATATTCCTCTATCTTCTTAAACTGTTACCCATAAGTGGTTATAGGTGATGGATTTGCCCAATAATGAACATGCTATATCCAGTCCTAATATAGGAGTCTCTTGTAATATTTTTTTTGACTAGTTCCCTTACCATTTCTGACTTTTTTTCCCAAAAATGAATCTGCTTTTGTCACCACCACCTGGTACCACCACTGCTATTTCTTCCATGTGTTCCCCAGGCCAGCCTCCACTCCTATGTCATAGATCTGTCTTTCTGATGTTCTACGTTGCCTTGCTTTGGAAGAATGTTTCACCCTGATCTTTGTTTGACTTTACCACTTTTGGAAATCAATTTGATTAGAGACGAATGTGAGATCATTTGGAGGGGAATGTAGGGAATGCTTGGTTGGGTGCTTTTTCTACTCCACCTTCTGGACTTCACTCCTTCAAGTGCTCTTCATATAATCTAAAATAATTTTCTTTTCATAATAAATCTTCATAATAACTCATAATGACTCTTGGATTTCATCTTCTCTTCCTTTTCCTTTTCTTTTCCTCCTTCTGCTTCTTCCTCTTCTCCTTTTTCTCTTTTTCCTCCTCTTTTTTCCCCTTCTCATTTCCTTTCATGTATTCCTCTGCCTCCTTCACCTTTTCCTTCTTTAAGTTGCTACCTCAGTATATGAAAGTTAACATTTGTATAACTCCTTAACTTTTTCAAGGGGCGGCTAGGTGGCACAGTGGATAAAGCACCGGCCCTGGATTCAGGAGTACCTGAGTTCAAATCCAGCCTCAGACACTTGACAATTACTAGCTGTGTGACCCTGGGCAAGTCACTTAGCCCCCATTGCCCCACAAAACAAAATCAAAACAAAAAACTTTTTCAAAATGCACAAGTGATTAAAATAATATTAAAACTAAAACTTTGTCTTTTTCATGCTAAAACTGTGACTTCTTATACCAGGTCTCAACCTCTTTCCATTATGCCATGCCATCATTATGTGTTAACTCAAGGAAATAAGCCCACAAAAAATAGAACCAAAAAATCTGAGCTATGCTGCACACCAAATATCCTAATTTAAAGTTTTGTATTATTCTATCAGAATGAGCCTAAAAATTGTCCGTTGTAGATGGACAATGAAATTTTTTCCAATAGTGGTCTCATGCTCTTAATGCTAGGATAGTTTTGAGATGACCAATTGATTATAGGCATATATCTATAGCTGTATGTAAAGTTTGTTGATCCATTTAGACCTTTGACCTTGGCCTCCAAATTACAAAGTTAAAGGGTTTAGATTCCTGACAAGTGAGTTCCTAAAGTGATTTGCAGAGTAATTCATCCCCTTGATGGACAAAAGAGCCAAGCTTGGCTTGACTTTATTCTTTTGGAAATATACGTACTGATCTGAATGGATTTCAGTCTTTTCTAAGACTTATTGGAGAAGTAGGAGTTAGGAAGTCTCTAAAGAGAGACAAAGGAACCAAGGAGATGAGTAAAAGTCTTTTTTTCCCCTAAATGTATTTTATTATTTTCCAGTTACATGTAGAGTTTTCAACATTGGTTTTTATAAGATTTTTAGTTTCAAAATTTTCTCCCTCCCTCCCCTCCCTCACCCCTCCCCAAGACAGCAAGCAATCTCATATAGGTTATATATGTACAATCACATTAAACAGATCTCTGCATTAGTCATGCTGTGAAAGAAGAATCAGAGCAAAAAGGAGAAACCTCAAAAAAGAAAAACAACAAAAACAATAGAAAAAGTATAGTTCGATCTCCATCTAGATTCCACAGTTCTTTTTTTCTGCATTTGGAAAGCATTTTCCTTCATGAGTCCTTTGGAACTATCTTGGACCACTGTATTGCTGAGAAGAATCAAGTCTATCACAATTGATCAATAAATAATGTTGATACCGTGTACAATATTCTTCTGGATCTGCTCATCTCACTCAGCATCAGTTCATGTAAGTCCTTCCAAGTTTTCTGAAATCCGTCAGCACATCATTTCTTATAGAAAAATAGTATGCCATTACATTCATATACGACAACTTATTCAGCCACTCCCCAGTTGATGGGCATCCCCTCCATTTCCAATTCCTTGCCACCACAAAAAGAGCAGCTATAAATATTTTTGTACATGTGGGTAATTTTCCCTTTTCCATGATCTCCCTGGGAAAAAGACCTAATAGTGGTGTTGCTGTCTCAAAGGGTATGTACAGCTTTATAGCCCTTTGGGAATAATTCCAAATTGCTCTCCAGAATGCTTGGATCAGCTCACAGCTCCACCAACAATGCATTAGTGTTCCAATTTTTCCACAGCTTTTCCAACAATTATTATTTTCCTTTTTTGTGATATTGGCCAGTCTTATAGGTATCAGGTGGTACCTCATAGTTGTTTTAATTTGCATTTCTCTAATCAATAGATTCATATGGCAATAGATAGCTTTGATTTCTTCATCAGAAAACTGCCTGTTCATGTCCTTTGACCATTTCTCAATTAGATAATGACTTGGTTTCTTATAAATTTCATTTAGTTCCTGATATATATTTAGAAATGAGGCCTTTATTAGAAATACTGGCTATAAAAATAGCTTCCTAGCTTTCTGCCTCCATTCTAATTTTGGATGCATTGCTTCTGTTTGAACAAAAACTTTTTAATTTAATGTAATCAAAATAATACATTTTGCATTTCATAATATTCCTTATAGCTTGTTTGGTCATAAATTGTTATCCTTTCCAAAAATCTGAGAGGTAAACTCTTCCTTCCTCTCCTGATTTACCTATGATATCACATTTTATGTCGAAATCATGTACCCATTTTGTGTAAGATGTGGGGCTATACCTAGTTTCTGCTATACTATCTTCCAGTTTTGCCAGCAGTTTTTGTCAAATACTGAGTTCCTATCACAAAAGCTGGTATCTTTGGGTTTATCAAACAGTACATTACTAAATTCATTTACTGTGTCTCCTGTCCCTAACCTGTTCCATGAATCCTCCACTCTATTTCTTAGCCTGTACCATATAATTTTGATGACTGCCACTTTCTAGTAAATCTTTGGATTTGGTACAGTTAGCCTACTTTCCTGTGCATTTTTTTTCATTAGTTCCCTAGATATTCTTGACCTCTTGTTTTTCCAGGTGAATTTCATTATTTTTTTCTAGCTCTATAAAATAATTATTAGGTAGTATGTTTAGTATGGCACTGAATAATTAAATTAATTTAGGTGTAATTGTAATTTTTATTATATTAGCTAGGCCTATGCATGAACAATTGATATTTTCCAAAATATTTAGATCTGAGTTGATTTGTGTGAAAAGTGTTTTGTAATTGTGTTCATAGAGTTTCTGGGTTTATCTTGGCAAGTGGACCCCCAAGTATTTTATATTGTCTGCCATTACTTTAAATGAAATTTCACTTTCTATCTCTTGCTGCTGGACTATGCTGGTCATGTATGGAAATGCTGATGATTTATGTGGATTTATCTTATATCCTGCAACTTTGTTAAAGTTGTTAATGGTTTCAAGTAGTTTTTTAGTTGATTCTCTAGGATTCTTTAAGTATACCATCACATTATTTTCAAAGCATAATAGTTTTGTTTCCTCCTTGCCTATTCTAATTCCTCTAATTGCTTTTTCTTCTCTTGCTGCTAACGTTAATATATCTAGTACAATATTAAATAATGGAGGTAATAATTGACATCCTTGTTTCATCCCTGATCTTATTGGGAAAGCCTCTAACTTGTTGCCATTACATACAATGTCTGTTGATGGTTTTAGGTAGGTAGTGCTTATTTATTTTAAGGAAAACTCCACCTATTCCTAAGCTCTCTAGTGTTTCTATCAGGAATGAGTGCTGTATTTTATCAAAAACTTTCTCTGCATCTCTTGTGATAATCATATGATTTTGGTTAGTTTTTTATTGATGTAGTTGATGATGTTGATAGTTTTCCTAATGTTGAACCAGCCCTGTATTCATGGTATAAATTCCACCTGGTCATATTGTATTATCCTGGTGATCACTTGCTGTAATCTCCTTGATAATATCTTATTTAAGATCTTTGTGTCATTATTCAGTAGGGAAATTGGTCTGTAATTTTCTTACTCCATTTTTGCTTTGCCTGGTTTTGGAATCAACACCATATTTGTGTCATAAAAGAAATTTAGTAGAACTCCTTCTTCACCTATTTTTCCAAATAATTTAAATAATATTGGAATTACTTATTCTTGACATGTTTGGTAGAATTCATTTGTAAACCCATCTGGCACTGGAGATTTTTTTCTTAGAGAGTTCATTAATGGCTTGTTCAATTTCTTTTTCTAATATGGGCTTATTTAAAGATTTTATTTCCTCTTCAGTTAGCCTGGGCAATTTTTATTTTTGTAAATATTAATCCATTTCATTTAGATTGTCAAATTTATTGGCATACAATTGGGCAAAATAGCTCCTAATTATTGCTTTAATTTCTACTTCATTGGTTGTGAAATCCCCCTTTCATTTCTGATACTAATAATATGTTTTTCTTTCTTTTTTTAAATCAAATTAACCAATGACATCTATTTTTCTGGTGTTTTCATAAAACCAGCTCTTAGCTTTATTAATTCTATAGTATTCTTGCTTTCAATTTTATTAATTTTCTCCTTTAATTTTCAAGATTTCTAATTTAGTATTTAATTGAGGATTTTAAATTTGTTCTTTTTCTAACTTTTTTAGGTTCATGCCCAATTCATTGATCTCCTCTTTCTCTTTTTAATTGATATAAGTTTTAGAGACATAAAATTTCCCCTAAGCATTTATTTGGCTGCATCCCATAGGTTTTGGTACATCTTGTCATTATTTTCATTCTCTTGGATAAAGTTATTGATTGTTTCTATGATTTTTTTTGACCCAGTCATTTAAAATTATTTTTTCCAGTTAAATGTTTTATTATTTTCCAGTTACATGTAGAGATAGTTTTCAACATTTGTTTTCATAAGATTTCTTGTTTCAAATTCTTCTCCCTCCACTCCTTCCCCCCTCCCCAAGACAGGAAGTAATCTAATATATATATATATATATATATATATATATATATATATATATATATATATATATATATATATATACAACCACATTAAACATATTTCTGCATTAGTCATGCACTGAGAGAAGAATCAGAACAAAAAGGAACAACCTAAAAAAAGAAAAAAAAACAATAACAACAACAAAAAACATAGAAATAGTATGGTTAGATCTGCATCCAGATTCAACAGTTTTGGTTTTTTTTCGGGATTTGGAGACCATTTCCCATCATGAGTCCTTTGGAACTATCTTTGACCATTGTATTGCTGAGAAGAATGAAGGCTATCACAGTTGATCAACACGCATTGTTGTTGATACTGGAACCACTCATTCTTTAGGATAAAATTGTTTAGTTTCCAAATAATTTTCATTCTACCTTTCCATGGCTCTTTATTACATGTAATTTTTTTTTTGCATAATGATCTGAGAAGGATGAATTTACTATTTCTGCCTTTCTATATTTGACTATGAGTTTTTTGTGCCCTAATACATGGTCAATTTGTGAATATGTGCCATGTACCACTGAGAAAAAAGGGATATTCCTTTCTATTCCCATTGAATTTTCTCCAGACATCTATAATATCTAACTTTTCTAATATCCTAATCACCTTTTTACTTTTCTTATTTATTTTGTGGCTAGATTTATCTAATTCTGAGAGGGGAAGATTCAGATCCCCCAATAATATAGTTTTGCTGTCTATTTCCTCTTTTAACTCATTTAACTTCTCTAAGAATTTGGATGCTATACCACTTGGTGCATACATGTTTAGTATTGATATTAATTCATTATCTATAGTACCTTTTAGCAAGATGTAGTTTCCTTCCTTATCTCTTTTAATTGGATCTATTTTTGCCTTTGCTTTGTCTAAGATAAGGATTGGTACCCCTGCTTTTAAAAAAATTTTTACTTTAGCTGAAGCATAATATATTCTGCTCCAACCATTTACCTTTACTCTGTATAAAATGTGTTTCTTGTAAACAGCATATTATAGGGTTCTGTTTTTCAATCCACTCTGCCATTAACTTGTGTTTTATGGCAGAGTTCATCCTATTCACATTCACAGTTATTATTACTGTCTATTTTCCTCCATTCTGTTTACCCCCATTGTATCCCCCCCTTCTTTCACCCTATTCCTCCTCACCAACGTTTTGCTTCTTACCCCTGCGCCTCTCAATCTGCCCTCCCTTTTATCAGCCCCCTCCCTTTTCTTTACCCTTTTCTCCCCTGCTTCTGTCCTCTCTTCTATCAGTACCCTCCTATTTCCCTTATCCTTTTGCTTCCCTAAAGAACAAGCTAAATTTCTTTATCCAAATGGACATATATATTATTCCTTCTTTGAACCAGGTATGATGAAAGTACGTATGAAACAATGCTCACCCCTCCCTTCTTTCCCTCCTACAATACAGGTTTTGCAACACTTCATATGATGTAATTCACCCCCCCCCCTTTCCTCTTCTTCCCATAAACTCCTTTTTTAACCCCTGTGAGATTAAAATTGGATATTAGGTCATAAATCTCCCCTACTTAACCTTTCCCTTAATTTATCTCCCAGACTAGTAAATGGAAGAAGCTTCTGGTTTTCTAGATAGAGCCTTTATTGTATGGTAGTTACAAGGTGATGTTGATTAGAAGGACAGGAAAGTAGAAATACAATACAAATCGTCTTAAGTCTAGGCTTAGTCTATATTCTGTATAAAACTCACCAAAACCCAAGGCCACTTTTGGGGAGAGAGAACGAGTCAAGCGTGTGCTATTAACCGAGAGCCGGGCCGAGTCAAATTCCAGTCCGCATCTGTCTGTGCAGCACAGCCAGGAGACCCGCGGAGCAGGAAAAAGCCCCACTTCCGTTCTCTCCACCCCGGAAGTCGAGTGCGTATCAGGCAGTCTGACGTGCGTGCGCAGCAGGTGGACTGTTGGTCTCCTCCCCAAAAGGGTGGTCCTTCAAAAACTGGAGTCTTTCAGTTATCCTAACCGACTGTTAAAAACTTTTCATATTTTTTACCACAGTTGCAATCCAAGCTTTTTTGCCTTCCAGAATATCATATGCCAAGCCTTGCAATCCTTTAATGTTGAAGCTGCCAGGTCATGTGCAATCCTGACTCTGGCTCCATGATACTCAAATTGCTTCTTTTTGGCTGCTTGGAGTATTTCCTCCTTCATCTGTTAAATCTGAAATTTGGCTACAATATTCCTTCAAGTTTTCCTTTTGGGTTCACTTCCAGGAGTTGATCGGTGGATTCTTCCAATGACAATTTTATCCTCTTATTCTATTTTATCAGGGCAGTTCTCCTTGATAATTTCCTGGAATATGGTGTCTAGACTCTTTTTCTGATTATGGCTTTCAGGTGGTCCAATAATTCTCAGATTATCTCTCCTGTTTCTATTTTACAGGTCAGTTGTATTTCCAATGAGGTATTTTACATATTCTTCTATTTTTTCAGTCTTTTGATTCTGCTTGACAGATTCTTGGTGTCTCATGGAGTCATTAGCTTCCATCTGTCCAATTCAAATTTTTAAGGCATTGTTTTCTTCAGTAATCTTTTGTACCTCCTTTTCCATTTAGCCCAATGATATTTTTTAAAGAAATGTGCTTCCATTTAAAAAATAAAAAATTAAAATTAAAAATTTTTAAAAAGTTAAATGATCTGTCTCAATGAGGGAAATAGAAATGTTTTCATTTTGTTTAATTGTTTAAAAAACGTGCTTCCTCTTCCAAGCTACTGATTCTTTTCTTTTCTTTCCTTTTTCTTTTCTTTTTCTTTTCTTTTCTTTTTTTGCAGATCAATAAAGGTTAAGTGACTTGTCCAGGGTCACACAGCTGGTGTCAAGTGTCTGAGGCTGGATTTGAACTCAGGTCCTCCTGAATCCAGGGCCGATGCTTTATCCACTGTACCACTTAGCTGCCCCCTACTTATTCTTTTTTCATAATTTTCTTGTGTTGCTCTTATTCCTCTCCCTGTTTTTTCTTCTACCTCTCTCAGTTGATTTTAAAAATACTTTTTGAGCTCTCCCAAGAAGGCTTTTTGGTCTCTGATTAGCCTTGAGTTGCTTAGGAGATCAGACTTTTACCTAAAACGCATGTGTTCTATCAAGAAAATGGCCTCTTGAGGCTTCACATGTAGGAGTTTTAAGATTATTGTCCTCATTTGAGTTTCTGTTTTGCTCTTCCAGAAACTCTCAATGTTAAGAGCCATCTTCGTTGTTTACTGATATTGCAGCTTATTTTTTTTAAAGTTAAGGTCTGCTCTTGGGTCACAAGTGTCACTCTTTCAAGCTTCTTGTGCTAGGGGATAAAGGCTGTGTCAGTGGCTTTCTACTCTGAGGCCTCTATGGCTTGTGAATTTGTCACTACCATGGGCTTGCTCTCTGAGCTTGCTCTAGGTGCTGGGATGGCCAGGCCTAGTCATTCCTCTCCTGTAGGTGGCCTTCCAGCTGGCATCCTGCCCTCGATGATGGTGCTGGTGTGCCTGCTGTGCCACCAGCTTGCTGATCCAGGATCAGGGGACCCCAGTTGCTCTGCTGTGGTCAAGTGCTTCCTGCTGAGTTGCCCAGACCCCCTCCATGCTGACCAGTGCTGTGAGCTGAGTTGTGCTCCCCATTTGCCTGAGTGAGACAGACCTTTCCTGAAGTCTTTTAAATTATCTCAAGTTGGAAGATTGTGTCTCTCTGTCTTTTTGTAGATTTTGTAGTTTCAGATTCCATTTATAGGCTTGATTTAATGTTGTTTTTGAGGGAACCTTCTGAGAGCTCAGGCAACTTCCTGGCTTCTCTCTGACATCTTGGCTCTGCCCACAAATCAAGGTCTTTCTTTACAATTTTTCTTTTTTTGCTTATCAATTAAATGATCTGGGCACATTTGCCACTTGCCAGATTTAAAGTAGCATTGTTGATTCTAATGTGTCCATCAACAGCAGCTCTGCTTGTGTTGGGTGGAAAAGTAGTTCTTTTGGTTTCCTGGTATTCAGATGAAATCATAGTGCTTACAGTGGTCTATTTCACTATGCTTTGGGGATCACTTGAAAGTGGTCATCATGACTGCACCCCACACCTCCGCTTCACACACCTCTCATCCCTGGTTCCCTCAGCTGATCCTCTTACATCATGATCCTCTTCTCACCATGCTGAACATTCTTCTCCCCCATATTTTAGGTTTTCTCACAAGGCAATTCCTCTGGTGTCTGACCAGAGTAGAATACAACTAGCTGGGCCCTTTCCTCATTGGGATAATGTGTCTCCCTAATTGTGGTCTAGGCTCACAATACACTTTACAGCTTCCATATCATACTGTTGACTCTTACTGAGATGTTTGTTTTCCTAAAAATCCCACAACCCACCCCCAGAAGTTTTGTGTAGGGGCTGTTGTCAGCTCCATCTTGGATGCATGAAGTTGATTTTTTAACACTAATATAGTGGCTTTCCATCATCACTTTTGAAGTGTTCTTTTTGGAATTATATTTGTGCAGGAGGCAAAAGGTTCACACATGGGCTTTCTGGAATATTGGTGCCCAAAGTTTATTGATTCTCTTTTGCCCTTTGAAAACCTTGTGGTCCAGAACCTTGAAGCAGGCACTTCATGAAAAATGTCTTCCCTACATGAATATCAGATCTCTGATTAGCCTTGAGTTGCTTAGGAGATCAGACTTTTACCTAAAATGCATGTGTTCTATCAAGAAAATGGCCTAGGACCATGAAGCAAATTCATGTTTATTTAAATACACCTACATGTATGTATACATACATATGTTCTTACATACATGAATATATAGAGAAAGTAAAATCTTAGTTCCTAATCTACTGGAGAATCAGTACAAGCCGAATTTCATGGCATAAGAGACTAAACAAAATTATTATGAAGTTCCAGAAAAGTTTTAAAAAGTAGAGAGAGAGTGTGTGTGTGTGTGTGTGTGTGTGTGTGTGTGCGCGCTTGTATGTGTGTGTGAATGTTTTTAAATCCATGGGAGACAAAAGAAAGTGGTGAACTGTACCCAAAGCTTTATTCTGAATTTGTCTCATCTTTTGAATTTTTATATAAAAGGATATCTACTCTGGTTTGCAGGGTCTGCAAGCTCTTCTTGATTTTTTGGAGAGTTTTTGAAAAACATATTTAACACAGAATTAATGACATTCAGATGTAAAGCACGTATGCATTTATGTATAGTAAACCCATTATGTTTAGGAGTATAATTTAAGGAGTTCCCTTGATGGCTATCAGGAAAGAGTGAGTGAATTGAACAGACAATGTCTGGAGGCAAAAGTTGGCATTTATACAGCACTTTCAGGTTTGAAAAGCACTTTCGATATGTGATTTTGTTTGAGTCCTCATGCATACTTGCCACATGTAACATTATCCCTTCTTTACAGATGTGGAAAGAAAGTCTCAGAGAAATGTTTTTCTCAAAGTCATATAGATATTATATTTCAGAGAAAGGATTTGAACCCAGGTTTTCCTAACTCCAAGGCTAGTGCCCTAGTCACTACATCATGCTGATAGCAATGTTGGCCTCCTGTAATGTGTTCTTAGGACTATAGGATCTAATAGAAGATGCAGTAGATTGGCTCACAAATATCAGATCTAATTACAAAACACTCTCTTTTAAATGATCCTTTGACATAGGGAGTGGACCCAGTCTTACCGATGAGGATATTGATAACGACAGGAACCAAAATTGGTTTTCTCATTCCAAGTCCATGCCACTTTCATCCACCCAACCACTCTCCCTAAAGGGTGGGATTATAGAGACTTCACTGGATCTTCACTGTCACCAAACAGAGTGACTCTCCATTCCCACTTTGTGCCATAGACAAATTGAAAAAGTATGCATGCCTTTTGTTCCTTCCTACCACATAGTAGATATGGGAGTTGTTGCTTGCTAATTCAGTGATTGATCCCAATCAAGATCAAAGCAATGACTAGCACAAGGCTAGGGGTAGATTACTCAAGCCGGCCTCCAGAGGTAACACTATAAATTGACCCGGATCCATCAATAACTCTTCTTCACAGGATAACCTTGAATCAGTTTCAAATCTGAATGTTTAACCAAACATAAATAAATGTTCATGGATCACATAAGGCATGTAAGGTATTCAGTAGAACCCAAAATGTCCTTACCTTGTTTCCTTGGCTCTGTCAATGTACAAGTGGGATAACCCTGACCATCATTCTAAAAGGTGTTGTTTTTAATTAATTAATTAATTGGGGTGGGGGGCAGGACAATGAGGGCTAAGTGATTTGCCCAGGGTCACACATCTTGTAAGTGTCAAGCGTCTGAAGCTAGATTTGAACTAAAGTCCTCCTGAATCCAGGGCCAGTGCTTTATCCACTGTGCCACTTAGCAGCACCCAATCTGAAAAGTTTTTGGAGAAGGATAACCAAACCTTTGCCAGCATACGGTGCTTAGATCCAATAGAATTGTCTTTCTCTTCATTTAGTCAGGAAACAAAGACATGGTGTGACTTCCTGTAGGGGCAGGGTTAGATTATGTTGAATCCTGGATATTACATGGAGCTGTCATTAGAAAGTGTAGAGGAAAATGGATATGTCACATCCTGCCATACTGGCTTGCAAATTAATCTGAGCGGATGATAAATTCATGATAATTGATATAAACTAGAACCACGAGGCTCAGCAGCAAGTTTTACCTTCTGTTTGCACAGATCCATGCTCAAACATACCACTGTCAGCTGACAGGCATTAAAGATGTATAGAGATAGGGTGTATGTATTTTAACTATAGAACTTTGCCTGGGCTTTGCAGAGAGCTGAATGAATCCTAATACAAATTAAACATAAATAAACCTCTCATTTTAAAACATCTGGACCAAAACAACTGATTATTTGGCTCAATTCGCCAAGTACTCATGAAGCATTTATCATATTTTCACTATGACAGACACTGAAGATTCTAAGACAAATGCAAAATCATCTTTACCCTCAAGGGGTTTGCATTCTATTAAGGGAATATAATGCGTTCAGCTAAATAAATTGTTTCCTTATTTTTAGTGATAGGGAGAAGCTAATGTCTGTTTTGCATCAAATATCAGAGTGTAGGAGGCAGGCTGAACACTCTCTTGATCTCCAGAAGCCAAGTCCTTTTTTTAATAGTCTGTCAGATCCAAGCACTCCCGGGTTCTATGTGGGAGGTACAGTTCATGCCTGAAAGACTAGGGTATAATGGTAATTTATTATTACAAAGTCTTAGTGACATCATATTCTCTCCAATCAGGCCTGAGAAGGTGTCACCCTTGGTTTACAGTAATTAGGTTGCCTCTAGCTAGAAGACAGGAAAGGGCTATTGGAAATGAGATAGCATCCCATTGATTCAATGGCCTTTGACCAGATACGTGGTCCTACTCTCCATTTAATGAATGAAGTGAGATGACGCTGGGGTGATTTATTTTCATTTACTTTGATTTTTATATCCCATCTCTAAATGCAAGCACATGGTCCCATCTACACAGCTGTCAGTGGCTGGGCTGACACTGACTGGAGGAGCATATACAGTATCTTAGGTATTATGGAGAAGAATCCTTTTCATGAGAGAATTCATTCCTGATATAGTATCTTTGTTAGGCATTCAGGAAATCTGTGTTTCCTGTCAGAATTCAGTGCAGAAAACTGGCCGAAGGTTCAAGGTCACATTGCCAACTAGTGAGTCAGAGCTCTATGGGATCTAGGTGGTAGAAAAGGAGAAAGATGAATTTAATTTTTCCAATCAGTAACTGACTAGACAGTGTCCCAGGGACCTGAAAGAGTTAATATGATTTTTACAGCTGTCTTATTGACAAGCAGGGATTAAACTGGCCCCAAGACAAAATTCGGTTGGTGTGTGAATAATCACACACATTTCTTAAGGGCTATTATTGTGCTGGATACACAAAAATATAAGCATTCCTTGCCCTTGAAAAGCTTGCTTTCTGGGGCTGGGGGAAGTTTTTAAGTAAGTACATGAATGACTTAAGTATTAAGTATAGTCAATGGAATAAAAAATGTAGTTCAAAAGGTAATTTATGTTAAATGTTAGAATCAGAAGGGGACTTTGTTGGAGGCAATAACTCAGTTTTACTTGGAAGAAAACTAGAAATTCCATGAAGTTCACATCAGGAGGTGGTACATTCCAGATATGGGAACCTATGTGTGCAAAGACCTGATGTGGGGGGATGGATTGACAAATGTTATATACAGGAAACAGAGACCATTTAAACTGGGATGAAGTATGTATGTCCAAAAGAGTGGAAAAGAAAAGTGAAGCTTGGAAGGTATGTTGGCTCTGCGGAACAGAGAACTTTGAAAGTTAAGTTGAACAAGTTATGTTTTCTCCTAGCAATAGTAGTGAGCCATTGAAGATTTTTGAGTGGGTGGTATAAGCATGGCCATGGCTGTGTTTTAGGAAGATCATTTTGGCAACTGTGTAAAACAGGAATAAGGGCAGAGAGATGGGTGTTGCTAGACTACAGTCACAGCAGTCGGGGAACACCAAATCCAAATATATTTCCTGGCACATAATAATATATCTGCCATATTCCTCTCTCGGCAGCATAGGTGTCAGACTTGTCACTAACACCTATACTGGAACGTTTTATTATATTTATTTTTAGATAAAGAGACTAAGTAAAAACCCAGGTTATGGCTATATTCTATAAGTGGGAGAAGTGGAAATGCGACACCTAATTTTCTGATTTGCAGTTGTTTGTTGTGTGTCTCATGTGAAAGAATCTGGAAATCTCATAAGTAAAGGTTCTTAGTTGTTGAAAACAAAGCAATCAGCTATATAGGAAAAAAAAAAGACTTATGTTTGTTACTATTTCTTCACTGTAATAACCTAGTGATTAGCACCATGCCTGGAACATAGTAGGTGCTTAATAAATGCCCCTGAACACTTGGCCATGATTACCCTGGTGTTTAGCATGATTCCTGGTATGAGTACATGTTGATGGATTGAATGCGAATATATAAATGGCATGTTAGCAGAATTGTCTGGAGGATGCTCAAATCTGATTTTACAATAATTTCTACCACACCTCCATTTCTTATTATAGCTTTCTTTTTCCTAAGAAAGCTCATAGATTTCAAGTGTGAAGGACCCTTAGAGGTTATCTGTCATCTGGAGGATGCATTAGCATATTTCTCCTTAGTTTTACAAGAATGAGACAAGAACACAGGGTAGAATTTGCAAAAAAGGCAATTTTTGACTTGATATCAAGTAAAACTTCCTAATGATGAGAGCTGTCCAAAAATGGAATGAGTTTCCTAAAGAGGAAGGGAGCTCCCCATTCTTGGAGATGATCAAGTCAGACTTGGGCTGTTAAGAGGGGCAGTTCATTCATGTGTACATTGGACTAGATATCTGCTGATATCTCTTTCAGTTCTTCCTTTTTCTTGATTCTGTGTTGTGGTCCCATACATTCATTCTATAAGTGAAATTCTCTTTGACAAAGAAATTAAATTGACTTGCCAAAAGTCACTTAGATAATATCTAATGTAGGGTCTGAACCCAGGTGCAGGGCTCTTTCCACTCTACAAAAGTATACAAATGATTTGTGTTGTTGTTCAGTCATTTCAGTCATGTTTATCTCTGTGGTTTTCTTTGTAAAGATACCAGTTTACCATTTCTTTCAACAGCTCATTTTAGAGAAACTGAGGCAAAGTTAAGTGACTTCCCTAGGGTGACACAGCTAGTCAATTTCTGGCCAGAATTGAATTTGCAAAGATGAGTCTGACTCCAGGTCCAGTGCTTTATCCACTGTGCCACCTAGGTGCCTCCCCAAATTATCTGCAACCCACTCTTGTAACCTCCATGTAGTGACCCTGACCCCTCACTGTCAGGCTGAGATTCAAGGATGCTGAGGATAATCAGATAAAAGTCTGTGTGCGTGTGGGTATGTACACATGCATGCCTGTTCCTTCATGCCTGTGCCTGAGTGTGTGTAAACAGCTTGGATTTAACACTTATTCTATGTAAATTGCTCCACATTCCAAAAGGAAATAAAAAGCTTTTGTAATTGCTTATTCTTTTTGGATCCCTTGTGGCTCCAATCCATTCCATTAGCAGGCATAATTGAGAAATAACTATGTGCATATTGTATGGCATTTTAATGATGATTTCTCAGAGCAATGTCAATTAATGTACATTAACCAAGGGACAAATACCCCCGTGATGTATTTTAGGAGTTATCTCTGGAGGGAAGCTTATTCATCATGTCATTTTAACTTCTATAAAACTAAAAATAAATTTTGAGGTTGACTTAGCAGTCACAGAGATGAAAAATTTCATGTAAATCCAAAGAAAGGGATTTTTCTGACCATTTGACAAATTTCTTGGAAATCTGCAGTCCTGAGGCACATAGAACAAACCCCTTGGGCCAATGGGATCTCCCAAGATGTCCAAGCTGCTTTTTGCATCTCACACGGTGCAGATGTGCACAAAAGCACAACCCTGCTGAGATTACCTTGTCCAGGATCTCACACACTGAGCCAGGAATGGCAAGTCACAACAGGCTTTGGATGCCTGGTTTTGCTTCATATGGCACTGTGCTAGGGATTGGGAGTATTACGATAAAGATTAAAAATAGTCCCTGTACTGGAACAACTAATTATCTGCTGAAGAATACACTCTACAATGAGAAATGAGAACAACAGATCATTTAAGGAGGGAACAAGCACTTAATAATCACCTTCAGTTTTCTCATTCCACCAGAATCAGCATGCCACTTCCCAAGTCTATGCTTTTACATACCCTGTGTTCTCCATTTGTACTGCACTCCTTCCTCACCTCAGCCACTAAGAATTTTTACTATATCCTTTAAGGATCTAACCAGGGATCATCTCTTCTGAAGATTTCTTGATCTTTTGCTTAGCACTCTTTAACTTAGCTGATGCTAGATTTCTTTTTTAAGGAAAATGCCTTAAACCCAAATCACTCTGGCTGCCATTGATTAGCCAACAATAGATCCCAGCTGATGTCTCACTTGATCATTGAGTTCTGATAGCTCAGATTTTTATCGAAATAGGGATTTTTTCTGTTTTGACTAAAAACCCTGAGGGTCCTCCTCTCCCAGATTGATTAATTTTTTTTGACTAGATAAAAGAGGCCAGTCTTCGCTTCATTTCATACCTAGCCTTAATCACTGAATGGGTGTTGCCTCAGAAAAACTGCAACTTGAGAAAGACCTTAAATTAAAAAGGCCAAAGTCTCCCACTGCACATAGGCCATCTCCAGACATCCTGATCTATATCTTGCCACTGGAGGACAGAGTAACTTTGGACAGTTCTGCCTTACATAACTGCAATTCACTTGCAAGTCAAGATATCACCCTCCAGATGTCATTGGTCCTTTTCGAGAATTAAGGGCAAACAACAACCACACTTCTTTTTGTACCTTTTGTATCCCCTTAGGTAAAAGTAAGTGTCAAGAGTGGAGGAGAGACTTTTGTTCTTGTCTTTATATTCCCTATCACTAATGTAGCACCTTTACACAGTAGATGCTTAATTAATGGTTGTTGAATTGCATGGGTGAGCCACACTTGTCATAGTAAATAGCAGAATTTACTACATTCCTTGCCATGAAAGAAATAAGAATGAAGGTGAGGTATATATGACCACCTTAAAAAAAATCTGCTATGCAGGGATAGGGAACTGACCAATGATCTTACTGGTAAAAGGGATTATGAGATGGTAAGGAAGTTTTCTCAACCTATGCATGTTGGCACTTCCATGTGCATTTTATCATGGTAAAGTTCTTAGAGCACTGGGGGATACAGTGACTTTCCCAGAGTCACACAGAAATTCACATGTTAGACACTGCAGGCCAGATCTTCCTGACTTCAAGACTGAGTCTCAGGATATCCTATAGAGAGGCTACACATTAAATCAGACTGGCCACATTTGACAGCCTTTCTTGAGGTCATTATGAAGGCATGAACCTGCTCACAGGACTCAAGTTTTCAGTTTCAGTGCACTTACTACCATTTACTTGAGTATAGTGCTTCAATTCTCAGGTCTTTGTATTGAAAAGGAAAATGAAGTGTTTGGAATGGGTGGCTTCTTAGATTGCTTTTGGCTCAATAACTATAATCCCATCATCTTTTATTTTAATCAAAGAACATTCATCAATCATGTATATTTCAGATTATAACAACCCATTCCCTTCCCTTGCCCACTCCATGGACATGCTCCCATCTCCTGGACTTTGAATAACATGCTTGCAAGCTTTGTTTAGAGGTACTCATCTGGGGCAGCTAGGTGGAACAATGTATAGATGACCAGCCCTGGATTCAGGAGGACCTGAGTTCAAATCTGGCCTCAGACACTTAACACTACCTGTGTGACCCTAGGCAAGTCACTTAACCCTGATTGCCTCACCAAAACAAAACAAAACAAAACAAAAAATAAAACAAAAACAATATACTCATCATCCCATAATAATTAGCATTGGTTTTACTGGGAGGTAAAATTTTATATTTTTCTAATTGTAAAAGTTGAAAAGCTAATCTCCAGAAAACATTAACATCTCATTATGCTGCCACAAATCCCATATTTTTAGCATTGTGACAGAGTTATTTCCTATACTTTTTGTAATAATTATTTCAAAAGTCCAGCTTGGAAATGTGGGCCCTAAACCAGGTAGGGATTTGGAGAGGTTTCTTTTGTTTGTTTGTTTGTTTTTGTTTTTGTTATTGTTTTTGTTTTTGTTTTTAAGGGACTGTCTCCCATTTGGAAAGCTCCCCAAAGTGGATCAGACCCAGAAGAGTATGTTTCCCATTACTCAAATCTCCATCAAGCTTTTCCTTGTAGCTCTAAAAGAAAATCAGATTGGGAAAGATCTCCATTAGACCTTTGTTAGGTGAAAGTACAGGGTCAGATGAATAAACTTGTCTTTTGCTTTGCTAAGGTAGAACAGGAAACACATCTATTTGTCAACGTGGCATAAAGAGGACCCTCTGAAATAGTGGGGAAAAAATCTCTTAATAAACTCTTCATTGGGATATTTGAGGCCCTTTGATTGCATTTGGATGGAAGTCAAAGTAATGTGAATATAGTAGGAGGCCAAAGAGCAGAGAGGAAAGACTCTATGAAATGCAATCAAACAGCACAGGCAGAATTCTTAGCTGCCAAATAGGTTACTCAAAGCTCTGTCTTCAGAGGCAGCTAAATAGCACAATGGATAGAGGACTGCATCTGAAGTTCAGAAGACCTGAATTTAATTCAGCCTCAGACGCTAACTAGCTGTGTGAGCCTGGGTAAGTTATTTTCACATCCCAGTTTTCTCATCTGTAAAACGGGAATAATAGCATCTACTTCACAAATTTGTCACAAGTATCAAATGAAATATTTTTAAATGTTTTGTATAATGCCTAGCACATGATAGGCTTTTAATAAATGTTTATTTTCTTTATTCCTCCTTGCTTTTCTTCATCTCTCACTTCTTTTGCCCAGTTCCCACTTTGAGGAATAATTCATTTCCTATCAAAGATGTTAATGGTAAAGATGTTAAAAAAACTATTTGGGAGACAAGGAAGTTAAATCTGAAAGAAGAAGGAAGGTAGAATGTGTGTGTGTTTTTAAATTATATGTAAAAACAATTTTAAACTTCATTTGAAACGACTTTCAAGTTTCAAATTCCTTCCCTTTCTCCCTCCCCATCCCTTCCTTGAGAAGTCAAGCAACATTGATATTTATTATGCATAGGCAATCATGCAAAACATCTTTCCATATTAGCCATCTTGCAAAAGAGAACACAGACAGAAAAAAAGAAAAAAAAATTTCTAAAAATATGTTTGAATCTGCATTCAGTTTCTATCAGTTCTTTCTCTGGAAGCAGATAGCATTTTTCTTCATAAGCTTCAGAATTGTCTTGGATTATCAAATTTCTGAGAATAGTTAAGTCATTCACAGCTGATAATCATACAATATTGCTGTTACTCTACAATGTTCTCCTGTTTCTGCTCATTTCGCTTTTCATCAGTTCATATATGTCTTCAGGATGGAGGCAATTTCACCCCTCATTTGAGCTCTTCCAGATGAGATTAGTTGATCACTTGCTCAGTGTGTACTTCAAGTGTGGGTTCAACTTGGTGCCCTTTGATGACCTTTTCTATTCTAATTCTGGATTTGGGGAAGTTACTAGAAGGTCTAACTACAAATTTTGGAATTCAGGTTTTTCTTCCTCAATGCCTGGTTAATACATACATACATATATATTTGTTCATTCATTTATTTAGCTATCATTTATTTATTTATTTATTTATACATTCATTCATTCATTTCTTTACTTATTTATTCATTCATTCATTCATTTACTTATTTATCCATCTATTTATTTGCTTATCTATTTATTTATTGATTTATTTGTTTGTTTATTCATCCATTTATTTGTTTATCTGTTTATTCATTCTTTTATTTATTTGTTTGTTTATTTATTGGTTCATTTATTTTTGGTGAGGCAATTGGGGTTAAGTAATTTGCCCAGAGTCACACTGATAGCAAATGTCAAGTGTCTGAGGTCGGATTTAAATTCAGGTCCTCCTGACTCCAGGGTGGTGCTCTATCCACTATGGCTAATATTTAAATCATAAAGCTACTTACTTGTTTTTTTAATGTACCACCCCATTTGAAAAACCATGATTTTACCTAGTGCCAAGTTGAAAAAAATAATCACTGTTATTATTATTTAAGATCCTCATTCTTCTTATCTGACTTCTTCATGGTAACAATGGAGGGACAATTTTTCAGGCTGAGAATCATTATTGCTTTTTCTCTGGCTGAGGAATGGAGATGGATGCAGTTAATTACTGTTCAAGGCTACTGATCTCACAGTGTAGAACACTTAACTATAAGAATATTTGGCCCATGTTATCACACATTAGAACTGATCTTCATGTATAAATCTTAATTAAGAAAGGAACTATGAATTTTGTCAAGTTGGTCAAATGTAAGTGTAAAAACTCCTGCCATGACTGCAAGCCCTCTATGACTTCTCTTTGAGGATTGTTTTGAGAGTTGGGCACATTTAGCCTGGAAGAGGAAAGAGTAGCAACGGAGGGGGGTGCTTGGTATCTGTCTTTAAATATACTAATGAGTGTTATGAAAAAGCAAGATTTGAAAATTCTTTTGGGCTCTAGAAAAGAGCACAAGGTTGAAGAAGTACAAGTTGCAAAAACACTTTATGTCAGGAGAAAATAAAGCTAACAATTACAGATGGTCAAAATTACAATAGGCAACATTGGTAAGTAGTGAGTTCCTTATCATGGGATGTGTTCAAGCGGAGCATTAATAGCCACTTGCTAGATATGACATATAGACAACTCTTTTGAACACTTTTGTGTATGGATAGAGTAGATAGTCACTGAGATTCCTTCCATCTCTTAGATTCTATAAGAGAGCAGTCTCAGCATGTTCCTTGAGCCACTCACCCAGTTCACATTGGTAATATGTTGGAGGTGAACCTTGGTCATCAAGATTATGAGTTCCATACTCTACCCATTATACAACAGTGCCTCTTTTCCACATGGAAGATAGGAGTAGGACCAAGATTATAGAGGTCATAGATAATCTCCAAATCTTATTTTAGACTGTGATTTCATTTCCTGTCCCACCCAACCCTTTCTTAACAGATTCTTTGAAAAGGAGTTTAAATTTCCCTTACTCTCTCTTGCCCAGGCCTGCCCCCTTGTGGGACTTCTCATGAACAGCTAAATGGCCATAAAAAAAAAAAAACAGTAGAAAATAAAACAAGGATAGGATTCATGGGAAATCCACAAAGGAGATAATAAGCCTCTGAGTAATCAGATCATAGCCATATATGGGTATATGTTAGTATTAACTTCTAAATATGATTTTATTTAGCAAAAGTCAGCAAATAGAGTACTTCTTACTTATATGCTATGAGTGACCAACAGAACTTTATCCTCCATGAGGCCTGTGGGAGGAGGAAATGTCTCTCCTGTGTGCTTTCCAGGGCTCAGTTCCATCCTTGGCTAGACCTGCCTTTCTAATGAAACATTGGGCCTTTGTACTCACTGCAAGGGAAACCAGGACTTCCATTTCCAGGTGGATATTGGGGGGTTGAGGGTGGGGAAGACTTATCGTTTCCCAGGTTTGTTTAAACAACTTGATGAATTGTTTCATTGGAGCTCCCGCAGGCAGTATCTTGGAAAATGAAAGTCTGCATTTCAATGAACTATTGAAAACCATGACCCTGTAAAAGTCCAATCAGGAACCCTGTTTCATAGACAAACAAAAATCTCAGTTTGTCACCAATAATTGCGTAAATAAGACTTTTGGTGGAGAAAATGACCTGTGACAAACACTCTTATCATTAAAAAAAATATCTTTCAAATAGTGAGTCAATATTGTTTTTCCTTTTTCTCATTATTTATCCCAAAGATTTAGCATAGCACCTGATACATAGTAGACATAGGCTTTTTATATCATATATCATATCTTATTATATTTTACTTTGTTGTATAACATGCATTAGTTAGACTCAAGCATCATCTAAGACAATTCCTCCAACATTTATTAAATATCTACCAGTTGCCCATGTCTTTACTAGGTTTTGTATCTAGGGATACAAATACAAGAACCGAAAAATCCCTACTCATAATGAGCTTACATGCTCATAATGAGCTTACAAACAAGAAGCATGTATATAAATGTATAGAATATAAATCTAAGTGGAATAAAATAGTTAAAGTAGCAAGGCAACAAACATTTATTAAGAAAACAAATATAAGCAAAAAGAAATAAAATTTCTGCCCTCAACGAGCTTACAATCTAATGGCAGACAATGAGACCTGAAAATGGAGCTGGAAAGAGAAGTGACCAAGAGGATCAAATTGAAGGTACCAGCATGAGGGAATGGTTTTGAAATCTAGAAAGTCAGAAGCACAACTAGAAGGGCAATGAAACTTGGTTTGCTGGGTCCTCTCCTCAAAATGGAGATGCCAATATAAGTCATCTGTTGGAAAAAGAGCCTACCATGTTGGATTATCTAAGGAAAGGAGGTCCTAGCCACCTGATGGCACTTCAAGGATGTGACTATAGTTGAGACATGTTGTAGAAGTCCAAAAAGTCAGAAGCATTGCTGAGAAGGGAATGAAGATAAAAATTCAAAGCATTTGGTATGAGAAGATACTAAGAGGGATCAAAAAAGGTTTCATGCATAAGATGGTACCTGAGTGATATCTTAAAATAAGAGAAGCACTCTGTAAGGTAGAGATAAGGAGAGAGAGCAATCCAGACATGAGGTCTGACAATGCAAAGGCATGGATATAGGAATTGTTATTTCATGCTTGAGGTAGAGATAGAAAGATCACTTGACTGCATTGCAGAGTGCAGGAAAAAATAACATTGAGGGAGACCAAAAATATAGGTGTGGGCCAGATTGTGAAGGGCCAAAAATGCTAAATTTAGGAAATTTCTTTTAATGCTAGAGTGAATAGGGAAACACTGGACTTGACTGAGTAGGGAAGCCATGGTTAGATTTATGTTCAAGAAAAATCACTCTATTGATTAAGTATAGGATGGAGTAAAAAGTAGAAAAACTTGATGAAGGAAGACCAATTAGAAAATTGTTTCCATAGTCCAGACATGAATGGATGAGAGCCTTCACTAAAATGGTAGCTGCATTAGAGAGCTGAGGGGTCAAATGAGGGAGATATTGGGGAAGTTGAAGTGGGATGATTAACAGTTGATGAGGTGTGTGTTGAAGCAAACGGAGAAATCAAAGGGATCACCAATGTTACAAAACTAGGAGACTGGAAGGATGGTGCTAACTTTAACAGAAATGGGGAAATTGACAATAGAGAAGGGAATAAAATGAGTTATGGGCAACTAGATGGTAGATAGTGGATAGAGTGCCAGGCCTGGAGTGAGGAAGACTTACCCTCACCTTCCTCAGTTCAAATATGGTTTCAGCCATTTACCAGTTGTGTGTCTTTGACCTAGTTATTTAATCTGGTTTGCCTCAATTTCTTCATCTGTTAAATGAGCTGAAGAAGGAAAAGGCAAAGCACTCAAATAGTTCTGCCAAGAAAATCCCAAATGGGGTCATGAAGAGTTGGACACAACTGAATAATTCTGTGTTATCCTTGAATTTGAGATGTCTTTAGGACATCCATCTAAAAAATTCTAGGATCTAATGGGGGTCTGTTTGTTTTTGCTTCTTTGTTCATTTTAGAATGGGAGATACATGTGTTTTTGGAATGAAGGAAATAAGAGAAAGAGAGAGAACGAGAGAGAGAGAGAGAGAGAGAGAGAGAGAGAGAGAGAGAGAGAGAGAGAGAGAGAGAGAGAGAGAAAGGAGAAATGGATACTTGAGCATGAAAATCTCCTGGAGGAGCCCATTTGGGATGGAATCAAATACATATATAGCAAGACATATCTTGGAAAGGAGAAAGACTTTGTCATTGTCAGAGATGGAGAGATGAGAAAGTAGTGTATCTTGTCTAGTGAGGGGTTTGGGGATGAAAGGACTAAAAGAAGTACTAGGTAATGTGGAATGGCAAGGTTTCTTTTTTCTTTAGTAAGGTAAGATGCAGGGCCCTTGGCTGATGGGACAGAAGGAGGTATGGGAGGCTCAAGCGGGGGAGTAAAAGTTTGGCATAGTTTCTAGGTGGGTGGACATAAGAAATCAATTCAAGGGGAATAAAAGTTTTGGAGGAAGGGATCTGTTGAGGTTAGATAATATGAATTTATTATATGCCCAATCAGCACAGTTTTGTGACTTCTCTCAGCTCCCTTTAGAAGTCTGGGAGCAGGAGAGAGGGAGGTCAATGATGAGAGTAATCCAGGGCTAAGAACTGTCAATAGTTGAGCAGCATCAGGAAATATGGACAAGGGTTGTAAGAGCAGAGAACAGTAAATATGAATAGAGGAGGGTGAAATGGGTAGCGAGTGCAAAAGCAGGAAAGTAAAGTCTGAAGAGCATCTGTATCCTGAGCAGTCAATGAGTGGCAGGCCCACTGGGGTCTTCACAAGGAGAATAAAGAGATTTAAGTGGGGAGAGAAAGTATTGATGAGATAGAGGAAATCCAAAGTTTCTTAATAAAGAAGCAGAGTACTTGTGGGTCATACCCAGGGTTTTAGAGACAAAGACAGTGTTCGTCATAGTCTTTGTGTTCAAAGAGGTTAAGAACAAACCTAAGCACATAGGTGATGATTTGAGATAGGAGAAACAACCTACAGTTGAGGAGGTGAGAGAAGTCTTCCCTGACCAGGTGGCACTGAGCTAAGAATTGAAGGATGCTCAGCATTTCCGTGGGGCAGTTATAAAGAGGGAGAGAATTCGAGGTATGGAGGCAGCATAAGGCCACTTTCTTGTAGGGAAGTTCTCTTGGCTATCAACAGTTTAATTCCATTAGAATTTATCATGTGATATCATCTTTATGTTAATAGAAGGAATCATACGACTGGAAGAGATAACCAAGAAGTAGGTCTGGCCTCAATTTAAATTCATTGAGGAAAGCCACTTATCTCCCTCTTCTGCCCAAACTTCCCAGAACAGCCAAGACCTCTAATTTCCCTCCCTTCCACTGCCAACATTGGTTTTCCCAGGTTTCCCATCACTGCCTGACTTTTCAGCATTTCTCCTATACTTCACATTCTTTTCTTGCAGGGCACATCTAGCCTTCTCCCGTTTACTGAGCAGAAACACGCTGGGAGGAAGCCTCAGAGGTCACCATTGTGTTCACATCATAGGCCAAGCTGTATCAGTTACATTTTTTCGAGGGTCACTTCTCACTGGGTGGGATGTAACCTTTTCCCTGAATGGATAAAGGAAACCAGCCCAGATGTTCTCCACCTCTCTCTGCTCCTCTCAGGGTCTCTTCCTAACTCCTTGCCAAGTCTACATTCAGACTGGGCCATCATTCATCTTCCAAGTTATCTTCTCTTCTTTTGACAGAAGATTAGGTTGTACTTCCACCTATGCACTTGCAAAATAAAAACAACTGACATGTGGGATAAATTACAGGTTATGGATGCCTATTTTTCATCTGCAAGCACAATTCTGGAAATCCACTGCTGTTTGCAGCGTATTATAATGCCATTATTAACAGAGTCGATCCTCTCAATCTGTATGGCTCTATTAGCAACCCTGTCCTTTCCTGTTCTCATACCTCAATCATCCTCTGTAACATACATAGCACCACATTAGACCTTCTTGTAGAACCTTTTTCCCACTTAGATGGTAAGCTCCTTAGAGCTACCTAAAACTTCCCAAATATGTCCTGGGGTCACAAAGTGTTGGAGGGGGTCTCTCAGGCCACATTGTCCAAACCATTCCTTACCAGAAACCTCTCTAACTTCCTTACCAAGCAGTCTCCAGCTCGTGTGAGTGAGGGGAAGCCCATTACTCCCTGAGGGACCGCATTGCATTTGTATATAACCCTAATTGGTAGGAAGATTTCTCCATACATTGAGTCTGAATATGCCTCTTTGGGTCTTCTACCTACTGTTCCTTATTCTGCCCTTTACAGAGAAGCAGAAAACGTCATCTGTCTTCCACCTGGCAGCCCTTTAAGTTTTCAGAGCCATCTCCCAGTGCTTTCCCCTGCAAATCTTCTCTTTTCCTGGTATAATATTCCCAATTTATTTAGCATATCCTCCTGTTCCATGAAGGCACCTCTCAATAACCTTCCTGAGGAATTCTGGATCTTCTTTAGCTTTTTTGGTATCTTTCTTAAACTATGATGTCACAGTAGTTAATGACTTTAGTAATGTACCATTTGAGAAACCCAAAGACTCCAGCTTCTGGGATAAGAACTCAGCATTTGACAAAAACTACTAGGAAAACTAGAAGATAGTGTGGCAGAAATTAGGCATAGAGTAACATCTTACAGCTTATACAAAAATAAGGTCAAAATGGGTACATGATTTAGACACAAAAGATGATACCAAAGGTAAATTAGGAGAGGAAGGAATAGTTTACCTCTCAGATCTTTGGAAAGGAGAACAGTTCATGACCAAACAAGAGATAGAGAATATTATGAAATGCAAAATGGATGATTTTGATTATATTAAATTAAAAGTTTTTGTACAAACAGAAGCAGTCCACCCAAAATTAGAAGGGATGCAGAAAACTGGGAAACAATTTTTATAGCCACTATTTCTAATAAAGGTCTCATTTCTAATGGGTACTAAATCAAATTTATAAGAATCCAAGTCATTCTCCAATTGAGAAATGGTCAAAGGATATGAATAGGCAGGTTTCTGATGAAGAAATCAAAGTTATCTATTGCCATATGAAAAAATGCTCTAAATCACTCTTGATTAGAGAAATGCAAATTAAAACAACTCTGAGGTACCACCTGATACCTATCAGATTGGCTAATATGACAAAAAAAGGAAAATAATAAATGCTGGAGAAGCTGTGGAAAAATTAGAACACTAATGCATTGTTGGTGGAGCTGTGAACTGATCCAACCATTGTGGAGAGCAGTTTGGAATTGTGCCCAAAGGGCTATAAAGCTGCACATATCCTTTGAGCCAGCAACACCACTATTAGGTCTTTTTTCCCAAAGATATCATTAAAAAGGGAAAAGTATCCACATGTACAAAAATGTTTATAGTTGCTCTTTTTGAGGTAGCAAAGAATTGAGGGGTTGCCCATCAATTCTGGAATAGCTAAACAAGTTGTGGTATATGAATATAATGGAATACTATTGTGCTGTAAGAAATGATGTGCAGGTGGATTTCAGAGAAACCTGGAAGCACTCACATCAACTGTTGCTGATTGAGATGAGCAAAACGAGGAGAACATTGTACACAGTACCAACAAGATTGTGTGTTGATCAACTGTGATGGACTTGACTGTTCTCAGCAATACAATGGTCCAAGATAGTTCCAAAGAACTCATGATGGAAAATGCTTTCCAAATCCAGAAAAAAGCAACTATGGAATCTAGATGCAAATTGAACCATATCATTTATATTTTTTTTTGTTTTTCTTTTTTGAGGTCTTTCCCTTTTGCTCTGATTCTTCTTTCATAGTATGACTAATGCAGAAATCTGTTTAATGTGATTGTACATATATAACCTATATCAGATTGCTTGCTGTCTTAGTGAGGGTCAAAGGAGGTGAGGGAGGGAGAAAAATGTGAAGCTAGAAATCTTATAAAAAGAAATGTTGAAAACTATCTCTACATGTAACTGGAAAATCATAAAATAGTTTTATGAAAAAAAAATATGTCAGTCCTCAGTGATGTTCTCTAAATTAAAGAAAAGTAGCTGACACAGTGGATAGAGCAATGGCCCTGAAGTTGGTAGGGCCAGAGTTCAAATTTTACCTCTAACACTAGCTGTGTGACCCTGGGTAAATCACTTAAACCAAATTGCATTAAATATCCCAGGCCATCTCTAGTCATCCTGATATATACCTTGCCACTAGACCCAGATGGCTCTGGAGAGTGATCCTGGTGACTTTGCACAGCTCTCCTTCACTTAAAGCCAAATCACTGCGTCATGACATCACCCTAATGTAAGAGAACAAACCTCCTACCTGCTGATTTCTTGTCACTTCTCATAATCCAGCATAAGATTGCATTTGTTTTCTTGGCTATGTATGTAGCCCTTTCTAAAAGTTACTTATCTAAATAAGCTTTGTTTTACATACTATAGTTTTACATCTATCCCATGAGCACTGAGTCAAATGTTGTCAGCAGGTTCTCTAAAGATATGAATTGCTCAACTACTCACTCAAAAGATTTAAATGAAGTCAATGGAGCACTGTGTGAAGATGGGGTCAGGAAGACCAGAGTTCAAATCTAGCCTCACTTAATCACTTTGTATATTAGTTTCCTCATTACTAAAATGACAATAGCATTTACTTCACAATGTTGTGAGGATCGAATCAGATAAAATGAGATACTTGTAAAGTACTTTGCAAAACTCAATTTTCAGTATAAATGTAAATTATCATCATAATCATCATTACTCTGAATTTTTCTTATTTATTATCCAGAACAAAAATATTTTATTTTTTCATTGAATATACTAAGTTCTCCTCATGATAAGTGGGGGTTAGACAAAGTAGTAGTAGTAGTTAAAATAATAATATAACAAGATTTTTGTTTCTGCTGATAAAATGAACTCACATTTATTACCTTCATAACAACATCTGAGGCCATCTCCAGTTATTCGAATATATATCTTGCCACTGGGAGCAGATGGCTCTGGAGGAGAGAGTGAGGTTGGTGAAATCACACAGTGCTCTCTCATTTAAAAACCTAATTCACAGAGAGTCATGACATCACCTTAATGTCATGGTCCTCTTCAAGAATGAAGGACAAATAACAACAACACATTTATTAGATGAAAACACGCCCAAAAAATCTATAACAACCAATTTCAAAAAGAAAAATGAAAAGAAAACATTTTAAAAACAAGTTTCCAAATTAAAATCACATTTCTCTTGGAGGAAAAATGTCCTTTCCAAAGAAAGTTGATTCTATTTTAGTAAGGAAAATATTTACTAAAAAGGAAATCATGCTATTCCTTGAGCAAATTCAGAAAAAATTTCCCCTAAATTGTTTAATAGTGAAAAAGGACAAAAGAAAGTAAATTTGTCCTATTCAAAGCATTGATAATTTAAATAGTTATTTTCTTGACATTGTTTTCTGTAATGTTCCAATTTGGTTTCCCTGAATCATCTAGAAGTTCATGTGAGGTGTGTGTTTTTATTTTATTTTTTTGTAATTAAATAAAAATAAAGATGAAGCCCTCAGTAGACTAGTTCTGTAGAACCCCATTGTCTTCAAATACTGACATTGCTCCCTAGACAGTGGTTGCTTTCCATGGAAAGAGCATAGGCTGCTGTTTGGCTAAGGTGTCCCCAGCCATACATAATATGTGCCAGGTTTTAGACAAGCAATATTACAGAATGTCATCCACACCTTCTAGATTGACTAATTTCCTTCAGGAATATTTTTTTCTCTAAATGGTGCCAGTTAGCAGAACAGAAAATAGCAAGTCCCATGCATCCAATGAGGTAATAGTCCCTTCGTAGCCACATTGGAGTAGGGGATGAATGTGTTATTCAAGCAAAGCAGGGTGGAACCAAGAATATGTGTGTGTGTGTGTGTGTGTGTCTGTGTGTGTGTGTGTGTGTGTCTGTGTGTCTGCTTGTTGAATCTGAAGGTGTCTGCAGCAGCTATTCTTGGCCTAATTACTTCTGTGCCTGTTGGAATCTCTCTATAACACAAGGGTTGGAAGGCAGCTCTCAGTCTTGGGGGCTTGTTCTAGTTCATGTTGTATTGGAGGCACAGGAAGAGAATGGGTTACATGTTCAGTCACATTTGAGAGCAAGACAGAGTCAAATCCATTCAGGGTTTCCTTTCTCTATCTCCCCAGAGTTTAGCACACTGCCTAGTACAAAATAATCACATAATGAATGCCTCTTGACTGACTGCCTTTGAAATCAATTGATAGGAATGATATAAATGAGCCATCAAGATAGCTGCATGGCACACGGGATAGAGCCATAGGCCTGAAGTTAAGAAGCCCCGAGTTAAAATCCAGCCTCAGACCTTGCCTAATTCTGTGACTTTGGGCAAGTCCTTTAACCCTTATTTGACTGTAACCTCAGCTGAAAAATGGGGATAATAATAGTACCCACTTTCCATGGTCATTGTAAGGGTCAAACGGTCTTGGACCTAGAGTTGAAATGTACCTTGTTATTTCTGTTAGCCCATTGTTCTCTAAGAGGCTCAGAATGTTGGGAAATGATGTCATTCCTTGCAGTGAATTGCACTGAAGTTAGGGAGGGCTGTGCAAAGTCACTAACCTCACTCTCCTCCAGAGTCATCTGGGTTCAGTAGTAAGATATCCATAAGGATGACTGGAGATGGCCCAGTTTATGTAAGGCAATTGAAGTTAAGTATCTTTTCCAGGATCATAGAGCTAGTAGCTTTAAGTGTCTGAGGCCATTTTGAACTTGGGTTCTCTTGACTCTGTCCACTATGTCACTTACCTACCTTGAAGGTAGGTTAGCTATCAAGTAGTCCAATCCCTTCATTTTATATTTTAGGAAACTGAGGCCTATTTAGATAATTCATGCACCTTATAAAATTGGATACATAATAGACTGGCAGATATAATATAATATACTTTATTAATATTTTGTATCATTTTATATTATGTGATAATTTATCATATTTTGTACAGTACTTTGAGGATAGCTTACAGGCCTCAAATCTGTTGGCAAATTAGTGGAATGTCTACCCCAAGCATGTGAAAACATTGCCTGGTGGAATGGGAAGATGAGAAGAGTATGTTCCAATGGCCATGTAGACAGCCAAGGCAGGGGCTGTGGAACACTTAGTGCTTGTTCAGGCATCTGTTTAAAAAAAATTTTATATATATATATATATGTATGTATATATATATATATGTATGTATATATGTATGTATATATATGTATGTATATATATGTATATATATGTATATTTATATATATTTATAAACTATAATCTAGTCTGAAAAATTATAATTATATGAAAAATTATAACTTTAGAAAAATTATCAATGGGCCCCAAGTCTTGCCAAGGTTGCCATTCAGATGAAAAAATATTTTACTGACTTACTGGACCTAATTTAACTGGGGGCTGGGGCTAATCTAACTGCAGGCCTAATCTGGGGATTTTTGACTCACTGGCTATCTGACTGCTATTAATTTCCTATGGGCCATTTATAAAATTTCCCTCACTGCTCTGTTCCCAAATTGATAAGCAATTGATTAAGAAGCCTCTTAATTAAATAATCAAAGCAGAATTTATTTATAAAAATCAATGTAAACGATAAGTGTTAAGAAATGCAAATTATACAACGTGATTTTAGGGTATACTCTAGCTTTCTCTTTTTTAGCTTTTTCTCCATCTTTTTTCTGTCTGTCCTCTTCTCTCTACCTTCTAACTGAAAAGCTCTTTCTCCAACTCCTCTGTGCTGACTGCCCCACTGAATAGCCCCCTGCTCCATACCGCTCCTTCCTCTGTCTCCTCTCCTACTATCTTCTCCAACCTCTTTGTACCGTGTCCCCCACTTTTTTCTTGTCAGCCCCCCTTTTATCACCCTGATCTCAGGTGAAATTTGGGGCTAGCTGCCTCCAGGGCTGGCCGAGCCCATGCTCCCCGGGTGGATCTGGAGGCTGGGTGAAACTCCAGAGTTTCTGAGGGTTTTCTTGTGCCTCCCCCACTGTATGCATGGCTATGCCGTGGCCTGGGGTTTTTCATCTGCACAGCTTAGCCCAGCTCTGAGCACCCCTTTCTCCCCCGCAGCTGAAGCGGAGGGGGAAGGGAAGCTCCGCTTGTGGAACCTGAGGCTAATTTCAGTGCCCACACATCCAAGACACCAAGGTCATCCAATGCATCCAGGACCATCACCAGTTATCTTGACTTTTGTCTTGCCCCTGGACTTTGATGACTCTGGAAGAGAGAGTGAGAAAGACAACTGTGTTCTGTTATGCCTCCCATAAGTCTAATTCATGTTTGAGTCAAACTGATATTATTGGTCCTCCTCAAAATGAAGGACAAACAACAACATTGTTACAATAGCACAACTGCTTACAAGTCTTTACATCTTATATCATCTAATGCCTTCCAATAGCCCCATATGGTTATTACTATTGGTGTTATCGTTTCCATTTAAGAAATAAGTTAGATGTTGAGTTTATGGCTTCTTTGGGATACAGACCTAGCAGTTGAACCACTGGGTCAAAGGGTATGAACAGTCACATTGCCCTTTGGGCACATTTCCAAATTATTCTCCAGAATGGTTGGTTCACAGCTCCCCCAACAATGCATTAGTGTTCCAATTTTTCCACAGCTTCTCCAACTTTTATTATTTTCCTTTTTAGTCATATTAGCCAATCAGATAGGTGTTGTTTGATAGAGTTGTTTTAATTTGAATTTCTCTGATCCATAGTGATTTAGAGGGAGCAGCTAGGTGGCACGGTGATAAAGCACTGGCCCTGTATTCAGGAGGACCTGAGTTCAAATCTGGCCTCAGATACTTGACACTTACTAGGTGTGTGACTCTGGGCAAGTCACTTAACCCTTATTGCCCTACAATATATAGATAGATAGATGAATGAATGAATAAAATAGTGATTTAGAGCATTTTTTCATATGGCAATAGATAGCTTTGACTTAATCAGAAAATGGCCTGTGCATATCCTTTGACCATTTCTCAATGGGGGAATGACATATTCTTATAAATTTGACTTAGTTCCCTGTATGTTTTAGAAATAAGGCCTTTGTCGGAAATGCTGGCTGTAAAAATTATTCCCCAGTTTTTTGCCTCCCCCCTAATTTTAGCTGCATTGCTTCTGTTTGTACAAAGACTTTTTTAATTTAATGTAATCAAATTCTTCCATGTTGCATTTCATAATATTCTCTATCACTTGTTTGGACATAAATTGTTTTCATCTCCATAGATCTGAGAGGTAAACTATTCCTTCCTCTCCTAATTTATCTATGGTATCATCCTTTATGTCTAAATAATGAACCCAGTTTGATCTTATTTTATTAAAAGATGTAAGATGTTGGTCTGTGCCTAGTTTCTGCCATATTATCTAGCAGTTTTCCCAGCAGCTTTTGTCAAATACTGAGTTCCTATCCCAGAAGCTGGAGTCTAGGTTTATTAAACAGTATTACTATAGTCATCTACTACTGTGTCTCCTGTGCCTAAACTGTTCCATTGATCCACCACTCTATTTCTGAGCTAGTACCAGATATTTTTGATGACTGCCACTTTATAATATAGCTTCAAATTTGGTATGGCTAGGCCACCTTCCTGTGCATATGTTTTTTATTAGTTCCCTTAGTATTCTTGACTTTGTTTTCCCAGATGAATTTTGTTTTTATTTTTTCTAACTCTATAAAATAATTTTTAGGTCGTCTAATTGGTATGGCACTGAATAGGTAAGTTAATTTAGGTAGAATTGTCAATTTTATTATATTAGCTCAGCCTATCCATGAGCAATTGATATTTTTTCCAATTACATAGATCTGATTTTGTGAAAAGTGTTTTGTAATGGTGTTCATAGAGTTCCTGGGTTTGTCTTGGCAGGTAGACTCCCAAGTATTTTATATTGTCTACTGTTAAATTAAATGGAATTTCTCTTTCTATCACTTGCTGCTAAGTTTTTTCTTCATGTATAGAAATGCTGATGATTTATGTGGACGTATTTTATATCCTGCCACTTTGCTAAAGTTATTTATTGTTTCAAATAGGTTTTTAGCTGATTCTTTGGATTCTCTAAGTATACTGTCATATCATCTGCAAAGAGTGACAGTTTTCTTTCCTCCTTGCCTGTTCTAATTCCTTTAATTCCTTTTTCTTCTCTTGCTGCTAAAGCTAACATTTCTACTACAATATTAAATAGTAAAGGAGATAATGGACATCCCTGTTTCACCCCTGATCTTATTGGGAATGCCTCTAACTTATCCCTGTTACATACAATGTTTGCTGATGGTTTGAGGTAGATACTGCTTATTATTTTAAGGAAAGCTACACCTATTCCTATGCTCTCTAGTGTTTTTAATAGAAATGAGGGTTTTCTTTTGTCAAATGCTTTCTCTGCATCTATTGAGATAATCATATGATTTTGGTTAGTTTTCTTATTTCATTAATAATATTAATAGTTTTTCTAATGTTGAAACCAGCCTTGCATTTATGGTATAAATCCCACCTAGTCATAGTGTCTTATCCTGGTGATCAATTTCTATAATCTCCTTGCTAATATCTTATTTAAGATTTTTGCATCAAGATTCATTAGGGAAATTGCTCTGTAATTTTTTTCCTCTATTTTGACTCTCCCTGGTTTAGGTATCAACACCATATTTGTGTCAGAAAAAGAGTTTCATAGATCTCCTCTACCTATTTTTCCAAATCTTTTATATAGTATTAGAATTAATTATTCTTTAAATGTTTGGTAAAATTCACTTAAAAACCCATCTGGGGGGGGGGCAGCTAGATGGCGCAGTGGATAGAGCACCGGCCCTGGATTCAGGAGTACCTGGGTTCAAATCCGGCCTCAGACACTTAACACTTACTAGCTGTGTGACCTTGGGCAAGTCACTTAACCCCAATTGCCTCAAAAAAAAAAAAAAGAAAAAGAAAAAAAAACCCATCTGGCCCTGGAGATTTTTTCTTAGGGAATTCAGTGATGACTTGTTCAATTTTTTTTTTCTAAAATGGGCCCATTTAAGGATTTTATTTCCTCTTCACTTAACCTGGGCAATTTGTATTTTTGTAACTATCCATCCATTTCATTTAGTCAAATTTATTAGCATAGAGTTTGGCAAAATAGCTCCTAATTATTGTTTTAATTTCCACTTAATCACACCTTTCATTTTTGATACTGCTAATTTGGTTTTCTTCTTTTTTTTAATCAAATGAACTGAAGGTTTATTTATTTTATTGGGTTTTTTTTCATAAAACCAGCTCTTAGTTTTATTGATTAATTCTATAGATTTCTTCCTTTCAATTATTATTTTCTCCTTTAATTTTCAGGATTTCTAATTTATTTTCTAATTGGAGATTTTTAATTTGTTCCTTTTCTACCTTTTTTAGTTGCATGCCAAATTAATTGATTTCGTCTTTCTCTTTTTTTATTCATGTAAACATTTAGAGATATCAAATTTCTCCTAAGCACTGCTTTGACAGCATCCCACAGGTATTGGTCTGTTGTCTCATTATTGTTATTCTCTTGGATGAAGTTATTGATTGTTTCTATGATTTGTTTTTTGACCCACTCATTCTTTAAGATGAGATTGTTTAGTTTCCAATTAATTTTCAGTATACCTTTCCATGACTCTTTATTACATGTAATTTTTATTGCATCATGATCTGAGAAGGATACATTTACTATTTCTGCCTTTCTACAATTTACTATGAGGTTTTTGTGCCCTAATAATGCATGGTCAATTTCTGAGTATCTGCCATGTACCACTGAGAAAAACTTATATTCCTTTCTATCCCCATTCAGTTTTCTACTGATGACTATCATATCTAACTTTTCTAACATGCTATTCACTTCTTTAACAGCTTTCTTATTTACATTGTGGTTAGATTTATCTAATTCTGAAAGGGGAAGGTTCAGATCCCCCACTAGTATAGTTTTGCTGTCTATTTCCTCTTGTAAGTCATTTAACTTCTCCCCTATGAATTTGGATGCCTTACCACTTGGTGCATACATGTTTATTATTGATATCACTTCATTACCTATAGTACCTTTTATCGAGATGTAGTTTCCTTCCCTATCTCTTTTAATTAGATCTCTTTTTGCCTTAGATTTTTCTCAGATAAGAATTGCTACCCTTGCTTTTTTTTTTTACTTCAGCTGAAGCATAATATATTCTGCTCCAACCCTTTACCTTTACCTTGTGTGTATCCCTTTGCTTCAAATTTCTTTCCTGTAAACAACATATTGTAGGATTTTGATTTTTAATCTACTCTGCTATTTGCTTCCATTTTATGGGAGAGTTCATCCCATTCACATTCAACATTATTAACTGTTTATTTCCCTCCATTCTCTTTTCCCCTTTGCTTGTATTCTTTTTTCCCTTCTTTCACCCTATTCCACTTTACCAGTGTTTTGCTTCTGACCACTGCTTCCCTCAATCTGCTCTCCCATTTTTCAACTTCCCTTCCTTTTCTTTCCCCTTGCCCCCCCCCAACTTCTGCCCTCCCTTCTATCAATACCACCTTTTCCCCCTTCACCTTTTATTTCCTTAAATAGTACGCTAAATCCTTTATACAAGTGGGAGTGTATTTTATTCCCTTCCTGAACCAAATCTGATGAGAGCAAGGTTGAAACAATGCTCACCCTCCCTTCTTTCCCTCTATTGTATTCTTTTTGTGCCTCTTCATATGATGTAATTAACCCCATTCCACCTCCTTCTTCATCTCCTCCCCCTAGGCTCCTTTTATTCTGCCCCTTAAGTTTCTTTATATCATCACATAAGAATCAATTTAATAAGAATACCTTAATAGAGATACAGATCCCAAGAGTTAAAAGTATTATCCTCCCTCATAGGAATGTAAGCAGTTTAAGCTCATTAAACTACCCTACCCCCCACCCTTGTTTACCTCTTTATATTTCTCTTTGAGTCTTTTATTTGGATAATCAAATTTTCTGTTCAGTTCTGGTCTTTTTCTCATGAAGCCTTGGAAGTTTCCTATTTCATTGAATGTCCATCTTTTCCCCTGAAAAAGAATATTCAGTTTTGAGCTCTTCAAAGAAGGCTTTTTGGTCTTGGGACCAGATTATCTTCCCACTTGAGTCTTCCTTCATTTTTAGGCATTTTGACAATGTTATCTGAGTTTGAGTTTTGGTCTTCCTTTTCAGCATAGAAGCTGTCAAGGGTAAGAGTCCTTTTTTTGTTTCTTGCTCATGTTGTAGCCTATTTTTAAACTTATAAATTTGAAGTCTGCTCTTGGGGCACAGGGGTCCCTGTTGCAAGCTTCTTATTGCTCTCAGCTGCACCACTCTCAGCTATTTTGAGTTGCAGCAGTGTCGAGCTGCTACTGAACCCAGCTGTGGTGAGCTGAGCTGCCAGCTGAGATGAGCAGTGCTGAGCCAACCTTCCCTTTCACCCCGGTGAGACAGAACTTTCCTGACATCTTCTTAATTATCTCAAGTAGGGGGATTGTGTTCCTCTGTCTTTGTGTAGCTTCTGTAGTTCCAGACTCTGTTTAGAGGCTTGATTTAATGTTGTTTTTTAGGGAAACACACAAAAGCTCAGGCAGCTTCCTGACTTTTCTCTGCCATCTTGGCTCCACCCCTGAAACTCTATTATACTCATTTCTGAATACAACCCTCCAGGTTCTCTTTTGCCATGACTTATAGGAATTGGACATGCGATTTCTTTTAATGGGGGGACTCATTCAGTCTATACAAGGCAGAATCTTTCTACAAGTTATCATCTTTTAATGTTTCCTATAGCACAGAGTGTAAGTGAATTTCCCAGAGAAAGCAGAACTTGAGCTGACGTCTTTCTGTCATTGAGAAAGCATCCCTATTCCTTATGTCATGTTGCCTTGTAACAAAAAATAAAATAACAAAGAAAAAATAGCTCATTAAAACCTATCAAGATGGGCTGGTTGTGTAAATTCTCTGAGTCAGTTTCCTCAAATGTAAAACAAAGTCACTGGACTGGATAGGATCTGATATCCCTTCCAGGTCTAAAACTTTGCTTCTATAACCCATTGGTTGAACATAAAACATCATCTTAACTTGAGACATCCTTGGATCCTGAAATAAAGGTAAAAAGTAAACAGAAGCCATGTCTGTCATCTGGGATACAGTTCCCCCACCCCACACCAAAGAATCTGCAAAACTAACAACATTTCCTATCCAAAAAGGATGGTTTCTGTTAACTGTGTTGATTCCTAGACATGCTTTGGCTACTGAACAAAGCTAATTAAACCAAACAAAGTGAGCATCCTGCAGGACATTACATACATACAGAGAAAGGTAAGCTATGTCTCTTCCTTTCTGGTTTGTGCAACAATTTAAATGTTTGTAAACTATGGGATTGTTGCAACTATTGTGGGCTTTCTGGAGGTCATTAGGAGACCAACAAGCCTCCTGTTGTCAAAGCTCAGTCTGAAGACCTCAGTATTTAAGACAACAATCTCTCTGGTGCTTTTTTGACAATGAGAGTTGGCCAGATTTAATGCATCCAAATAGCTGTTCAGGTGGGAATTGATAGACTTAGGTGGGAAATAGATATAATTGCTCAGGTGTGTTTCTGAGCACTGAGCCTCCTTAAACCATGACATTCATTGGATATCAGTAGAACTTTAAAATTCATTTAATTCATTTTCAATTCAGATTGAAAATGAAAGCCCTCACATATATGGACAAGTTCAAGCAAAATCAAAAACAGTCATTTATCTAAGGGAAGAAATATGTTCAAGGAAGTTATGTGTGACTTTCAAACTGCTGAGACCAAAAACATAATTGAAATAAATTTAAAGTCATGAATTATTAATTTTAAAGTAATTATTAAGTAATAAATATAATTAAGTAATTTTACCTTGCTCCAAGCCTTGTGTGCCTATATGTGTGTATCTAAAATACACGAAACCTATCAGGATACAAGGAAAAGCAGTATTTCAATAGACAATTCCCTCTCATATTTAAAGTTGAAAATAAAAGATAATAGAATCATAATTAATGAGCTGATCATTTCTTCTTTAATGTGTTTTCTTCCTCCTCCTCCTCTTCCTTCTTCTTCTTTGACTCCTTCAACTCCTCCTTTTCCTCTTTTTCCCCCTCCTTCTCCTCTTCCCCTCAGCAAGAAATGATTGACAAACAGATTTGGAGGGAGAAAAAATTAGCCACCACATAAAGGCACATATAAAAGATAAATAGCATCATCACAATTTCTCTTCCCTACCATTCATTCACTTCCATCTTCTTTTTTCTACAAATTAACTACCTCCTTTCCTTCCAATCTCTGACATGTGGGGCTTGTTCCTTCTCTCTAAGACAGCTTCATTACATATTTCTCACTACCTGAGTAACTTTGAACACATACTTATCCCCTTGTTCCTTCTCTGGGATTGTTGGTTCATTCAATTTTCCACCAAATATACTATAGCCTCTCTCATCATATAAAAAAGAAAAGAAAAGTTATTGAGCCTTCTGTCCCATCCTGCTAATATCATATTCTTTTTCTATTTCTTATAAAGCTTCTTTTACAAGTTGTCTCTGTCAATTGTCTCAAATTCATCACTATCCTCTCTTCTTTTCTTCCTTGTAATATCTTTGCTGAGAAAACCCTAAATGGGGTCACGGAGAGTCAGACACAAATGAATAATAACAAATATCATATGTAAACATATACTATTTATATTTATATATTGATATATGATGCATGTATATACATGCATGTGTATATACTGTTATAATATATATAATCATACCTGTACATAAAAATTTGCTTTTCAATAACATTGGTCTCTTTTGCAATCCACTAATTTTTTTAATTTAAAAAAATATTATTTTCACCACACTTCCAAATAGTCACATGTTTCTTGCACATACAAACACACATAGATTAAGAATCTATGTTTTACTGATACAACCCCTCTATAGAAGAATTTGAAACTATGCCCAAAGAGCTATAAAACTGAGTACTCCCTTTGATCCAGCAAAAGCACTACTATATCAGTACCCCAAAAAGATTGAAAAGGAAAAGGGGAAAGGACCTATTTGTACAAAAAATGTATATAGCACCTCCTTTTGGCATGTCAAATAATTAGAAGTTGAGGAGATGTTCATTAGTTGGAGACAGGTCAAAAAAGTTGTGGTATATGATTTTGATTGGATACTGTTGTGCTATAAGAAATGATGAGTAGGATGGTTGCATAAATACCTGGGAAGACTTATATGAACTGATACAAGGTGAATTCAGCAGAACCAAGAGAATATTGTACATAGTAACAGCAACATTGTGTGATGATCACCTGTAAATGACAACTATTCTCAACAATACAATGATCCAAAGCAATTCGGCAGGACATAAAAAAAATGCTGCCTCCAGAGAAAAAAGTGATGGAAGTTTGCAAATGGAAGCATAATTTTTAAAACTTTCTTTCTTTTTCCTTTTTTTTTTTGTTCTCTGTTTTCTTTCACAACATGAAGAATACGGAAATATATTTTGAATGACTGAATACATAAAACCTATACGAAACTGCCTTCTAAATGAGGTAGAAAGGAGAGAGGGAGGCAAAGAATTTAGAACTAAAAATTTTAACAAATAAACGTGAAAAAAATATGTATTTGAAAAAAATTGAAAATGAAAGAAACTAAGTTTTAGACAGGTAAGGGACTTCTCTCAAGTCAGAGAGGGACACTTCCTAGATTTGCTGCTTTGAATAGGCAGTAATGACATTTTCCTGGGGCTTTAAGTTTTACAGAGTCTTCTCTCTGTCTCATTGGATTAGAACAAAGTCCACATCAGCTTGAATAATGAATCCTCCAAAGCAGTGGTGGTGTTTGCACAGTTTATTTCCAATGAACTGGTACTAATAACATTTAACATAATTATGAATTTGAATAAATGCAACAACTTCAAAGCATTGAGTATTGGCACTAATGAGGATCTAGTTGTATTTTAACTAGATATAAACTGTGAAACTAAATATGTAAAACAATTCAAGCTATGACTATTCAGGATGATTAGCTAAAAAGTTAACAAAAAGTTCAGAATAAAATATATTTGATGTAGACCAAAACCTAAAATTGTTCCTTTTCTTTTTCTGATTCCAAACAACATCTCCCCATTCTTAACTCTTTTTGTGTTTATTTATTCATAGAAACATTGATTTTTAAGTTAAGAAGTTAAGTTTAAGTTTAAGTTTAAGAAGTTAAGTTTAAGTTTAAGAAGTTAAGTTAAGTTTAAGTTAAGAAACATTGATTTTTAAGTTAAGAAGTCAGTGGTTGCTTTTTTATGACATTAACATTTTAAACACTAGGTAAATAAGATCAAAATATGGAATAGAAAAATACATTTGATCATGGAGACCATAGGGAGCCAATGAATTCTACTGAGTGGGGTTTCAGGGGAAGAGTCGTGAGACCTATACTTTAGGAAAATCATTTTGGTAACTAATGGAGGATGGAGTGAAGTGGAGAAAGACTTCAGGCAGACAGATTCACCAGCAGCTATTGCAATAATCCAGGTGAGAGGTGATGGGGGCCTGCACCCGTGTGAAGGCAGCATCAAGGGAGACAAGGAGGGTGTTTTAAGAAATGTTGTGAATCTTGAAGCAGCAAGACTTGAAAACAGATTAACTATGTGCAGTGAAAATAAGTGTGGAATCCAGGATATCAGGAAGACTATTGACAAGACTTGCTGCTACTTCAGGACTGTCTAACATTGAATTTTCTCTCTCTCTCCCCTCCTGACACCTCAAACTCACTCTTCTTTATGACTTTACTCTGTCTACACCATCAGCATTCACTGATCTCCTATTTTCAAAACCTTGGTTTTATCAGTCATTCTTCCTTGTCTCATAGTTTCCTTATGTCTCATACCTTAACAGTTACCAGACCCCTTCAATGCTACCTCTACAACATTTTCCTCATACTCCCAGTATCCTTGCCATTGGCCTCTATTAGAATAGTAAAAATAATACAAGCTATGCCTATTCAGTATTATTAGTTAAAAAGTCAACAAAAAATTCAGTGTAAACACTTATTTGATGGATTGTCCTATAGACCAAAACCTAAAATTTCAAACAGGACCCCCTGAACCTCCACAATCAAACAGCTCTTTGTTTATTGAGTAATAGAAGCACTGGACTTTTTTAGGTAAGAAGCCAAAGGGAGCGTTTCTATGACATCTAAATCTAATCACATTAGGCAAATACCGTCAAAATATGGAAAATAAAAGTATATTTGATCATAGAGGTCATAGGGCTATTGGCCACACTATTTCAGTGGACTCTTGGCAGGTCCTCTCCTCCCCCTAACTTAGTTTTTTCTCCAATATATCCTTTCCAACACTGCCAGGATTTTCTCTCCTATGTATAAATTTGTTGCTGTTACTATTTCCTTCCAAAAGGTCAGTACTCCTGAATAAACTCTAATTACCATTGCCTAACAATGTTTAATTTTTAATTTTTTAAAATTTTTTTGCAGGCCAATGAGGGTTAAGTGACTTACCCAAGGTCACACAGCTGGTAAGTGTCAAATGTCGAGGCTGGATTTGAACTCAGGTCCTTCTGAATCCAAGGTGACTGCTTCATCCACTGTGCCACCTAGCTGCCCCAGGAAGAATTTAATTTAAGAGAAATTTAAAGTGGATATAGTTTGGTTCTATACCACTTTAAATTTCTCTTAAATTAAATTCTTCCTGGGGCAGCTAGGTGGTGCAGTGGATAGAGCACCAGCCCTGGAGTCAGGAGGACCTGAGATCAAATCTGGCCTCAGACACTTAACACTTACTAGCTGTGTGACCCTAGGCAAGTCATGTAACCCCAATTGCCTCACTAAAAAAAAATTAAATTCTTCCTTATGCAAATATCCATGTCTTGCTGGGGGGAAAATAAAAGAAGAGAGGGAGAGGGAAAGGGAGATATAGACAGAAATAAGAAGAGAGACGGAGACAAAGAAACAGAGCTAGAGAGAGACAGAGACACAGAGAGAGAGATGAACAGAGTTTCTTGGACACTGAGCAGTTAAATGACTTGTCCAGAATCAGACAGACTTTTATGTACCTAAATTAGGACTCAAGTGCACATCATCTAGATCCTAATGTTGGCCACAATCTTTTCACGAGTTACATTTCCTCTACCTCCAAGGATTTGATGGAAAAATTATAGAATCCATTTTAGGGGGGGCAGATGGCTTCTCTACCAGTCCTACAGTGATCTCCCCAAGAGCAGGAAGCACTCCTTACTAAACTTTGACTGCCCCCAGTGCCTAGAACTACATGTTAAGTCACCTAATCACCTCCATTTTTGCTAAATTCTCCAGGTTGACAAGTTGACAGATTGACAAGTTGACAATTACCTGGCTTACTTAGTCTACTCTTCAAGATGCCCCTTCAGTTGCATTTGCTTATCTTCACTCATGACATATCTACAAAGTAAGATGTCAGCTTTATGAAAGAGCCCAGCACAGTGTCCAACACCTGATAAGTACTTAGAAAATAATTCATGACTTAAATATAAGGAGTTTCCATTGTGCTGAAGAGAGTGTTTAATGTATCATCTGAGGCATCTATTTAGAAGGCTGAGGGGGCAATGTAGCTTTTGAGTTTGGTGAAACTATGGTACTAGTGAAGTGGTAGTGGCTCCTGACCCACTCTCAAGCAGCTGGGCAGCAGCACTCCTGGCAGGTTGTGATTTCTCAGTCCAGATTTTCATATATTTGGAAGCACAGTCCTGTGTTATCCAAACATCACTTAATTATTAGAGCCATGGATAGGGGCATACGTTATATTTCCAATAATTCAAAAAGTCAGCCTTATTTTTTTAATTAATATCCCAAACCCACAAACAACACTGGCCCCCAATCCCTTCAAGCAAGATGGTATGTTCCCCAAATCAATTGTCTTATAAGAACTCTCTAGTATCTAATGGAAACCTTAGCCCCAAAGCAGATGCTTCTTTTACTGACATTTGCTCATTCAATACAATAACCTTGAAATTAAACCCAACATGCCAACACTGTCTTCTAGGCTCATAGACTGAAGTCTGAGTCAGTGCCAGTAATGACCAGCAGAAGCAAATTTACTCATCCTTTGTGAGATTCTCTCTAGAGTAACCCAAGCTACCATTCAGCATGAAAGGTTCAAATGGTTTAGCTGCTGGAAGTTATTTTGTAAAACCAGTATCCTTAGAGAGCAGTTGCTAGAATGTGTAATCAATTTGGCTTAAAATAAAACCCTAATCTCTGGAAAAGTTTCTGAGGTTAGTGTATGATCTGTCTATCTGATGGAAGGAGAAGGAGATGAAAGATTTAATCAGCCTTTGCTTTTAATGGCATATTCTAGGAAAACACCTTTTTTATTCCTATGAAGTCATCCCTAAAACACCCTGGACAGTCTCACTATGTCCACAAAGAAGGAAATGAACAATGGAAACATTTAAGTGTTGGCTGATAGTCTGGTTATGAGATACAGAACTTTTGTTTAAGCCTCTGGTGAATTCTCTTCTCTTCCACCATCATGCCCCTTCACTCTGGATTCATTATTAATCCCCTGGACATCCAAACTGTGTCTGCCTCTTTGTGGAATGAAGGGGTTCTATTAAGCCTACTTTAACAGGATTCTTAGGAGACTCAAAATAGACAATTGAACACAGGAAGAAGTAAATTGGTGTAGGGAGCTCCTGGTGTGAGAACTCCTTCCAAAATGGCTGCCTATGAATTAAAGCTAAAAAGAAATAAAGGAACCATTCCATCCATGTATCATGGACCCATTTGGGAGAGTAGTGAAAATAAAGACATATCCATTCCCAGTTCACATACCCCTTGATATCTGTCTTGGGGGTCCAAGGACCCTAGATTAAGAACCCCCAGTCCTACTCCTGAATTTTATGGCTGGAGAAATTGAGGCCTAGAAAAGTTACCATAAGTCATATGAAGTAGCCAGATGTACTTTGAGATTGAGGGACTTGTCCAAGGTCATATAATCAAGCAACCAATTAATAACCAATTATAATGCTTCCTACTCCACATCAACACTCTGCTAGGTATCAGGTACACACACATATACACAAACAGTAGTTCTGGTACTGAAGGGGCTTATGGGTAAAACAGCAGGCACACATATATACAACGTACATGCAAGGCGTACTCAACATATATACAAATAATTACAAAGTGTCTTGTATGTATTGTGAACAGGGGGAGGGAGCCATACCTCCTTGGTTCTAAGTTGAGTACTGAAGCCTTAAAGGGAGCTCTTTTTAGGTATCCAGATCTACAGTGTTATAGGAAAAGATGACATTCTCCCCATTTTCAGGGGGGGTACTGAGATGCTTACATGATGAAGTGGGGTTTGTAGTAGGGCTACACTAGGGAGTCTACATGGTACAATGGATAGAGTGTCAGGCCTGTAGTTAGGTAGACCGAGTTCAAATCCATCCTCAGTTACTTCCTGTGTGATCTTAGACAAGTAACTTAACCCCTGTTTGCCTCAGTTTCTTCAACTGTAAAATGGAGATAACAATAGCAAATATCTCTCATTGGTGTTGTGAGGATCAAATGAAATGATAATTATAAAACACTTAGCACTGTGCCTGGCACATAGCAAGCACTTTATAAATGTTATTTATTACTATAATTCTTGTTGTTATTATTGGTAACCTAGTTTACTTTCTGGTGAACTAATCAAGATAGTAGGGGATTCAATTGAAGGGTTAAAAACCTGTGGACTGAATTTCAAACCAATTGGCCTTCACACCATATCTTTCAACTGCTCTTCTTCACCCTCCTCCCCACCCCCAGTAGGAGAGGGGGTTATAATAGGAAGAAAAGGGAAAAGCAATCAATTTCTATTTTTTAAATTCTATTTTACTGTCAAATTTGCAGATATCATCATATCCTTAATACAAAGAAAGACTGGCAAAGAGGATTCTGTATCAAACCAGGAATTTATATTACACCTGACTTTTTTTTTAAGTATGTGCAATATTAGTTATTTCTATGAAATCTGAGGGCCCTGGTACTATGAGAGGGTAGAATGAAAGGCTATTCTGTCTGTTTGGGTGTAGGTATAAAATGTGAATTTCTCAGGATTGGGCTCTTAGTTCCAGAGAGGGAGGGACTTTCTAACCATGGCTTGGGGTCAGGAGCCAGGTCTGTATTAGAAAGGTAATTATCAGCTGAACTGTCCATGTGCCCTCATACCTCAAGCCAATGGAATGTGCATTCCTGGGCCAAGCCCAGGAGTTTATGAGGAGAAGACAAGTTCTGGAAAGCACAGTCTGTAACAGAATCATGGAGAACATTTAGAAAGAGGTGCTATTTGCCACCAGCAAAAGTGGTGGTGAGTGAGAATAATCCAGTTTGCGTTTGGTTATGTCAATCAAAGCTGTTGGTACCTCTTTGGTCATCTCCCCCAGCTTACTGTTTTTCCCCTTATGGTCTAAAAAGAAAAAAAAATCTCAAATTGCCATACCAGTTCCCATTTCACCTTGCTGCTCAGACTGCTGTCCTCAGTAAGACTGGCGATTGTCTGTGCCTTTCCGGTAGGCCCCTGGACCACAGGGTAAGGGACTGTGGTCAACACAGTCTTCCATTTCTTCGCTCTCTTTTTGATTTTCAGGCATTTTTTTTTTCAAGTGCTTCCCCATTCAGAACCATGTAATAGTCACCTTTGACCCAGAAGAGTCCAGGACATCCTTTCTGCCCCCTTCTGACACACACACAGATACACATACACACAAATTAACAATGTTTAAGATCCTGCACTATTTGTCTCTGCCCTCATTTTAAATTCCTTTTAATTTCTTTTATATAACTTTTTTAAAAAAATGCTTAATGTTTCCTTGATGACTTACTCTTTTTTATATATTTTTAATCAGTATTATTTCTTCCCCATCCCCCCCCCAAATTCTGTCTTATGAAAATAAATGTAATCAAGCTCTAGAAATCCACATGCTGCCTTCTCTGAAAATATCTCTCCTTCCATACCTCTACTCCATAATGTCATAGTTGAGACAGGGGAGGTAAGATTCATCATCAGGCTTCTAGGGTCAGTACTGGGCATTGCATTGATTAAAATTATAAAGTTTTACAGCACAGTTGTTTTCTTTTATGGTATTGTGTAGTCTTTGTGAGTTTTTTTTTCAGGTTCTGCTCAATTTACTCTGCATCAGTTAATACAAATCATCAGGTCTTCTCAGATTTCTCATCACTTTATTGTTATGACCTACTAACATTCTCTCATTTCATATACCACAACTTCTGTCATTTCCCATCTCCTTCTTTGGATCAAAGGGGGCAAACAGGCTAATAACTTCTTGTAGTTTCAAACTGAATTCAAGAATTATTGTAATATTTCATATCTCCATGAAGATTATGTTCATGAGTTTTTCCCTCCATAACTCTACCAACAAATGATGTATGTCTGTGTATTTATCATGTTTCTCAGTATGATGTGTGCGAGATAGAATATCAGAGTTATTTTAATGTTCATTTCTATGATTATTAGATGTCTGGGATATTTTTCATATGATTGTAAATAACTTCTTTCTTTGAAAATTGCTTGTTCATATCATTTGATCAAGTATTTTCTAACCCAAAGTACTTTCATTGAAACACTTTTGACATATGACTTAAATCAACCTCCTCTCCTAGCAAGCGAACTCCCTCTTCCAATATTCTATGTCTAAGAGTCTTAGTTGCCTGAATCACAAATGGTTTAAATATATTTTTTTTCTAGCTTCTTATACCAGTATGTTTCATCATTCTCTTTTGAGCCTCAGTCTTCCTGACACCCAGGCCAGCTCCGTACCAATATCACTCTTCCTCTTATCATAACCTACCCTAATCCCCATTTTATAACTGATGAAGATCAAAAAACCTCCACCATGGTTTTTCTAGGGTTTCATTGTTGTGAATGTTGTTGTTTAGTCATTTTAATCTTGTCCAATTCTTCATGATCCCATTTGGACTTTTCTTGGCAAAGATCCTGGAGTAATTTGCCATTTCTTTCTGTTGGGGGAGACTTGCAACCTGGATGGGGGGGGGGGTTAGCTCACCCAAAGAATTGGAGGCTCATCATGAATCTTGGAGGGGGGGGGTTTGTTTGTTTTAGTTTTTGGTGAGGCAATTGGAGTTAAGTGACTTGCCTAGGGTCACACAGCTAGTAAGTGTCAAGTGTTTGAGGCCAGATTTAAACTTAGGTCCTCCTTAATCCAGGGCAGGTGCTCTATCCACTGTGCCACCTAGCTGCCCCACGAATCTTGTAAAATAAAAAAGAGGTTTATAAGGAGAGAGGAATATATAGTAGAGGAACAGATCATTTTGGAAAGCTATCCCTTTGGAGTAAGAGAATACCTGGTCTTTTATATCTTTACAAGATAAAGGGGAAGGAAGGGCAAGATAACTGGGAGGGGATCTGTGAATAATGGGGTATCAGTAGAATATGCAGCATCAATCCAAGTCCTGCATATCATCTTGCAGACCATGATATTGCTTATCAGAGAGCCAGAGTCCTTCTGGGCAACACCCATTCCTGAGGTGGAAGATAGAATTGCTCCTCCCCTGGGAAAGTTCAAGGAATTCTTGAAGGTTTGGGATCTTTACATTTCTTGGGGTCCCTCTACATTCCCACAACATTTCCCCAGCTCCTTTTACAGATGAGAAAACTGAGGCAAACATTATTAAGTGACTTGCCTAGGGTTACATAGTTAGTAAGTGTCAGGGGTCAGATTTGAACTCAGGAAGATGTCTTCCTGACTCTAGGTTTGACACTCTATTCACTTTTCCACCTAATTACTCCATAAAGGACCATCCAAAAAGAAAATGTTGTTGCCACTATGTAAGCCCATTGTTCTCTTACCTTCAGGTCTAACAATATTTCCACTATAACATTCTGCTTCCAGATTGAAATATAGAAATACTTTTCTTCCCCTGCTCCCATCCCACACACCCCCTTAATACCAAATTGAGAGAGAGAGAGAGAGAGAGAGAGAGAGAGAGAGAGAGAGAGAGAGAGAAGGAGAGAGAGAGCATGCTTTATTTTCTTTAGTTTCTCCTGTGTTGTGGGAAGCCCACTATAGAACTTGATAAACTGACCTTCAGTGGTTTCCAGGATCTTATTTCCCTCGATTCGAAGTTCAGTCTTATTGCCTAGAATTTAACCAATCAACTTTATACCATTAATTCTATAGTTTTAACTACCTAAATTCCATTTTAAAACTTAATTTTCAATATGTTTTACTTATCTGTGGTTTTTCTATTTGAAACTCTCCAGCCATGATTTCTGAAAAGTTATCTCAATACAAAGCCCAATGACAGTTATATTACCCATAGCATACTCTCCTGGGCCAATAGTGGAAAACATAGATTCTTCCAACTCCCTGATCAGAAATAAAATAGGTGGGTCTGGATTGATTTAACTTTTAGTTCTATATTCTAGGGAAATATCAAGCTCATGTTCTTTTTTTTGTGCGTGTAACCTGGTTCCATCAATTCTAACCAGATGCACTTCTGGTCCTGCAGATGATACCATAATAACTTCATAGTCTAGAGAATAATAACTCTGAGGATTCTTGGAGAATAAAAGAATCCTCCATCAGTGTTTACCCCAGACTCTGAAAGAAGACTCTTCCGGGATTAGACTTGATGATGTTCATTTCCCTAAATTCTTAGATCTACTTGTACTGCATTTTTTAGCAAATCCCATGAGCTCTCTCCAAAATCTACATGCGAAGATAAAAGAATTTTCTCCCAACTAAATCTTAATTCTTTAGGGTATATAGGATGAATGGTGCCAAATGAGTAAGTATACTGTTAAAATGGTCTTAACTGTGCAATTTTCTCTATTTTAGTCCAATGGAGCAACAACTGTTTTGGAGCAAAAGCCCATAGTATGTCACAATGTTTGTGAATTTGCTAGACTGAGTAGTGACAGCCATAGATCACGTACCTCACAGTCTTATTCAAAGACAAACATATATTAAGCACATACTGGGTATAAGAGACCATGCTAGGCACAGAGGATTAAGAGAGATCATTTCTATAGACTGCTGAAAGAACAAAGATATGGAAAGTTTACATTATAAAGAAATTTGTAACCAATTGATGGATAATGAGTGAATTGCCAATAAGATATCTCCTCTGTTGTTCACATATAAAAAAAAATTGAATGGAAGATTTGGGATATGCTCAGGTAAAGTTAAAGAACATTTCTTTTAAAGAACTCTTTTCTGGCAGGATCAGATAATAGTGTTACATTGGAGGAGAAAATTAGAGTAATAAGGATTGTGAAGGATTGTGAAGGATTCTCCCCCGCCCCCCCCCCCGAACCAACGTTAGAGTTACGTGGATAGGAAATATAAATATATGCATGTATCAATATACAGAATAGGATCCAGGTACAAATTCTCTTCATGTTCAGTGATAGCTTGGTTTTACTCATATTGGTCATCATCATCATAGGCATGGTAGTAGTAGTACACATATTTACATAGTGCTTAAATGTTTACTAAATCCTTTCTTCACAAAAATCATTTGAGGTAGGTATTGAAACTATTGTTATTCTTCTTTCTCAGTTGAGAAAACAGTGTCTCACAGAGGTTATGTGAATTTTCAAAGGACATTCAACTATTACATAGGGGAACTGGAATTCAAACCCAGGTCTCCTGGTTTTAAGGTCAAAGTTCTCCTCACCATATTTGGCTTCATCTTTAAATGAGTTAACTTGCTTCAAAAATATTATATTTGAAGAAAAATAGTATTTCCTGCACTAAAAAGATAACAAATAAAGAGCAAAATTAAAGCTATTTAATTGAAATAAAATAGTTTTGTACCACCATTCATATTTTATATTAACATTTTATTAATGCTAATTAATATAATAAATAAAAATAAATTGCTTTTGTGTATTGCTTTTGTAACTCATATTTCAACCTTTATATAAGTTCTATAAAATTATAATTTACAAGATATCTAAATTAGGAAATGATTACCTCTAACATTGAAGTGGCTCCCCACTGGTGTGCTTCCTATTAACAATAAGCCAATGAAAACAGCTTTTAATTTGTTGGTTTCTAATTTTTTTTGTTGAATTCCCAACTCTATCAATTGATGTAAGTGGTCAAAGATAGAAATCTTCTTCTGAAAGTACTGCTTTAGGTGTATGTTACAAATGTCGGTATATTATTTCATTGCCATGATATAATGCATAATCCCATCCTGTAACTCATTTAGCTTTTTTTCTAAATATTTAGATACTATGCTATTTGTTGTATTATATTCAGAATTGATATTAATTTATCTCCATGGCACCTTTCAGTAAAATGCAATTTCCCTATTTATCTTTTTTAATTAGGTCTGCTTTTTTAAATTTTTTTGCTCTTGCTTTGTCTGAGATCATGATTATTAAAATGACTTTAAAAACTTGCTGAAGCATAATAGGTTTTGCTCCAGCTACTTATTTGAATTTCATGTGCATCTTTCTCTTACAAGTGTATTATAGGTAAAACATTTTTAAAAAATGGTGGATTCTAGTTCCTATTACATTCCCCTTTCTGCTTGAAATATGATGTTTGGGCTCTTTTTTTTAAAAAAAAATTATATATCTTCAATTTATTTTCTGGGTGAGTTGTTTTTCTGATAAAGGATTTCACATTTTCTCTTTTTTTCCCCATTCTTTTGACTTTGTTTTATTGTTTTTGTTTTCTTTATGTCTCAAGGAGTCATTAGCCCTCATTTGACCAATTCTAATTTTCAAGGAATTGTTTTCTTCAGTGTGATTTTGTATTTTATTTTTTTCCTTTCCCTTTAGCCAATTTTGCTTTTTTAAGGAGTTATTCAGTATTTTTTCTGTATCTATTATACCAAGCTGTTAATTCACATCATAATTATCCTGCATTGCTCTAATTTATTTCCTTATTTTTTCCTCTGATACTCTAATTTTTATAACCATTTTTGCTCTTTTTCAAATCTATTTATCTTTTCCAAGAATTATTATTTGGTTTCCATTGAATTTACATTTTTTCTCTCACATTTTGGTTGGTATTGTTTTTACATCATTGTTTTGTCTGTGTCTTAAACTTCTACATAGTAGTTGTTTATGGTCTAGCATTTTTGTGGTTGTTGTTTACTAATTTTTAGAGACAATTTTTTTATTTTGAACTTTACATTAGAGTTAGGCAGTGCTCACCTCTAGGGATGGGGTGTGTTGGTTACTGTCCCAAACTTCAGACATTTTTGCCCTCTTGTTTTTACAGCTAGTTCTGTGGGCCTGTAAGTTTTCAGCGCTTCCAAAGTGATATTATCTTGGGGAGAGATGTCTTCCCTTATTATGGAGAAAATAGGTTAGGGGGTTTGGGGTAGGGGTGGGGGTTTGTGGTACTTAGGAATTCCTATTTAAAGAATTACACCCTCTTTTACACAAATCCAATAGAATAAGATAATAATTTATTTAGGGGCTGGGGAAGGGAGACCAAGAGAGAAATCCTTGGACTTCTCATGGGGAGAAGGCATGGCATACAGCCTGGCTCTGAGACACCAATCTCCTCTAGCAGAAGACAGGCAGATACTTTTATGGAGGACTGATGGGGGTGATCATCTGACTGCGGAAAGTTCCCTTATTGAGGAAGGACCATCCCTCCACTGGTGGTGGCTGGGGGAATTGGGTGAGGGGTGGCTGTGGATCTCTCAAGCCATTTCTCTGCTCCTCAGGCCACAAAGGCAGCAGCCACACCTAATCTTATCTTACCAGGGGTGGCGGAGACTGGAATGAAGGGTGGTGGTCCAGGAGCTAGCTCAGTCCAGATCTGGTTCCACTTATCTATTAAGGTGTGTCTGTCCTTTGGTTTAGTTTCTTAAGGAGAAGGTTCTTTGATTTACCCCAGAGAACTTCTGGGGTGGCCTTGGCCCATCCTCTGATCTTTGCTCTGGAATGGCCTTTGTTTACTTGTAACTACAAATCCTTTTCTCAAGGCAACTGTGTAATGGGCAATGGAATTTTCAAATGGTGCCCAGTATTGCAGTCAGTGCCCATACAGAGATCTCCTGAACTCTCCTTGTGGGTAGGTGTTCAGTCTCTTTATCGATCCTCTCTTGGTTCTAAAACTCCCACTACTGCTTCCGCTGCCACCACTGCTGCCACTATGCTCCAATATCCAGGGCTGGTTTTGCTGTTGTATTGTATTCTAGCCAGCTCCAACTCCAGTGCCACAGACCTCTCCTCCTGACCTCTTAAGCTATTATAGAATGAAAAAAAAAGTTCACTCCAACTTTTGCTGGTTATATATTTTTTTTAAAAAATTCAATTTGGCATGATATTTAGAAGAGTATGATGGGTGAGTTTGACTGTTGTGTTCTCTTTACACTGTCGCTTGGTTCCACCTCATTTTAATATCATATTCTAAGTCCTCTCTTGCTTGTTAGCAAGACCTATGGAATATTGTGTAATACCGACTGTAGTTCCACAATAGTAGAATTCTTTCTGTTTTGGCTGTTTCAAATATTTTTCTTGACCTAAGAGTTCAAAATTTTGCCTAGATTTATTTATTTTGATTTATTCAGGAAATGAACAGTGAATTCTTTCAATTTCTAATTTTCCTTCTGCTTCTAAGACATCTGGGCATTTTCCTTTATAATTTATTGAAATATTATATTTGTTTATAACTTTTAGATAAATTAATGACTCTTTTTTTTTTTGTGGGGCCATGGGGGTTAAGTGACTTGCCCAGGGTCACACAGCTAGTAAGTGTCAAGTGTCTGGGGTCAGATTTGAACTCAAGTCCTCCTGAATCCAGGGCTGCTGCTTTATCCACTGCGCCATCTAGCTGCCCCTAAATCAATGATTCTTAAATTTTATCCCCTTGATCTATTTTCCAGTGCTGTTATTTTTTTTCCTAGCAAATATTTTATATTTTTGCTTTTTTCCCAAGTCTTTTGGCTTTGTTTTATTGAGTCAATCAATTAGGAAACATTTCTTGCATATATTATCTTAGGTTTTAAGTGAAGCCCTGAGCCATTAGAACCCATTTAGCCAATTCTAATTTTTAAGGACTTGTCCAATAAGATTTTGTATCAATTTTACCAAACCATTAATTATATTATTTTTATAACTTTTTTTGGATAGCTCTTATTTCTTTTATTCATTTTCCCCATTTCCTGTTTTTGCACTTATTTGGATTTATTTATTTATTTTTGTTTACCTCTGTCTTTAACTTTTCTAATAGTTCTTGTTGGGCATGTGTCCCAACTTTATTTTTCTTTGAGACTTTGCTTGTAGAAATTTCCAAGTAATTGTTTTCTTTGCTATTTGTATCTTGAATGTTGCTGTCACTTTAGTAGTTCTTTAAAAATTTTTTTCCTCATTATTCCAATATATATCTTGATTTGGGACTTTTTATTAGTGTTATATTCTGATCAGCTCTGAGTAATGGAGGAAAGAGTCTGGCCTTAGCATCTGCCATTTTTATGGCTTAGTCAAGGAGCCTACAATATTTCAGTACTTCCAAAGTAATATGGACTGAGGAGATATTTGTCCACTGCTCTCCTTTTTTTTAGCTCTTCAAGTTCCTACCTGGGATTGAGTTCTTATGAGGCTCTTACAATGAACAATGTAGGTTGGGGGAGCATTAGTAATGAATTTGGTTTGTAGTATAATCAATTTAAATAGATAGTGAGGTTATCCAGATGTAGATACAGATCTAACAGGAAGTTGGAAAAGTGAGACAAGATTCCTCAAGAGCAGGTAGAACTGGATAAACAAATATAAGAAATGATCCTTGAAATGCTTAAAAGATGAGGATAGCAAGAGAGAAACTCTACAGAGAGGAGGACAGAGGGTCAAGTGCAGAGCCTTGAGGGCACACTTCTGTTCAGGAGATGAAAGGAAGATGCTGAATTAGCAATGAATGAGAAGGGAAAAGAAGAGGTGACTAGAGAGATAGATGAAAAACAAACACAAAAAGCCATTCTGTGCATGCCAAGGACACTACTGATCAATAATATTGTGTCCCCAAATGTCCAAGAAAATGCTGGCTGAGAAAAGGCCATTGAAATTGAGCAATGAAGTCATTGATGATCTCTGAGTGCAATTCTGACTTCTACTTTTTTATGTGACAAAGAGAGTTAAAGAGTATGAAATTAAATGTCAGGGCACTGGAAAATCATCCTTCCATTATAATGGATTTGGGAAAACATTAATTTAGTGAAATTTGACGGAGAATAATATATGCATATACAATAAGAATGTGAAAATCATTTATATCCTTTGTCCCAGTCATCTTTGTCTTAAAACCATAGTGTAGTGAGAGGTGTTAGATGAGGATTTATCTGTACTATAATATTCATAAAAGATTTGTAATAGCAAAATGTTGGAAGCAACCTCTGAGTGTGATGATTGAGGAAGCATATGTGGAGAAAATGTTGCATAATGAAATATTATCTTGCTAGGAGAAATGATAAATGTGATGAATCGAATAAAGTATTGAATCATGGTATAAATAAGAATGTAGATAAAGAAAAGCAAGATTGTACTTGGTGACCACCATGTCATTAACCCTTCTGCTTCCCCCAACGTGGTGAAACAAGAAGATATCAAAAGCAATAAGATGGTTTATTATGAGTTGGCTAAAGTTAAATCCAAATCTATGCTCTTTTAATACAAAATGGAAAAAAAAAGTTCTCATAAGACCGTAGATTTAAAGCCATAAGAGACCTTAGTGGCCACCAGGTCCAAAGTCTTCATAATACAGATAGAGAAATGGAGGGAGAGTGAGAGAAATTAAGTAATTAATCCCGGTTAGCACAGGGAGAGGCATCTGAGGCAAGTTTCCAATTCAGGTATTCCTGAGCCATGCCCAGTTCTTCATCCACTTGGTCACTTCTTTCCAGGCCAAAAAAAAACAAAACAAAACAAAAATCAGTGACAACTTAGGGAAAATTGGATATTTTATCAGGAAAAACAGTAACTTCAAACTACAAAACGAAGATAAACAATTTTAATCACAAAATGACAAAAAAAATAAAAGAAATGATACACTTGCTTCAGCTTTGGAGAGGAGGGATTATCTTTAGTCAATCATCCAAATAAAATAAAACATGGAAGACAAAAAATTAAAAATAAAATAAAACTAGTTTAATTATATAGTAGTTGAAAGGCTGTGCACAACAGAAATGAAAACAATATCTCCAAAATTAATTACAATAACATTTCAATTCAATATAGATTTGTTAAGTGCTTAAAAATGCACAAGGCACTCTGTGAAGCACCAGAGAAATAAATAAGAATAAGAAAGTCTGTGCCCTCAGGAGATTACAGTCTAATAGAGAAAAACAATATACAAAAGGAAACTGAAAATGAAGGAGTGACTGTGGGAGCTGGATGGTGAGCCTGAGGCTTCATGTAGTTGAAATCAAGCAGAGCAGAAAATACAAAATGGAGAATTATCTAGATAGTTCTGGAACCTCCATAAAGGAAGGCTTTGAGAGGAATTTAGTGCTTTGCCCTTTAACCCTCCAGTCAGAGGGGAAAGGCAACTGAAGGAGCTGAGAAACTGGAGTATCAAAATCTGCCATTTTTCATAGTGATGAGATTCCAGGTCATCTGCTTATGAGGAAGGCAGCAGTTTAGTCAAACCAAGTAGGGCCAAAGATGGGAAATGGATAACCAATCACGATCATAATCATAATAATCACAATGACATCTTACATATATACATATATGGATACAATATACGCATACACATATACATATGTATACATACATAAATGTTTAAATGTATCTATATGTATCTATCATCTCGCTAGCTAGCTAGCTAGCTATTGATCCACCTATCATGTCCTAGGATGTTCCATACACTGAGCTTACTGTTTTATAAGTATTATTTCACTTCATCCTCACAAGAAGGTAGGTGGGGTTAGTATCTTTATTTTACATATGAGGAAATGGAAGCAAACAGTGGTTAAATGATTTGTCCAAGGTCACACAGCTAGTTAGAGTCTAAGATTGGATGTGAACTCAGGTTTTTCTGACTCTAAAAGCAGTGCACTATCCACTGAGCTGCAGAGCTTCCTACAATGAAAAGAAAACAAGAATTGGAAACTATTTGAAGTGAATATTTCACATGATTTTTGGTATAGATTATCTATAAGAAAGTAATGTGGTATAGTAACCAAAGCAATACACAAACTATGATAGCTCACATTTCTCACATCAGGCTTTTAAGGTCCTGCCCCCTCCACATAGTGGCTGTATGATCCTGCCAAATAACTTCACTTTTTGGTGCTGTAGGTAACTAGCGAGACTATAAACCTGTTTCCTCATTTTATTTGAAAAAGGGAATAATACTATTGCCTCCATAACCTGGTTGTTGTAAGGATCAAATGAGATAATATGCATAAATTGCTTTATAAATCATAAATGATATAAATATTAACCTATTATTTTATTGTTATTATTATTTATCATTATAATTTCTTAACCATAATTCAGGTACCAATTTGCATTGGTAGTGGGGTGTTTCTTATCTGTGAGTTCATTTTATCAATGAATCATGGGCCAAATCCTATCACTCTACCTTTGTTTGACTACTTTTGTTGGTGGCTACTAAACTGAAAAGGCATGCAGGTAGCTCAGTGTCTAGAGCACTGGACCTGGAATTAGAAAGACCTATCTTCATGAGTTCAAATCTGGCCTCAGATACTTATTAGCTGTGTGACCCTGGGAAAGTCACTTAACCTCTGCCTAAATGCACTGGAGAATGAAATGGCAAACCACTCCAATATCTTTGCAAAGAAAAGCACAGCATTGGACAGGACTGAAATGACTGAATAAAAAGAAAAACAAAGAATGGCAAAAGGAAGAGAGAACTAAGAAGAGTAAAGAGTTCCTGTAAGAGGTCATACTTTGGTTGGTCTTTGGAGATGCAGAGATATGTTCATTTTATTTTTCCTTTTTTAAAAAGCTAGACTGTTAGAATTGAATCTTAAATTACAAATTTATCACCTATAACTCTGGAAGTAAGGGACTACATTTTTGTAGGAATTCCCTTCCCTCTACCCCCAGAGTAAACCAATTGGAAGTAATTTTCCCATGCATCATGTCAGGTTTTCCACATGATAAAATTATCAATGAAACTCTCTAATTTGATCCTAAAGTGATGGGATGTGGCCCAATGAATCATTGATGTTTGTGGGAGGCTACATTGTAGCTAATAGGGCTAGAATGAGACCCAGATGTTTTCTGGAAAGTTGGTCACACTGTAGGCAGTGCGCATGACCTAACATGTAGACAACCATATGGAAGCAAAGGTTGGAAACATCCCATTACAAGTCATATATCACTGGGCTGACAGCAAGGGGGTGCAGCTTGTTTTTATTTAAATCATGAAAGCAGCTGCTCGGCTGTCTAGCTGCATTAAAGTTAACCCCCTTCCCTGGCAATTGAGTTAGGTAATTTATGCAATTTTGATTGGATCACAGCATAAATATCATTTGGAGAGCTCTCCCTTACTTTTCTGGCCTTTAAATTCTCATCCAAAGCAATGATTGGCTAACTCTTCTTCGAAATCGGAATCCTCCCAGATAATGCACCTGGCTAAGTCGATTAAGACAATGCCCTGAGGAATGCTACAATTTCAGTTGGGCCAAATGATTGCAATGGCAAACCAGCTAATAATTCAAATAGGTCTCATTTTATCTATTTTCCTCTATCTTTCCTATCTCTTTATATCCCTCTCTTTTTTCTCCCCTAACCTTTTTTTTTCACTTCTCTTCCTCCTCATGGTGTGACTGTTTTTTCCTTGCCTCTCACTGCAAAGATTCTCTCTATCCCCCAATGATAACTTTCCATCACTTCTTCCTTCTTTCTCTTTTCCTTATTCTACCCCCTGGCTATTCATGGTCACCCTTTCCTTACTCTCTTCCACTTACTTTAGCCTTTGTTTGATCTACTTTTTTTTCCTATACATCTTTCTTTTCTTTACCCTTGCCTCTCTTCCCCTTTAAATTTATCTTTTCTGCAGTTTTATGGCATGGTGACATATTTTCAAAATTACTCTTTGCTTTTATTCAATCAGGCTATCAGGGAATTTCATGTCCTATATAAAGAATCTTTCCCCTCTACATTTGGAGAACCTTTCAATCAGACTTTGACCATATGTCCTTCAAGCTACCTGTTAATTTAAGTTATATTTTATCACTTGCCCACCAAAGTAAGGACTTGCACTCTTGCCTGTCAAGGAAGTAGAGACTTTAATTTCCTGTGAGGAGAACTATGAAAAGAAAGTGTAGTTGTTTCCAAAACAATATAAGGAAGTTTTGGCAGAATCAGAAGCAGAGAACTCTGGGGAGCAAATTGAAGGAAGATGTGGAGCATTTGCTTGGAGAATGAGGTTAGGTCATTATTTTCATCTTGTCTTTGGAATTTTCTTTGGTTGAAAGACACCATTATAAAGGAGATTTTGATTGAGTGTATTTGGTCTGGGTGACTGCCTGACTGTTACCTTAAAGGCCTCTCCTTGGAAGTGTTTCCTCAGCAATGGAACTAGTCTTGGTATGAGCCTAATGATGGATTATCACTGAGAAGTTAAGCCTCCAACTCAGCATAGGATCATACATTTATATCTAGAAGAGACCTTAGACTGCATCAAGTCCAATTTGTTCATTTTACAGAGGAGCAAATTGGGACTTGCTGAAGTTCATAACTTGCCAAGATGGCTAGCAGGGTTAGGTTTAATTTTTTTCTCCTAGGTATTCATGTAGAACTTATGGAAATTCAATTTTTTTTCTTCGACTCATTGATTATAGCTATTATAGAGTCACTCACCCCCTGTTGGGTGGGTGGGGCAGTTTCTGATGACTGATTCTGGTAGGGTTTTTCTTTGATTTTCTCATCTTTCCAGGAAATCTTCTGAAATGGGACTTTATTCTAGGTCCAGGGTCCACCTAATGCTGAAATATTATGTGGGGTGGGCCTAAGGTAGGATGTGAATTCAGGTCTTCCTGATTCCAAGTACAGGATTCTGTCCAATGTGCCACTGGAGTATGATAGAACCTGCACTCATGTGGCATGGTTATTGCAAGGAACCATCTGGAAGCTGAGATTCTTCAGACACATTAAAATAAAGCAAGAGTCACTATTTTGTGAGTCATCTCTTCTGATACACATAGCATCCCAGGATCAGAGATGCAAAGCCCTAAAGAGACATTGAGCTTGGACCACTCACTGTAATTTTAATCTAGTTCTTTTATTAAAAAAAATCAGTGAAAAATTTATATACATATACACATACACATATGCATGCATATATGTATACATAAATACATATAATTATGTTTATGTTCTTACATATTAGTTACTGTTGCTTAGTTATTTTAGTCAGGTCTGACTTTTTGTGACCCCATTTGGCATTTTCTTAGTAAAGATACTGTAGGGTTTTGCCATGTCCCCTTCTAGCATATTTTATAGATGAGAAAAATGAGGTAAACAGAGTTAAGTGACTAGCCGAAGGTCATATAGCTTATACATGTCTGAGGCTGGATTTGAACACAAGTCATTCTGATTCCAGACCTGGCATATGGCATTCTATCGATTGTGTCCATGTGTATGGGTATGTGTGTGTGTGTGTATATATATATATATATATATATATATATATATATATATATATATATATATATATACACACACACATATGTATACACGTGTGTGTATATATGTGTGTGTACATATATATGTATATGTGTATGCATGTGTGCATATGCATATAGGTATACACCTAAATGTATGTGTATATATGCACAAATATGTATATGTGTGTATGCATATATGTATGTCTGGCAGAACACAGAGATTTCTTTGTGAAACCATAAATATCCATTTTAAAACAATTGTTTTTTCAAATGGATAATAAATTTTACATATTACTTTCAAAATTATCCTGCTTTTCCATTTTTTTACTTTGAACTTTTTATTCTCTTCCATGTTTAAAAATGTTAGATTGGATCTCCTTTTTTCAATCACTATTTTAATTCCCTACCTATCCAGTTAAAAAAAAATACATTTAAAAAAAAAAAAAGGAAATCCAAATCACCTTGTAACCATTAAGCAAAATCAAGAGAAATGAATGAGTCCAGTGGCATTATTTAGAAACGCTTATCTCAGCACTTTGTGTCTAGCCCCTCTCTGTGAGGAGGTTGGTAACCTGCTTTAACATAGGACCTCTGGAGGCATGGTGGGCCTTTATATTGATTGGAATTCTGAAATCGTTCACAATTGTTTTTCTTTTTAATATTGTTATCCTAGTTTAAATTGTTCTCCTGGTTTTGCTCACATCAAGATACATCATTTCATACTATTCAGGATTCTTTGAAATTGTCTCTAATAATTTATTATAAGGGGCATCTAGGTGGTACAGTGGATAAAGCACTGGCCCTGGATTCAGGAGGACCCGAGTTCAAATCCAGCCTCAGACACTTGACACTAACTGTGTGACCTTGGGCAAGTCATTTAACCCTCATTGCCCCACACCCCCCCAAAATAATTTATCATAGCCTACTAATATCCCATTGTAATCAAATCTTACATATTTATCTAAGTTGCAGTTGAGGGCAACTCCGCACCACACTAATTCTACATCTTTTTTTGTTTTTGTTTCTTTAATTTTTCCCCTATTAAACCCTATTTAGAATCAAGAAGTTTGCTTTGTTTGCAGCTATTGAATTCCTGAAATTATCCTCCTTTTAAAGCCCATCCTGATTTGTTCTTCTGTTAAATTGGACAACCTTCCATAACAAACAGCAAATGTACATGTATTCTCTTTCAGATGAGTGAAACTCTTCTCATGCTCTCTTTGTCACCCTTTCCTCCATGTTTCTGTATGTTTCATGCTCCAATGATGAAAAATCATAAGGATTCTCTAATTGCTCAAATAAATTTACCTTCATCTGTTTTTTCTGAATCCTTATTAGTATTTAGCAGTTCCTAGTCAGCTATGAACTTTGCTTCAGTCTTGTATGAATGTAGTTGACTCCATAAAAGGTTGATTTAGCCCTGGCAGGATTGCAAGATTATACTTAGATTTGTAAAATGAGTTAATCTTGGTTGTAATTCTACCTCTTCTGCCTTTTGTTTATTGTAGTCCAAGAACTTCTCTTGTGTTAAGTAGAAGTTGATGAGTTTTGTGTGATCCTAACTGATGTGTCTTGGTACTTGAACTATTGTTTTCTGGAGGCATGCAGTATATTATCTTTCATTTGGAAGCTCTGTAGTTTGGCTAAAACATTCCTTGGGCTCTTCCTTTAGGGATTCCTTTTAGACAGTGATTGGTTGGTTGATTTCTTTTTTATCTCTACTTAACCCTCTGCCTCTGATAGATATTTGTTAAAATATAACATTCAGGCTTAATTTATTATTTTTTCCAGAGTTTTCAAGTATTCTCAGAATTCTTTAATTCTCTATGCTTGGCCTTTTTTTTCCAGGCCAGTTTCCTTTTTTCCATCAGATATTGGACATTCTATTCCCTTTTAGATTCTTTAGTTTTGATCTAAGATATATTTCTATTTCCTGTAATCATTATTTTCTGTTTTGTTTATTCATTTTAGGGAGTGTATTTTGGGGTAAAGTTTACCATTTCCTCTTCTAAGTTAAGTATTCTTCCCTTAATTCTTTTCCAGAGCTTTTATTACTGTGTTATCTCTTCCTTAATTTTTTTCTCCTAGGTATTCATTTTGACTTTATGGAAATTCCAAGTTTTGTTTTCCTTTGAGTCACTTTTTAGAGTAATTATTCACCTCCATTTTAGTGGTGGTTGGGAGAAGGAGCTTTCTACATTTTCAATCACTTTGATTCCAGTTGTTGTTTTATGTTTGTTTGTTTGTTTTTGCAGGGCAATGAGGGTTAAGTGATTTGCCCAGGGTCACCCAGCTAGTAAGTGTTAAGTGTCTGAGGCCGGATTTTAACTCAGGTCCTCCTGAATCCAGAGCCGGTACTTTATCCACTGTACCACCTAGCTGCCCCTCAATATTTGTTCTTATAAGATTTCTAGTTTCAAATTTTTCTCCCTCTCTCCCCTCCCTTGCCCTTCCCCAAGACAGCAAGCAATCTGATATAGGTTATATATATATATATATATATATATATATATATATATATATATATATATATATATATATACAATCACACTAAACATATTTTTGCATTAGTCATGCTGTGAAAGAAGAATCAGAGCAAAAAGAAAAAAAAACCTCAAAGAAGAAAAAAAATAGAAATGGTATGGTTCAATCTGCATCAACATTGCATAGTTCTTTTTTTTTTTTCTGGATTTGGAGAGCATTTTCCATCATGTGTACTTTGGAACTATCTTGGACCATTGTATTGCTAAGAAGAGTCAAGTCTATCAGAGTTGATCAATGCACAATGTTGTTGATACTGTGTACAATTTTCTCCTGGTTCTGCTCATCTCACTCAACATCAGTTCATGTAAGTCCTTCCAGATTTCTCTGAAATGCTCCTGCTCATCTTTTCTTATACCACAATAGTATTTCATTACATTCATGTACCAAAACTTGTTCAGTCATTTCCCAATTTATGCACATCCCCTCAATTTCCAATTCCTTGCCACCATTAAAAGAGGAGCTATAAATATGTTTTGTAGATGCGGGTCCTTTTGCTTTTTTTATGATCCCTTTGGGAAAAAAAACACCTAATTAGGGTTAGGGTTAGGGTTAGGGTTAGGGTTAGGGTTAGGGTTAGGGTTAGGGTTATATAACCCTTTGGGCATAATTCCAAATTGTTCTTCAGAATGATTGGATCAGTTCACAGTTCCACCAGCAATGCATTAGTGTTCCAATTTTTCCACAGCTTCTCCAATATTTATTATTTTCCTTTTTTGTCATATTAGCCAATCTGATAGGTACAAGGTGGTACCTCAGAGTTGTTTTAATTTGCATTTCTCTAACCAAGAGCAATTTAGAGCATTTTTTTCAAGTGGCAATAGTTTTGATTTCTTCATCTGAAAACTGCCTGTTCATAACTTTTGACCATTTCTCAATTGGGGAATGACTTAGATTCTTATAAATTTAATTTAGTTCCCAATATATTTTAGAAATGAGGCCTCCCAAATTTAAATTAATTTTAATCTGAAAAAAAAATAAAAGCAACCATTTCAAAACTGTTGAAAACTTTCCATGTGAAAATATTCTTTTGAAAAAGTAAATTTAATATCACCATAAATGGCAACATTCTGACCAGGTAGATAATGTGTAGTCCTCAGTTTCTGTTCCATTCATCATACTGTTGGAACTTGGATGAAGGAAGTGTAAGGAATCTCTATCATGTTTGTGTGTCACAAAAAGCCAGAAGGGATGAAGCTAATTTTTTGGCTGAAAAGACTGGAATTCTGAACTCTGGTAGCCAACTGGAATGAGAGGCCAAAGCTTTGAACACTTAGGATAGCCAGGAGGCACAGTGAATGGTGTGATTCACATGGAGGCAGTAAACCTTAGACACTTACTGGCTGTATGTCCCTGACCTGTAACAACTTCTATCTGTCTCAGTTACCACATCTGTAAAATGGTGATAAGTAGCACCTACTTCTAGCATCATTTTGATAATAAAATGAGAGAACATTTATAAAGTGTTTTTCAGACTTTAAGCACCATGCAATGATGGCACTTAATTATGAAAGTTTATAAGTAGAACTTAGGGTCAATAAAATCAGTTGGATAAATATGAACTCAAAGAGACATGGTAAGAACAGAGTTGTTGATGGAAAAGGGCATTTCAGACTGGATGAGAAACATATCGCATTAGCAAAAAAGATAAGGAAGGAAAGAAAAAAGGAAGGAAGGAAGGAAGGAAGGAAGGAAGGAAGGAAGGAAGGAAGGAAGGAAGGAAGGAAGGAAGGAAGGAAGGAAGGAAGGAAGGAAGGAAGGAAGGAAGGAAGGAAGGAAGGAAGGAAGGAAGGAAGGAAGGGAAAAAAACAAACTACTGGGATTAGAATTTGCTTTCACAAGTAATAATTCCTCTGTACTCTTCCCTGGGTCCTCATGCTGGAGTATTTTGGGATGACACATTTAAGAAAGCTATTGTTGCTGGGATAGGAACTCAGGGTTTGACAAAAAACTGCTGGGAAAACTGGAAGATAGTATGGCAGAAACTAGGCATAGACCAACATCTTACAAAGTATACTAAAATAAGGTCAAAATGGGTACATGATTTAGACATAAAGGTTGATACCATAGGTAAATTGTGAGAGGAAGGAATAGTTTACCGCTAAGATCTTTGGAGAGGAGAACAATTTATGACCAATCAAGAAATAGAGAATATTATGAAATGAGAAATTGATAATTTTGATTACGTTAAATTAAAAAAAAAAGTTTTTGTACAAACAGAAGCAATGCAGCCAAAATTAGAAGGGAAGCAGAAATCTGAGAAACAACTTTTACAGCCAGTATTTCTGAGAAAGGTCTCATTTCAGAAATATATAGAGAGGGGCATCTAGATGGTGCTATGAAAATTTATTTTGATTTGGGGACCCTACCTTTGGGCTGAGATTAGAAAGCCTTAGGCCCTCAGGGTCTCTTCTGTGTGGGAGGGGCTGGTGCCCCTCCCCCTCTTCTCCAGCTGAGCCAAAAAGCCTCCTGGGCTCTACAAGACGCCAGGTCAGGCAGCTGGGATGAAAAAGCCCCCAGCTCCGCCTCCCTGAGCGGAGGTATCTTAGAGATGCCGGGCTCTGGCGTAGCCTGGGCTGAGGGACATGAGGCTCAAGCGCACCTCCCACCCCGCCCCAGCCCCAGCTGCAGCCCTGACTGGCGGATTAGCTTTGTGTGTGGGTGCAAAAAGCCCCTAGATTTGAGTGGAGATTAAAAAAAAAGTGTTTATATAGACCGGGGAGTTAGATTAAGAGGGGGGATGAGACAAACAGTAACATAGGACTAGGAGCAAGGAGGAAAGGCCGGTGGACAAGATTAAGAGAGGCGGACAAGATTAGAGGGGCGGCAAAGGCAGCAGAAGGCAGACTGATGGAGCAGACAGACTGACCAGGAGGCAAAGGAGAGCACAGAAGCGGTCAGCACAGGGTACAGGGTGGAGAAAGTGAAGATTAAGAGGAGTTAGAAGAAAGGAGCTGAGCAGGGAAAGTGTAACGTGCCCTGAGGCAGGAGGCGGCTAAGGCCCTTATTGTATTCAAGAAGGTCCAGGCCAGCAGATGGGAAAGAGATGCAGTGGAAAGAGACACACCACAATGCAGCCAGGTTGTACATTTTATTTCCCTGTGTTCTTAATTTTAATTAGTATCTCATAAATAAACTCTGCTTTGATTATTTAGTTAAGAGCCTTCTTAATATTTTGCTTATCAATTTGCGAGTGGAGCAGTGTGGTAGAACTTTATAAATGGCCCACATTAAATTAATAGCAGTCAGATAGCCAAATTGTCAAAAGTCCCAGATTAAGTACCCCAATCAGATTAGCCCCAAAATTAGGCTAGTCAGTAAAAATATTTCCACAGTGCAGTGGATAAAACACCAGCCCTGGATTCAAGAGGACTTCTCGGGGCAGCTAGGTGGTGCAGTGGATAGAGTACCGGCTCTGGATTCAGGAGGACCTGAGTTCAAATCCGGCCTCAGACACTTAACACTTACTTAGCTGTGTGACCCTGGGCAAGTGATTTAACCCCAATTGCCTCGCTAAAAAAATAAATAAATAAATAAAAAAGAGAATTTCTCTTTAAATCTGGCCTCAGACAATTGACAATTACTAGCTTTGTGACCCTGGGCAAGTTACTTAACCCTCAATGCCCCATAAATAAAATAAAATATATAGGGAACTAAATAAAATTTATAAGAATGCAAGCCATTACCCAATTAAGAAATGGTCAAAAGATATGAATAGGCAGTTTTCAGATGAAGAAATCAAAGCTATTGTGGTAAAAAATTATTTGTGGTAAAGATTAATATTCTCATTTTTAGCTAACTCATATGGGAGGGGCCACACCTGGCCCACCCTGAGGTTACAAAGGCAGCTTTTTGAAAGACCTCCCCTTTTCGGGGAGGCGACATTGAATGCTCCCGGAAGGGAGGAGGGCTATTTCTGATCTGCAAGCTCCCTCTGGTTCTTTCTGCTTGGGTCCTGGTGGTGGTGGTGCAAAGCTCATGTTGGTGCTCTGTCGCAGGCGACTGTTGTCTCTGGTCAGCAAGTGTAAACTTTCAGGTTGGGTGAGTTACTTACAGAAAACCCTAGATTCCTTTGAACTAGTTTAATTGGGAACAGTCTGGGATTGTATAGGTTAAGCTTAGAGTTAAGAATATCTATCTGTATTTCTATTTTCCTATTTCCTTATCTTTGATTTTTATTAGTTTCACCTTTGTTGTTTAATTAATTCCCAAGCAATAAAATCTGATCCTTTTAGAGGCTCCTTTCTTATTGGTCTGGGAGAAATATCTTTAAAAAAGGCTGTTCAGAAGGGAGAGTTAAACCTTAAAGATCCCTCATATTTCCAGGACACCAATATTAAGGCGAGTCACCCAAATAATGCTCAGTATATCAAATTTTGGTCCTCACACTATCTATTACCATATATAAAAAAAATGCTCTAAATCACTATTGATTAGAGAAATTCAAATTAAAGCAATGCTGAAGTATGATCTCACACCTATAAGATGGGCTAATATGACAAAAAAATGAAAATAATAAATGTTGGAGAAGCTGTGGAAAAATTGGAACACTAATGCATTGTTGGTGGAGTTGTGAATTGATCCAACCATTCTAGAAAGCAATTTGGAACTATGCCCAAAGGACTATGGGCCTGTGTATACCCTTTGACCAAGTATTACAACTTCTAGGTATGTTTCCTAGAGATCATAGAAAAGGGCAAAGGCCCCACACGTACAAAAATATTTATAGCAGCTCTCTTTGTGGTGGCAAACCATTGTAAATCAAGGGAATGCCCGTAAATTGGGGAATGGCAGAACAAGTTGTGGTATACCAATGTAATGGAATACTATTGTGCTGTAAGAAATTATGAACACGTAGATTTCAGAAAAAAAAAAAAAAACTGGAAAGACTTAAGGGGTCTGAAGCTGAGTGAAGTCAGCACAACCAGGAGAACATTGCCCACAGTAGCAGCAACATTGTATAATGATCAACTGTGATAGACTTGGCTCTTCTCAGCAGTGCAAGGATCCAAGACAATTCCAAAAAACTCATGATGGAAAATGTTCTCCACATCCAGAAAAAAAGAATTGTGGATTCTGGATGCAGATTGAACCCTACTGTTTTTACTTTTTTGTTGTTTTTGTTTTTGTTTTTTGAGGTTTTCCCCTTTTGTTCTGATTCTTCTTTCACAACATGACAAATGCAGAAATATATTTGATGTGATTGTACATGTAGAACCTGTATTGGATTACTTTCTGTATTGAGGAGGGGGAAAGGAAGGGAGGGAGGGAGAAAAATTTGGAAATAAAAATCTTATGAAAACAAATGTTGAGACCTATCTTTACATGTAACTGGATAATAATAAAATACTTTCATGATTAAAAAAAAAAGAAAGTTATTGATGAACTAAAATTTCTCCAAAGTAGAGAGGCAGGTTTTGTTTTAGTTTGGGCACTGTTTACTTTTCTTTTCTTTAAATAATTATAAAAGTCTTTTCCCCTCAGATTTCTTCAAAACAGATAAATAAAATACCTGACTCTAACAATAGAGAATGCCTGCATTGGGAAATTCAAGGCTGTCCCCTTTATACTTTCTTGTGCCATATTGACAACTGTCCCTTCCATCTACCATCTGCCTTAGAAAAGGAAATAATACACACACACACACACACACACACATATCCTTTTATCTGATTTTCAAACCTGCTCACAATCTTGTAGCAACCTGTCTATATGCAGCTATTCCTCAACTCCCACCAATGCCTCCAGTCATTACATCTTCATTGTCTCACATGTACTATAGTAATTCCTGTCACAAGGGTTTTGCTTATGTTGTTCCCTGGGGGTTTCCTACTCTTCCTCCTCCTCTCTCACAGCATAGCTAAAGTGTCATTCAAGGTCTGCTTTCTTAATTGCTAACTATAAAACCTTCTCAAAACATTACAGCCCACACTGGTTTCTCCCTTCTCTATATTCTGATGACATTTATTTTCTAGACCTTTTAATGGGGACAAATATAAAGTATCATACTTTGTGACAAAAAAAATCACCTTCACAAATATGAGATGGGGAGGGATGAGATCAGAGAGCAGTCTAAAGCACTATACACACTATCATTCTCAACTGTATTCTAGTATATATGTAACCCTATGAATTTGAATATTTCTTCAAAATAATGAAAATTGAAGTCTATAAAAGTCTAGCTCAAATTTATGTTTTGTGTCTGAAAAAGATCTGAAGTTTTTGGCGGAATGTAAGCTCACAAAGGATCAATAGGAAAGGATAACATATAAAAACAATAGTAGCAGTAACAACAATAATGTGTTCTTAGGTTGTACCATCATCCTTCCAGTCCTAATTCATAAACTCAAGTGGCTCATTATCACCTGCAGGATCAAATATAAAATCCAGTGTTTGTCTTTTAAATCTCTTCACAGCCAGAGAGTCCCTTCCTTCATGCCCAGTCTTCTTACCATTGCTGAAATATGACATGTCATCTCTATATTCTGGGTCTTTTCACTAGCTTTACCACATTTGTGAAACTCCCTCCTCATCTCTGTCTTCTGACTTCCTTGTTGAGTCATTTTTTCAGTCATGTCAAACTTTTTGTGACCCAATTTGGGGATTTCTCATCAAAGATACTGCAGTGGTTTGCTATTTTCCTCTCCAGCTCATTTTACAGATGAGGAAACTGAGGCAAACAGGGTTCAGTGACTTGTTTTGTGTTATGCAGCTAGTAAGTGTCTGAGGCAAAATTTGAACTTACAAACATGTTTTCTTGACGTCAGACCCAGTGACGTTTGCACTATGGTGCAACTAGCTGCTCCTTACCTCCTTGGCTTTCTTCAAATCCCAGCTAAAATTTCATCATTCATAGGAAGCTTTTCCTGACTTTTCCTTAATTCTGATGCCTTCTCTCTGTTATTTGTCATCAATAGATCATTTACAGCTTATTTCTATATAGTTGTTTGCAGATCATCTTCCTGATTTGACTGTGGGAACCCTGAGTAAAGGGACTCTTTCTGCCTTCTGTTAATATCCCTGTCACTATGTATAATGGCTGGCAAACAGTAGGTGCTTAACAATTTCTTGTTGGCTTGACATAAAGGGAAGCATAATTTTTTTAAATTTTTTTTTGCTATAATTATGATACAACATAGATAATGTTAATTTGAGGTTTTCTTTTTTTACTTTTATTTTTTTGCTGGCAAGCATAATATTAAGAATGGGGAAGATGATGGTCCCCCTTCTGCCCAAATGAGAACATATCTGTAGTACAGTTATCCCTTCCATGTCATGACTTTTCCATTAGGGTTTAAATATATGATAAGCTTGCATGAGAAAGTGTGGGAATGGATTTTTTTGGGGGGGAGGTTACAGAAGCCACAGATGACATGTGAAGGCCAACATGGGACACAGGAAAAAAATTATTCTTTGCTTAATATTTTTGCTTAACGTTGACCTACATATAGCCTATGACCATATACTTTACCCAAATTTCATGATAAGGTACTGTAAACATCCCATAAAAAAAGAAAAGAAAGAAATGGACTTCTCTGGGATGAAGGGAGGGCCAAAATATTTTAAATGGATTTTCCTGATTGTGCAGATGTTGTGCTTCTCTTATATGGAAGGAATACCTGTATTGTGGCTAGTTCTACATAGCAACGTTTTTATATATTTTATTTTATTTTTTAAGTAATAAACATTTGTATTTATAGTTTGGATTTCCAATTTTTATTCCTCCTTCCCTCCCTCCCCTCCCCTCTCCCTGAGGTGGTGAGCAATCAGATATGGGTTATGTATGTAAGACTATGTAAAACATTAGCATATTAGTCATTTCGTACAAGAAAATTTGAATGAAAGAAAAAAAATGAAAAAAAAAAAGAAAAATCGCCTGCTTCAGTCTGGGTTCCATCAATATCAGTTCTTTCTTTAGAGGTGGATGGTATGTTTCATCAATAGTCCTTTGGGATTGTCTTGGGTCATTATATTGTTGAGAATAGTTGTCATTCACAATTCTTCATCAAACGATATTGCTGTCTCTGCATGACATTCTTTTGGTTCCTAAGCAGCAAGCTCTAATTAAACTGATTAAATGGAAAACAATGCCAAGGTGGAGCTAAGGAGACCTAGTAACCTGGTCACAGGAAAACTAGAGAACTTTGGAGTGAGACGACTACTCTTTGGCCTGACTGGTCTTTGGCTTGACTACTCTTTGGAATGGCCTGACCTGCAGAGGAATGAAGCTTGTTTTTTTGTTTGTTTGTTTTTTGTTCCAGAGGAGAGAAATAGGGACAGTGGGGAAAAGATGGAAAAATTCAAATATGGGCTTGGAAAAGGAGCTAACTTAAATTATATAAGAGAAGAACAGACTTCATCAGGAGATGGCAGGTTCCCCTTCATTGGAGTTTCCTAAGCAAATGTGAGGTGACCATTTTATCACTTATGACACCCCCTGCATCACATACCTCTGGACTTAATGCCCACTGGCATCTCATTATCCTGTAAGATTGTGTTAACCTTGAAATGCAAACCTCTTCATTCTCCACACCTGGCCCTGTGGCTGTTCCCTTTCCTTTCTCTGATGGCAGAATGTGGAGGATGCACAGGGGAGAGCCCCTCTCTAGTTGTGCATTTAAGGAGGAAGCCAGGCAGCCATTTCACTATTCCCATCATTTAAGCAGTTTTCTGACTGTCATAGTACCCCTGTACTAGGTACCCCTTCATCAGCTACTCTTTATGTGTTATTAGACTGTGAAGTCTTTGAAGGGTGGATACTCATCAATCAGGGCATTGCTCAAAAGATTATATTAATGAATACAATGGAATATTATTGTGTATGAGATATAAGGAAAGATGGTTTCAAAAGAAACTTTAGAACATTTATAAAAGCTGAAGCAGAGTACAGTGAGTAAAGACAAGGGAGGAATCTAAAACAATAAAAACATTAAAAATGCCTTTGAAAGAACCCTGATTAACATGAAAAGTAACCATGAATCCAGAAGAGAGGTGATGAGGCATGCTATTTACTTGTTGACAGGGAAGTGATAGACTCTGGATTAAGAATGAGACATAACATGTTTTTAGACTTTATCAAATTCAAAATTTGATTTGATTGAGAATTTATTTTCTTTTACTGGGTCAAGATTATCCAATAAATTAAGTCTCAGATATGGAATCTTTGCAATTGTTCACTGGAAATGTTTAAATGTCAATATTGATTCTGAAAGAGCCTTCATTTACAACACAAAGTAACTCAGTTTAAGTGTTGAACCAATGTGGTGATCCTTGAAGACCACTTAAATCCCTTCTCTGTGGCATTTGTTGTTTAGTTATTTTTCAGTCATGTCAAATCTCCATGATTCCCTTTTGGTGTCTTCTTGGCAAAGGTACTGGAGTGTGTGTTTTATTTCAGAACACGATAAGCATGATAGAAGATAGGACATTTTCTTTGATTCTCACAACTTCTAAAATTTCTCTAAAATAGCAAATAGATGAAAGTGATAAAGTAATTTCAGTTTTCTCCAAAGTCTAGGCAACC